>NC_141878.1:383560506-384185506 GCF_056163025.1 Triticum urartu | reverse complement strand
TGCTGCTCTCACTCTTGCTCTTGCTTGCGATGTTGCTCCGATTTAGCTACACTTCACTCCGATGCCGCCGGGGTGAAGGAAGAACCAGCCGCAGCAGGGAGGGGGGCTCGCCCAAGAGGTACCCCACTATCTATCTTAGGGTTCAGGATGGGGGCGGTGGTCGCCGGCGGTGGCGGGGCGTTGGCGGGGCGGTGGCGTGGGGATCGCTGGAGAAAAAGCTCGGCACGGGGGGCCTAGAGGGATGGCCGGGGCGACGGTGGCCGGCGGTGGGGAGTGTTCTCGGGGCGGGCGGAGTGGCGCACCACCAGCCGCGGGTGGCGGGGGGCTGCTGTTTAGCCGGCTCAGGGGGGTGGAGGTTGAAGATGAACCGCATGCCCTTGATTTCGTATCCAACGGCTGCAAAATCGACTTACTAGAGATGAAAAAGTCACTCAACCGACGTGTAGCCTCACCATGCTAGTGCGTTCAGTTTCGACAGCAAAATTTAGTTTCAACAGCAAAATTCAGTTTCGACAGTTAAGTTTAGTTTCGACAGTCACTACAAGGATACCCTTTATAAAGCAACAAAAATTCTACAACATTTTGGCTATACGTTGCAAAATTTACAATAGATACGTATATAAAGGGTTGCAACATATGCGTTGTAGATTTGTAGCCCATAACCCTATCGTGGTACATATATGAAAAAATACAGAGAAGACGAGAGAGAGAGAGAGAGAGAGAGACGCACGAGAAACAGAGTCCACGATTCCCCTTCATCTCTCCCAAATCGCCGCGCGCCTCTTCTCCCTCCTCCGTCCCACCTCACCGTAGGCCCTCCCCCTCCGCTCCTCCCACCTCGCAGCTCCAGAGGCTGTCGGATGCGTCCCATCCCCACCCACCAATCCCTCTCGCATCCCATCTCCTCTCTTCACGTGGCTCCTTGCTCCACCTCCTGCGGCGGCTGAGTCAGGCGACGTCCGGCGAACCCCGCCACCGGGAAGCACATCCCGAGGTCCCCTCACACCGCTGTGCCCTCCCATATGGTTAGATCTGGCGATCATGACCACCAAAGCCCTCCCGCGACCCTCCCCCGATGGCTGCGGTTTTGGGTATCCGCTCCGGCGCCGGTGGCCGTGTCGTCCTCCTATCATTCGGTGAGTGCTTCCCTCCCCCTGGCTTCGTCCTTTCCCTCTCCCCCTTTCTCTAACATCTGCTCTTCTCTTCTCATGTACACGTGCAGGGAGGAACGGCCAGTGGACATCCTTGCAGCAGCACGGGACGAATCAGCCAATCAGCCACGGAGCTTGCTCCTCCTCTGGCTTCAGGTGACTTGGTCCACTCATCCTCTCTACTCTTGTTCGTGGCACATCAGGAGAAGTAATGGCTTCAAATTAATCCCGAGTTGCATATTCTTTCTAGGGCAACAACATTGTAGGGACTGATTTTCTTTCCTGTAACTTATTCTGAAGCTCAAATACGTCTTGAAGCAGCAACCAGTGTGTTCGAGGTAATTTGGTTGAGGATCGGGTCATAGTCTAATTAATACAGTATCTCTGCAAGGCCCCATTCCTTCTCTTTCCAATATTTAATATTCTCCTCTTCAGTTTTTTATGGTGCAAAAATCCAACATATATTCTTTTAGGCTAATTATTAAATCAATATAACGATAGTCCATGTAGCGGCAGAAGTGTAGCAATAGTAGTTTGAACCAGATTAGGCGGAGGTGTAGCAAGGCTGTTGAGTGAAGGAACTGGACATGTGGCAATTTGTTTTCTATTCTCCAGCCTTTAAGGTCATAACAAAAGAAAGAACTATGTAGTCGACTTGATCACTATTATTTTATATAGAAAAAATATCGCTTTTGTACGCTAGTATTGATGAGTACTCCTCTTGACTCGATTGTGTTGTAGGGAGTAAAAGCATCCAGTTGGGGTGGTCTGCAGCTCTGATCGCCTCCAGCAGCACCACATATTCAAAGTTCCAAACATTAGTGCCGCACTGTTGCCTCCAACCAGCCATTTCACTTTGATGTGTTTCTTACGTAGAAGATTTGAGTGATGTACACGTTTATTCGAGAAAACATTTCTTAATGAAGCCTTGCATATATATAGGACTGGTATTCATGTACATTAGCTTTAGTTTTGTTTGTTAACTAGAAAGTGTGGTTTCCTTTTTTTAACCGAAATCACTAAAGCATGGAATCCATTTGGGGTTTTTAGATAGCTAATTTTTAGGAGCACACAAGATTTAGACTCGTGCTATGTAATTAAAGGAAATCACAATATTCACCAATATCCTCTGTATATTTACTAACACTAGATTCCTGACTTTTTATATATAAATGATAATTTGAAAACATATTTTATAGGAATGATAAATAGTATATAAAAATGCCTTTATTTAGATTCAATTTATTTCAGCCACATGGAACCCAACACAGTATCACATGTAATATTTCGCAATTAGTCAAAAGTATGCTTCTTTTAAAATTTATGGTTATAATATTTTTTTCTTACATAAAAATGTTCCGGTTATATGGTAAACTAAAATTGTCTAGCCTGTGCGGACGCACGGCGTGATGACTAGTCTAACTAACTCGGGGATAAATTTATTGAGCTAGATGTAAAGTTGCCAAGGTAGTAACTAGGATACACAGAACAGGAGGAATATAGCTTCCTCTTCTGTTATTAAGTAGGAATAAAACTTGATGAAGCCTTACTTGTGTTGCACTATTTTGGAGATGCATGAGACACATGTAACCTTTTCCCCTTCGTTTTGAAGCTGCACGCACCAACTTGATATACGGCGACGCCATGGAGCAAGTCGAGTTCATGGAGCAAGGCATGTACGATGCCATGGAAGGTATACTCTCTCCCTCCCCCTACCGTGGTACTACTCTTTGTGTCCACGGCGATTAAGCCGTGGTAGGTTCTATGTTGCTGTCCATGCAAATTTATAGCATTTGGGGCTGTAGGTTTCAGTGGATTTATTTAGCAATAATTAATTCTATTAGTTGACACAAAACAGTTTGACTATAGGTGTACAGAATTAGCAATGATTCTCTAGGCTGGTGATAACTGTAAATTCATTTCAGTGGATTTGGGTTGTAGTTTTGTTCCATAGTGTGGTGAGCACCTGTAGGTTTGTTTGTTTCCTATTGGATGACTGAAACTAACTAGAGCTAAATGTTTTGGTTCAGTTTCAGATGACTAAAACCGTTTTGGTTCAGTTTGCTAAATAACTAGAGAAGAGAAGAGAAGTGGTACTGTCACTGACATTGCCCTTGAATGCACACCAGCACTTAGGATATTGTCCGTATTATTTTATTGAGCCATGTTGTGCTGCAGGCTGTGTCATATATTGTGGCATTTGTATTAGTCATCAATGACAACTAACACTCATGCCGGTATCTTTTCATAATCTTAACAGGGTCATAGCTCTTGCTATAGTTGTAAGTTGTGATCATAAGTTTAAACTTGATGGTGCTAAAATTACAAATGAATTCGGGGTAGTGCATGTCAATATAGCACTTGTGAAAACTGAAGATTTGGTATGGAGTTGCAAAAGATGTAATACTCTTGATAATGCACAAAAAAAAGATTGCGTGGCCTTCAACCTTTGTATGTGCCTAATATCCTGCCTCTATCACTACTTGCATCATGTCAATTCATTATGTATTAACAGTTCATTTTGTTACTTTCTTTGTAGATTCAAAAGATATATGGATGATTATATGGGTATGTGGCAAGTATACTCCAATGATGATGATGATGTTTTGGTTCACGATGATGATGATGATGATGATGGATGCTTTTAGTTTTAGTTAAGTTGTAGGGATGATGTTCCTGTTGGATGATGTTCCTCGGTTAAGTTTAGTTATAAATTGTTAGGATGTTGATGGATGCTTTCTGTTTAATTTTCACTGTCAAAGAAAATATTTAGATTATGCATCACGTTTGGATGATGTTTCTATTGTATTAATATCCAACATTGTAATCCAGCTGCTTTATCCAATATATGAGTCCTCCTCTTATGATTATATTCTCTCTTTTTGTCCTCACTTGATATACATAATTATCACCATTATGTTGATCATTAGTTTAATTGTTGGCAATATTATTCACATTATTTATGTAACAACACCTCAAGTGTAGCAAATTCCTAGTTGCCAAGCAACGAGATTTGGATTCTTGTAAATTTAGCACCAACATATACAAGTGTTGTAAAAGTTGGCGTTATGTGTTGTACTCTTACAACGGTCCCTCTTACCAATGATGGTATAAGCGTTGCATTATGCGCTAGCAACACTGGATAAGGCTACGCATCCCAAACCGTTGGTAAAGACGTTAACAACGCATATATGGACTTATAGATACGGAAAGAAGCGTTGCTATAGGTGGGGTATTGTTGTAGTGAGTTAAGTTCAGTTTCGACAGTTAAATTCAGTTTCGACAATTAAGTTCAGAGATGAGCGGCTGATGTATCTTACATCTAGCACTTTTTGGTCATGTATTTTACGTCATGTATTGGAGATGCTATTAGAATTCCACTCAGGTTAACGTTGTTCGTTGTCTCTCTTGTCCTGCTTCAGCCTCGGCGTCGTACAACTCACTAGAGCTGCTCCAACGACAAAACCCTCCATTACAGCGGAGCAGTACCTCGGGCTCCATATCCAGACGCCTAAGATCTTCTTCCCCTCCTCCGAAAGCCAAGTCAGTCGGAGCATCCTCACCGGCCAACCCAACCACGCTGAGATCGACATGGCTTCGCCAAAGAGGTTGTACACTAGTTGCATCTCTTTTTACTCTACATGTTATATATATTGTCCACTGAGCACTCGTAGTAACGGGAAATACGATTATTTTATCCTACTATATGACAAGCAATGAGGTACCAGGCAACTTAGCTATCCGTGATGGACTCTCTTGAACGCCATCATTATTTATCTCTGCGCGTTTGAGCTGTGCATTTGTCGATGGGCCTGGGAGTTGAGCTAGTATGGCAGTGGCCAAGGTCCAAAGTAACAGAAGTAGCACAAAAACATTTTTTTAGTGTAGGATTTTCCTTGCTCAAGCCTGCCTACCAGAATCGCCAGTGCTTGAAAGGAAAAGTGAATGAAAAACATTGGAATTGGAAAGTTTCCTATGGTACTACTTTTCATGAATTTGGTGCAGAGGAATGGAGCAAAGGAAAACTGTAGGATTTGTTCCTTTAGTGTCTCCTTGAAAGAAAAACCGTACGAATTCTAATTTCCACTTCTCCACCTTTTCATATTCCTATTCATCAAGCACAAGACTAAGAGATAGTAGCATAATAGCATTATAACCATACATTTTCTTGTGGTTTGACTTAATCTCACCATGCTTTTTTGTATCCTGTGATCTTCCAATTGTTGTGAATCAAACACCCAGATTGGCAGAAATCCTGTGTTTTTAAATTCTCTGTTTTGCACGTGCATTCCTATCCTATTCCTGTCTATTTCCCATCCCTGCATTGTTAGAATCCTCAAATTCAAACAAGCCCTTACTCAATTACTTCTGTTACAGATATGTGTCAAAGAAAACCTTGTGTGGTTTGTCCTGCTCCTGCGGTGTTGTGTTCCACCCAAGCTCAGCTGCTCCAACGATGGAAGGGTTCACCACAGCAGGGATCCGCTCTCCAGACTGTCTTTCGCCGCCTCAGATCTTCTTCCCCGCCGCCGGCAGCCACGACAACTGCATTACCATCATCAACTGAGCAGATGACCTTGAGGACTACACGGGTCCGCAAGAGAGGTCGCACTCTTCCATGTCTGCTTATGTTATGTGTCGCTTAATATGATGCCATGCTACATTATCATCGTGTTCACCTATTAGACTCCGAGTCACGTCCAAACTAATGCTGAAACTTGAGTTTTTAAATGGTTGTGGGGTACATATTGGGGCAGCAATCAGTACTATCTGTCTACTATCTGGTTAATCTCCGGTGTCTACTATGAGTTTCATGTTGGGTGCAAACAAACATTAAAGGAGCCATTATTTGTATTTTTTTAACTAAAGCTAGTATCTGCCTGCTATCATTGGTTTTGGGTCTATCCATAGTTTTCTACCATCACTCTGGATTTGTGCATGCACTCCTTACATAATCTCACTATGTTTTATTCCTATGCATACCAGTTATTGTACACAATGGAACTGATCATGTAGAGCAAAAGAGACGAGCCTTGCGTGGCAATAAAATTTCATGCAGACGTCGGTCCATGGTGGGCGCAAAGGCAGGCCCCCTCCACTCATTTCGGATCATAATCAAGAGGAAGATAACTGTTATGAGGGGGATTCAGAAGGAGAAGACCACTCCTATTTACCCCATGAGGTCTTCGCTCTAACTTGGCATGCTGATGTTGGTAATATCATGCATATGGTGCCTTGCATTGCTTACTGTATACATTAAAGATGTCATCTGCTTAGTTTAGACATGCTTTGTGTCAATGCCATCTGTTTAGTTTCTTTATCGTATATGTGAATCATGCAATGCCATCTTGTCTAGCCAGGCATCATATATGTGAATTTTGCAATGCCACCCTGGTTAGCCAGTCATCTTATATGTGAATTATATCATGCCATCATTTTTTATTACGTGTTAAATTTGTCAACAATTTTAGTACATTCAATTACTCTTCCTGTGCATCAGCCATTTGGCATGGTCATGGAAAAATCTAGAGTGGAAACAAGGTCTTCAGAGCAGACAATGCTATCTGACGAAGCACATGTCTTGCTGGTTACCGATAGCTCCTCAGAGGAGGATTCAAAGAGATGACCAGTCATATTTCCCCCCCGAGGTGCATGCCCTAACTTGGCAGGGTTATGTTGCTCATATCGTGCGTATGGTATCTTGCATTGCTATGTCATTTGCTTAGTTTAGACATGCTTTGTGTGAATGCCACCTGTTTAGTGTCTAATTACCATATATGTGAATTATGCAATGCCATCTTGTTGCAAGACATTATATATGTGAATTATGCAATGTTATCTTGTTGCAAGGCATTATGTATGTGAATTATGCAATGCCATGTTGTTTAGGCAAGCGTCATATATGTGAATTATATCATGCCGTCCTTTTTTTGTATTTCTCATTGCTTTTGTCGACAATGTTTGTATATTCAACTGCTCTTCCTGTGCATCAGCCATTTGAATTGGTGATGGAGAAATCTGGAGTGAAAACATGGTCTTCAGAGCAGACAATGCTACCTGCTGAAGCAGATATCTTGCTGGTTACAGATAGCTCTTCAGAGGAGGATTCAGAGGCAGATGACTAGTCCTATTATCCCCCTGAGGTGTATGCTCAAACTTGGCAGGGTTATATTACTCATATAATGCATATGTTGTATTGCAATGCTTAGTTTTTACATCATATACACAATATTGAATGCCATCTCCTTAGTTGACACATCATATATGTGATTGCCCTCTGCTCACTTCCTTAGTATATAAATAATATATTTGAATTATGTCATGCCATGATGTTTACATAGACATCATGTATCTGAATTATGGCATGCCAACCCATTTTCTAAAGACATAATATAGTTATATCATCTCATCCTGTTTACATAGTCATCATATTTAAATTATGTCATTCTATCCGTGAATTATATCATGCCATCATGTTTCCATCGATGGCATGTTTTTGATTTATGGCATGCCAACCACTTTAATAGACACATCGTATAGTTATATCATGTCATCCTGTTTACATAGTCATCATACTTTGAAGTATGTCATTCTATCCTATTTAGTTAGCCATCATACATGTGAAATTGTGTCATGCTATCTTGTTTAATTAGCCATCATATATGTGAAATTATGTCCTGCTATTATGTTTTCTTAGACAACATAAATGTGAATTATTTCATGCCCTGTTTTCTTCCCTACTATCCATTGCACCTATCTATCTTACAATGTCTGTACATTCAATTACTTTTCTTGTTTATCAGCCATTTCAATTGGAGGGAGTGATGGCAGTATCTGTGGGAGTAAAAACACGGTCTTCAGAAAAGATTGTGCTACTTGTCGATGCAGATAGAACCACGGTTGTACTTGCCCAAGAACCAGCCCCACCACAAATAACCCACACTCATGCAGATTGTAGCCCTACCCAGTTGGACAGAGAACCAGCTACACCCCTTATAACCCCAACCCTAGCAGATAGACACCCAGTTCCCGTTGACACAGCACCATCTCCACCACAGAGCACCCGAACACGAGCAGTTAGTAAGGCAACTGCAGTGCCCAAATCACGAGGACCACCACTCCGAACCCGAAGTCAACACTTAAAGCAGAAGAAGAATTGTTCTCAGGTCAGGTTCCGTAGCTATGGTTCATACTACTTTGCTCTTGCATCATTGTATTTACAGGTACCAACTAATTTCAAATTTGAATGATGCAATTGAAACTCCAATGGCGCAGCAGGTATGTTCTAAACCTGTTTCTTCAACGTGTTTGGCTGTTTGTTGTCGTAACTTGCTCTATGTTGATTTCAGTTTCAATTGAATAAACAATTATGTTCTCATGCCATGCACATTACAAGTGTTGTTATTGTTGTGTAGTTTCCCACACTTATATTCTGTCTATGCTGCTTTGTCTTAAAAAGATATGATTCGAACTGTATCTATCATAATTTGGCAACATAAACTAGAATGATATAGACCATACAGTGACCATACTATATAGATATATGTTTGTTTCATGCTGTTATCCTATCCACCTTACTACTGAACTGGTTTACCAAAATGAGTTTCATATACTACATTGTAAACCTGAGATGTGTTTGTTTGTTTCTCTTTTAGAACGCGGATAAAACATTGGAGAAGAGTACCCTATTATGCAATGGTAAAGGAAGTAATGCAGATAAGGTTCAAGATAGTGAGACATTCCTGTTGGTCTCCAAGAAAGCTGATAAAAACTATATTGAAGACACTGAGACAACCCCAAAGTCTTGTCTTGATGTAGTGTTCCAGTTACTGGCTACCACTGCTGGCACCAGCTCTTCGAACTCATTGCCTGATTCAGTTCGGCTTCTTGAGTCTCAACTTCCAGTTGAAAGACATCGATCAGATGTTATGCGACAGGAAGCCGAAGGACTGAGGAAGTCCCTGCAAAATTCAGATGCATACTTTCTGGTGCAACAACAAGCGCTGGAGGACTTAAGCGCCAAACAAGAGAAAGTTAATAAGCTTGCTAAGCATCTTGCCAGCATTATGGGTACCCAGGGTATTGTTTCTTGAGCTCTTCTGAAGTGGTTTCAGTTCTGGACTTGTTTTGATGCGGCGTTTATATGCTGCTGTGTTCCCTATATTTGCACTGGTGGCGAACTTTGATGCCCAGTGGATGTAATATGTGTAATAGCCGTGATAGCCTAGTGTAAGTTGCTTGCTTATTTATTTCCTTGTTGTCTTGTTTATTTGTTTGCTTGTAGTCAGTGCAGTTCTTTTTCTTCTGTTTGCTAGTGGCTGCAATAACCTATTTTTTAAAACTAGGCCACAATAACCATGGGCTAATATTTACTGTAGTGACACTGGGCCTCCTACGGACCGTAGAAATAGTGGGCCTTCTACGGGCCGTATAAACACTGGGCCTTCTACGGGCCGTACAATGAGTGGGCCTTCTACGGGCCGTAGAAACAATGGGCCTTCTACGGGCCGTATCACCAATAGGCCTTCTACGGGCCGTATCATCAATGGGCCTTATACGGGCCGTATGATCGATTGGCCAAACATGGGCCAAAGAGATCGCATTATGGCCGTAAACGGGCTAGAGTTGGAATCGTCCGTTCATGGGCCGACCATAACGGGCCATCATTAATAGGCCATATTTGATGATGCTATGAAAACGGCCCAACGCATTAACGGACCACAAACGGGCCGACTGTAACCACGGGCTGAATTTGGCCCACAAGCAGAAAATGACAGTAACGGGCCGTAAGTAAACGAATGCTGGAAATGAGCCCAAGAATAAATGGGCTCTGAGAAGGCTGAAAGATAACATGGGATGGAGACGGCCCAACGGAATAACGGACTGTTAATGGGTATAAAGTGATACACTATTCATTACGGGCCAGTTTCACCATGGGCCGTTAATGGTGTAAAGTGATACACTGTTCATTACGGGCCAGTTTCACCACGGGCCGTTAATAGGCCAAGAGTTACATAGGGCCTCATATGGGCCGAAAGACGTCATGGGCCATACATGGGCCAGAAGTGAAAACGGGCTAGAATCATATTGGATGGCCCAGATGATGCTACTGGGCCTAATTTGGATAGGGCATAACGGGCCTTGGGTTAGCGGGCTGTAAATGGGCTATATGCGAACAGGCCGTTAACAGGCTTTCCATGGGCCGGCCCGCCACCTTTTGACCAAGTCAAACGGGCCGTCCTTTTCACAGGAATGGGCCTCTGTTGGGCCATGCCACATGTCAATGTATCATAGGAGCCTTTTGTCCAATGAGTGGATGACATCTGTCCCGACGATGAGCTGACACGTGTTTCCTTCAGCCAATGATGATTTTACACGTGGAGAATCCCCATTGGTCGGGGCTGTTAACGGGTTATCGGATCCAAAACCCAACCCAATAGCTTAACGGTGTTCCGTTACGGTGGATGCCACGTGTTGTTCACCCTTGACGAAAGCACTTCTGTGACGCACGATTTATCGTCATGGAAGTGGACACTTCCGTGATGATAATTTTGGTAATGTCATGGAACACTTCTACGGCAGCACATGTATGACTATCTTGATTCTATCATAAATTTGTCATGGATGTACATGCATGACAAAAAACGCGACCTACTGTGACAAACACGTATCATCACGGAAGTGTATTTTTTTCTAGTGCTAGTAGTGATGCTAAAGCTCACTAGTCGCATGTGCTAGTTGGAATCTGAATCACGGAGATTTTGCGGAGGGATGCTGACTTCAGTGGGAGTATTTCTGTTTAAGGCTAGAATTACTCTACATAAACACATTGCTTAGTGATTGCATATTTTTCTGTTGTAGATCAATGGCACCACCTGCTCAACCCAACTTTGCATTGAAATCAATTATTGAAAAGGATAAACTAAATGGAACAAACTTTACTACCTGGTATAGAAATTTGAGAATTGTTCTCAAGCATGATAAAAAGGAACATGTTCTAGAGGATCCGCTTCTTGAGGAACCTGCCGATAATTATAGTACCACAACCAAGAATGCCTACCAGAAACTCGTTGATGAATCAAACAAGATCAGCTACCTCATGTTGGCTTGTATGGAGCCTGATTTGCAGCAGCATTTTGAAGACGTTGGGGCTTTCGATATGATCGAGAGTCTCAAGATCATGTTTCAGGTGCAGGCTAGGACTGAAAGGTTCAACTTCTGGCGATCCTTGATGGATTGTAAGCTGAAGGAAGGTGATCCACTGAGCCCGCATGTGATCAAGATGATCGGATATGTGCAAGCTTTGGATCGGTTGGGCTTCCCGCTCTTGAATGAGCTGGCTACTGATGCAGTTCTGGGTTCTCTTCCGCCCAGCTATGGGACGTTCATCTCGAACTATCATATGCATGGCATGGATAAGAAGCTCACTGAATTGCATGGGGTGCTCAAAGTGGCAGAGCAGGATATTAAGAAAGGCACGCATCAAGTGTTGATGGTGCAGAAATCGGCAAAGTTTAAGAAGAGTTGGTCTAAGAAGAAGGCTAAGGCAAAGGGCACGGAGATGGTAACCTCCGCCGCTATGCTGAAGTCTGGACCGGACTCAAAGACCATTTGCTATCATTGCAAGGAAACTAGTCACTGGAAGAGGAACTGTAGCAAGTGGCTTGCAAAGCATGGCAAGAAGGCCGGGAATGCTACTTCAGGCAAAGGTACACTTGTTGCATATGTTATAGACATTTACCTTGCTGACATACCTAGTAGCTCTTGGGTATTTGATACCAGGTCAGTTGTTCATATTTGCAACTTGATGCAGGGGCTGGTAAGAACTAGGCGTGTGGCACAAGCGGAGATTGACATTAGGGTCGGCAACAAAGCAAGAGTTGCTGCATTGGAGGTCAGCACGATGCAGCTCCAGCTTCCTTCTGGATTTATTTTGGAATTGAATAATTGTTATTACATTCTTGCACTTAGTCGGAACATTATTTCTACCTCATGCTTGATGAGTCAGGGTTATGAATTCAATTCAAAGGACAATGGTTGTTCGATTTATTTGAATGGTATGTTCCATGGCTATGCACCCATTCTTGATGGGTTATTTATATTGAATCTAGAACAAGAACCAGTCTATAATGTGAATGTCAAGAGGCATAAGCCCAATGAGATAAATCCAACATACTTCTGGCATTGCCAGCTTGGACACATTAGTCTGAAACGCATGAAGAAGCTCCATGATGATGGACTCCTAGCTTCGACCGACTTTGGGTCGTTTGAGACATGCGAATCATGCTTGCTCGGCAAGATGACTAAGTGTCCTTTCGCAAAGAGTTGCGAGAGGGCATCCGAGCTGTTGGAACTGATACACAGTGATGTGTGTGGACCAATGAGCACAACTGCCAGAGGTGGCTATCAGTACTTCGTGACTTTTACCGATGACTTGAGTAGATATGGATATATCTATTTGATGAGGCACAAGTCAGAGACTTTTGAAAAGTTCAAAGAGTTTCAAAACGAGGTGGAGAATCAGCCCGGCAAGACTATAAAACTTCTACGATCTGATCGTGGAGGTGAGTACATGAGCCAGGAGTTTGATGATCATCTGAAAAGCAGAGGTATAGTACCTCAGCTCACACCTCCAGGTACGCCACAGAGAAATGGTCTATCAGAACGGAGGAATCGCACCTTGTTGGACATGGTTCGATCTATGATGAGCAAGTTGGATTTACCCTTGTCATTCTGGGGATACGCTCTAGAAACTGCAGCTTTCACACTTAACAGGGTACCATCATAATCCATAGACAAGACACCACATGAGATGTGGACCGGGAAGAGTCCTAGTTTGTCTTTTCTAAAGATTTGGGGTTGTGAAGCATTTTTCAAGAAACTTATGTCAGACAAGCTTACACCCATGTCGGATAAATGCTTATTCGTGGGATATCCGAGGGAAACCTTGGGATATAACTTCCACAACCGAGAAGAGAACAAAGTGTTTGTTGCTCGGAATGGGGTTTTCTTGAGAAAGAGTTTCTCAGTCGGGAGACCAGTGGGAGGATGGTCCGACTCGAAGAAATTCGAGGACCACTCGGGGACGGCTCGGCTGGTGATGATATCATACCGGAGTCAGTCAGGGAACCCGTAGTGGAAGCGGCACTGGAACCACAGAGGTCGGAAAGATTGCGCAGAATGCACAATGTATTGTTGCTAGAAAGCGACGAGCCGACCACATATGCGGAAGCGATGGTGAGCCTAGATTCCGAGGCATGGCTGGAGGCCATGAGATCCGAGTTAAAGTCCATGGATGAGAATCAAGTTTGGGACTTGGTTGATCCGCCGCCTAGCGTGACGGCCATTGGTTGCAAATGGGTCTTTAAGAAGAAAACCGATGTGGATGGAAATGTTCAGATCCACAAAGCTCGGCTTGTCGCTAAGGGTTATGGACAAGTTCATGGAATTGACTACGACGAGACTTACTCACCGGTAGCGATGCTAAAGTTGGTGACGATTGTACTAGCTATAGCTGCATATTTCGATTGCGAGATATGGTAGATGGATGTCAAGACGACTTTTCTTCATGGAAATTTAACCGAGGACATGTATATGATATAGCCCAAGGGTTTTGTCGATCCGACTAGCACTAGTAATGTATGCAAGCTCAAGAGATCCATTTATGGGTTGAGTCAAGCATCTCGGAGCTGGAACATTCGTTTTGATGAGGTCATCATTGGTTTCGGCTTCATCAAAAGCGAAGAGGACTCTTGTTTATACAAGAAGTTAAGTGGGAGCTCAATAGTGTTTTTTATCTTGTATGTGGATGACATACTACTGATCGGAAATGATATTTCGATGTTGAACTCGGTCATGGAGTCATTGAATGGCAAGTTTTCGATGAAGGACCTTGGTGAGGCAATGTACATTTTAGGCTTTAAGATCTATAGAGATAGATCAAGGAGGCTGCTCGGCTTAAGCCAGAGCACGTACATAGATAAAGTGTTGAAGCGGTTCAACATGAGTGAGGAAAAGAAAGGGTTCTTGCCACTCTCACATGGTATAAGGCTAAGCGAGACTTAGAGTCCTTCGACATCTGATGAGAGAAGTAGGATGAGTAGAATTCTGTATGCCTCGGCAATCGGATCCATCATGTATGCCATGAAATGTACGGGGCCTAATGTTGCTTTTGCAATAAGCCTCACAAGTAGATACCAGGCCAACCCAGGTGAGAGTCACTGGGCAGCGGTAAAGACTATTTTGAAGTAGCTGAAAAGGACTAAAGAGATGTTCCTAGTTTATGGAGGTGAGGAAGAGCTCATCGTAAGGGGTTACGCCGATGCTAGTTTCCAAACCGACAGAGATGATTGTCGATCATAGTCTAGATTCGTGTACGTCATGAACGGAGGAGCAGTGAGCTGGATGAGTTCCAAGCAAGATACGGTGGCTGATTCTACTACAGAAGCCGAATACATTGCGGCTTGTGAAGCTGCAAAGGAACTTTCTGGATGATCTTGGTATTTTCCCAGCCTCGGTAAAACCGTTGGACCTTTATTGTGATAATTCTGGTGCCATCGCACAAGCCAAGGAGCCGAGGAATCACCACAAGGTCAAACACATAGATCGGAAATATCACCTGATACGAACGATCGTAAAGAGTGGTGATGTAGAGTTATGCAAAATTCACACGGATGCAAATGTTGCGGATCCGTTGACTAAGCCGCTTCCACAACCCAAGCATGAGGGGCACGTTAGAGCTATGGGCATTCGATGTCTATTTGATTGACTCTAGTGCAAGTGGGAGATTGTTGGAGATATGCCCTATAGGAAATCATGAATGATGATATTTCCTATGTGTTTATGAATAAAGATAGTCCTTGGACATTATCAATGATGTGTATCAGCAAGTACGTGACTTGTTTGTGGGACTATGCATTGTATGATGACTGTCCTAAAAGGTTCCTAGTCGAAAGGGCTGTCTGGACGCGCAGGCAACTAGACTGGCATATGACACGGTCGATGGCTTGGTCTCACTAGCCATGGAGCATTGGATGCTAACCGGATAATATGGACTTGGAAGGATCTAGTCGGATTCGACGTAGTCGGATCCGAGTCGAGATAAGGTCCAAGTCGGACAGACCCAACTATGAGACGCAGTGATATGTCATCTGTGAGTCTCTAGTACAACATATATTCTATGTCCTAAGACCTGAGCTGACGCATGTACTCGGGATGGTGACAGACTTGCTTTGGGCCGACCAAACGCTACTCTGTAACTGGGTAGTTTTAAATGTAGGTTTCGGGTTTGTCCAGAACCATGCTGCGAGACGTGGTCGAGCAAGATGGGATTTGCCCCTCCGATCAGGAGAGATATACTCTGGGCCCCTCGTGTGATCCGACCAGGATAAGCATGGCCATGGGACAAGGATTATGAGATAATTTGGTTTGTGGTCGGCATCACTGGAACGAGAAAGAGGTCGGGCTAGCACAAGGATGACAGACTCGCCTTGAGCTCGACAACATATGTCGTGTGTCAAAAGGAATGGAAGTGTGATGTACAGGTTCGCTAACCAGCTTCATAGTCTGCTTGGTGTTCGACATGCCTTGCTAGAGGCCGCTACCAACCGTGCAGTTTGGAGGTGACCCGAACTGCGACCAGGCCGACTTGAACCTAAGGGGTCGCGCGCTTAAGGGAAGGAACCTACGAGGTTGGATCCGAGGACACTGGTCGGATGTGATCCGAACTGTATTCGGATTGTGGCCGAGTAGACTTATGGGCTTTAGGGTCCGTGCGAGGCCCAAGTGTTGAGCCCGTGACGGACGCCTATATATATAGTGGAGGTGCGGCACACTCATGGGCTGATCACTTCGGCGCTGTCACTAGGGTTTGCATGTGTTGTGAATAGACACCTCCACTCGCCGCCGGTTGTGTGATCGGACCTAGCAGTCCGCCGCACGATGTTCCTCCTGCACGCGCAGATACTATTAGAGGCGGTGCACTTGCGCCGCTCCGGCGAACCTGTACGTGGGAACCAACCACCGACGATCCACGCGGACGCGCTGCCCCAACTCTTCTTCCGCTACACGGCACTGCGCGTCTAGTGCTAACAAACTGTGATCCATCTCCCGTAGCATGTTCTTGGTTGTTCTGCGTGTAGGAAATTTTAATTTGCAGTCGACGCACCCTACCATAGATCCCATCAGGATGGAGCTCACTCTTGGCTCCTGAACCTGCAGCACGGCTCAATCTCCTCCTGGGACGAGATGCGTGACCGCTTCGTCGCGAACTTCCAGGGCACTCACGACCGCCCACCGGCCGTGGGTGATCTACGCCGCATCAGGCAGCAACCAGGAGAGACCCTCCAGAATTACATCCAGCGCTTCAACAACACCCACCTCAACATCCCCAATGTCACGGACGACGCCAGGTGGGCGCCAGCGCGCGCAACGTCCTTGTTTCCTCTTTGGTGCTAAGGAGGCCAGTGTTGGCGAAGAGTATCGAAGCATCGGGCAAAGGTTGCTATATTGGTGAACGAGACCAAGACTAGGAGGACGGCAAGACGGAGGTCATCTTGGAGCCCAAGACGGCGTCACCACCAGATCCTTTCGTAGGCGAAGACTAATTTTGTAAGGATATCTTGTACTAGTTGTCCCCTTCAAATTTGCCCGCCGTTGTTGGCTCCCTTCCCGCTCGATATCTGGGAAGAGGACCAGGGCCTATATAAGTAGAGCTAGCCACCACAGAGAAGAGAGAAGAGAGAGGGAGAGAGAGCTGAGCTGAGCTGGGCTGAGCTAATCACATCTCATCTCATCTTTGCTTGATCCAACCCAATCGAGAGCCTACTCACAAGAACACCTCAACCTCAGGAGGTGGTTCTTCCCTTGTACTGTTCATCATCTTCCCTAGAGGCAATCCACCACCACCACACTGGAGTGGGTATTAACCACAACGGTGGCCGGAACCAGTATAAACCTCGTGTCTTTCTGTGTTGCAAGTTCGTCGAGTTCGTCCGCGAGATCGTAGGAGCTAGGGCGTAGATTGGTGGGAAGGAAAGACTTCGCACACACCCCATTGTTCGAGCCTTAAGGGTTTGCCAGAACCCCACATCCGACAGGGCGACGGGGCGGCAAGGCCTTGCCGCGGTCTTGCTGATCTTCCTGGCAAGGGTCTTGCTAGGGCCTTGTGGGCGCCCTCGGCAAGAGTCTTGCCAGGCATCCTCGGCAAGGAGTGTCGGGGTTCTGGGAACGGGGGTCCCCAGACTTGCCTGCCTGCGGCCTACGGCGTGGCTCAAAGGGGGGCCCAGCACGGCCCATCTTCACCAACACAAACTCAAGACCATCGCGAGGGGCCAAGCCTCGCGGGGCGGACGACGCGGAGCTTCCTCAGGCACGGCCTCGTCAGGCTGGCTCACGAGGAGGCGGAGAGATCAAGGCGGGGTACCTCGCGAGGTGCCCGTGACGCAAGCCATGACGACTCAGGGCGCCAGGCAGGTGCCAGCCTGCGCAGTGTCCTCCTTTCCTCTTTGGTGCAAAGGGGGGCAAGCGCAGCCGCGGAGTACCGAGGCATCAGGCAAAGGTTGCCATTTCGGTGCAACGAGACCAAGACCAGGAGGACTACGACGGAGGTCACAATGGGGCCCAAGACGGCGTCATCACCAGAGCTTTGCGCAGGCGAAGACTACTTTTGTTAGGATAGCTGATAGTTGCTGTCCCCTTTCAAATTAGCCCGCCATTGTTGGCTCCCTTCCCGCTCAATATTTGGGAAGAGGACCAGGGCCTCTATAAATAGGACCGGCCACCCACGTAGCAAAGGGTTCGGCTCAGTCTCCTCCAAGGGCTCGACAAGTAGAGAGGAAGTAAGCAGAGAGAGAGAGAGAGAGAGAGAGAGAGAGAGAGAGAGAGAAAGGTGGCTGAACTCCTCCCAGCAGTTCATCACCCAAGCCAAGAACAGACCCTCGCGAGGCTGTTCATCATCATCAGCCCAAGAGGCAATCCACACACCACACACTGGAGTAGGGTATTACACCACAACGGTGGCCCGAACCAGTATAAACCCTGTGTCCCTTGTGTTGTTCTTTTGATAGCTTTGATCCTAGCGTGGCGGAGGGGTGCAGGAAGGTAGGAGGCGAAATCTCCGCGCGCACCCCAGTGTTCGAACCTCAAGGGTCTGCCGGAACCCGAAATCCGACATTTGGCGCGCCAGGTAGGGGGGCGCCGGAATTCGTCTTCCACCGCTCCGTTCTCCTCCGACCATCGCGCCCATGTCTGACGCACGTCGGGCCCGCGCGGAGCATCGGGCCGCCCTTGCTTCCCGCGTCGCCCAGACAGCCCCTGTCGGCGGGCGCCTCCACCGTTCCCCGTCACCTGCCGTCAACGCCGCCACCGGCCCGGCGGGGAACGAGCGGCAAGCATCGTCCCGGCATTTGTCCGTGCGGCAAGATGGCCGCACCGCAACTCACTCGCTCACCCCAGCTGGTTCTTCGTCCCGCGTGCTCCACACGCCCATGGAGCCCCGCAACCTCTTCCCCGCCTATCGCGCTGCACCAACACTCCCAGTCGTCGCGGCCCTCTTGGGCGGCTCGCAGGCGCCGCCTACAAGTTACCACGTCAAGCCGTTCATCCGCCGGGTCAGCGCCGCTTCCACACGGCAGGGGGCTCCCCTGGATCAGGCGGCGCCCGAGACCGGCCTGAGCTTCAGCCCGGAGGACCACCCCTCCAACTCGGCCTGCTCGGGCGCGCTCCCCATGCTATGCACCCCCACCATCTGCCAGGTGGCCGTCACCAGAACTCATCGATGGCGGGGCGGGCTTTAGCGTGCTCTCAGTCGAGGCCTTCAACCTCCTCTGCATAGCCCTGGAACGGTTGCAGCCCAGCCGGCCCTTCTCAGGCGTTGGGGGCAGGTCGTCCAGCTCCTTGGTGCAGATCCGGCTCCCAGTGACCTTCGGCACCTACGACAACTTCCGCACGGAGCTGGTCGACTTCGACATCGCCCCCATCGGCCTCCCCTACAATGCCATCCTCGGCTACCCAGCGCTGGCCCAGTTCATGGCCGCAACGCACCCGGCGTACAACCTCATGAAGATGCCCGGGAGCAGCGGTGTCCTCACCATGCACGGGGATACCGGTGACGCTCTGCGGGTGCTCAGGCTCGTCTTCAGGACAACAGCCTCGGCAGAGCCTGCCGACTTGGGGGCCCCCGAGCCCAAGGGGGCTGCGCCCGCCAAGAAGAAGCAGTTGTTCACCCAAGACAAGGCAGAAACCAAGCAGGTACCCGTCGATGAGGACGGGTCCACCAGTGCCACTTTCACCATAGGTGCCCACCTCAAACCCGAGCAGGAGGAGGCCCTGGTCGTGTTCCTGCGCGCAAACAAGAAGGTATTCGCTTGGGAGCCGGACCAGTTGGCAGGGATCCCCAGGAGCGTAATTGAGCATCACCTCAACGTGTGCCCCAACGTGCGCCCTGTGAAGCAGAAGGCCAGGCGGCAGTCCACAGAAAAGCAGGCCTTCATCGTCCAAGAGACCCGCAAATTAGAGGCCGCTGGGGTCATTCGCGAGGTCTGATACCCAGATTGGTTGGCCAACCCTGTCGTTGTGCCGAAGAAGGTAGGGAAGGAACACATGTGTGTCGACTTCACCAACCTCAACAAAGCGTGCCTGCAAGATCCGTTCTCGCTCCCCCGCATCGACCAGATTGTTGATTCCACTGCGGAATGCGACCTGTTGTGCTTCCTGGATGCCTTCTCTGGGTATCACCAGATCAAGATGGCGGTGGAAGACGTCGAGAAGATGGCCTTCCTGACCCCGTGCGGGGTGTACTGCTACACCTGCATGCCATTCGGGCTGCGTAACGCAGGGGCGACCTTTCAGCGGCTGATGCGTATCACCTTGGGCCCGCAGCTCAGGAAGAATGTTGAAGCTTACGTCGATGACATCGTGGTAAAATCTTGGGAGGCCAGGACCTTGATATAAGACCTGGAGGAAACCTTCGCTAGCCTCAACGCAGTGAACCTATGGCTCAACCCAGAGAAGTGTGTGTTCGGAGTCCCCTCGGGCAAGCTCTTGGGTTTCCTCGTGTCCCACCGAGGCATCGAGGCTAACCTGGAGAAGGTCAAGGCGGTGGAAGACATGAGCCCGCCAAAGACCCTCAGAGAAATGCAGAAGCTCACGGGGCGTGTGACCGCGTGAGGGCGCTTCATCTCCAAGTTGGGGGAACGAGCCCTGCCCTTCTTCAAGCTAATGAAGAAAAAGGGGCCCTTCGAGTGGACTGAAGAGGCCGACAAGGCGTTCCAGGATCTCAAGATATACATGACCAGGCCACCGGTCATGGTGGCCCCGCGCCCTCAGGAGCCCCTGGTGCTCTACCTCGCCGCCACTTCCTACACCACCAGCGCAGCCTTGGTAGCAGTCAGAGAGAAGCGCCGGATCAAAACCACGGCAGCAGCCCGGGATAAGGCAGAACAGGGACAAGGAAGGCCCACAGAAACCGCCATCACGGCTGAGGAGGATCAGCCGCCGCAGAGGGGCGCACCAGAGGCGGAAGAGGCCCCTCTTCCAGATGGCCAGTCTCAGGAGGCCCCATTGCCTCAAGAGGCGCCACGGTCTTTGAAGGGAGCCACCAGCACTGACGCACTCCACCTCGTTGAGCACCCAGTGTACTTCGTCAGCACAGTGCTGCGGGATGCAAGAGCACGGTACCCCATGCCTCAAAAACTCCTCCTCGCGCTACTGGTGGCTTCGCGAAAACTGCGGCACTATTTTCAGGGTCACCCCATCAAGGTCGTCTCGTCATACCCCCTGGAGAGGGTGCTCAGGAGCCCCGATTCAGCTAGGAGGGTCGCTGAGTGGAACATAGAGCTGCAAGCGTTTCAGCTCGAATTCAGCACGACCAGAGTCATCAAGGGAGAAGCATTGGCAGATTTTGTGGCAGAATGGATGGAAGCGCCAGGCCTCAAGGCCGACGAGGATTGGTCCCTGTCCCCAGGAAGCGAGGCGCCAGAAGGCTGGGTCATGTACTTCGATGGGGCGTTCTCCAGACACGACGCAGGGGCTAGGGCGGTACTTATATCGCCCACCCAGGACAAGCTCTATTACGCCGTGCAGCTTTGTTTCCAGCACGGCGAAAAGGTCTCCAACAACATAGCGGAGTATGAAGGTTTAATAGCGGGCATGAAGGCCGCAGCTGCCCTGGGGGTGAAACGCCTCACCATCAAGGGCGATTCGAAGCTCCTTGTCAATTTCTCCAACAAGGTGTGCGAGCCAAAGGATGAGCACATGGAGGCCTACCTTGCAGAGGTCTGCAGGATGGAGAAGCAGTTCTGGGGGTTGGAGTTGCAGCATGTGCCCCGTGGCACCAATCAGGAAGCCGATGACATCGCCAAACGCGCGTCCAGGCGGTTACCTCAGGAGCCTGGAATTTTCGAGGAGCGGCTCTTCAAGCCTTCAGCCTTACCGTCATTATCAAACACGGCTCAGCCCAGGGAGGAGCTCCCTTAGCCACCTGCCTCAGGAGCTCCGGCTTGTGGCCCGGCCTCGGGAGCACGCCTGCTCCTGACGATGGAACCTCAGGAGGGATGTTGGATCACGGAGCTCCAGAGCTACCTAACGCAAGGGACCCTGCCGGAGAAGGAGGAGGAAGCAGAGCGAGTGGCGTGCCAGGCCACGGCATACTGCATCAAAGATGGAGAGCTCTACTGGAAGGGACCGAACGATGTATCCCTGCGCTACACCTCTAGGGAGCAAGGGAAGGAACTACTGGAAGATATACATGGCAAAGACTGCGGACATCATTCGTCATCATGGACCCTCGTTGGCAAGGCGTTCCGCAGTGGGTTATACTGGCCCACCACGCTCAATGACGCCGTTGAACTAGTGAAGGCTTGTGAGGCCTGCCAGTTCCACGCCAAGCAGATCCATTAGCTGGCAGGGGGCTTGCAGACTATCCCCCTTTCGTGGCCATTCGCAGTCTGGGGGCTTGACATCTTGGGTCCGTTTCCTCGGGCGCTAGGGGGCTACCGCTACCTTTACGTTGCCGTGGACAAGTTCACCAAGTGGGCTGAAGTGGAGGTTGTCCGCACCATTCCTGCGGGTTCCGCAGTCAAGTTCATCAAGGGCATCGTGAGCCGGTTCGGGGTGCCGAATCGCATCATCACGGACAACGGTTCGCAGTTCACTAGTAACCTCTTCAAAACATACTGTGCTAACCTTGGAACGCAGATATGCTACGCTTCAGTGGCGCACCGCCGAAGCAACGGCCAGGCCGAGCGAGCCAACGCGGAGGTCCTGAGGGGCCTCAAGACCAGGACGTTCAAGAAGAAGCTGGAGGCTTGCGGCAGAGGTTGGTATGACGAACTGCAGTCCGTGCTGTGGTCCATCCGCACCACCGCGACCAAGCCGACTGGAGAGACCCCGTTCTTCCTGGTCTATGGAGCAGAAGCAGTCCTCCCTCACGAGGTCAGACGTCGCTCCACACGGGTCCTGGCGTTCGACGAGGCGCAGTAGGACGCCATGCGGGGGGCGGACCTCGTGCTGGGGGAGGAGCGTTGCCGGGAAGCCGCGCTGCGAGCGGCGAGGTACCAACAAGCACTGCAGCGATATCACTGCCGCAACATCCGCCCCAGGACTCTTGAGGTAGGGGACCTCGTGCTCAGGCGGGTTCTCTCCAGGGAGGGATTACACAAGCTCTCTCCCATGTGGGAGGGCCCGTTCAAGGTTGTTCATGTTTCCAGGCCCGGCTCCGCGCGCTTGGAGACTCAAGAGGGAGTGCCGGTCCAGAATGCATGGAACATCCAGCACCTCCGAAGGTTCTACCCCTGAAAAGGCCCAGATCCTGTGAAGCAAGGCGAGTGCCTGTGAAGCTATCGCATTTTGGAAAAGGCCTAGAGCCTGTGAAGCAAGGCGAGTGCCTGTGAAGCTATCGTGTTTTGGAAAAGGCCCGGAGCCTACGAAGCAAGGCGAGTGCCTGTGAAGCTATCGCATTTTGGAAAAGGCCCGGAGCCTGTGAAGCAAGGAGAATGCCTGTGAAGCTATCGCATTTTGGAAAAGGCCCGGAGCCTGTGAAGCAAGGCGAGTGCCTATGAAGCTATCGCGTTTTGGAAAAGGCCCAGAGCCTGTGAAGCAAGGCGAGTGCCTGTGAAGCTATCACGTTTTGAAAAAGGCCCGGAGCCTGTGAAGCAAGGCGAGTGCCTGTGAAGCTATCGCGTTTTGGAAAAGGCCTGGAGCCTGTGAAGAAGGCCAACGCCTGTGAAGCTCGCTGCCCGTGACACTCTCACGTAATAATGAGTTGGGGCTGTACACGCCCCGGAGTCTCAGGAGCGCCAGCCTCAGGCCCTGGGGCTCCCTCCCACGCCTAGTGGCAGCACTTAGCTCTGCGCTGGTGAGAAGACGTCGAAGACTAGACTAGGTGCCGGACGCGGCTTTTCATTTGCTTTCCGCAGTTGGCTTGTTCCTCTTCGTTTGGAGTTTTATTGAAGTTGTTGTCATCTTTGGCTTGCGGTTCTTCGGCTTTTCGCTCTCTTGCCTCGGTTTCTCTTGTGCAAGGCCTCGCGAGGGGGAGAGCCGAGCACCCTCGTGAGTGTTCCTATCCTAGTCACTCAAAGAGTTCGCGGCCTGGGCCCCTTACAGGAGCACCCCTCCAGTCCGTGCCCCACGGGCACCGCGACACAAACAAAGGGCCTGGGTCGGTCGCCCCCCCCCCCCACGGCCGGGGACGGGAACTATCCACGCTCGGGCACATAGCCGGAAGGTACGGTAACAAAAGCAAAACGATGATTAACAAGCAATAACCCAAACACGCCCCCGCGGGGCTCCGCACTATTGTCTTTGTTACGCAGGAAAAAGGGAAAAGGAAGAACAAATCCTGCGTGGCTCACCTCACAACGGCCCGCAGGGAAGGCCCGAGCTGCCTCCGGAGCTCAGGCGGACTCCCTCTCGTGCTTCACCAGGGCGCGGCGGCGGGCGGACACGTTGCCACCCCCAAGCAGATACGACGACGTGGAGGCTGATCGCGGCCACCGCTAGAGGAGTCGCCGCCTGAAGAAGAACCGGAGAAGCTTGGGGAACCCCGAACGCCACCAGCCATGCGAGCGCTGCTCTCTCCATCATCACCGGAGCTGGGTTCCCAGCCGCGGTCATCACCCTTGGGGCAACACCCTGTGCGGCGACCATCTTCCCCAAACACCCTCACGTAGAGGGTGGCGTCGCCGTCGAACATGAAGTGTAGGGTGCACCGACGGCTTAGGCCACGCTGCGCGGGCAAACGTCTGCCAACCGCGGGCCAGGGATAGGCTCCCGGCCGCGGAGACCTCCAGAGAGACCCATGAGGCCCGGCTGCAGTAGCCGTCGGCCTGGAGCTAGAGGGCGCCCAGGGCACTGGCCGGGAGCTCGCCGAGGAGGAAGCGAGGAAGCGGAAGCCGGGTGCTAGCCAGCTCCGCCGACCACACGATGAACTCCGGCAGCACTTCAGCAGCACGAACGCGCGACCTCGGGGGACACGCAGCCGGAGCGCCCCCCCCCCCCCCCGGCTACAGCAATCCGCCCGTCGCCGTGCTGAAGATCGCCTCCACGGCCGCGGGGAGCCACCGTGGTGGCCACAGGATGCTTGCGAGGGCGCCCTCGGCCGCGCTTGGGTGGGGGAGAGGCGGGCTCAACCCGGCAAGCCTTCCCCTTCTCGGCGGCTGAGTACCTCCTCGATGGGGCCATGAAGAAAAAGGAGAAGCAAGGGGGGATGAACTGGAAGGATGCGCACCGGTCCATACTTATGGCTGGCGATGGCCAACCAACGGCCCCCACGGTCGCAGGTAATTATGACCCACTTTGCATGCAGGGACTTGTCCAATCCGAGCAGTTGTCGAGGCGCCGTGGGGAAGTGGAGACGCCCACGTCCAGTCAACCGCCATGCGGCACCCAAGGCCGCAGGCTATTAGGGCCCGCGGCGCTTTGCTCTTTCCCTTCCGCCTCCCTACATGGCCAAGTCCAGGCGCGCCTTGGGCCCGGGGGCTACTGTCGGTGTTCTGGGAACGGGTGTCCCTAGACTTACCTTCCTGCGGCCTGCGGCGTGGCTCAAAGGGGGCCCAGCACGGCCCATCTTCACCAACACAAACTCAAGACCCTCACGAGGGGCCAAGCCTCGCGGGGCGGACGACGCGGAGCCTCCTCAGGCACGGCCTCGTCAGGCTAGCTCACGAGGAGGCGGAGAGATCAAGGCGGGGTACCTCGCGAGGTGCCCGTGACGCAAGCCATGACGACTCAGGGCGCCAGGCGGGTGCCAGCCCGCGCAGTGTCCTCCTTTCATCTTTGGTGCAAAGGGGGGCAAGCGCAGCCGCGGAGTACCGAGGCATCAGGCAAAGGTTGCCATTTCAGTGCAACGAGACCAAGACTAGGAGGACTACGAGACGGAGGTCACCATGGGGCCCAAGACGGCGTCATCACCAGAGCTTTGCGCAGGCGAAGACTACTTTTGTCAGGATAGTTGATACTTGCTGTCCCCTTTCAAATTAGCCCGCCATTGTTGGCTCCCTTCCCGCTCAATATTTGGGAAGAGGACTAGGGCCTCTATAAATAGGACCGGCCACCCACGAAGCAAAGGGTTTGGCTCAGTCTCCTCCAAGGGCTCGACAAGTAGAGAGGAAGTAAGCAGAGAGAGAGAGATAGAGAAAGGTGGCTGAACTCCTCCCAGCAGTTCATCGCCCCAGCCAAGAACAGACCCTCGCTAGGCTGTTCTCCCTTGTATTGTTCATCATCATCAGCCCAAGAGGCAATCCACACACCACACACTGGTGTAGGGTATTAAACCACAACGGTGGCCTGAACCAGTATAAACCCTGTGTCCCTTGTGTTGTTCTTTTCATAGCTTTGATCCTAGCATGGCGGAGGGGTGCAGGAAGGTAGGAGGCGAAATCTCTGCACGCACCCTAGTGTTCGAACCTCAAGGGTCTGCCGGAACCCGAAATCCGACAAGGAGCCTTGTTGTTGTCTTGTTTCTTGGTTCCTATCTAGGCCTCGCAGGCCCTTTGTCTTCACAAAGGTCTGTATGCCACCATGGAGGCGCCTCCCGAGCCTTGGTTCCGATGTGGTTGATGGCGTCAGGAATCTTAGACTCAAGGGTGGCAGCCTTGTTGGTGTTGGGAAAGTTTCCCCGACAAGACTCTTGTCGGGGCTATGCAAACTTCCCTGGCAAGGCTCTTGCCGGGGAAAGCCCACCTTGTCCCTCAGCTTCTCGCGCCTTCGGCTTGGCGCTGCTCTGGTAGTCTTGTGTCTTCGCTTCCTTCGCTCCACCAAGTGTGGCCGCAGGCGTGTTGTTGCGACTGCACGCGCACAAGTAAATGGGTACAAAAAGGACCCCTACTTTTGTACACCGACAGGAGCCCCCGGGCCTGGGCCACATATAAGCACGGAGCGTTATTGGGCCAGGCCTAGAATGGTGTGCGGGTACGCGTGCAGTGGAGTTTTACCGTAGTAACTCCCTCGCCAGTTGCGCTTCCCCACGACCCGCGTTGAATGCGTGACGTGGGGGTCGTGCGTAGAATGACCGGAGCATGCTCGCGTCATCCCGCGATGAATAGTAAAGAGGCGGCTTGCGTGTCCCTTTTAAAACTACAGGGCCGCTGCTCATTTTCTCTCTCTGCCTTGGAACCATCGTTCCACGTTTCCCACTACGCCCGCCCCTTGTGCCACGTACACTGCATGCATGGTGTGGGGTAGGTGACAGACGTACAGGATATGGGAAGGCGCGCGTGGCCAATTTTTACGCACCTTTGATTGGGCGGGGAGGGCAGTCGACGGCCCTGCTCGTTGCCAACTTAATGAGCCGGACCAGAATGGGCTCTTCAGAGGCATAGAGCCAGTCTTTTAGCCTTCCCTGCTCAGCTATAAAAAGGGTACTTGGGAGGAGGAGGAGGAGGAGGAGCATCTCCTCGCGTCTCCCCCTCGTCTCCATTCTCCATCCACCGCCATGGTGAGAGGGCGTGGTCGTGGCCGTTCTCCCGCGGAGGCGACCAGGTCTTCCTCCCACCAAAGAGCTGCGTCAGTCAAGGAAGAGCCGGACGCCCAGGGTGAAGATCATGCTCTAGGCAGAGGTGTCGGCCAGGGTTGCATTCGGTGAGGCGGTCGAGGCAGAGGTGGGTGTGGGTGTGGAAGGGGGGCACCCGCGTCGTCACCATCTCCTCCTACTTCGTCGAGCGGCCATGTCGGGGACACGACGCTGGAGTTCATCCTGCAGTTGCACGAGCCGCCGCGCAGCTGCCTTCGCCTTCCTGGGGCGTTTGCGAGGGTGCTGGAGATCGACCAGCTAGCGAGGTTAAGGCTTCACATGGAGGGGTGTTGCCATGGCGACATGTGGGTGAACACAGGGTTCCCCACCCCTCGTGTGATGCTCCTTTTCATTGGGGCTGGAAAATCTTCACGCGCGCCCATTGCTTGATGGATGGGCACGTCCTTTACTTCAAGCTAGCGGAGAGTGACCTGCTCTCTGTCAAGGTCTTCGGGCGCTCGGGACACAGGCTAGGGTGCTGTGCAGAGAGCTCGACCGATGACGAAAGCTCCTCCTCAGGTGACGGTGATGACGAGGACAGTGATAGTGACGACGAGGGTAGCGGGCGGGAGGATGACGGGTCCGACTAGGCATCAGACACACCGTTCTTGGGCGATGCCGGGAGCACCATCATCTGCGTCGCTAGCTCCTTGAACTTCTCGGGGTCGTCGCCTTGGGCGGATGGTGTTGGAAGGATGGGGACGATGAAGAAGGTAGGTGGAGGGACGTCAAGTCAGAGTACGATGGCATTTACGCCTTTGTCTCGTATTGCCGGCCCGCTACCTCGTCTTTCGGCTCTTCTTCCGGCACCATCATCACCGGCCTTCTTCCGGACGATTGCCGAGATGTTCTCTTGGTGTCTTCTCTGCTCGTACCTCGCCTAGGCACTCCTTTTGCCCTCCTACTATCTTGATCTGCTTCCTGGGGAGAGGGACAAGAAAAAGGGATTACGGGCATCTTATACTTTTTTAGTTTTTAAGCCTGCGGGCATTTGTCAGATTTAAACCTTCTAATCCCCTTGCTCATGTTTACATTCTGTATGAGTTGTACTTGTTCGCAACGTATTAATGAAAAAGGGGGCTTGTCGGGTTCTTTTGTGTGTGAGCAACGCTCACACCAAGGAACGAGTCCTTGTTATCTTAAGATAAGCACTGTTGCCCGGCAGCAGACCTTGCCGTCCTCCCACTTCATAGCTCGACCATACTCACGCTTTTGGCGGAGGCAGGGGCGAAGTAGGATTAGGCCCTTCGTTTGTTTCCTTGTCACCGCAACTACAACCAAGTTCCATCCCAAAGAAGAGTTCTTGGGCATAGGAAAGGGGGAGCACGGTGGCCCGGGAACAAACAAAGTCTCATACATCCAAGTCCCATACGGAAATGCATAACAAGAGATAAAAGACTTATCTGAATCTGCATCCCTCGGCAATGGCTTGTTGTGGTTGAGGATGTCGGTCCGTCTCCTTGATCTTAAATGGTTTGGCAGAAATGCCTGTGCAACCTGTGAACCAAAGAAAGGACTGGAAAGGACAGAAAGACACACAATCGACCTCTATTCTAGGGGTTAGTTGCCGCTGAGCACTATCAACCCTAACAAAGAGAGAGAGACTTAACCTAGCATGCATGCTAAAACTTAGGGTGCCGGTGCTTCATTTATTTGTGCTCAGGGTTTGCGACTGGCTCTGTACAAAGGGTTACATGCCTTGCTGCAAGGCTTGTACAAAAGGTGGTTTGCCGGGAGGCCCGGCAACCGCGCCTCATGGGTAAAACTTACGAAGATGTTCGATGTTCCTGGAATTTCTCACTGGAATACCATCTTCGGTCTCCAGGCGAACTGCGCCAGGCCTGGTGACTCGCGTTACACAATAAGGGCCTACCCACCTCAGCGTCAACTTGTCAGAATTCTTGGCCGACTGAACGTGCTGAAGAACAAGGTCACCTTCCTCAAAACTTCAGGCATGAACCTTGTGGCTATGGTAGTAGCGCAAGGCTTGCTGGTAGCGTGCAGCTCGCACAGCCGCCCAAAGACGATCTTCCTCAAGGAGCGTCGCGTCATCTTGCCGCAACTGCTCTTGCTCGAGCTCATCATAAGCGAGCACTCGAGGTGACCCGTATGTGAGTTCCGTGAGGAGAACTGCTTCTGCCCCGTATACCAGGGCAAAGGGTGTCTGGTCGGTGGCTCGATTTGGCGTTGTTCTAGTCGACCAAAGAACCGCCGGCAACTCATCAATCCAGCGTCTTCCACATTTGTGCAACCTGTCAAAAGTCTTTGTCCTCAGGCCTCGCAGTACTTCAGCATTTGCCCTCTCCTCCTGGCCGTTGCTCTGTGGGTATGCCACTGAAGCAAAACAGACCTTGCTGCCGAGGTCCTAGATGTACTGCATGAAGGTGCAGCTTATGAATTGCGTGCCGTTGTTGGTGATGACCCTTTTCAGCACACCAAAATGGCAAACTAGCCCCTTGAAGAACTTGACGGCTGACTGTGCTGTCACCTTCCTCACTACTTCCACTTCGGGCCACTTTGTGAACTTGTTGACTGCAACGTACAAGTACTCAAAGCCCCCGACAGCGTGGGGGAAGGGGCCAAGTATGTCGAGCCCCCAGACCGAAAATGTCCAGTAGAGGGATTGTTTGAAGGGCTTGAGCTGGTTGATGAAGCTTCTTTGAATGGAACTGGCACGCTTCACACTTGGTTACTAGTGCAGCTGCATCCTGGAGGGCCGTGGGCCAAAAGAAACCTTGTCAGAATGCCTTGCCGGCAAGGTCTCTCTACCCTATGTGGGAGCCACATACGCCTCCATGTATCTCTGCCAATAGCTCCAGTCCGTCCTCTTGAGGAATATACTTCAGCTTCACGCCGTTTGGCCTCCTTCTGTACTGGGTATTATCCACAAACTGGTACATGTTCGACCGACGGGCTACTCTTTCTGCTTCTTCATGTTCCTCAAGGAGTTCCCCTATTTGGAGGAAAAGGACGGTGTGTTGCACCCATGCCGGAGCCTAGGGCTCGACGGCGAGGACAAAAGGCTCATCTTCGGCTGTAGGGGTAGTTGTCTCTACGGTCAGGGCCTGAGGCCCTGACAGAGGTGGTTGCCCCTGGGCAAGCTTGGGGTACCCGGCAACCTCCTTGCCGGCGGCTGCTGGGAGCTCGGCGGGAAGGTACTTGTAGGGGCTTGTCTTCCTTCGCTTGTTCTGCCCTGCTGATGGCTCAATGAATGGCTGAATTAACTAAAGTACAAAGGTACCTGGTTCCACAGGAAACTTGAGGGCAACGCATTTCGACAGGTCGTCAGCAATGCTGTTCTCCGCTCAGGGAACATGCTCCGCCTGTAGGCTGTCAAAACGTTCTCCCAACTTCCTCACTTCCTTCACGTAGGCTTCCATCACCGGGCTCTGGTAATCCTTGTTAACTTGCTTGACGACGAGCTGCGAATCACCTTTGATGATGAGCTTCTTGATTCCGAGGTCTGCTACGATCCTGAGACCGGCAAGAAATCCCTCATACTCTTCCATGTTGTTTGTTGATTTTCTCAGGAAAAGTGCATCTGGACTACGTACTTGAGGTGCTCTCCAGTGGGCGCGATGAGTAGCACGCCAGCACCAGCACCTTGCAGTGAGAAAGCACCATCAAAGTACATAACCCAATCGTGGCAGGTCTCCTTGCCAGGAAGGGTGGTTTCTTGAACCTCTTCATCGGGCGTTGTGGTGCATTCCGCTATGAATTATGCCAAGGCTCAGCTTTTAATCATTGAAGTACTTTAAAACTTGAGGCCAAAGCTCGACAGCTCCAATGCCCACTCCACAATCCTCCCTGTCACATCTGGGTTGTGGAAAATCCGTTGCAAAGGGAGGTGGGTGACGACGGTGATCTCATGTGCTTGGAAATAGGAACGCAGCTTTCTCGAGGCCACGAGGAGGCCGAAAAGTAGCTTCTGCATACCAGAATATCTTGATCTAGCCCCCTGCAAGAGGGAACTGACAAAATAAACGGGGTGCTGCACCACCTTCTTCTTCTGTCCCACTTCGCCCATCTGCTCAGACTCTGCCTTGCCGGGGATATGCCTCGCCGGGGGTTCCTCCTTGCTGTCATCAGGCTCTGCCAGGGAGGGCCCTGGCCCGCCATCTGATGGCTCTGCTGCTATTGCCGCTTCTTCCTCAAGTTCCCTCTGCTCCACCAGTGCAGCACTGACCACTTGATTCGTTGCTGCTAAGTACAGCAGCAACGGCTCTTGCGGTTTAGGCGTGACTAGTATTGGCGTGGAGGAAAGGTACCTCCTCAAATCTTGCAGCGCTGCCTCTGCCTCCGGAGTCCACTTTACTGGACCCGCCTTTTTCAAAACTTTGAAAAAGGGGAGGGCACGCTCAGCAGATTTGGAGATGAACCTACTCAGGGCAGCAACGCAGCCGGCGAGCCTATGGACGTCTTTGACCCATTTTGGCACCTCAATCTGCTCGATTGCCTTGGTCTTGTTGGGATTTGCCTCAATTCCGTGTTGAGACACAAAGAACCCAAGAAGTTTGCCGGAGGGGACATCGAACACGCACTTCTCTAGGTTGAGCTTGAGGTTGATCTTGTGCAGATTTGCAAATGTTTCTTCTAAATATTGCACGAGCGTGGCCCTATCCTTGGTTTTGACCACTATGTCATCCATATAAGCTTCCATATGTCTATGTAGCTAGGGCTCAAAACCAATCTGGACTGCTCAGAAAAACGTTGAACCAGCGCTCTTCAACCCGAAAGGCATTCGTACAAAATAGTACGTACCACATGGGGTGATGAACGCGGTTTTTCTTCGTCTTCCTTCATCATGAAGATCTGGTGGTATACTAAATAGGCATCGAGGAATGACAGCAGGTCACACCCGGCAGTGGAGTCCACAATCTGGTTGGTGCGTGGCAGAGGAAAAGGATCCTTTGGATAGGCTTTATTGACATCTTGTAGTCAATACACAGCCTCCATTTCCCATTTGCCTTATGCACCACCACCGGATTGGCCAACCATGTAGGGTGGAGCACTCCTCTAACCAGGCCTGCCGCCTCCAACTTTCTGATCTCCTCGATGATGAACTCTTGTCGCTCCAAAGCTTGCTTCCTGACTTTTGGCTTGACGGGCCGCGCATGAGGATAGACGGCAAGATGGTGCTCAATCACCTCCCTGGGAACGCCGGAGATGTCGAATGCTTTCCATGCAAGACCATCGACATTCGCCCGCAGGAAGGCGACGAGCGTGCTTTCCTATTTGTTGTCGAGGGTGGAGCTTATAGTGAAAGCCCCGCCCGTGCCTTCCTCCTTGACGGACACCTTCTTGGTTTCTGGTGGTACAGGCTTGGACTTCTTGCTCTTGCCGGTGGAGCTCTCTGGCACGTCCTCGATGGGAGTGCAACACTCCGAAGAGGCACGCTTGCCGGAGTGGGTGCAAGAGGTCTTGCCGGAAGAGGTCTTGCCAGAAGGGGTCTTGCCGGCCTTCTTCCTTCCCGGGGCGACAGGAGCAAGTGCCTTGGTGGCTGTTGCTGCAACTGCCTCTTAGTAGAGTTGGTCAGCGCAGATGAGCGCGTCTTTCTTGTCAGAGGGGACGCTGATGATGGTCAGCGGCCCCGACATCTTCAGTGTGTTGTAGGCGTAGTGGGATGCCACCATGAACTTGGCTAGCGCTGGGCGGCCAAGAATCCCATTGTATGGCAAGGGGATTTCGACGACATCGAAAACGATCTTCTCCATCCTATAGTTTAGCTCACCCCCAAACGTAACAGGCAGCGTAATTTTGCCTTTTGGCTAGCTCCTTCCCCGGTTGACCCCTTGAAACGTGCCCGTCTCCTCGAGATCTCCATCGGGAATCTGCACCCTCTTGATCACAGCAGGCAAGATCAAGTTCAAACCGCCCCCATCGTCAACTAGCACTTTTGTCACCTTGAGGTTGCGTATTGTTGGTGAAACCAACAACGGCAAGCACCCGACCGCAGTTGTCCGATCAGGGTGATCCTCAGTGTCAAAAATGATGGGTGTGCAGGACCACTTCAGTGGCTTCTGGGCATCGAACGACGGCTCCGCCGCAGTGACCTCTCATGCCCACTGTTTTAGTTGGCGATGAGAGGTGTGCAACGAGGCGCCATCGTCGACGCACGTGGCCTCTGTAGCTTTCTGGAACTCGTGCTCGCCGAACTCGTCGTCCTCGTCGTGATTGAGGGAGTCCTGGACTAAGGGGTCCTCGAGTGTCCGATCTATTGGATATGGGCCGGACTGATGGGCCATAAGCATACAAAGACCAAAGACTCTACCCGTGTTCGGATAGGACTCTCCTTGGCGTGGAAGGAAAGCTTGGAGACCAACTATGAAGGTTCCTTTCTCTGTAACCGACCTTCTGTAACCCTAGATCCCTCCCATGTCTATATAAACCGGAGGGCTAGGTCCGTAGATAGGCCAAATCATGAATAATCATAGCCAGGTTAGACTCTTAGGGTTTAGCCATTACGATCTCGTGGTAGATCTACTCTTGTAATAATCATATTCATCAAGATCAATCAAGCAGGAACTAGGGTATTACCTCCATAGAGGGGGCCTGAACCTGGGTAAACACCGTGTCCCCTGTCTCCTATTACCATCGACCTTAGACACACAGTTCGGGACCCCCTACTCGAGATCCGCCGGTTTTGACACCGACATTGGTGCTTTCATTGAGAGTTCCACTGTGCCATCCTCAAAAGGTTTGATGGCTCCTTCAATCATCTACAACGGCGGTGTCCAAGGGGAGGTCTTCCTCCCCGGACAGATCTTGGTGTTCGGCGGCTTCGCACTGCGGGCCAACTCGCTTGGCCATCTGGAGCAGAACGACAGCTACGCCCCTGGCCGTCAGGTCAAATTTGGGAGCTTGAACTACGTCACAGATATCTGCTGAGACTTGATCTTTGATGGATTCGATACCACGCCAATCGCTCCCCGTCACCTCGATGAACATGACTTAGATCTGTCATCGGGCCATACCCAGGAAATTGCACCTGTAACCGCTCTGGCCTTAGATTCGGAGCAGGTCGCGCCATCCAAGGACAGGAAGCTTAACCCCGCCATGGAAGCCACAGACTCCACGGCGTTGGAGCCGCACACAGACCTAACCTCGGGTAATGCCTGTGTCACCGGAACCTCGGGCTCGTTTCCGCTTAAAAGTTCCAAACTATGTGCGTCCGTGCATGTCGAGCACGATCGATTATCTATCGCCGAATTCAGCACCACGGACATCTTCCGGCACTCACCCATGGGCGATGTGCTGAATTCCTTAAAAAAAATCTATCCTTAGCGGGGGATTCATAGCCGAACTATATCCAGTTCGAACTAGAAGTTGATGACAGGGAATTTCGCTCCCCACCCGCCACCCACTTCATAGCCACTGTCGAAGACTTAACTGACATGCTCGATTACTCTAATAACATCGACGGTATGGACGACGATGCTGGAGAAGAAGAGGCCCAGGACCCACCGTTCACCGGACGCTGGACGGCCACTTCCTCGTACGATGTATACATGGTGGATGCACCAAAAGAGAACAACGGCAATGACAAAGAAGATCCAGTTGAGGATAAACCTCCTGAGATACAATCGAAATGCCGGCATCAGCGGCGCCGCTCTAAGTCACGCCACAGTAAAGATAACAACACCGGCACAGGAGAAGATAACACTCCGGAAGGTGCCAAAGACAATGAAGACCCCGTTGACGCAGCTACTGAACAGGATGAACGGGAAGATGGGCAGGTTAGCCCTGGTAAACAGGCCACGCATGAGGACTCAAAGGACAGTAGTTATCTTCCGCTCTTCGAAGATGTGGCGAGCCTCGGCACCGAGGATTTCATCGTGCCTGAGGAACCTCTTGAGCAAGAGCGCTTCAAGCGCCAGCTAATAGCCACTGCAAGGAGCCTGAAAAAGAAGCAGCAGCAGCTTCAAGCTGACCAAGATCTGCTCAATGATAAATGGACTGACGTCCTATAAGCCGAAGAATACGGCCTCAAGTGCCTGACCAAAAGCTATCCGAAGCGCAAATTACTACCTCAGTTCGACAACGAGGCGCCAGAACACATACCACCATCGCGCAATGTGGCTGACCGACCACCACGTGGCTGAGACAAAGCGGCAACTCAAGCCAAACACCAGCCCGCCCCGCCTCATCGCAAAGGCAGAGGTAAATCAGCTCACGGTCATACATATGACCTTCGACATGACCTGAACAATAAAGCAGGACATACCAGATCGATCTACGGATCGTGAGGACATGCCCTGACATGCGACGACGGCCATCTGTTCGGACGTGACAAACCTAGTCATGTGCGGGATGAAAGCCGCATACGGACCCCATCAGAGCTACATCGCGATACGACCCGATATAGAGGCGCCGCACACCCTCATTGCTTCATCGACGAAGTCATGGAACATGAATTCCCAAAAGGGTTCAAACCCGTGAATATAGAATCATATGATGGCACCACAGACCCCGCGGTATGGATCGAAGACTTCATTCTCCACATTCATATGGCCCGCGGCGATGACCTTCATGCCATTAAATAACCCCGCTGAAACTCAAAGGACCAGCACGGCACTGGTTGAACAACCTGCCCGAAAACTCCATCGGCAGCTAGGAGGACTTGTAAGAAGCCTTCCTTGATAACTTCCAAGGTACATACATTTGTCCTCCGGACGCCGATGACTTAAGCCATATAGTTCAACAGCCTGGAGAGTCCACCTAGAAATTCTGGACCAGGTTCCTAACTAAAAAGAACCAGATAGTCGACTGTCCGGATGCCGAAGCCCTAGCGGTCTTTAAACACAGCGTCCGCGACGAATGGCTCGCCCGCCACCTCGGCCAAGAGAAGCCAAAGTCCATGGCGGCCCTCATGGCACTCATGACCCACTTTTACGCAGGCGAGGATAGTTGGATGGCCCATAGAAAAAACAATGCAAGCGACGCCGGCACCCCTGAAGCTAAAAATAGCAACGACAAGTCTCGACGCAACAGATACAAACGTCGAAAGAACAATGACAACACCGAGGACATGGCGATCAATGCCGGATTCACTGGCTCTAAGCCTGGTCAGCGGAAGAAGTCGTTCAAAAAGAACAATTCGGGCCCATCTAGCCTGGACCGCATACTTGATCGTCCGTGCCAGATTCATGGCACCCCAGACAAACCACCCAATCATACCAATAGAGGTGGTTGGGTTTTTAAACAGGCCTGCAAGTCAAATGCCAAAAACAAGGATAAGGGATCTCAAAGTGAAGACGACGACGAGGAGCCCCGGCCGCCGAACAGAGGTGTCACAACCATAGAATTTGATTGCAAATAGTTGCACAAGCATCCATGCATCATGTCTAAATTTCTTTGAAAGTTGAAATGGGGATTTGTTGAAACCCTAGCACCAAATGAATTCAACTAGGCTCAATAAATATATTTTCAATGAATCCAAATGCCCTTTAGAAAAGTTCATGATTTTTGATAAAGGTGAAAACCTCTGCCAAAAGTGATGCACATATTTCTAGGCCATTCTGGATTTTTGAACTAAATCTTATTGTATTTGACTTTGGGCATTTAAATACTATAAATAATTTAAATGTTCAAATAATGTTGGAACTATTTTTGGGCCACTCAAATAATTCAGAAAGTGTCCATGAATATTTTTAGGGTTTTAGAAAATTCCTTGGTATTTTTCCTAAGCTCAAAACTACAGCAGAAAACTAGAAAACAGAAACAAAAGTAGAAAGACAGAGAGAGAAAGAAACCCACCCAGGCCTTTTTACCTTGAAATCCTGATGGCCCAGCCCACTTGCCTCCTCGCTCATCGTCTTCCTCCTGATAGTAGGCAGGAGCGAACACGCACGCGCACCCGCGGAGCCCTCCACCTCCAGCTTCGCGCTGGAGGCCGCTCCTTCATCCTAATCTGCGTCTGGAGACGCCCGAGGCCCCCCTCTCACTTTCCCCTTACTCTCTGCTTTCTCCTTCGCCCTCTATCTCTCTATTACGCAGCCACCCGAGAGCAACCATCGCCGCTGTTCAAGCTTCCTGCGACCATCGTCGTCACCTCGTCGAGCCAGATGTACAGGACGTCGCCCTCGTCTTCTTCGACCTCTCCGCAAATGAACACGAGCTGAAGAGCTCCAAGCCGATGGGATCGGCGTCGTCTCCAACCTTCTGCCATGGAACACCGTCGATGGATTCGTCGTCGTCACGCCGTCCCCGAGGCCCCCAAGCTGTTCTTCCGGGTCCCTGTGAGCTCCTTCCCAGTTCCCCTCCCTCATTCTGCTGGTTCCCGTGCTGTTGCACCCTCGCCCACGTGCCCGAGCACCCCGTCCGCCATGGCCGATGCTATGCTTGATGCCGAGCTCGTTCCGCCCTGCACAGCTGCCCATCGTGCTCCGGGTGCTCTACTGATGCTGCCCCGCCGCTCCACTGGGTCGCTAGCTACCCGCAGCTCCGCGCCCGCGCACCACCGCAACCCGGCCGCCGCTCCGCCCGTCGCTGCCGCCGCTACACCCCATGCCGGCGGCTGCAACGACCACCACTGGACGCGCCGCACTGCGGACGTTCGAGCAAACCCACCCACATGCCCAGCTGCTGCCCCTAGCGCCACTCCGGCGAGCCGCCGCCGCTCTGGTTGGTCGCCTCGGCTAAACACCCACGTAACCGGCCATTAGGGCATAATCACCCCACTAACCAACCCCCTGGGCCATTGACGCATGGGCCCCACACCCTAATTAACCCCAGTTTTATTTCTTCTTAGATTAGTTATAACCCAACGGGACCCAGACGTCAGAGTTGACCATGCTGACGTGGTCGTTGACCGGACCCACCTGTTCATGACACTAGTGAGGCCGGGTCACAGACCAGTGGACCCCACTAGTCAGGTTTGACCCTGGTCAGCCCCAGTCGACTTGCTAATGTCATGCCACTGTCATGCTGACGCAGTAATCTGTTTCTGGATTTTAAATAAATGAGTAATGCTTTATTTATTTTCAGAAAATAACCTAAACTTTGAAAAATCATAGAAAATCAACCGTTGCTCAGAATGAAATAATTTATATATGAAAAATTATTAGAAAAATCCAATCTATCCATCTGTACAATTTTCATGCATGTTTGAGCAACTTATGCCTGCTGATCAGGTCAAATCAAATAAATGGCATATGAACTTTAACATATGGGGTTTGAATTTGAACCTAGGTTTCAAACCAGCTTCATTTAAATCATTGCTAGTTGCATTAGCTAAAATCACAACATATTGCCATGTTACATTCATGCATCATATTGTTGCATTGCATTGATTGTGTTCCCTCTTGTTTGCCGATGGTTGTTCCCCCTCGGTAGACGTATGTTCCGACGATGAGTTCGATGACACCGATGAAGAGCTATATCATCTTCAGATGTGCCAGGCAAGCAAAACCCCCTTGTTCATTTCGATACAATCCCACTCTCTCGCCCTGCTCTCTTTTATTTCATTAGGACAACAACGATTCAACGGTTACATGCCGCGGTAGTTGAACCCCTTTCCTCTGCATGACCTGTCATTGCCACAATAAATAGATGAAACCCACTAGCATGAGTAGGAGTTGTTTGAGCCCTGATGTGCCTACTCATTCATGCTTGTTGTCATGCCTACTACTTCTTAGAGTTCAGTCAGGTCTGATTCATCGGGGATGAATTGGAATGTGGTGAACATGTCCTATTGTTAAGAGCTAAGTGTGTGAACACGATTTGGTAAAGGTAGCGGTGAGAGGCCATGTAGGAGTACATGGTGGGTTGTCTCATTGAAACCATCCTTAGGAACTGAGTTCTGTGTTTGTGATCCATGAACAATTACTACCACACATTGGGTTCCGGTAACTCGACCCCTCTTGGCTTATTAATCGCCTCGATCTCTGTCCAGGAGTTGCAACTAGTTTTTGGTGTTTGTAGGATATGCATTGGGGGCCGTGCATAGCGCTGACCCTAGGGTGGGCTATGATGCGGTAGGGACACGAGGCACGGTGTACCTGAAAGTGCTAGTGATCGACTAGAGGGGGGTGAATAGGCGATTTTTAAGAAAGTCTTCAAAACATGGGAGTTTCAAAGACAAACGATAGAAATAAACCTATTACCATGCAGCGAAAGGTAGACTACACTAAGCAAGCCATAGTCAAGTATTCAATGAAGTGAAAGCACAACGACTAATGGCAGCTAGGTAGTATAGATCAGATAGGAAGATAGTATGAAGCCAATCAGAACAAGCAGTCACCCAGTGAAGACAAAAGATAATGCAAACAGACAATGACTTCACAAGGACCAACTATAAGTAAAGAGATGGGAAGGATAGAACAAGTGACTCGTTGAAGACAATGATTTGTTGGACCAGTTCTAGTTGTTGTGAGAACTGTAAGTCTGGTTAGGGAGGCTGAGATTCAACTCAGAAGACCGTGTCTTCACCTGATTCCTCTTGAGCTAAGGACACCCAGTCCTCGCCCAATCACTCTGGTAATTCTTCAAGGAAGACTTCCAAACCTTCGCTCAGCTTCAATGGATGAAGCAAACACTCAAGGACTATGGCATTCATCTGAAGCAAGTGCCACTCTATGCGACAACGAGAGCGCCATCAAGATTGCTAACAACCCAGTTCAGCACTTGAAGACAAAGCACATTGAAATTCGTCATCACTTTCTCAGAGATCATGTCATGAAGGAAGATATATTGATATCATACACGTCAACACTGAAGAGCAACTGGGAGATATCTTCACAAAGCCCTTGGATGAGAAAAGGTTTTGCAAGTTATAGTGTGAGCTAAATATCTTGAAATCCTCAAATGTCCTGTGATCAGGCACACTTCCTAACACTTGTGCATGTTGATGACTTAGATGTGCAACACACGAAGTAACATATGTCTTCAATCAATGAAGACTTGCATTCTGAGTGTGAATACATTAACGTGGAATTTGACTTCGGAGTGCCACAATAATTGTGCGCCGTGTCTGGGTCTAATACTCCCTAAGAAGTGTTTTTCACATGGCGTTACATTTGCAAAGTCTTCGCTTTCTGTTTGTCTTCAATGTTAACATGGATTCACGTTTATCTTCAACGTACGAATTTGGTTTCTGTCCTCTACAGCATTCACTTATAGCTATGAATTCTTGCTGAATCTTTTGAACTAAGTGAATGTGATCAGACCCTAACCCCTCTATGCTTCTTTCCTAAGTCTATCTGGTGCCAATTGAAAGTGCTAGTGATCGACAAGAGGGGGGGTGAATAGGCGATTTTTAAGAAAGTCTTCAAAACATGGGAGTTTCGAAGACAAACTATAGAAATAAACCTATTACCATGCAGCGGAAGGTAGACTACACTAAGGAAGCCATAGTCAAGTATTCGATGAAGTGAAAGCACAATGACTAATGGCAGCTAGGCAGTATAGATCAGATAGGAAGATAGTATGAAGCCAATCAGAATAAGTAGTCACTCAGTGAAGACAAAAGATAATGCAAATAGACAATGACTTCATAAGGACCAACTGTAAATAAAGAGATGGGGAGGATAGAACCAGTGACTCGTTGAAGACAATGATTTGTTGGACCAGTTCCAGTTGCTGTGACAACTATACGTCTGGTTAGGGAGGCTGAGATTCAACTCAGAAGACCGTGTCTTCACCTTATTCCCCTTGAGCTAAGGACACCCAGTCCTCGCCTAATCACTCTAGTAAGTCTTCAAGGTAGACTTCCAAACCTTCACAGACTTCGTTCACCGGCAATCCACTATGACTCTTGGATGCTCAAAACGTGACGCCTAACCGGCTGGAGGATTCACAGTCCTCAAGTGTAATAAGTCTTCAGATCACACAGACAGGAAGACTTAAGTGATGCCTAACACTCTTTGGCTCTGGGTGTTTAGGGCTTTATCCTCGCAAGGAATTCCCTCTCAAAGGCTTCGAGGTAGGTTGCTCTCAAACGACAAAAGCCGTACACTAACTCTGAGCAGCCAACCGTTTATGGTTGTAGGGGGTGGGCTATTTACAGCCACTAGGCAACCCGACCTGATTTGTCCGAAATGACCCTGGGTCACTAAGGAACTGACACGTGTTCCAACGGTCATATTTCAAACACACACGACAACTTTACTTGGGCTACAAGCAAAGATGACTTATCCAGCTCTAGATAAGATTTGCTCTCATTATCTTCGCTCGAAGACATAGGATTTTGGTTAAGCATCACTTCAGTCCTTCTGACTGGTTCTCTTGGACCCCACTTAACAGTACGGTGGTTCCTATGACTCAATGAAGAAGTAAAAGAATGACGAAATAACTAAGTCTTCGCACTCCATAGTCTTCACACGATGTCTTCTCTTGTCATAGTCTTCAATGTGAATGTCTTCACATCTCACCTTTGGCTTCTATGTCTTCATACATTTTTAGGGGTCATCTCTGGTAGGAAAACCGAATCAATGAGGGACTTCTACCTGTGTTATCCCACAATTCTCACAAACACTTTAGTCCCTCAACCAGGTTTGTCATCAATACTCCAAAACCAACTAGGGGTGGCACTAGATGCACTTACAGTACCGCGACGCCCGATTGGTGCCTCAGGAACCCTGCTCTCATCGTTTGGGCTGTGAGCGAAACCCCGGCCGGATCTCCTTGCGGATGGAACCCGAATAGGCGATAAACCCAGACTGGAGACCTGTGTGGTTAGTCAGGTCATGGCCGACTCCTTCGGCAGGCTTCCGCTTGAAGGTTGCCGAGATACACGATCTGTACATGGTGGTAAGTGGCGAGAGCGTGTGTGAAGAAGTACACCCCTACAGGGTTAACATCATCAATTCGAATAGCCATGTCCGTGGTAAAGGACTGCTGGGTTGCCTGTACAGTTCATAGACAAGTGAAAGTGGATACTCTAAAATGCACAAGATAAGCGTGAGTGCTATGGATGGCGTTCTCGTAGGGAGACGGGAGCGGATCCATAGTGGTGTATTGATGTGGTGAATATGTGGACTCGTGTGCGCCACCTCAAACGAGTTACTTGCAGAGAGATTTCAGTCTCACTAGTAGTTCCGTGTGGACTTTGACATTTAGCTTGTTACCTCAGCAACAATCTTGTGTCCTCGGCATGATTTTGTAGATAGTCAGGCTTCTCAGCCTTTTTCATTTGTAGATGTTTGTACTCAGACAAGATAAGCTTCTTCATGTGATATTGCTTGTATGACTTGAATGCTGGGTCATGAGACCCATGTTTGTAATATCAGACTCTTCGGAGTCTTATGAATAAATACTTTGAGTCATAGAGTTTTGTTGTGATGCCATGTTGTATTTCCACATATCGAGCATATTGTGTGTATGATTGAAATGCTTGGTATGTGTGGGATCCAACAACCTAGTTGTTTATCCTTGGTAGCCTCTCTTATGGGGAAATGTAGTCTAGTGCTTCCACTGAGCCATGGTAGTCTGCTACAGCCCGGTTTACAGGAGTCCTGCTAGCCCAGTTACTACTGCTCCGGAACACTTAGACTGGCCGACATGTGATCCACTTCGTTCCTGTGTCTGTCCCTTCGGGGAAATGTCACGTGGTGACTTCCAGAGTCCTGCTAGCCTCCTATAGCCCGAGTTCTCGGAGTCCTGTTAGCCAAGTTGCTACAGCCCGGATTCACACGCTGATGACCGACACGCTCGGTGCTGCTTCATGTATGCCTGTCCCCATAAGTCAGTGCCACTTTGGGTTCACGACTAGTCATGTCGGCCCGAGTTCTCTGTCATATGGATGCAAGCGACACTATCATATACGTGAGCCAAAAGGCGCAAATGGTCCGGGGCCAGGTAAGGTGGCACCCATGGGAATACCGTGCGTGAGGCCACAAAGTGATATGATGTGTTACATGCTAGATTGGTGTGACTTAGGATCGGGGTCCTGACAGCTTTGGTATAAGAGCCTGACTGCCTATAGGATTACCAAGCCAAACTGGTCGAAGTTGAGTCTATAAATGCTTTATTTATATAAGGGAATTGATTGTGGAAGGGAACGTAAGGCTCTTTTTACTCCTTTACCTTATGCCCTTCTGATCTAAGTCACCCTCATCTTTTCTACGGGGATAAGAAGCTAGGCCTTCTCTTCTTTCTATCAGGATGACGAGTTACTAATCCATAGACATATAGGATTGATGGATTCAAGTCTCAGTTCAGTTTCTACTACTTCCGTGTGTTCATAGTTGATCTTGGAACCTTGATATTGTGATGTTAAGTGGTTATGCCACCATTTTCAGGATGTCTCAAACCTTTTTCAGCAATTACAACTGTTATGTTGTCCGAGTCTTCCCAGGTTTCTAAATAATCTGATGCATTTGCAACTCCCTTCTTTCTGTTCTCGATGTTCTTTTGGGCCAGATTAACCACACTAATCAGTGTGTTGAGGTACTTCATTACTTCGGTATATATGTTGGAACAATTATTATGACTCTAGGCATCTTAGAGGATCACCTGGTAATCTAGACATGTTTTGTGTTCCCAGTGTGATGAATCTGGCCGCCATTCTTGAAAGTATCTCATGATGTTATTAGCTAGTAGGTATTCCATTCCTGGGTTCTTGAACCCAAGATTCACTCTACTTACCTCATGTTGATAGTGTTTTCTTGTTCCTTTAGGATATTAGTAAACTTTGCGATAGTCCTCGAGGTCCGTAGTATTTTCCTCTTCCAAATATGACGAACTACTTATGGCAGAAGTTCTTTGAACCAAAAGATCACAACCAGAGTGCTCTTAATGAGTTCTCCATTCTACATTGTGAATCTGCTAGTTCTACCTTCTGCATGGGTTATCCGGAAGAAATGTTGAGCTTTGCTCGACATACTAATCTATGCATCCACAACTCAGAAAGATATATGTTCCTTGAGTTGTTACTCTTCACTTGTATTCCGACCATTGTCTATCAATCGATAGTCTAGAGTATGTGTGCATTCGTTCATCGATACCTCATATCCTTGTGGTCTATCAAGCCATTCTATTATGGAATGACTAGGAGAAACAAACTCTAGTACCTTGTCCACTGCGAGGATTGGGTCAAAGTAGTTGTATTCAGTGGATCAAAATGCCAATCGAGCTTTTGCTCTGTTCTACCTTGGAGTGTTACCATCTTTATGTCAAGAATGTCATTAAGATTGCACCACCTCTTATGAACTCTTGACGCAGTGATACTTCTCGCCATCATTATTCATTCCTCGTTCCCGTGTTGTTGTAACCGGAATGCCGAAAAGTGAACTGTGATGTGTGAAATCAATACTCCTAGCAACCTCATTGCTTGGTAGTTAATGGACAATAATTTCATTCTTAGCGTGTTGGTTATTGAATCAGCATCCTAAGATCTATTGTGTGACCTAGTCCATTTTCCCTGGTGCACCCCTCGATCAATGAGATAAGATTGTGTCAATCCATCACTCTCTTGCTCACATCGTCTTGCCCTAAAAAGCAAGATTGCTCTCGAGCTTAGTAACATATTGGTGGTTCGTGATTTTCCGAATATCTTCTCGGAAGTGTTATCAGGTTGTCACCTGACTGCTATGTTGAGTTCGTGATCAAGTTGGTTTTTTTGTAAACCACACCTTTCTCCAAGAGTCTGTGTTGAATACCCCTGAGCTTGTTGGATAGGCTAAACAACAACTTGGAGAGTTGGAAGATAAAATCTTGTCTGACTTAGTTCATGTTAAGGGATATCTATTTATGTGTGTGTGTGTGTTGAATAAGGATGATATCTTCATCGATTGGTCCTCGTGATCAGTTATTGGATCTATTGTCTTGTCCAAACTTCGATTTGAGTGTGGGCTATCCTCAAATCAAATCAGAACAAATGATGTTCGTAATGTTGTCTTACTTATGGTTGATCCCTTGGGCATACACCATTACATCCTTTGGTCTGACCAATGCTATCACCGTGTTCACTTAATTGTGGAATTCCATCTATATGGAAGCCTGGATGGTTTGTTCTTGAGCCCATCGACAACATCCTTATGTTCTCCATGATTTTGTCGGGCATCAAGCTAGTGTTGCAAACTTGTGTAAGCATTTCTTCATGTTTCGTTCATGAAGCATATGTTTGGATGAAAGAAGTGACTACCTCTAATTCACGTGCATTTGGTGAAATTTGCCGCCGTGAATTTGAGAAAGTTAATTTTGCTTCCTCTCGAATCATCCCAAGTCAGTCATGCACAAGTGCAAAGTATTCTATGGTTTGGAGACTTGCCACCTTCATTCTATATGTATCCCCAGCACACGAAGCCACTGATTGATTTGTTCAAGGATAAGAAGTTTAAATGATATTCTCGAAGGGCCCAGACGGACATGCACAAGACTTTGTTATATTCAATGATGGTTCCCAACCAAAACTCGGTAGTGTTTTATTGTAAGACTACTATGTGGTCATGCTTGTTTGGACAACGTGTTCACATGTATGTAGCAGAACCAGCTCATGTTTTGGAGCTTGCTATCGTAGTTCATTTCCTGAGAATCTCACAACGTCATCTCGTCGGTTTGTGCTGCAACCTTTCCTTTTCAGACATGCCATCTGAAATATCCTGCTACCAACCAGATCTGAATCTCAGGTAGAAATGATGGTTGGGACATTCCCAAGAATTATAATATAGGTCTTTTGAACCATTAAGTGGATGTCATGGCCAACACACTTATCCGGGAGATCTCTTATTGTAGTAGTCAGCAATTTGGCCATTCTTCCATGAGGAGTTGGTATGACTTAATCCATAAGTTGTTCCTTATGGGTTCTTTGAGCTCCCAAAGTCAGACCTTTACTTGATGTTCCAGATACCAAATGGTATTGGGTAAGCTGGTACATCAAGGAGAACATTAGAAGCAGAGTGATAAATGTCTCTCGGCTGATCCTTCAGATTTCGTTTCCTTGGCATTGCTAAGGTGAAATCCGAGAAAGTGTTGCCTTCCTATGCATCTGCACCGTCCATCACTATTCATCATGGTAGTACGATGTGTTCCAGGATCCTCGGCACGGATGTTGGTAAGTCCCTGATGAATATGGAAATGCTCTAGTTCTTGAGAGCATGCTCAGACACTAGGTTATATCCTCGGTATCAATTGGAATGTGCCTTCCATTTGCCGAGTTATCTTATAACTCTAGTTTCCTTTCCAAACTAAGTATGCCATTCTTTCGAATTCCTTCAAATGATCAATTGTGAATTGCCTCAGGCTGGTATGAAGAGTTCAAATGATCTATGCATCAAAAGTAATTCTTTTTGCCACTTAAGGGAATAATTCTATGAGTCACCTTCCCTAAGGTGTCACGTTATGGAATCATGGCAATTATCTCCATGCTACTTTGAAACCATGCACCATCTTACTCAAGCGTGGAATCGTTGCCGACCAACTTGAACCTTTGTCATCTACTTATCCATCACCCCTGATGTGTGTTATGTGTCTCGGCCCAAGAGATGTTATTATGTCTCATTCCATGAATTGATCATGAGTTGCTCGATCTTCGAGAAGATTAAATCCCGTAGAGTTTATTTCTGTCGTCGTGTTGGATAAAGATCTCGAAAGCAAATATGTCAAGATCAAGATGATGATCGAATCAACGTTCTTATGAAATGCAAGTTGGATCATGAAGATCGTGTTAGCTTTGTATCCCCATTTGTCTTCTTACCTCATGTCTTGAATCTCGGGACGAGATTCTTGTTTAGTGGGGGTGAGTTGTCACAGCCCTAGAATTTGATTGCAAATAGTTGCACAAGCATCCATGCATCATGTCTAAATTTCTTTGAAAGTTGAAATGGGGATTTGTTGAAACCCTAGCACCAAATGAATTCAACTAGGCTCAATAAATATATTTTCAATGCATCCAAATGCCCTTTAGAAAAGTTCATGATTTTTCATAAAGGTGAAAACCTCTGCCAAAAATGATGCACATATTTCTAGGCCATTTTGGATTTTTGAACTAAATCTTATTGTATTTGACTTTGGGCATTTAAGTACTATAAATAATTTAAATGTTCAAATAATGTTGGAACTATTTTTGGGCCACTGAAATAATTCAGAAAGTGTCCATGAATATTTTTAGGATTTTATAAAATGACTTGCTATTTTTCCTAAGCTCAAAACTACATCATTAAACTAGAAAACAGAAACAAAAGTAGAAAGAAAGAGAGAGAAAGAAACCCACCCGGGCCTTTTTACCTTGAAAGCCTAACGGCCCAGCCCACTTACCTCCTCGCTCGTCGTCTTCCTCCTGCCAGTAGGCAGGAGCGAACACGCCCGCACACCCGCGGAGCCCTCCACCTCCTGCTTCGCACTCGAGGCCACTCCTTCATCCTAATCTGCGTCTGGAGACGCCCGAGGCCCCCCTCTCACTTTCCCCTTACTCTCTGCTTTCTCCCTCGCCCTCTAGCTCTCTATTACGCAGCCACCCGAGAGCAACCGTTGCTGCCGTTCAAGCTTCCCGCAACCATCGTCGTCACCTCATCGATCCAGATGTACAGGACGTCGCCCTCATCTTCTTCGACCTCTCCGCAAACGAACATGAGCTGAAGAGCTCCAAGCCGATGGGATCGGCGTTGTCTCCAACCTTTTGCCACGGAACACTATCGATGGATTCGTCGTCGTCACGCCGTCCCCGAGGCCCCCGAGCTGTTCTTCCGGGTCCCTGTGACACTACAAAAAAAAGACACATCCGTGACATTTTGGGCCGAACGAAAAAAAATTCTGTCATACATATGATACTTTTATGACGATAATTGTGAATAAAACCCGGTATGATCATAGATGTGGTGGGCTCCTACTTCTATGACAAAAGAACATGACAGAAAATGGGCTTTTCATCCTGGGCGGGCCGGAGACGCAGCTGCATGACATTCTTTGGGCCGTCCATGACGGAAAAAAACATGGTAGAAGCGAGGGCGAGGAAAATTCGGGGAGTTCCCAGTTACGGTGGGAGGTCGGGGGCCGAGCGATGCGTGTTTCTCTCGTACACGTACGCATGTGTGTGCGAGGCGTTGGCTCTAATTGAACCCGAGGGAGGCGTTGGGCTCTAACTGAACCCGAGCGATTGGACTGCAGGCTACGCGTTACTGAACCCGAGCAATCGATCGATGGCTGTTAACTGAACCCGATCGAGCGATTCCTTCGCTAGTGCTGCTAACTGAAGCCGATCGATGCTGCCTCTGGGATGAACAGTGAGTGTTGCGGGGGGGGGGGGGGGTTGGATGAACAGTGAGCGGTGGCGTTGCCTCTGGATGAACAGGACCCCGTGGTGTGGTGGAGGGCTAGATGAACAGTAGACAGTGGAGGGGTGCCCGTGGAGGGGTGGTTGAACAGGACCCCGTGGTGTGGAGGGCTGGATGAGCACTAGACGGTGGAGGGGTGCCCGTGGAGGGGTGGTTGAACAGTAGCCGGTGGAGTAGCGCATGGTGGACGCTGGAGGAGGTCGACGGTAGCCCGTGGAGGCTGGAGGAGGTTGACGGTGGAGATGAACAGTATCCCGTGGAGTCTCGTTTTGTGGTACGCCACACCCCTCCCGATGAACAGGACCCCCGTTTCGACCGTAGGAGGTCTGTTTTGTCCGTTTTGCGGTACGCCACACCCCTCCCGATCAACATGACCCCCGTTTCGACCGTAGGAGGTCCGTTTTGTTCGTTTTGCGGTACGCCACACCCCTCTCGATCAACAGGACCCCCGTTTCAACCGTAGGTGGTCCGTTTCCTCCGTTTTGCGGTATGCCACACCCCTCCCGATCAACAGGAACCCCGTTTCAACCGTAGGAGGTCCGTTTCCTCCATTGTGCGGTACGCCAGGCCTCGTTTCCATCGCCTGTTCCGTCCAAGCCCTCCCGATGAACACGACCACGCATTCCGTTCTGACCCAGCCGGTTGGCTCCCACGCGTTCCGTTGCCTCCTGATGAACACGACGCATTCCATTGCCTCCCCATGAACACGACGCATTCCGTTGCCTCCCCATGAACACGACGACGATGCTGTTTCTCCGTTCTGACCCAGCCATGTACACGAGCCCTGGTCGTACGTATGCGCGAGTAGGCATTCGAGACCCCGCCCGTATGTACACATACATGGCCGTATTTTCTTTCTTGCACCCTGGCCACTGTACGTACGTGTACATGCTACATGCGCGCCTCTACTACGACACGTGCACGCCTCTACATCCACCAGTATATATGTACGTACACGTTCGCAACCAGAATGACAACGCTACGTACGCTTCGACCAGGTGGGTTCCGACTGTCAGGCACTTCCTTGCCTGAGAAGATGTAGCCGGTGGGTCCCAGCAGTCTGGGGGGCGAATCATTTTTTTTGCCCGGACGCACTTCCTTGCGTGCGAAGATGTAGCTGGTGGGTCCCAGCAGTCAGGGGCAAATGTTTTTTCGTGAGATACGGTGGCCCGTCCGGTGTGTCCCCGCTGTCAGGTGGAGGAATAATTATTTTGCACGTAATAAGGAGGCACTTCCTTGCTGCGGCCGTGGACCCAGCTGTCAGCCTCTCCACGTACAGTCCACGTCCGATGGAAGCCGTTCCTTGACCACGTTGACCACGCCGCGCCGAGAGCACCAGGGCGGTGGACAACGGCGAGGCCTAGGAAGGGGACGACGTGGAGCCGGGGAAGACGCGGCAGTGGATGCCCACGCGTAGAGGAGTACGAGGGTTCACTGGTTCGCTGCGATGTGAGGCTGCCGTCGCCGCAGAATAACAGGGGTGTGGGTGAGTAGAGGGATCGCCTAGCTAGCGGTGGGAGTAGTAGGGGCGGTGAGGCCTCCGCCGCATCGTAGCCGGCCACGGGAGGCAGGAGCACGAGGCATGGCCGGCGCTAGTTTGGGCGGCTGGAGCAAGAAGACCAGATGTTGAAGAAGCACTATGGCCATTGGATGGACATCGTACGGTCACTGGAGCTAGAATCGTGCATATTGACTAAGTTGACAAAGCCCTCCATCCCCGTCAACTTAGTAGGCCCACAAGTCAGCCTGCCACTATACTGGGTCCCAGCTAACAGTGGGAGTATTCATTTTTTTGTGCGTAATAAGGAGGAACTTCCTTGCGTGCGAAGATATAACTGGTGGGTCCGAGCTATCAGCGGCGGTAACGTTTTTTCATGAAATACAGAGGCCCGTTCGGTGGGTCCCTAATGTCAGGTGGAGGAATCATTATTTTGCGCGTAATAAGGAGGCATTTCCTTGCGTGCGGCCATGGACCCAGCTGTCGGCCTCTCCACGTACAGTCCACTTCAGATGCATGTCGGACGTTGACCATGTTGACTAGGCCGCGCCGAGAGCACCAGGGCGGTGGACGACGGCAAGGCCTAGGAAGGGAACAACACGAAGGCAGGGAAGACTCGGCAATTGTTTCCCACGCGGAGGGGAGTACGACTATACGAGGGTTTACTGGTTCGTCTGCCGTCGCCGGAGAATAACGGCAGGTGTGAGTGAGTAGAGGGATGGCTAGGCCAGCGATGGGAGTACGGTGGGGCGGTGAGGCCTGCGCGGCAGCAGAGCCGGCCGCAGAGAGGAGGGAGCAGGTAGTCCCACCGGCGCTTGTTTGAGCGGCTGGAGCAGGAAGAGCAGAGATTGAAGAAGCACGATGGCCGTTGGATGGCCATCCAACAGTCACTGCTTATGTGTCAACCTTTTTTAGGAAAGCCTCAAATCTGTGGAAAACAGCATACAACCCATCTGCCATTATTTCTAAAAATTTACAGCCCATTTGCTAATTACTAAGGTTTTTTTGGAGCACATATTCTTTTTGTTAGCATTACATCCCATATTGTGGCCACGGTTAAAAAATTATACGGAATTTTGCATATTCCAGTGTGGTCCGAACTGTTTTTAATCCCGAAATTTTGACTCACATTCAAACTAATTTTAAAAATAAATGTATATCAATATAAAATCCAACAAATTCTCCACGCATAAAAATTAATGTAATTTAAAATCTGGAAATGAAAAAAAAAGATATTTGAAATTAATTGCTGGTTTGATGTGTTTTATAAATGTACAACCCATTTCTCATTACTGATGGGCCATTTTCTCGGCCAGCCGAATGAAAGCTCTCCTCGTCTTGAAAGATTTGCAGCCCAACAGGCCTGACAAAGTGACTTACTTGGCAAACCACGAAAAAACTGGGCTGTGGCCGTGGACCCAGCTGTCAGCCTCTCCACGTATAGTACTCTTCCGATGGAAGTCATTCCTTGACCACGTTGACCACGCTGCATGGAGAGCACCACGGCGGTGGATGACGGTGAGGCCTAGGAAGGGGACGACATGGAGCCGGGGAAGACGCGGCAGTGGAAGCCCGCGCGGAGAGGAGTACGAGGGTTCACTGGTTCGGCTGCGGTGTGAGGCTGCCATCGCCGCAGGGCCTGGCCAGCGGTGGGAATACTAGGGGGCGATGAGGCCTCCGCGACAGCACAACCGGCCACGGGAGGCAGGAGCATGCGGCACGACCGGCGCTGCTTTGGGCGGCTGGAGCAAGAAGACCAGAGGTTGAGGAAGCACTACAGCCGTTGGATGGACATCGTACGATCACTGGAGCTAGAAAAGTTCATATTTACTTAGTTGACAAAGCCCTTCGTCCCCGTCAACTTAGTAGGCCCACAAGTCAGCCTCCCACCAAGGCGGGCCCCAGCTAGCCGGAGGAGTATTCATTTTTTTGTGCGTAATAAGGAGGCACTTCCGGTGGGTCCGAGCTGACAGCGGGGGAACTTTTTTTCGTGAAATACGGTGGCCCGTCGGGTGGGTCCCAGCAGTCAGGGGGAAAACGTTTTTTTTTCGCAAAATACGGTGGCCCGTCCAGTGGGTCCCTGCTGTTAGTTGGCGGAATCATTATTTTCCACGTAATAAGGAGGCACTTACTTGCTGCGGCCGTGGACCCAACTGAGACTCTCCACGTACAGTATACTTCCGATGGAAGTCGTTCCTTGACCGCGTTGACCTCGCCGTGTTCCGTTGCATGCATGCGTCCATGGGCGTGGTGCGTCCCCATTGTCAGCCTCTCACGTACAGTCATCTTCCGATGACTCTCGGTTGTTGACCATGTTGACCACACCATGCCGAGCGCACCCAGACTGGAACGACCCAGAGATGGGGAAGACGGGGCAGTGGAGTCGCAGATGGAGAGGAGTGGGAAACTTCACTGGTTCGGGTGCGCGGCAGCATAGCCGCGGTGCCGCCCACGTGAGACATGAGCAAGAACAGAGGTTGAAGAAGGAGCACGGCTATTGGATTAACATCCAACAGTCCAGCTGCTAGAATCATTTGTTGATTAAGTTGACAAAGCCGTGCATACACGTCCGCTTAGTAGGTCCACAAGTCAGTCACCAAATCTGACAGGTCCCAGCTGTCAACGGGATGAATAATTTTTTTCGCAAAACAAGGAGGCACTTCCTTCCGTGCGAAGATACAGCCGGTGGGTCCCAGCTGTCAGGTGGAGGAAACATTTTTTTAGCTTAATAAGGAGGAACTTTCCTTGCGTGCGACCATGGACCTCGTGGGTCCCAGCCGTCAGGCTCTCCACGTACAGTCCTCTTCCGATGACTCTTGTTTGTTGACCACGCCACACCGAACGTAGCGATGCGGTGGACGACGGCGAGGCCCCGGACGGGAAGGACTCGGAGATGGGAAAACGTGGCAGTGGAGTCGCAGATTGAGAGGAGGAGAAGGGTTATAACTGGTTCTGTTGCGGCGTGGGGCTGTAGTCTGTTGAGAATAACAGGAGGTGTCGAGGGGTGGAGGGATAGCCTGGCCGGCGGTGGGGTAGCGCTTCGCAGCGATGCGTGCTGAGCAGAGCCGCTAGCCGCCGGAGGCCGGACCAGGCGGTCCCAGCGATGCTGGAGGAAGAAGACGAGAGATTGAAGGTGCATGCCGGCCGTTGGATATAAATCCAATGGCTGTGGATGACACAATCATTTGTTGACCAAGTTGACAATGCCTTGCGTAGGCTTCGACCTATTGGCCCACATGTTAGCCTGCAAAAATGTGGCATATATTTAACCCATGTTTTCTAGAATGTACAGTCCATTTGCTGGGCTGGATGAACAAATAATTTCGCATCAGTCAGGCCCATTTATATTTTCTAAGAAATCCCAGCCCATTTGCACTTCCTTGAAATACACGTATTAGGTGGGCTCGTTATATATATAATGTTATGTTAGAAGGAGCAATTAATATCAAAGAATAAACCGGAGAGGCACATTTTTTTATATATATAATTAAGAAATTAGCGAGTTATTGCTCAAAATAAAAATGAGCGTGTTATTATTAAATTGGTCCTTAAAATCTTCGCTAGCTTTTGTACGCAATCACCAGGATTTTCCTTGCCTGTGAGTCAAAAACAACCAGGATTTTCCTTGCCAACTTCCGTTAAACATTTACTTTTATAAGTTAATAACAGGTGGGATGTTTTTATAATGTATATATAAGTCTCTATAAAATATACTATAATAGTAATAATATAAATATATATAATGTGGTTAGAAGGGAAAACATAAATTGGACACAGCATTACTTTTATAAGAGACCTGCGTTTTATACCCCCACAGTAGGCATACTAACAAGTTCACACACAAATACAACAGAAAAGGTAAACATTCATATCAAACTCAGGTTCACAGGACATGTTCATATTCATAGCCAACATTCACTATCAACAACTCAAAAGATTCATATATACACAAGCTCGGCATATCTATGCATCCAAATGATTGATAGATCACACGACAATATTCATACATAATTCAGAAAAAGATTCAGATATACACATGTTTAGTATGTTAATGCATCCAAATGATTGAGATCACAGCCAATATGATCCGTGGACGAACTTTAATTACCTAGGGTACAGACTGGTAAATGGTGTTCAATTGGAGGTACTTCTTGCTAAAATTAGTTCTTTTACGAGTAAAATTTCGAGTACATAAGAGGCAGCACAGACAATCTGAACTTTGCTTGTAGGTTTATCCTCAAATAGTGGCCTCGTTCCGAGGGAGGTTTGAGCAACTTGGCCACTACTTTCATCCAACTAGTTTACTGGCTCATCTTGGTCCTGTATCTCGCCAAAATTCTACATTGCAGACGAGAAAGGAGATGGTTGAGAAAATGAACCACCCAAATTTTTTGTGCAGTTCAACTGAAATGGAGCATCCTTGGTGTGCAGAATGATTAAGTGCCAGATGAATATACATGTCAACCAACTTGTCTGGAATCTTTAGACTCCATGCCATATAGTTCGCTACCATATGTGCCGATAACCAAAAGGCAAAAGTTGGGACCAAAGACTGGACTGCGTTTTTCTGGGCTATGCACCAAGTAATATTTTTGGTGTTCACTCTCCTAATACTTGGATTTTGACAATTGGTTAATGCCGGTTGATACTCGAATGAATATAGGCACTTCTTGTCAACATCGATGCTTGTTTGAGTGAACTTTGGAGTACATAGCAGCAGCATAAGTACCTGTCCATCTGATCATTTTGTGCAGTTCTACTGAAATCACCCGATGTAATGATTTGCCTGCGAGTTCAGGCTCCAAATTACTCCTTTATGAAATCAGCAAACAGTAGCACAACACCAAATTACCAATATATATGACAGGCACAATAATCAGGATAAAGACCAGTACCAACCTGTGTGAGGTAGCATATCAATTACTATTTCCTTTGACTGGAAGCCCAGATAAGCCAAGCGACTGACAGCAAAGGAAGAAAGCAAGCGGAGATTAGCAACTAACAGGAAAGGACGGAAGCTGTCGAGGCAATGAAGCACCCAAAGTTTTTGTGCAGTTCCACCAAAATCGAGCATCGCTGTTGGCACATATATTGAGAGAGTGAGATTACTGTAATAGTGGGACTAGTTGATGAAACATACACTAACAAATAGAAGCACCCTCATTATCTTAATGGGTAAAGTTAGCAACATAGTAGTCTTGCTTAAAGAGAGGTATTAGTTTATTTAATCAGTGCCAATTAGCTCAACTCAACACTCAAAGCATTGCCATTTATCCTAGGTTGGAAAACTTTAACGTGCAAAGATAAAGGAGTTTCTCATGACAGTAGCAGGATACAAATAGAGATGAAAGCAAACTAATATGGATGAAGGCCTTAGGCCCGTACCAACCTGAGAAAAAAAGCTTATTCATGTAGTCCCATAAGAGATGATAAAGCACTCACTGGAATCACACAATAGTATATATTTTTGTGCACTTCAAATGTATGGTTGAAATCACTCTTGTTTACCAGTGCTGAGATTATATCGAAAGATTATCAAGAACTTCTAGCAGAGTTAAAGCACTGGCTGGGATATAGTTCATTATATTGTCTTGTGTAGTTCCACTAAAATGTATGATTGGCACAACATGATCCCTGTTTGCACAAGTAGGAACAAGGTGAAACCTTGATTAGCTTAGTGAGAAAGGATAGGAAGACATTAGCATATTACTCAAACAGTAGCATCAAATTCATGATGGACAATACGCAAAACATTGCCTCATTGAACCAATGGCAATAAATTGACATGCAAAACAATAGCACTATTATGTCATGACACTAATAATATTCCCTCCCCGCTCCACCACATGATTCACCTCCATAGACAAACATACACACGTACATGATTCAGCATAGGGTCCTACTAAAGATTTGTTTAACTCCAACAGGAAAATTAGGCAGTAATAAATTAGTGGTACTTAAGTACTCCTAATTAATTAAGTGAGACAGCAGAAGTGGAAGGGCTCCCTGGAGGATCATCTCACATGTAAGGTAGTCATTGCCGGAGCCCTTGAATGGCCTCGACTGAGGCCTCTGGCTTCGGCAAGATCGCCTTGGCACTGTTTATTCTTCTTCTTCTTCTTCCTCTTCATGCTCTGTTTCTCTTTCTCCTCACCACTTGGTGAAAGCAAGTACATGATTGGCCTTCTAATTCAGAATTGGTTTTGTCAGTGAGGGACTACAAGTGTACTAGTAAAAACAGCATTATTTTCTCATGGCAGTCGGAAAATAGAGATGAACACATGCATTAAATATCATTCTTACCTAAAGAAAGGTTATTGTCGGATTTCGGGTTCCGGCAGACCCTTGAGGTTCGAACACTGGGGTGCGCGCGGAGATTTCGCCTCCTACCTACCTGCACTCCTCCGCCTTACTAGGATCTAAACTAAGGAAAGAACAACACAAGAGACACAGGGTTTATACTGGTTCGGGCCACCGTTGTGGTGTAATACCCTACTCCAGTGTGTGGTGTGGTGGATTGCCTCTTGGGCTGATGATGATGAACAATACAAGGAAGAACAGCCTCGCGAGGGTCTGCTCTTGGCTGGGGCGATGAACTGCTGGGAGGAGCTCAGTCACCCCTCTCTCTCTCTCTACCTGACCTTCTCTATCTTTCCAACTCTCTGGCCAGCTCTTTCTTCCCCAGCCTCTAGCCTCTCTCTCTTCCTGTCTCTCTCCCTGCCTATGGGTGGCTGGTCCTATTTATAGAGGCCCTGGTCCTCTTCCCAAATATCGAGCGGGAAGGGAGCCAACAATGGCGGGCTAATTTGAAGGGGGACAGCTAGTATCAACTATCCTGGCAAAAGTGGTCTTCACCTGCGCAAAGCTCTGGTGATGACGCCGTCTTGGGCTCCACGGTGACCTCCGTCTCATAGTCCTCCTGGTCTTGGTCTCGTTGCACCTAAATGGCAACCTTTGCCTGATGCCTCGGTACTTCGCGGCGGCGCTTGCCCCCTTTGCACCAAAGAGGAAGGGAGGACGCTGCGCGGGCTGGCACCCGCCTGGCGCCCCTGTCGTCATGGCTTGCGTCACGGGCACCTCGTGAGGTACCCCGCCTTGATCTCTCCGCCTCCTCGTGAGCCAGCCTGACGAGGCCGCGCCTAAGGAAGCTCCACGTCGTCCGCCCCGCGAGGCTTGGCCCCTCGCGAGGGTCTTGGGTTTGTGTTGGTGAAGATGGGCCGCGCTGGGCCCCCCTTTGAGCCACGCCGCAGTCCATCCCTCCTTGCTTCTCCTTCTTCCCGATCCTTGCTCCGTCTTGCTGCGATGGCTCCGATCCGCAGGTTCTCAGCGGCAGAGAAGGGAAAAGCTCCTCGAGAGGAGCCAGACCCACTCCCGACGAAGAAACGGCTCGTCCCCCGTGGCCCGGACGAAGGGGCCCTTCAGGTGGTGTCGAGGCCTTGGTGCGAGCGGGTGCCGCCGGGGTTCCCGCTGCCATTGTACGCCCACGTCGAGGGCCCCGAAGGAGCTGATGCTGACCGCCATGGGCGGCGCCGCCGTCGGCGCCGATGGGTCACGAAGGTGTGGGTCGTCCCCCGTGGGGTCCACACCGAGGGCTCCTGTCGAGAGTTCGTGCTCCACGTCGCCATTCCTCTTCAGTCTTGGATCCGCCTTCCTCCCTTCTTCGCCTCCATCATCCCACAGGGGGAGCCCCTGGAGCTCAGGCTGCAGCACGCCGGCTGCAGCACCCTTGCGACCGAGGCAGAGGTTGCGGTTGTTGCCCCGGGCGAGGTCTTCATGACTCGGGGCTGGAGAGAGATCGCCCGGGTTTGCAGGGTAAGGGGCATCTTCGCGGTCCACTTGGATTACGACGGTGCTTCGATGATGCTCTTCAAGGTCTTCGATGCGAGCGGGCGCCGGCTGGAGTGCTGCCCCGGGGAAGGTGGCCTGGACCCTGCCGCGACGAGGACTGGGCCCGCCAACCGCTCCCTTGGCGGCTCCTCGGGCGGTGGAGGCGTCGGAGGCTCCAGCGACTCCGGTGAGATCTTTGTGATTCCGGAGACAAGCGACGACAGCTACGAGCCCCCGAGCCGGCGCCGCTCCTGGAGCAGGGCGGGCTCGTCAGGCCGCCGTCGTCTCTGATCTGGATGGGGTTAGCGTCGGTGCTCGATGGCCCACTATTGATGATGGCGTCTTTTGTAGGGTCGTGCGTAGTTTGTGTCCCTTTAGGATCTGTTCCCTGCGAGGAATCAAAAACGCGCCCCGTGGGGGCTTGTAAGGTGCCTGTGAGCCTGTTTTGTTAATATAACCCTTGTCGTAGAATTGTGCGAGTTGCTCATTCCGTCTTAGCTCAGTCCTCCCTTTCGAACCTCACGAGGGCTTGGTGCTCTGCGTCGACAGGTCCCAGTCCCAAGACGGCTTCAGCCGTCGCTGGTATGCCAGGTCACGATGCCGTGGTCAAGGCCAGGAGGTGAGCGACTCGGAGTCCGGTAAGAGCCCCTGAGTCGCGATGCTCAGGAGGTCCCCTTTGGTGCCCAAGCAGCCGTTGTTTGGTGAGAAAGGAGAGCAGCGTCGCTAACACAGGGTAGCATTAGGTGCGGGGATGGTGCCACGGCAGCTGGCGCTTCCGTGTGATGACTTATCTCGAGGATCAGGGGCCGATCTCTAGTGTGTCACCAGGTCCGTGCATCGGCAGGCGCGAGGTTGCTCGGCGGGGTCCTCATGTGTCTCTCCCCTCTCGCCTTTGCTCCCCTTTCTGCTCTACGTCCTCGGGTCCCGGCCCTCGAGCGAGTCTCAGCCGTCGCTGCTATGCCAGGTCGCGATGCCGTGGTCAAGGCCAGAGGGTGAGGGCTAGAGAGCCAGTAGGAGCCCTGAGTCGCGATGCTCAGGCACCCCCCTTTACCGTGCAAGCGGTTCGCACGGACGAGAGCGAAGGAGACACCACAAGGGCCTCGCCTGACGCAGCTCCTTCGAGAGGTCCTGCAGGTCCATCATAGAAAAAACAAGGGGTTGCCATGACAATTGACAGTCAACCGTTGGTTGCTTCCGAGGGGTAGTGAGGCACTGAAGGCTTGACGAGGTGACGCTATGCGGGGCTGCCGCGGCCAGAGCTCAGCCATCCAGGTTTGTCGGCGTTGCAGGGACGGACCCATGCGCAAGCGTCGTGCCGTTTGGGAGCAGCTCCGTTAGTTGGTGTCAGCTGAGCAGGCAACTAGGTAAAACACATTAGCCGCGAAGGAGTGGATTCGTTTAAATAGATGCTGGGAATGCGGACATTACTGGGTCAGGCCCGAGCGGCTTGGGGATCATGCAGCCCGAGGGGCGCCCCCAACAAGGTAAGCTAACAACATGGAATAAAAAGGGATACACACTGCAGGGACGGACCCACGCGGCCTGGGAATAATGCAGCCCTGGGGGGCGCTCCCAGTTGGAAATAGAACTCGAAAAGATGTCACCTGATGATGTCGAGGACGAAGGAGTGTTGGTGTAGCAAGCTCGGTGGGCTGCGGGAGCCGATCCTCACGAGCCCCCAGGCCCAGGGGCCTCGGGAGGCTCCGGAGGCGCTGGCGGCTCCTCATGGGCCATCTCCATCCCTGCCAGGGCTGCGGAACGCCTGGCCTCCCGTGCCTCCGTGACGCCCCTCATGCGGCGCTGGTACGTGTCAGCCGCGTTCGGCAAACCGTAGGGCATGCGAACGTAGCTGTGGGGTGGGCCTCCGCAGCGCCCCACTCGCGAGGGCCAGAGGCGCTCCAGAGAGGCGACTCGGTTGAGCCCTCGTATGTCGATGCAGACGCGCAGCCCACCATCCTCGCCTGGATGGGGAGCCACTGCTGGTAGGCGGCAGCCACCTTTCATGACTCTTGACTCATGTAGCTCCTGAATGGCCTTGCTGACGAACTCCTGAGGGTCTGGGTCTCCTTGCCTTGCTCCATCTTGAGGGAAACATGCTTTGAAACACACCTCCATGTGGTGCCCAAGCGCCTCCCTTGTGACCCTGGCTAGGTCGGTGGCCCTCCAGGAGAGAGCCCCCGAGCCCTGCCTGAGGAGGGCGCCGGGCGCGCTTTCCTATGCGATGGAAGGAGGTTCCCCCCAGGCAGGCGCGGGCCCAGAGGGGCCTGCCTCCTGAGTGGTCGGGCCGGACGATGTCTTCTTCTTCTTAGGGGCGGTCTCGGGAAGCCTCCTGCTTCCACAATCCGGGTCTTCCAGTGACGCGGCCTGAAAGGCTCGTTCAAGGGAACACACCACGTCCTTCTCTTGACATGGCACAGTGATGACTCCGCCGCTTCCTGGCATCTTGAGGACATTATAGCCGTGGTGAGTTACGGCCATGAACTTGGCCAGCGCTGGGTACCCAAGGATGGCGTTGTACGGAAGCGAATGTGACCGACGTCGAAGTCGATGAACTCGGTGCGGTAGTTGTCGCATGCCCCGAAGGTGAGAGGGAGGCGGACCTGCCCAATCGGGACCGTGGAGCCGTCGGTGATACCGGAGAAAGGCTTGGTTGGCTGAAGCTGGCTGTAGGGCACTTGGAGGTTGTTGAATGTTTCCACGGACAGGACGTTGAGCCCTGCCCCGCCATCGATGAGGGTCTTAGTGACCACCACGTTGCTGATGATTGGGGAACAAAGCATCGGGAGGACTCCGGCTGTAGCCGCACACTTCAGCTGATCTGCTGAGCTGAACATGATGGCGCACGCTGACCACCTGAGAGGGCGCGTGGCTTCGAGCCTGGGGAGAACTGCGTTCACTTCATGGGCGAACTGCTTGAAGATGCGCTGAGAGGCTGGGGCTTGTGCCCCGCCCAGGATGCAGGCGATCGCGCGCGGCTCCTGGAAGCCCCCAGCCCCCTCGTCCTGGTGGCGGTCTTCGTTTCTCCTTGGCTGCGGTGGCAACGGTGGGAGGCCTGCGTTGCCTTGCGGGCGATCCTCGCGAGGCTGATCCCTCCAGTCTCCCTCGCGAGGCTGATCCCTCCAGCCTCCCTCGCGAGGCGGGTCTTGCCAGCGATCCTCGCGAGGTTGATCACGCCACCCTTGGCGCGGGCCACGGTCTTCCCAGTGTCCTGTGTTCCTTCCTCCTCCTCGGCCGTAGCCCCGGTCACTGCGGTCAGGGCGACGGCCGATCCTTCCTTCTCGCATGACTCGGAGCTCTTGACATGCGTTGGTGTTGTGGGTGTGGAGGTCGTGGTACACACAGTACCGGTTGCCCTTGGAAGGTTCGGGCTGGTCTCTGCCCCGCTTGGTGTTTGGTTCTGCCACGAGCACGGTAGCCCCCTTGTGCTTCACATCCTTGGCCTTGGGCTTCTTCTCTTCTGGGTCTGCGGCAGGCAGCTTGAGGAGGGAGAGACGCCCTTCCTCGGCCCTGGCGCACTTGGTTGCCAGGTTGAACAGTTCCAAGGAAGTGCATAGGTCTTCATGCATCGCCAGCTCCTCCTTCATCTTGACGTCGCGCACGCCGTCGGAGAAGGCCGAGATGATGGCCTCCTCGGTCACCTTGGGAATCTTGAGGCGCGCGTTGTTGAAGCGCTGGATGTACTTCTGCAGGGTCTCCTCGGGCAGTTGCTTGATGAGGCGCATGTTGCTCACGGCGGGTGGCCGGTCGCGAGTGTCTTGGAAGTTGGCGATGAAGTGGGTGCGCATCTCGTCCCAGGAGGAGATTGTGCCTGGAGCCAGGTTCAGGAGCCAGGTGCAGGCCCCGTCCTTGAGTGCCATGGGGAACCAGTTCGCCATGACCTTCTCGTCTCCGTTGGCAGCTTCGATGCCCAGCTCGTAGAGCTGGAGGAACTCCGCAGGGTCAGCCGTGTCGTCGTAGCGCGGAGGCAAGTCTGGCTTGAACTTGCCGGGCCACGCGACGTTGCGTAGCTCGGCGGTGAAGGCGCGGCAGCCCGCTCTGGCCACGGGAGGCCTTGGATGACGGGGAACTTGGTCTTGCATGTCCCCACGCGCTGCAGCTAGGAGCAGCGCGGGGTCTTGACGCGCGGGAGCAGGAGCATGGTCGCGACGTGCTGGAGCAGGGAGCGCCCGGGCAGCTTCTTGCGGGCGAGGGACTTCTTGAAAGCTCTGCTCTTGCTGCGCTGGCGCCTGACGGAGCGGGTTCCGCCCAGGAGCCACGTGCCTTGGAGCCATGGCGCCTTCCTGAGGAGGAGGCGGCCGGGGCGCCACCGGAGCTTCATTGCCCGTGCGGGGCGGGGTGTGGTGCAGCGGAACAGACAGCGCAGGAGAGCCCCCTGTGGCGTGGATGAGCTCGGCGATGCGGTCGAGCCATTCGTCATAGACGTCGTCGACGGGACGGTAGCGCAGGAGCTCGTTCACCGCGATGAGTGCAGCCCGAGCCTCCATGGGCGCGCGGAGCGCGCGGGACGAAGAACCAGCTGGGGTGAGTGAGGGAGTCGCGGTGCGGCCGTCTTGCCGCACAGATTGGATGCTGGGACGATGCTTGCTGCTCGTCCCCCGCCGGGCCAGTGGCGACGTTGACGGCAGGTGACGGGGAACAGCGAGGATGCCCGCAAACAGGGGCCGTCTGGGCGACGCGGGCAGCGAGCGCGGCCCGGCGCTCGGCACAGGCCCGACAACCGTCAGACATGGGCGTGATGGTCGGAGGAGAACGGGGCGGTGGAAGACGAATCCCGGCGCACCCCTACCTGGCGCGCCAAATGTCGGATTTCGGGTTTCGGCAGACCCTTGAGGTTCGAACACTGGGGTGCGCGCGGAGATTTCGCCTCCTACCTACCTGCACTCCTCCGCCTTACTAGGATCTAAACTAAGGAAAGAACAACACAAGAGACACAGGGTATATACTGGTTCGGGCCATCGTTGTGGTGTAATACCCTACTCCAGTGTGTGGTGTGGTGGATTGCCTCTTGGGCTGATGATGATGAACAATACAAGGAAGAACAGCCTCGCGAGGGTCTACACTTGGCTGGGGCGATGAACTGCTGGGAGGAGCTCAGTCACCCCTCTCGCTCTCTCTCTCTACCTGACCTTCTCTATCTTTCCAACTCTCTGGCCAACTCTTTCTTCCCCAGCCTCTAGCCTCTCTCTCTTCATGTCTCTCTCCCTGCCTGTGGGTGGCTGGTCCTATTTATAGAGGCCCTGGTCCTCTTCCCAAATATCGAGCGGGAAGGGAGCCAACAATGGCGGGCTAATTTGAAGGGCGACTGCTAGTATCAACTATCCTGACAAAAGTGGTCTTCGCCTGCGCAAAGCTCTGGTGATGACGCCGTCTTGGGCTCCACGGTGACCTCCGTCTCATAGTCCTCCTGGTCTTGGTCTTGTTGCACCGAAATGGCAACCTTTGCCTGATGCCTCGGTACTCCACGGCTGCGCTTGCCCCCTTTGCACCAAAGAGGAAGGGAGGACGCTGCGCGGGCTGGCACCCGCCTGGCGCCCTGGTCGTCATGGCTTGCGTCACGGGCACCTCGTGAGGTACCCCGCCTTGATCTCTCCGCCTCCTCATGAGCCAGCCTGACGAGGCCACGCCTGAGGAAGCTCCGCGTTGTCCGCGCCGCGAGGCTTGGCCCCTCGCGAGGGTCTTGGGTTTGTGTTGATGAAGATGGGCCGCGCTGGGCCCCCCTTTGAGCCACGCCGCAGGCCGCAGGCAGGCAAGTCTGGGGACCCCCGTCCCTAGAACGCCGACAGTTATGGCGCCAATATGGATGATGAGGATTGGAACACAAATCTCCCTTTGTGCAGTTCCACCAAAATGAACCAACTGTTCCATTCTGACATTCCAGTTAAACAGCACAAAAGTCACTTCTTTTAAGAAGAGTTTTGTGCAGTGCACCAATAGGTCACAACAGCAACCAGGTGAATTGGATATCCCTGTTTGCACAAAAAGGCACAGAGGAAACAGTCAGAGTCTCAAACAATTACATGCAAAAACATTTTGGCTAAACTTGTCATGGCTTATAATAGTGGCATGGCTTCATTTTTACCAGGGACATTAGATTAAGAAAAGCTAAGGCTCCGTTAGGTTCACAGGTTTGGTGCAAGATTTTCATAGGAACACAATTCCTACGGTATTCTTTCCCTTCCAACCATTCGGAACACGGGAAAGGTGAATAGTGTTTCATAGGAAAGCTGGTCTAGTAGTACCGATTCCATAGGATTAGAAACATCCATGCGCTGCTCATTTTTTGGGCGGAAGCCCGAGGTAGGCGCTCGCTGCCATGCGTTAGACAGGTTGTTGTGCTGTGTTGCCGGAATAAAAAAATCAACCTGTGTGTGGTACGTGAGGTGAGGACAGGAGTAGTCACTGTGCAGCTGAATAAACAAATAGCATCTCATACTGCCAAGCATGCTACTCTAAAAAAACAAATCTGTACATTTCATAGTCCATCCAAACACATTCTCTTGAGAGTTTCCTCCGGTTCGTTGTTCCATAGTTTTATACCTACATTCCTTTCCTATTCCTCTATTTTCATCAAGACCTATGTTTTCTGCCCCTTTATTCCGAACGGAGCCTTAATATTTGGTATAAGGTCATGGGATAGTGGGTGCACCAGCAGTCCAGCACCATGTACATAAACATGGGCATAAAGTGGTGATTCATAGTTTGTTGCCCCGAGAAACAAACATCCAAGAAACATATCTGGGTTGGTCCCATTTTTGTTCACTCTAGCCACCTAATCCTATGTGTGGATAGCAAATCTAGTCCTGGTCATACCACTGTGTACAATGTTACCCCTATATTTCCCTTTTCGACCAAGAGACCGGTTGGATGACCAGTCTGTACTACTTTCACCCCCTTTCCTTCCTGTTTGTACCAAGTCCGATGTACATACTAAATTCCCCCACCCCCACTTTATTTCTTGTTTGAACCAAGTACTCCCTCCGTCTGGAATTACTTGTCATCAAAATGGATGTGTCTAGAACTAAAATACATCTAGATACATCCATTTCAATGACAAGTATTTTCAGACGGAGGGAGTACAAGATTCGACTCCATGAAGTAGCTTTACCTCTAACAATATAAGAAGAAAAATGTGACGTTGGACCATCCGATCGAGAGGGGCTGAGAGGTAGAAAATGATGCACAAGCAGCGATGTAGCAAGTGGGGGAAGTAGAGCTAAGGCGGTTTCGAACGAAGATATACCTGAAGGTCGTCGGGATGTGGATAGGTGGGTGGAGGGAGGCCGGATCCGCCCACAGGCAACAACGAAGGGATCGGAGAACCTCCCGCACCAGCGCTCGGCCAGAGATAATGGTGCGGCCGGCAGTGGGTCTCCTCCCTTGCTGTTGACGGCAGCCTAAATGCTGCCCCTCCTCCCCTTCATCGGTGGAGGGGGATACGTCCGGATCTGTAACCAGCGGTGAGGATAGAAAGCCAGTGTTTTTTGAAGGGAGAAAGACAGTGTTACTACCCCTATCTTGTTTAGATCTGGAGAGGATGAGAGTGTGTGAATAGAGCAACCCTAGCAAGAAAGCGCGGAGGCTCTGGCCTATATATACGTAGTGGGGTAGTTTTCCTTTTCCACTCCATCAAAACAATCGTTTAAAATTGTGTACTACTACATGCCAGGTCGCAGTTTTTTTAGTTGTTGATTGTTTTTTGAGATAGCTACCCACTTGTTCCAAGTGGTGTTACGGTGTGCCAGGTCGCACTTTGTATCGTTCAAGTCTGGTACTACAAGTCCCTCCATTAAATGAACAACCACCCCCTCGTAAAAATTGTGAACAAGCCCACGGCTAAAATTAGCAGAAACGTGGGTTGCCCCAACATGCATTATTATTTATATTTTCTACTGCCTCCCTTCCTAAATATAAGTCTTTTTTATTAGCCACACCTAAGACAAGAATTTTTTTATTAGCAGTGAACCCCACATGTCATAGACACAAAAATTGTGGCAAGATTCCCTTAGGCAAGCCAAAGTGTGTCTAACAATTTGAGCAACTCAGGTTAGGCAAGTGTGGAAAGTGTGGGAAAAATAATGTGGCAACATAAGACAAACATAGTCACAATCCAAACAGCCCCGTAATTTTTTGTGACATGCATGAAAATTTGGTTAGTTAAATTTATAGTCAAAATTTGGCAAGGTGCATCAAATCAACACATGCAAGTATCAAAAGGAAAGTCACGGCATGCATGCATGCGTTGTACTCCCTCCATTTCCAAATATAAGTCTTTTTAGAGATTGCAACAAGTGACTACATATGAATCAGAATATGTCTACTCCTACATACTAAGTAGCCCATTTGAAATGTGTAAAAAGCCTTATATCGAGTGCAGTGCTTTGATGTGACGCCCCGAGACCATTGCGCCAGGTGTCCTCCAGTTATTCGCTATTGTTGCCTTGTCATTTTCTTGCGTGTTGCATTTCATCATGTCATCATGTGCATTGCATCATCATGTTTTTCAAAACCTGCATCCGTTCGGTTTCCCCCAGTGCCATCCGTTGTCCGTTCTGAGCCCAACCACACTTGCACGCACCCGCGGCATGTCCGAAATATTATTTTATAAGTGGCCAGAAAATGTTTCATCGCATTCAGAGTTCGTTTGATAGCCCAACCGTTAAACTATAGCGACAATATAGTCGGTCAAATCGTCGGACGTTTCGGTCTCGAAACAATCGCCAGGTCTCTCTCTCTTTTCTCTCCCTTCAGCCCGAGGCCTCTCAGCAACCCACCTACAACACACTTGACTTGTTCGCCTAACCCCTCCTTGCATAGTGCATCGACCCCCTCGCGTGCGCGTCCGAAAGTTGTCCCGAACCCGACCCAGACTTTCGCCACCATTGTGTCCGGATCATCCCCAACCATCTACAAAATATCTCAGTTTTGTTAATTGGACTCCCTAGCTATTTATTCGCGACTGTCCGTTTCTGATCAGAGGGACCGAGGTAGCCCCTAACCTAATCTGCGAGGTATATATAGTCCACCCTTAGTCATTTTGGACAAACCCTAAAATCTAGGGACTTTGTCCCATCGCGCCGCCACCTACCTTTCTTCCTCGGGATCCCCTCATTTCCCCGATCCAATCCCACCAACCAGCTCCACCCCTCAATTTCATCACCGAGCCAACCGGCGGCCTCCCTGCGCAGCCGCACCGATCCCCTCTCCTCCCTCCATGGAGTCGTCACAGCCGGCGAACCCAGCCACCAGGATCGGCCTCCTCCCTGTCCTTCCTCCTCCTTCCCGAGGTTTCTTCTCCTCTAACCTCTCTCACCCTCCCATTCCTCTCACAGGAGCTCGCCGCCGCTGCCGTGGCTTTGGAGCAGCGCCGCCATTGAGCTTAGTCTGCGGCCGCCGTTGCCCGGATCCAGCGATGGTCGACTTGTTTCACTCGTTTCGCCGCCCGCCGGACCTCCCTCTGTGCTGCTCCCGTCCCAGGTCGCCAAGCCACGCCATGGATGCCACCACTAGGACCTTCGCCTGCGCTGCCGCCATGGAATGGATCCGGCCGGAGCGACTCATCCACCTCACCTCCCGTCCTCTGCTGCCTTCCTCCCCCATGCCTGGATCCGCCGCTGAGCCATCCCGGAGTCACGCGCCAAGTCTGCCGCCCGGCGCTCCTTGCTGCCTCGCTCGTCGGGGAGACGACGAGTACATGGCTCGTCAACGCTCCAACCCTTGACCGCGCCAAGGCCCAGTCGCCCGATCCCCTGCCTGCATTGACTCGCCCCTCGACCGCACGCGCAGGGACCGGCCTCGCCTGCCCAGATCCGCGCCTGGGCCACTTCTTGCACAAGGCCCAGCGCCACCCAGCGATCCAGCCGGCCCACTGCTCCATCGTCCGGGGCCGAAGCCCATGGGTGAGGCCAGCTCCAGCACCTCCCCTGTGCACTTCTGGGCCTGCTAGTTTCATCCCGTTCATTTTTTCCTCTGGTCTACGAATTTAGATAATTTCCTGTAAACTGCTATTTTACAGAAAACCCCTTGTAGATCATGCATATAATAACTTAATAACCGTGCATCGGATTAAAACAAACTTAATATGAAAGTTGCTTAGAGTTTTGTCTAGTTTAATAATATGCAAATTTCATCTATGTTTAAAATGTCTAAAATGCTGTTTGTTTAAATTTGCTCCTATGCCATGCTAAAATGATTTAATTCATAACTAAATAACCGTAGCTCCAAACCTAATAAACTTTATATGTAAATGGGGTAGAATTTTGCCTAGTTTAACATGGTGGCATCATCTTGCATGTTTAACAACTCAAAAATAATGTTTAGGGCAGAACAGTACCAAATCTATAATATGCTCATGAGGTTTTTCCGGAATTGTTGTTCGTTACTTCCGGCCTCATTTAAACTTGACTAGATAGGTAGTTTTACTTTGCTTCACCCTCTTGCCATGATAACAACATTTAATCTTGTTGGGTACATAAACGAGAGAGAACTAAATAAGTCATGTGGTGTTTTCTTCAATATGCAACTCTGTTGCATAATGAGCTCCACTTAATTTGTAGGATTGTTTGTGCACTTTGCCATGCCATGCATATTTAAACCGGACATGCATCATACTTGATTGTGCATCATGCCATGATTATGTGATGGTTGTTTACTATGTTGTTTGTTTTCCTTTCCGGTGTACTTCTTCTCGGTAATTCGGTAACGTCGCGTTTGTGAGGACCCGTTTGACTACGTCCATTTGTCTTCTTCATGTACTCGTTCTTCTTCCTTGAGGGATCTCAAGCAAGATGACCATACCCTCGAAATCACTTCTATCTTTGCTTGCTAGTTGCTCGCTCTTTTGCTATGCCTATGCTGCGATACCTAGCACTTGCTTATCATGCCTCCCATATTGTTGAGCCAAGCCTCTAACCCACCTTGTCCTAGCAAACCGTTGTTTGGCTATGTTACCGCTTTGCTCAGCCCCTCTTATAGCGTTGTTAGTTGCAGGTGAAGATTGAAGTTTGTTCCTTGTTGGAACATGGAGATCGTTCCTTGTTGGAACATTGTTTACTTGTTGGGATATCACAATATCTCTTATTTAATTAATGCATCTATATACTTGGTAAAGGGTGGAAGGCTTGGCCTTATGCCTGGTGTTTTGTTCCACTCTTGCCGCCCTAGTTTCCGTCATATCGGTGTTATGTTCCCGGTTTTTGGGTTCCTTACGCGGTTGGGTTGTAATGGGAACCCCTTGACAGTTCGCCTTGAATAAAACTCCTCCAGCAAGGCCCAACCTTGGTTTTACCATTCGCCACCTAGCCTTTTCCCTTGGGAATCACGCATCCCGAGGGTCATCTTTATTTTAACCCCCCCGGGCCAGTGCTTGTCTAAGTGTTGGTCCGAAACAGAGCCACTTGCGGCGCCACCTCGGGGAAACTTGAGGGCTGGTTTTAGCTGTACGTAGTGTTCATCCGGTGTTGCCCTGAGAATGAGATATGTGCAGCTCCCATCAGGATGTCGGCGCATCGGGCGGTCTTGCTGGACTTGTTTTACCATTGTCGAGGATGTCTTGTAACCGGGATTCCGAGCCTGATCGGGTCGTCCCGCTAGAAGGAATATCCTTCGTTGACCGTGAGAGCTTGTGATGGGCTAAGTTGGAACACCCCTCCAGGGATTTGAACTTTCGAAAGCCGTGCCTGCGGTTAGGGGCAGATGGGAATTTGTTAATGTCCGGTTGTAGAAAACCTGAACTTGATCTTAATTAAAATACACCAACCGCGTGTGTAACCGTGATGGTCTCTTTTCGGCGGAGTTCGGGAAGTGAACACGGTGTTGGAGTTATGCTTGACGTAGGTTGTTTTAGGATCACTTCTTGGTCATAGATTTCTCGACCGTGCTTTGCCTTCTCTTCTCGCTCTCATTTGCGTATGTTAGCCACCATATATGCTAGTCGCTTGCTGCAGCTCCACCTCATACCTTTTACCTTACCCATAAGCTTAAATAGTCTTGATCGCTAGGGTGTGAGATTGCTGGGTCCCCGTGACTCACAGATACTTCCAAAACCAGCTTGCAGGTGCCGTTGAACCGTGCAGATGACGCAACCAAGCTCAAAGGAGGAGCTCGTTGAAGATCGTGTTCTTTATGTTGTTCCATTTTCCAGTTGATCAGTAGTGGAGCCCTGTTGGGGTCGATCGGGGATCTGTGTAGCATTTGGGATAGTCTTCTTTTATTTTGGTTCCGTAGTCGGACCTTGATTGTATTTGGATGATGTAATGCTTTATTCATGTAATTGTGTGAAGTGGCGATTGTAAGCCAACTATGTATCTTTTTCCCCTATTGTATTACATGGGTTGTGTGAAGATTACCTCACTTGCGACATTGCTTTCAATGCGGTTATGCCTCTAAGTCGTGCTTCGACACGTGGGAGATATAGCCGCATCGAGGGCGTTACATTTGATGTGTCGCGTCAACTCGTACAAGACCAAGAAATTTGATTGCTAAAGCGCCCTCTCCCTCGCAGACTGAGCACCGGTGCCTTAACTGCACCTGCCTTTAACTGCACCACCTGTTGGGCCCACCTGTCATAGACATAAAGGCAGAAGCAGTAAGTATAAGCTTTCGCTACACGCTATCCCTCCCGCATGAGGTGGACGGACATGCAGCAGTGGATTCGATACTGTAGAATTAGGATTAACATCATTGTTCGTCTTCTCGAAGAGGCGAAGAGCCAAGCGCAACCTGAATGTGGCAGTTGCGAACGCTCGCGTGGTGCGGTTCCTTGGAGTACTAGCCAGGCTCTTGCATGAGACAAAATTGCTATTGTTTAACAACTAAACTCCATTATCCATTGGTTGATACTCATTCTGCATAGGTCCACGCGCTTAGCACTGTTTCCTCTTGGGCTCACCAGTGTTTATTTGCTAATTAATAGCATTGCATGCAATGAACTAGCCATTGCAAGTCATTAAAAGCATGCACACCTCTCATCTCTTATTGGTTGATATGTCAAGAAACAAGGTAGAAGTTAATGCATCGTGCCTAAGTGTTTTGGGACTATTTGGTTTTCGTAAGATGACTTACACACCTAGACGTAGGGAGTAGTATAGCCCTGTAGACCAGAAAGGAGTATTTGCCTTTTTAGAGATTTCAACAAGTGACTAGACTACACCGTGTGCAGTACTCCCTCCCTTCCGGTTTATAGGGCTCAAATCTCAAATCTCATGAACAGCGTGGTACCAATACTACTACTTACTACTGTAGTTTTTAGAGCAAATTACCAGTACATTAGCCTAGACTAAATGGAAAAATTCCTATCCTAAGCATCAAATGGCATCTCTTTCTCTATAGGAATTGAGATGCATGTCATCTCACTTCCTATGATTTTCATATTCCTATCCTATGAACGAAAGGAGGCCTCTGTTGGAGTAACTACTATAGCTAGCAGTACTGCTGGTATAGTAGTTTTCTTCAAGAAGCGGAATTCAACGAAGTCATGATGGTTCCTTCGTGCGAGCAACTTCAAAGTGGGAAGTGGGCCTGTGATTTGACGGCTCATTAGTCATTGTTACTGCGGCGCGACGACCTGGGTGACTCTCCCTTGGAGTTCTGCGTGCATGGCAAGTGAACCAGGATCGTCGACGTCCCACATGTTGGCGAACGGAAGTATTCTTTCCGATATCGAGGAGCAAGGAAACCGCGTGGTATAGTATCACTGCTGATTGGTTCGCAAAAAATAGTATCACTGCCGATTTATAATTATTTTTTATTTCTGATGAATGCTAGTGTTTCAACTCTTACGACGAAGGGTGCCAAACACGGCACGTGCTGGATGTCCCACACGTCAGCGAAAGGAGTGGGACATAAACAACGTGGTAGAGCCCAGCGTAAAAAACAGCGTGGTAGAGCATCTCCACTTCTTCCACTTCTGTGTCGGAGACCACACGTAGTAGTACTTAGTTTTATGAACGATACAAAGTGCGAACTGGAGAGAAACACACGTCTAGTTGTAAGGTCTCGGGGCATACACGTAAACAAATATACAAGTTAATATGTGCCTCCAACTAATATAGTAGTAGTAGAGTACTTAGGCACGTACTCCATAACATCACCGTGCATTGCACGTACAACATTTAGTGGTAGTACGTAGTAAGAGACAAATGCCACCCAAGAGTTCCCTTCTCGACCTAATTTTGGGTGTTTGGTAGAGTGTATGGAGGGTGGATGAGTCCACACTAGTTTAGCACAAATACACTAGAAGCATGCATGAAGAGGGGTGTTGAGTTGAGCATGCATGAAGAGGGAACAACTATGCTGAGACAAGAACACAACCAAACACACCCTATATGCCACGCATGTTCATACCATTTGTTCCTTTCTACTTCACTTACTGCCCTACATTACTCAGGTTCATACGTCCACTCCTGGGTACATGTCTGTCTCGTAGTTCTAGTCCCACGTGTTCTTCATATAGATGGAACGATCCTTGCATAACACATGCACCTTGATCCTAGATGTCTCGCATGTTGGCAAAAGGATGAACAAAGCTCACATAAAAAATAGAGTGGAAGAACATAGATTCCGGACGACCGAGAAGGAGCAAGGAACCTCGTGGTGGAGCATCTGCACTCATAATATTTAATATTATTCAGCGATATAAAAATAACCAATCATCTCCATAGTGGACTAGAAGAGTACGAAACACGGCAGCCCAGTGTAGTTACATCATACTAGTACATGGCTAACCCACGCTATCACCATATTTCTTGGCTTCCGTGCGACACCTATCTCTAGTAATCCAGCAGCCTGTATCGCTTCTCCCTCCTCGTCTCTATCAAAGTGCGGCGGGCTGGCGTTTCTGCCGTCTATTGAGGTTGGTTAACTATCACATGTTAGCGACATGCCAAGAGCATTCTAAAAAAATTCCTTTCACGTTCCGTTTTCAAAAAGAAAAAAATCCTTTCACGTACGAATTTGCTTGTATGCTTTGAGCAACTTGCATGTCCTATACTGCTCCTGTTTGATACTCTAACTTATCTAGAGGTTAGACTAACTCATGACTAACCCTGAACTAACTGTAGCCAAAGAGGTGTTTGGGTGACAGGGTTAGATTGACAATAAATGCACTTCATGGAGAGAGAAAAGTGATTTTTCAGTGGTCCCAATGAGAACTATCTCCAGTTAGCACCTCTTGGGTGGGATAGTTTTTTTTGGTGGGTTTGGTGCAACTTGATCCTATTTAAACCCTCATGCTTGGATACTTTAGGGCTATTTGAGCCCCAACTAGCTCAAACTAACTCTAACCCATGGATCCAAACAGGGCCTATGGCCAGTCTCGACGCGGAGCAGTCGCGTGCACCCGGAAGCGGCACTCTCTCAGCCGTCGCGCCACTTCAAAGTCGGCGCCGGTGAGAGGTCACCTCCGCTCTAGCCAGGCATTAATGCGGCACTGACGCTCTAGGGCGACGCTGACCGTTTCACGTGGGAAGTGCGCGCTGGCAAGGGAGTATAGGTTTTGAACCGTTTCAGGTGTAGTACTGGTAGTTTGCAAAGCTACTCAATTATTGCACTCAGTTCCCTAAGAAATTGTGGCAAAAAACATTAGTACACAGCCCGCTTCCCTTCTCCTTCCTCTTCCACCACCCGCGCACGTCCGTGGGAAGTGACCAGTCAACCCTTATATAGGAGTGCTAGCACAAAAAGATGCATGCATGACCACTAAAATTTCCATATTAAAGCGCCGCTCCGGCGGGAGTATGGCGTATGTTGTTACCTTCGGCCGGCCCATGGCTACCGGGCGACGGCGACCAGAGAAGAAGCGTCAGGAGGGGAATGAATGCAGCTACTGTTTGGGTTCGCCTTCCTGCTTAAATAAATGCGCAGCATCACGTGTACCCGCGGGTGCACAAATTGTAACATACGTGTCTGCTTAAGTGGGCGTCACATAACTGGTGTGTGTGTGAGAGAGATTCTGAGAGACAGAGTGCGTGTGTGACTCTACTCTTTGGACATGTACTCAACCTTTTGCATCGGGATATAAGTATAATGGTATTTACTTTAGCTAGTGATTTACGTGGCCATGTTAACGTGGTTGTGTCAAAAAAATGTCGCTTCCTGCTCATGATTTGCGCTATATAATTACAAGCAAGATTCTCGTGCATTGCACGGAACATCAATATGCATTTTTTTACAAAACACCTGTTGTGATTCACCCATGCAGGAGTAATCCCATGTGTAAAAACTAATGATATCTCGAGAAATTTATTGGAAAACTGGTATCTCGAGAATGTCATCGAAAAAATGAAAGATGAGAGATAAGGCGAGGAGGAATGGAGCATGGTGGTGACTGGTGGTCGGAATGGGCGGAGGCATGGGGATGGACGGCGCCGGCAGGCGGCAGCGGCCACCATGTATGCTAGATTGTTCCAGAGACTTATTCCTTTTTTTAATTGCTGAGCAATGAGGTTGCGGGAGATAATGATGTGGAGAGAGGTGCGGGTATCTTTTGTAAAATTATCATAGTTTGCTTTCTATCCTCGGATATAGATCATACGGTCTGTATTACAAGATGGCAGGCACACCATCACTGCCAACTCGTTTTTTTATAAGGGTACAGATGATAAGTTTGCTGACTACTAAAGTAAAGTGGAATTTGTCCATGTTATGCAAGTAAATAAAGGTGATTGTTTATCATACGGGTAAGGCTGGATGGAGGGTCGTAGGAACAAATGCTCTGCCTAGAGCATGTGTGTGTGAGATGGAGTCTTAGTGTGTGTGTGGGGGGTGTGAGAGAGAGAGAGGAGAGAGAGAGATGGAGTCTTAGTTTGTGTGTGTGTGTGTGAGTGAGAGAGAGAGATGGAGTCTTAGTGTGTGTGTGGGGGGGTGTGCGTGCGTGCATGTGTGTGTGTGTGTGTGTGTTTGTGCGTGTGTGTGTGTGAGAGAGAGATGGAGTCTTAGTGTGTGGGGGGTGCGTGTGTGTGTGTGTGTCGTGGGGTCCTCTGTGGCGGATGTAATTTAAGTGTGCATGGCTTCATCATAGAGAGGTGATGTGTATGGCAGAGGCCACCAACGATGGGGTGCGAGAGAGAAAATGCCCGTAGAGAGGGAAGAGAAGGTGTGTGCGCGTGAGAGGAGTCGACATCGAGAGAACGTGTTTGTTCGAGAGACACCGAGGAAGACTACTATATATCGATGGTGCATGTAGGTGGTAATTAAACAAAGGGATGGTCTTATTGGTTTCGACGATATAGGGGAATAGTGAGAGGCAGGGGGTAGCTAGAAGGAGATTGTTAAGTGTGGTGTGTGTTTTACCCATCCAGGAGGAAGTTATGTGCACAAAAGAGGAGAACGATTCAATGTGGCGTTAGGATTGAGGGTAATTAACTACGTATGCAGACATAGAGACCTTGAACGTGCATGTGTGAGAGGTATACATGTATACGTGGGATGTGTGTGTGTGTGCGCGCGCATGATCGAGATAAAAGAAAGAAGATAAGTCATAAGATCAACGACATGGGAGAGACGGATCGGTATGACAATATGCATGCATGTGAGAATGCAGGGAAGAAGGCCCGACAATTGAGCATGTGTTTTTGACTTTAAGAGATAGTGGTGTGGGCTGGAGCATGCATCTATGGCGAGCAGAGGGAGTGAGGCGCAATGATTGTGCAAAAGAGACCAACCTATAAATGCATATGTATGGAGAGACATATATAGTGTGGGTGATAGGAAGCAAGACTCCGTGCGAGAAAGAAATGTTGACGGAGAAACTATAGATAGATACAGAGATGGAGATGCTAGCTAGAGGGACATCCGCTAGTTTGGGTGTTGGAGATGACCGTTGGGTGGTTCAAAGGGTGAAGTTATATATGTGTGTGAGAGGGAACTTGACTGCATGAAGAGAGAAACATATGTAGTGTGCGTGATAGGAATCAAGAGTGAGGGCGAGAAACAAGGCTGATGGAGAAACAGATAAATAGAAATATGAAGATGCTAGCTAGTGTGTGTTGGAGATAGGAGTTGAGTGGATCAGAAGGATGGGTTATGTGTGTGGGTGTGAGAGAGATAGAGAGAGGGTGCATGTAAGTCACATACAAATAGATATCAGAGAGAAATGAGATCTAGAGAGATGGAGTTTTGTGTCTGCGAGAGAGAAAGATATTTCACAACGAGAGTGATAGCTAGAGAGACATACGAGGGAACGCAAGATATCTCTAGGGAGAGAGGGTGTGTGTGAGCGACATACAAGAGAACAATGGAGAAATATGAGACCCTGGGAGACAGAGTTTGTGTTTGTGTGTGAGAAAGAGATATTGAAGAGGAAGAGTCGTAGGTTCTCATATCTAAGGAGCGAAAGACATCTCTGTATGAGGGGTGTGCGAGTGGCACATATGGGAATAGTAGAGAGAAATGAGACCCCGGGAGAAAAAGTTTTGTGTTTGTGTGAGAGAAAGAGATTCCACATGGAGAATCATAGTTAGAGACACATAGCAGGGAGCGAGATATACTTAGAGAGAGATAGAGTGATGAAGGTCGAGGGAGAGAGTACCATCAGTGTGTTACGAAGATAAAAGATCATTGTCGACATACAGGTAGCACGAGAGATACCTGAGAGACGATGAACGCGTATAGGTCCAGAGAGATAGGCCTATATAAGCATGAGTGATAGCTATATGAGACGAATATCTGGATTAAAGGGGATTCAAATATTTAAACTGGAGATCACGACATCGATAATATCATAACACAAATTGGTGTATCAAACATGCATATTCATTTGAATTTGGGCACATGTGTAATGTTATATAGTTTATCAATATTGGTGATCCATAGATTCTTCAATTACAAACAATGCATGGTTTATATGCAATTAATGTATAAACGGTATTACACTATATGTTGCGTGTGTGAAACACATTATACATGTTTGAGAAGTAAAAAAAACCCGCATGAAACACACATTAATTGGAGACAGTTAGCGAGGAATGCATACATTGGATTTCAACATAAAGTGGTTTCAAATATTTGAAAATCTAAATTGATGGATACAACCTTATGAATCTGAGATCATGCCATTTGTAAACCATATTTATGTATAAATGGTGTTGTGCTTTTGAAAGTATATATAAAAATGATGTATATAGAATGTAATTCCAATTGAAAATGGATCCCGCCTGAAAAAAATAGAATACAAACGGGATTCGAATTAAGTTGGCACGGTAAACGTGCACTCTGCAAAATTTGAACGAAGCAGGGAAAGTCGCAATAACTGCCAGAAACCAAAATCTGCGAGATGGAAATCACTATTGCCTATCCCTGCCACGCAAAGCCTATCTACTGGATTTCTATAGGTTTTGATAGGGGTAGGTTTGTATCACCCAAACGTGACGTAACCGCCTCTCACCCAGATTCATACACGGTGGGCGCCAAAACACAGTGTGTCCTCGGCCGAAATCGACTCCCTCCCTGATTCATATTCATACACGGTGGGCACCAAAAACAAACTCTCGTCAGCAAATATTCGGTGTATGCGAGATTACCGTCCTATCCCCAACCGACTAATGTTGCTGTGATGTAGTAGAAATTTGAAACGGGGGCTTGTTTGTAAATTTCCTCGCATTTGAGACAAGCGCACCCTGAATACATGGTTCCCCCCTTCCTCTCTACCTCCCTTTTCCCCATTCGTACTCCGTGGGTGCCAAAACACCCTCTCCACCCCACCCTCCTCCGTCCGCCGCCGTCCGCCACCCCATCCACCACCGTCCTCCTCCACCATGCCGGAGCTGATACCCCGACGCCGCCGTCCATTACAAGAAATCGACCTCTCTCATCCACGGCTTCGGACCGGGATCCTTGCATCCCGTCCTCTCGCTTCATCCCCGTCGCCGTCCACCTTACCGGCGCCGCTCCTACGACCGTCTCGTCCACCGCGCCCTGCCGCCACCGTCTACCCTCCTAGATCTGCTTCCACGCCGCCGACAGCCATCGCTACCGCAACACCATCAAATTCTCAGCAGATGCGTACACTGCACCGCACCAGAGGCGATACTCTTTCGTATCTGCTCAACTTATTTATCGCAGCAAGAAAATAGATCACCACTGCTTTACTCTGATTTCTTGTCTTGGTTGCGAAGTTGCCTTTATCCGGTTTGCACCTTCAGATCCACCATGGAACACTCAACACTATACTCCCAATGCTTATGGTTTTCCCCTTTTATATTCCACACTAGTTAAATCAAAGTAGACTAAATTTCAAAATTGGGTCAGTCGATTTTTTAGAGCTCGCCGGAGTTCGCCAGTGCGATCGAAGGGGCTCGGGTGGTTGTGGGGCCTCGCCAAACGAAGAAAACTCGACGCGGGTGGGGGTTGGGGCGGGGGTGGGGGTGGGGGTGGCGGAGGAACACAGGCGGTAGGGGACGGTGGTCCGTCCGGCGGCCCATGCGGTGTTCTGTATGGGAAGAATCAGAGACGAGGAAGAATAAGGGTTAGGAGACGTAGGGTCTTCATCCAACCGGCTGAAATGGTCAGGAGACAGTTGGGAGTTGCATTATTAATGCGCTCTAGTTCATCATGTGTGGGCACTGCGCAACCAACATTTTATTATCCAAAATCTGCTTGCTCTTCTTTACCATGTTCCTCTTCCGTTCTTCTTTAATATGTACTCTCTCCGTTCCTAAATACAATTCTTTGTATATGTTCCACCATGGACTACATATGGAGCAAAATGAGTGAATCTACACTCTAAAATGTATCTGGATACATCTGTATGTGATCCATAGTGGAAATATCTACCAAGACTTGTATTTTGGAACGGAGGGAGTATGATAGTAATACAGTATGTTCCTTGTACTGAAGATGAGCAGGGACATTTGTAGTGTAGAGGTCTATACGGTCGGTTGTGATGGAAACTTTGAGCCTCTTTGATTCGTAGGATCTTGTAAACATAGGAATAGGATTTGTAGTGGCCTGTCCACCTGAATCCTATAAGAATAGCAAGGAAATGTGGGGAGCTGTGTCGCCTTTGAGAGTTACACTGATATTAACAGTACCGCACCTTCACTTGAAGAGAGATGGTATCTGAAGCCTTTCTAGCCTTACCGGCAATACTAGCACATATATTCCAGCAAGTTCCACTTTGCTGATTTTACTCTAATGCTTAACGTTTTCCCGTTATATGTGCACTATGATCTGTGTAGCTGCTTTGTGTCGCACTAGCAGCAGTCCACTCTTGAAGCTAAACACTGCAATGACTTACAAAATTGGCACCAAGGCATTGAGTGCCATTCTGGATGCAATGAAACTCATACGCTCCCCACCTGTTGATTCTTGTTCAGAATATGATCCTAATGACTATTCTAACCTTGAGGAGTCAAAGGTAGATGGCATGTCCTGTTCACCCATCAAGGTGCCTATTCTAATTTGGCAAGGTTTTATTGATTGCGGGTATCTTGCATATGTTGTCTTGCATTTCTTATACTTCGTTGCACCGCCATCTGCTTAGTTTACTCATCATATATGTCGAGATGCCATGCCCATACATTATCAATACATATTCCATCTGCCATCATACCATGTTTTTCCACTCAAATGTTGTTCTTGTGCATCGTACATCAAAAAGGAGGAGGGTGATTGCCGAACCTAAAGGAGCACCAACAAAGTCCTTGAAAAACATGGTGGTGCCGGAGAAATCAGACAGCACCCCACTTATATTGGTTGTACAACCAGTGACACAAAACGTAGGACCGACTCCAGCAGACTATACCCATACTTCACTGGCCACACACCACTAGCCCCACCACACAGGACCTGCACTCCAGCAAAAGGTATACCGATTTCATTTGCCATAGCACCAGCTATACCACAGAAAAATCCCACTTTAGCAAAAAGTACAGGAAGTCCACCGGCCGAAGACCTATCCCAACTGCAGAGACGGCCAATTCCTACAGATTGGAACCCCATTCCATTTATTCCTAGTCTAAAAGACAATGCTTTCAATGTTGTTAGGGACTACGTGCATATATTCCCATCATGGGAAGATTATTGTGAAGACAAACACCATTTTCACATCTTCCTGTCCAACTTACGTGTAAGTGCTATTATTCATGGTTATTATTTTCCTGTTTTCTACTGATTGAACACATCAATGATTTACATTACATTGTTTTAACTAGGCGACGGTCAATCTAGATAGTCATGACGAGCAAAGCTTGCTTGTGCTTTTCAAGGAAGCATTGCAGCAGTATCGGTGTTACCTGAGGAAATCACACTTTGATGGCAAGTCTATAAACGAATTTCCGGTGAAGTCTCTTGTGCTAAATTTAGAAGACATTGAATGGAAAAACCTTATTATGCACTGGTCTCGTTCCCAGGATGAGGTACTGTCTATGAAATCACATGACAATTTGAACATCTACTTTTCCGCATGTGCCTTACGGATCTTTTTTGCAGGAAATCTGCTCGAAGAAGAATTCCGGTTTGACAAGAACGACAGGATATTGCAAATATGCTGCCCGCTGCTTTGCTCTTGTTAGTACCTGTTGTCCGGTATCACTGTACGTGCATACATACCTGGTTCATTATGTGACAGCAGTATGCATGATAGCTTGCTTATCAATTGTTCGCTCCAAATTATTTGATTTGTATGAATGGTTACGTTAGTGTAGAGTATATCCAATGCCAATGTTTTTTTAGCTCTGCATTGTTCTTGTAAGTACATGATGTCCTTTATCAGTGTACTTATAATGATAGGTAGTTGTTCATGTACCATCACTCTGCAGCTTATTTTCCTTTGCCCTCCATTTTATACACATCAGATCTATATTTACTCTTACCATAAGGTTGGTACTGAAGAAGTTTAGCTGTGCATTGCTCTTGACTGTACCTTTTGCCTGCATCGCTGCACTTACATTTATAACTACTTGGTTATGTAGTATCACTCTTCATCTTATCTTATATATTCTGCATTTTTTCGTATATTATCACATCTATATTTACTCTTAACAAAATGTAGAATAAAGGCAATGCTTTTGAAGAAGATTCTGTGGTAAACTTCTTGAATTGCCCCCCCCCATCAGCATGGACAAGGCCTTTATAGAGCCTGTCTTCACCAGTAATGTAAGTTTGTCCATCTCAAGCCTTCAAACTTTGTTGTATATATTTGGTTAGGCATGACTGCAACAGCTGTTTATTTTTGGTGTTTGCATCAAATTGCTTGTTTAAAGTTTATTATGTAGTTCATAAACAAAAGTTTGTCCTTTCTCAATTTAATTTTTCAGTTGTACAACCAAGTTCCTTCTTCATACCATGTAAATTAAACTATACAGAGCAAGTGACCTTCTTTTTCACTCCATGTATGCTTCTGTTCTTCATCCGTAATCCAGTGGTGTGGTGAACCTACCCACTACAGCACAATGTCATATTCTGTAATGTCTTAACTATGAACAATGTCATATCATTCTACTATTATTTAAACCGCCTCTTTATTTGCTAATCTGAAATGGTATAAATTGACAGCACACTAACCATTGATACTTATGAGTTCTTGATCTGTAATCCAGTGGTGTCGTGAAGCTGCCAATTCCTTCACAATGTCATTTCCTGCCATGTCTTGACCTAAACAATACCATATTGTGTTAATGCAATTTTAAACTGTGTCACTTTATTCGCCAGTAAGAAATGTGATGAATTGTCAGCACTGATACTTTTATGTGCAAACCTGTCATCTGTCTGCTTGTTTATCTTTCAGAGTGAGGAAGATATAAGTGTTGAACAAGCGTAGTCTCATCATCTTGCTCAGCTACTTGCACTGGAGCTCCCTAGTAGGGCTAACCTTTCTTGAACTCTATTGAAGTGCTGTCGGTTTTGTATATTATTTTGTCAGCGTGTTTATTTGCACTGGTGGCAATCTTTGATGCCTAGTGTATGTAATCTACTATCTGCTTGTGCTTTATTACCATAGTGCCGAACTTTGATGCCCAGTGGATGTAATATGCCGTAATTTATTTATTGTATAGTCTAGGTTTTTTCTTATTCATGATGCTATAGTTATTTTACTGTATATATATCCTGTCTTCGCAGTAAACCGGCCAAACCGTAAAATTACGGTACATAATCGAGTCGTCATGCAAACACGATGTAGGTTGGGTCTGAAACGTGCCGAACAGCTCACTGGCCGGCAGCAGCCCAAAATGAACCCCGGCCCATGATTGTGCGAATCAAATCACGGGCTTTTAACAGGCCAAAATTGTCTCATCCTTGTTTGGCCCAATCAGATATCGGCTGCGAGCAGGCCGGATGCAAACCGGGCTGTAGTTAGGCCCAACTATATGACGGGCTTTTAACAGGCCGAAATTAATATGGGGCCAAAATGTTAAACGGGCCCTTAACAGGCCAAAACTAATATCAGGCCGAATTACTAAGTGGGCCTTTAGCAAGTGGGCCCAAAAGCATAGTGTCCAGTTGACGGGCCGAATCTGATATGGGCCATAATTGAGCCCAAAGTCTGTTAAAGGGCCAGACCTGATCTGGGCCGTAATTTGGCCTGAAACGTGGTAGGCTTTTAACAGGTCGGATCTCATATGGGCCACTATTAGGCCCGGAGCGTGGAAGACCATTAATGGACTGGATCAAATATGGGCGACATTTGGCCCAAAAGATGGCAGCCAGTTAATGGGCCATCCTACTAGGGTCCTCAAAATCTTGTGGGCCTACAGCTGGGCCGGCCCATTAATGTCGGTGAAATCTCATGGGCCTTTAGCTGGGCCGGCCCATTATGATCCGCAAGAATCTTGTGGGCCTTTACCTAGGTCGGCCCATTATGGCACACAAAAATCTTGTGGGCCTTTACCTGGGCCGGCCCATTATGGCCCGCAAAATCTTGTGGGCCTTTAGCTGGGCCAACCCATTATGGTCCGCAAAATCTCGTGGGCCTTTAGCTGGGCCGGCCCATTATGGTCCGCAAAATCTTGTGGGCCTTCAGTTGGGCCGGCCCATTTAAACTTGATGGGCCGGTCCATGTGTCAACATATCATAGGCGTGTCTCGCCCATTGGATGAGTGACACCTGTGCCAACGCGGAACTGACATGTGTCTCCTCCAGCCAATGATGATTTTACACATGGAAAATCCCCATTGGTCGGCGCTGTTAACGGGTTATTGGATCCAAAACCCGACCCGATAGCTTAACGGCGTTCTGTTATGGTGGATGCCATGTGTCGGTCACCCTTGACGAAAGCACTTCTGTGACGCGCGATTTATCGTCATGGAAGTGGACACTTCCGTGATGATAATTTTGGTAATGTCATGGAACACTTCTACGACAGCACATGTATGACTATCTTGATTCTGTCACAAATTTGTCATGGATGTACATGCATGAAAAAAACGCGACCTACTGTGACAAACACGTATCATCACGGAAGTATATTTTTTGTAGTGTGAGCTCCTTCCTAGTTCCCCTCCCTCGTTCTGCTGGTTCTCGTGCCGTTGCACCCTCGCCCATGTGCCCGAGCACTGCCGTCCACCATGGCCGATGCTCTGCTTGATGTCGAGCTCGTTCCACCCTGCACAGCTGCCCATCATGCTCCAGGTGCTCTACTGATGCTGCCCCGCCGCTCCGTTGGGTTGCTAGCTACCCGCAGCTCCGCGCCCGCGCACCACCGCAACACGGCCGCCGCTCCGCCCATCGCTGACTGCGCTACACCCCATGCCGGCAGCTGCAACGACCACCACTGGATGCGCCGCAGTGCGGGCGTTCCAGCGAACCCACCCGCGCGCCTAGCTGCTCCCCCTAGCGCCACTCTGGTGAGCTGCCGCCGCTCTGGTTGGTCGCCGTCGGCTAAACGCCGGCGTAACCGGCCATTAGGGCATAATCACCCCACTAACCAACCCCCTGGGCCACTGACGCATGGGCCCCACGCCCTAATTAACCCCAGTCTTATTTCTGCTTAGATTAGTTATAACCCAATGGGACCCACACGTTAGAGTTGACCATGCTGACGTGGTTGTTGACCAGACCCACCTGTCCATGACACTAGTGAGGCCGGGTCACTGACCAGTGGACCCCACTGGTCAGGTTTGACCCTGTTCAGCCCCAGTTGACTCATTGACATCATGCCACTATCATGCTGACGCAGTAATCTGTTTTTGGATTTTAAATAAATGAGTAAACCTGGAGTAGAGACTTGTGTGGTTAGTCAGGTCGTGGCCGACTCCTTCGCGAGGCTTCTGCTTGAAGGTTGCCGAGATACACGATGTGTACATGGTGGTAAGTGGCGAGAGCGTGTGTGAAGAAGTACACCCCTGCATGGTTAACATCATCTATTCGAATAGCCGTGTCCGCGGTAAAGGACTTCTGGGTTGCCTGTACAGTTCATAGTCAAGTGAAAGTGGATACTCTAAAATGCGCAAGATAAACGTGAGTGCTATGGATGGCGTTCTCATAGGGAGACGGGAGCGGATCCATAGTTGTGTATTGATCTGGTGAATATGTGGACTCGTGTGCGCCGCCTCAAAAGAGTTACTTGCAGTCGTAGTTCAGGATAGCCATCGAGTCAGAGCTGGCTTGCTGCAGTTAAACTCCACCACCCCCTTTGTTGATAATGATGCATATGTAGTTAGTTCTGATGTAAGTCTTGTTGGGTACATTTGTACTCACATTGCTTAATTTGTGTTTTGTAGAGAGATTTCAGTCTCGCTAGTAGTTTCGTGTGGACTTCAACATTTAGCTTGTTACCTCAGCTACGATCTTGTGCCCTCGGCAGGATTTTGTAGATAGTCAGGCTTCTCAGCCTTTTTTCATTTGTAGCTGTCTGTACTCAGACAAGATAAGCTTCCGCATGTGCTATTGCTTGTATGACTTGAATGATGGGTCATGAGACCAATGTTTGTAATATCAGGCTCTTCGGAGTCTTATGAATAAATACTTTGAGTCATAGAGTTTTGTTGTGATGCCATGTTTTATTTGCACATATCGAGCATATTGTGTATATGATTGAAATGCTTGGTATGTGTGGGATCCGACAACCTAGTTGTTTATCCTTGGTAGCCTCTCTTATGGGGAAATGTAGTCTAGTGCTTCCACTGAGCCATGGTAGTCTGCTACAACCCGGTTTACCGGAGTCCTCTAGCCCAGTTACTACTGCTCCGGAACACTTAGACTGGTCGGCATGTGATCCACTTCGTTCCTGTGTCTGTCCTTTCGGGGAAATGTCACGCGATGACTTCCGGAGTCCTGCTAGCCTACTACAGCCTGGGTTCCCAGAGTCCTGTTAGCCCAGTTGCTACAGCCCGGATTCACACACTGATGACCGACACGCTCGATGCTGGTTCATGTATGCCTGTCCCCGTAAGTCAGTGCCACTTTGGGTTCACGACTAGTCATGTCGGCCCGGGTTCTCTATAATATGGATGCTGGCGACACTATCATAGACGTGAGCCAGAAGGCACAAATGGTCCCGGGCTAGGTAAGGTGGCACCCATGGGAATACCGTGCGTGAGGCCTCAAAGTGATATGATGTGTTACATGCTAGATCGGTGTGACTTAGGATCGGGGTCCTGACAGCTTTGGTATCAGAGCCTGACTGTCTGTAGGATTACCAAGCCAAAATGGTCGTAGTTGAGTCTAGAAATGCTTTAGTTATATAAGGGAATTGATTGTGGAAGGGAACGTAAGGCTCTTTTTACTCCTTTACCTTATGCCCTTCTGATCTAAGTCACCCTCATCTTTTCTACGGGGATAAGAAGCTAGGCCTTCTCTTCTTTCTATCAGGATGATGAGTTATTAATACATGGACTTATCGGATTGATCGATTCAAGTCTCAGTTCAGTTTCTACTACTTTCGTGTGTTCATAGTTGATCTCGGAACCTTGATATTGTGATGTTAAGTGGTTATGCCACCATTTTCAGGATGTCTCAAACCTTTTTCAGCATTTAAAACCATTATGTTGTCCGAGTCTTCCCAGGTTTCTTAATAATCTGATGCATTTGCAACTCCATTCTTTCCGTTCCCGATGTTCTTTTGGGCCGGATTAACCACACTAACCAGTGTGTTGAGGTACTTCATTACCTCGGTATATATGTTGGAACTATTATTATGACTCTAGGCATCTTAGAGGATCACCTGGTAATCTAGCCATGTTTTGTGTTCCCAGTGTGATGAATCTGGCCACCATTGTCGAAAGCATCTCGTGATGTTATTAGCTAGTAGGTATTCCATTCCTGGGTTCTTGAACCCAAGATTCACTCTACTTACCTCATGTTGATAGTGTTAGCTCGTTCCTTTAGGATATTAGTAACCTTAGCGATAGTCCTCGAGGTCCATGGTATTTTCCTCTTCCAAATACGATGAACTGCTTATGAAGAAGTTCTTTGAACCAAAAGATTACAACCATAGTGCTCTTAATGAGTTCTCCATTCTACATTGTGAATCTGCCAGTTCTACCTTCTGCATGGGTTATCCGGAATAAATGTTGAGCTTTGCTCGACATACTAATCTATGCATCCACAACTCAGAAAGATATATGTTCCTTGAGTTGTTACTCTTCACTTGTATTCCGACCATTGTCTATCAATCGATAGTCTAGAGTATGTGTGCATTTGTTCATCGATACCTCATATCCTTGTGGTCTATCAAGCCATTCTATTCTGGAATGACTAGGAAAAACAAACTCCAGTACCTTGTCCACCGCGAGGATTGGGTCAAAGTAGTTGTATTCCGTGGATCAAAATGCAAATCGAGCTTTTGCTCTGTTCTACCTTGGAGTGTTACCATCTTTATGTCAAGAATGTCATGAAGATTGCACCACCTCTTATGAATTCTTGACGCACTGATACTTCTCGCCATCATTATTCATTCCTCGGTCTCGTGTTGTTGTAACCGGAATGCCAACAAGTGAACTGTGATGTGTCAAATCAATACTCCTAGCAACCTCGTTGCTTGGTAGTTAATGGACAATAATTTCATTCTTAGCGTGTTGGTTATTGAATCATCATCCTAAGATCGATTGTGTGACCTAGTCCATTTTCCCTCATGCACCGCTCGATCAATGAGATAAGATTGTGTCAATCCATCACTCTCTTGCGCACATCGTCTTGCCCTGAAAAGCAAGATTGCTCTCGAGCTTAGTAACATATCAGTGGTTCGTGATTTTCCGAATATCTTCTCGGAAGTGTTATCAGGTTGTCACCTGACCGCTATGTTGAGTTCGTGATCAAGTTGGTTTTTTTGTAAACCACCCCTTTCTCCAAGAGTCTGTGTTGAATACCCCTGAGCTAGTTGGATAGACTAAACAACAACTTGGAGAGTTGAAAGATAAAAGCTTGTCTGACTTAGTTCATGTTAAGGGATATCTATTTGTGTGTGTGTGTATTGAAGAAGGATGATATCTTCATCGATTGGTCCTGATGATCAGTTATTGGATCTATTGTCTTGTCCAAACTTGAATTTGAGTGTGGTCTATCCTCAAATCAAATCAGAACAAACGATGTTCGTAATGTTGTCTTACTTATGGTTGACCCCTCGGGCATACACCATTACATCCTTTGGTCTGACCAATGCTATCAACGTGTTCACTTAATTGTGGAATTCCATCTATATGGAAGCTTGGATGGTTTGTTCTTGAGCCCATCAACAACATCCTTATCTTCTCCATGATTTTGTCGGACATCAAGCTAGTGTTGGAAACTTGTGTAAGCATTTCTTCGTGTTTCGATCATGAAGCATATGTTTGGATGAAAGAAGTGACTACCTTTGATTCACATGCTTTTGGTGAAAGTTGCCGCTGTGAATTTGAGAAAGTTAGTTTTGCTTCCTCTGGAATCATCCCAAGTCAGTCATGCACATGTGCGAAGTATTCTATGGTTCAGAGACTTGCAACCTTCATTCTATATGTATCCCTAGCACACGAAGCCACTGATTGATTTGTTCAAGGATAAGAAGTTTAAATGATATTCCCGAAGGGCCCAGACGGACATGCACAAGACTTCGTTATCTTCAATGATGGTTCCCAACCAGAACTCGGTAGTGTTTTATTGTAAGACTACTATGTGGTCATGCTTGTTTGGACAAGGTGTTCACATGTATGTAGCAGAACTATCTCATGTTTTGGAGCTTGCTATCGTAGTTCATTTCCCGAGAATCTCACAACGTCATCTCGTCGGTTTGTGTTGCAACCTTTAATTTTAGAAATGCCATCTGAAATATCCTACTACCAACCAGATCTGAATCTCAGGCAGATATGATGGTTGGGACATTCCCAAGAATTAGAATATTGGTCTTTTGAACCGTTAGGTGGATGTCATGGCCAACACACTTATCCGGGAGATCTCTTATTGTAGTATCTTGAGTCAGCAATTTGGCCATTCTTCCATGAGGAGTTGGTATGACTTAGTCCATAAGTTGCTCCTTATGGGTTCTTTGAGCTCCCGAAGTCAGACCTTTACTTGATGTTCCAGATACCAAATGGTATTGGGTTAAGATGGTACATCAAGGAGAACATTAGAAGCGGAGTGCTAAATGTCTCTCGGTCAATCCTTCAGATTTCGTTCCTTGGCATCGCTAAGGTGAAATCCGAGAAAGTGTTGCCTTCCTCTACATCTGCACCGTCCATCACTATTCATCATGGTAGTACGATGTGTTCTAGGATCCTCGGCACGGATGTTGGTAAGACCCTGATGAATATTGAAATGCTCAAGTTCTTGAGAGCATGCTCAGACACTAGGTTATATCCTCGGTATCAATTGGAATGTGCCTTCCGTTTGCCGAGTTATCTTATAACTCTAGTTTACTTTCCAAACTAAGTATGCCATTCTTTCGAATTCCTTTAAATGATCAATTGTGAATTGCCTCAGGCTGGTATGAAGAGTTCAAATGATCTATGCATCAAAAGTAATTCTTTTTGCCACTTAAGGGAATAATTCTACGAGTCACCTTCCCTAAGGTGTCACGTTATGGAATCATGGCAATTATCTCCTTGCTACTTTGAAACCATGCACCATCTTACTCAAGCGTGGAATCGTTGCCTACCAACTTGAACCTTCGTCATCTACTTTTCCATCACCCCTGATGTGTGTTATGTGTCTCGGCCCAAGAGATGTTATTATGTCTAATTCCATGAATTGATCATGAGTTGCTCGATCTTCGAGAAGATCGGATCCTGTAGAGTTTATTTTTGTCGTCGTGTTGGATAAAGATCTCGAAAGCAAAGATGTCAAGATCAAGATGATGATCGAATCAACGTTCTTATGAAGAGCAAGTTGGATCATGAAGATCGTGTTAGCTTTGTATCCCCTTTTGTCTTCTTACCTCACGTCTTGAATCTTGAGACGAGATTCTTGTTTAGTGGGGGTGAGTTCTCACAGCCCTAGAATTTGATTGCAAATAGTTGCACAAGCATCCATGCATCATGTCTAAATTTCTTTGAAAGTTGAAATGGGGATTTGTTGAAACCCTAGTACCAAATGAATTCAACTAGGCTCAATAAATATATTTTCAATGAATCCAAATGCCTTTTAGAAAAGTTCATGATTTTTGATAAAGGTGAAAACCTCTGCCAAAAATGATGCACATATTTCTAGGCCATTCTGGATTTTTGAACTAAATCTTATTGTATTTGACTTTGGGCATTTAAATACTATAAATAATTTAAATGTTCAAATAATGTTGGTACTATTTTTGGGCCACTGAAATAATTCAGAAAGTGTCCAGGAATATTTTCAAGATTTTAGGAAATGAAGCACAAAACTACAGCACAAAACTAGAAAACAGAAACAAAAGTAGAAAGACAGAGAGAGAAAGAAACCCATCCGGGCCTTTTTACCTTGAAAGCCTCACGGCCCAGCCCACTTACCTCCTCGCTCGTCGTCTTCCTCCTGCCAGTAGGCAAGAGCGAACACGCGCGCGCACCCGAGGAGCCCTCCACCTCCTGCTTCGCGCTGGAGGCCGCTCCTTCATCCTATTCCGCATCTGGAGACGCCCAAGGCCCTCCTCTCACTTTCCCCTTACTCTCTGCTTTCTCACTCGCCCTCTAGCTCTCTATTACGCGGCCACCCAAGAGCAACCGTCGCTGCCATTCAAGCTTCCCACGACAATCCTCGTCACCTCGTCGAGCCAGATGTACAGGACGTCGCCCTCATCTTCTTTGACCTCTCCGCAAACGAACATGAGCTGAAGAGCTCCAAGCCGATGGGATCGGCGTCGTCTCCAACCTTCTGCCGCGGAACACCGTCGATGGATTCGTTGTCGTCACGCCGTCCCCGAGGCCCCCGAGCTATTCTTTCGGGTCGCTATGAGCTCCTTCCTAGTTCTCCTCCCTCGTCCTGCTTGTTCCCGTGCCGTTGCACCCTCGCCCACGTGCCCGAGCACCGCCGTCCACCATGGCCGATGCTCTTCCTGATGTCGAGCTCGTTCCGCCCTGCACAGCTGCCCATCGTGCTCCGGGTGCTCTACTGATGCTGCCCCGCTGCTCCGTTGGGTCACTAGCTACCCGCAGCTCCGCGCCCGCGCACCACCGCAACACGGCCGCCGCTTTGCCTATCGCTGCCGCTGCTACACCCCATGTCGGCTGCTACAACGACCACCACTGGACGTGCCGCACTGCGGGCGTTCCCAGCGAACCCACCCGCGCACCCGGCTGCTGCCCCTAGCGCCACTCCGGCGAGCTGCCGCCGCTCTGGTTGGTCGCCCTCGGCTAAATGCCAGCGTAACCGGCCATTAGGGCATAATCACCCCACTAACCAACCCCCTGGGCCACTGACGGATGGGCCCCACACCCTAATTAACCCCTGTTTTATTTCTGATTAGATTAGTTATAACCCAACAGGATCCACATATCAGAGTTGACCATGCTGACGTGGTCGTTGACCGAACCCACCTATCCGTGACACTAGTGAGGCCGGGTGATTGACAAGTGGACCCCACTGGTCAGATTTGACCCTGGTCAGCCCCAGTCGACTCGCTGTTGTCATGCCACTATCATGCTGACGTAGTAATCTGTTTCTGGATTTTAAATAAATCAGTAATGATTTATTTATTTTCAGAAAATAACCTAAGCTTTGAAAAATCATAGAAAATCAACTGTTGCTCAGAATGAAATAATTTATATATGAAAAATTATCAGAAAAATCCAATCTATCCATATGTACCATTTTCATGCATGTTTGAGCAACTTATGCCTACTGATCAGGTCAAATCAAATAAATGGCATATGAACTTTATCATAGGGAGTTTGAATTTGAACCTAGGGTTCAAACCAACTTCATTTAAATCATTGCTAGCTGCATTAGCTCAAATCACAGCATATTGCCTTGTTACATTCATGCATCATATTGTTGCATTGCATTGATTGTGTTCCATCTTGTTTGCCGGTGGTTGTTCCCCCTCGGTAAACGTATGTTCCGACGATGAGTTCGATGACACCGATGAAGAGCTATATCATCTTCAGAAGTGCCAGGCAAGCAAAACCCCCTTGTTCATTCCGATACAATACCACTCTCTTGCTCCTACTCTCTTTTATTGCATTAGGACAACAACGATTCAACTGTTACATGCTGCGGTAGTTGAACCCCTTTCCTCTACATGACCTTTCATTGCCACAATAAATAGATGAAACCCACTAGCATGAGAAGGAGTTGTTTGAGCCATGATGTGACTACTCATTCATGCTTGTTGTCAAGCCTGCTACTGCTTAGACTTGAGTCAGGTCTGATTCATCGGGGATGAATTGGAATGTGGTGAACATGTCCTACTATTGAGAGCTAAGTGTGTGAACACGATTTGGTAAAGGTAGCAATGAGAGGCCATGTAGGAGTACTTGGTGGGTTGTCTCATTGAAACCGTCCTCAGGAACTGAGTTCTGTGTTTGTGATCCATGAACAGTTACCACCACAGATTGGGTTCTGGTAACTCGACCCCTCTCGGCTTATTAATCACCTCGATCTCTGTCCAGGAGTTGCAACTAGTTTCTGGTGTTTGTAGGATATGTGTTGGGGGCCGTGCATAGCACTGACCCTAGGGGTGGGCTATGATGCGGTAGAGACACGAGGCACAGTGTACCGGGACGCCCGTTAGCTGCCTCGGGAACCCTGCTCTCATTGTTTGGGGCCGTGAGTGAAACCCCGGCCGAATCTCCTTGCGGATGGAACCCGAATAGGCGATCAACCTGGACTAGAGACTTGTGTGGTTAGTCATGTCGTGGCCGACTCCCTCACCAGGCTTCCGCTTGAAGGTTGCCGAGATACACGATGTGTACATGGTGGTAAGTGGCGAGAGTGTGTGTGAAGAAGTACACCCCTGCAGGGCTAACAACATCTATTCGAATAGCCGTGTCCACGGTAAAGGTCTTCTGGGTTGCCTGTATAGTTCATAGTCAAGTGAAAGTGGATACTCTAAAATGCGCAAGATAAGCGTGAGTTCTATCGATGGCGTTCTCGTAGGCAGACGGGAGCGGATCCATAGTGGTGTATTGATGTGGTGAATATGTGGACTCGTGTGCGCCACCTCAAAAGAGTTACTTGCAGTAGTAGTTCAGGATAGCCACCAAGTTAAAGCTGGCTTGCTGCAGTTAAACTCCACCACCCCCTTTGTTGATAATGATGCATATGTAGTTAGTTCTGATGTAAGTCTTGCTGGGTACATTTGTACTCACATTGCTTAATTTATGTTTTGCAGAGAGATTTCAGTCTCACTAGTAGTTCCGTGTGGACTTCGATGTTTAGCTTGTTACCTCAGCTATGATCTTGTGCCCTCGGCAGGATTTTGTAGACAGTCAGGCTTCTCAGCCTTTTTCATTTGTAGTTGTGTGTACTCAAACAAGATAAGCTTCCGCATGTGCTATTGCTTGTATGACTTAAATGCTGGGTCATGAGATCCATGTTTGTAATATCAGACTCTTCGGAGTCTTATGAAGAAATACTTTGAGTCGTAGAGTTTTGTAGTGATGCCATGTTGTATTTGCACATATCGAGCATATTGTGTGTATGATTGAAATGCTTGGTATGTGTGGGATCTGACAACCTAGTTGTTTATCCTTAGTAGCCTCTCTTATGGGGAAATGTAGTCTAGTGCTTCCACTGAGCCATGGTAGTCTGCTACAGCCCGGTTTACCGGAGTCCTGCTAGCCAGTTACTACTGCTCCGGAACACTTAGACTGGCCGGCATGTGATCCACTTCGTTCTTGTGTCTGTCCCTTCGGGGAAATGTCACGCGGTGACTTCCGGAGTCCTTCTAGCCTGCTACATCCCGGGTTCCCGGAGTCCTGTTAGCCCAGTTGCTACAGCCTGGATTCACATGCTGATGACCGACACACTCGATGCTAGTTCATGTATGCCTGTCCCCGTAAGTCAGTGCCACTTTGGGTTCACAACTAGTCATGTCGGCCCGGGTTCTCTGTCATATGGATGCTAGTGACATTATCATATACGTGAGCCAAAAGGCGCAAATGGTCCCGGGCCAGGTAAGGTGGCACCCGTGGGAATACCGTGTGTAGGCCGCAAAGTGATATGATGTGTTACATGCTAGATCGGTGTGACTTAGGATCGGGGTCCTGACAACAGGGGGACAGAAGAGGTTCCCTCCTCAGGTCAAAACGGTAAACATGATATACGCTACCCACATCCCCAAGAGGGAGCGCAAGCGCATGCTCAGGGACGTCTACGCGATAGAGCCAGTCGCCCCAAAATTTAATCCATGGTCGTCATGCCCGATCACTTTTGATCGTCGGGATCATCCGACCAGTATCCGTCATGGCGGTTCAGCCACACTGGTCCTGGACCCAATAATTGATGGGTTCCACCTGACGCGAGTCCTGATGGATGGTGGCAGTAGCCTCAACTTGCTCTATCAGGATACAATGCGCAAAATGGTCATTAACCCATCATGGATCAAGCCCGCAAAGACTACCTTTAAAGGAGTCATACCGGGCGTAGAGGCCCGCTGCAAGGGCTTAATCACACTAGAGGTTGTCTTCGGGTCTCCGGACAACTTCCGAAGTGAGGAGTTAATCTTTGATATAGTCCCCTTTTGCAGCGGCTACCACGCACTGCTCGGACGAACTGCATTTGCTCGAGTCAATGTGGTGCCACACTACGCTTATCTCAAGCTTAAGATGCCCGGACCGTGCGGCGTCATAACAGTCAATGGAAATACGGAACGCTCCCTCCACACCGAGAAGCACACCGCTGCCTTAGGGTAGAGGTACAGGGCGGCCTTGTCAAGCAGAACCTCAATTCAGCGGCCGATCCCTCGAACACTGTCAAGAGAGTCTGAACCATTCCGCAGAAGGACAGCTAGGCTCGTCAGGAGCTCGACTAGCAATTTGGCCTCTGTCCCCGTCCTGACCAAGTGGCGGCCATCATACCACGCGTACATAATTATGCACTAAAAATACCATGGACCCAGATGGAGGTATAATCAGCTTGTTATTCGCAATACGGTTTGACCGCCCCGGACACTCATACTTTCAGTATTTCCCTTATTTCTTTTGTTTTTCCTTTTTTAAAGGCCCTTCCTGGAGGCTTGACCATCGATTCTTTTCGAAGGATAAAAACACCAAGACAACAAGAAGCATGGACGTACTGGGAAACTCTTAGGTGGTCTCTTTAACGATCCCTTTACCTATCTTCAGGACCCATACACAGCTCTCTCTTGGTGAAGGCATAGTAAATAGCCTTCCTTCTTATTGCACTACTTGTATAAATGCGCTTTAACGCACCAATGAAATTATAATAGAAACAGTTTGCGGCCCAAATTTTCACGGCTCTAGCTTACCACTGGTTCTTCCTTTTTCTTACTTTTTGCCTTATCCTTTCTGGTAATTCTATCAGATAACACCCGTACACTCAGGTGCGTTTCAATTTGCCAGGGGCATCATAGCGCCCCACAACATGGCAACAAAAGTCCAAACACTTTTACAGTATAGTTCGGCACCCCAAATTTAGCACTATATGCATTGGCTCCGAATCATGTCTTTGGTCAATAGTTGGGTTGCCCGGATCCTCTGCTTGCTACCTTACGTTCCGCTATATCAGCTAAGGTAGTAACGGGAGAACTACTGCGATTGTGCCTTGGTTTATCCAAAGGAGCACCTTAGTAGAGAAAGCCGAAAACTGATTGTCATGATGCGGCGAGAGCCGGTCAGCTGTTCGGAGGTTACAAATCATTAGAGATTTCTTCTGCATTACGTGAAGGATCGGTACTTCCTGATCAGACGCTTATAGCACTCTGGTTCGGATACTAGGGGTTGCGCCCATGTTTTATTGTCAAACTCCTATGGCTAAGTGAGGGCGTTAAAGCCGCATAGTCTGATTGCCTGGTTCGTTGCGCTAAACAACTCCTTCAAGGACCATATAATTGGATCAAAATTATTTAGATTCCATACCGAACACCTCCATACTACCTACGTGGGGGCAGGAGCCGACGATTGGCTAACCCTCAGACTTCATACAACACGACCGCACATGAGGAAAAATTTAAAACATAACAAGCATTGTATTACAAACCCACTTTGTTTTATCATACAAGGTAGAAGGAACTTGAATACATTCAGTCAAAGATAATGTCCTGCGAACGCTGCGTCGTTACAATACGAGACCCCTCCAGGACGTCGCCAAAATACTGCTCGGGTATACGGTGCTCCTTGCCCTCTGGTGGCCCCTCGGTCGTCAGCTTGACGGCGTCCATCTTCGCCCACCATATCTTGACGCGGGAAAAGGCCATGCATGCACCTTCAATGCAGGCCGGTCGCTTGACGACGTCTAGCCGAGGAGAGGTGTTCACCAGCCGCTTCACGAGTCCGAAGTAGCTGCCGGGCATAGCTTCGGCTGGCCACAGCCGGATTATCAAATCCTTCATGGCTAGTTCGGCCACCCTATTCAGCTCCACTAGTTGTTTCAGCTGATCGGTGAAGGGCACGGGATTCTTTGGCGCAAGATACTACAACCAGAACAACTTCTCCGCCGAGCTTCCTTCTTCGGCTCGGAAGAACTCCGCGGCGTAGGACACACTACGCGACAGATTTGCAAATGCCCTTGGAGAACTCCGAATCCGGGTTAGTAGGAGATATTTCTTCTTCACGTGCTTGCTTTGCATACTAAATGCCTTACACGCTGCGATCTTCTTGGCCTCCTAGATCTCCTGGAGGGCACCCTGGGCTTCAACCCGGGACGCTTCCGTGCTTTGGCGAGCCTTTGAGAGTTCGGCCTCTTGAGCCGAAACATCTCCCTCCAAGGCCTCGTACTTCTTGACAGCATCTTGGAGCTCTTGCTGGACCTCGTTGACCTGGGCCTTCTGGTCGGATTTGGGAGCTTGAACTACGTCGCCGACATCCATGGAGATTTGATCTTTGCCGGATTCGAGACGGCGGCGACCGCTCCTGGTCACCTCGATGAACATGACCCAAATCTGTTATCAGACCGCATTCAGGAGATAGCTCGTGTAACTGCTCAGGCCTTAGATCTGGAGCATACTTCGCCATCCAAGGACCGGAGGCTCAACCCCACCATGGAGGCCACAGATTCCCTGTCGTTGGAGCCGCACATGGACTTAACCTCACACAATATCTTTGTCACCGGAACTCCGGACTTGTCTCTTGTTATAAGTTCCGCACCATGTGAGTCCGCGGACGCCGAACTTGATCGCTTATCGATCTTCGAGTTCAGCGCCGCGGACATCTTCCAGCACTCGCCCTTGGGCGATGTGCTAAACTCATTAAAGAACCTGTCCTTGGTGGGGGACCCATAGCCGAACCATGTCCGGTTCGAACTAGGGGCTGGCGATGGAGAATTTTGCTTCCCACCCGCCACCCACTTCATAGCCATGGTCGAGGATTTAACCGACACGCTTGATTACGGCTCCAAAGATATCGACGGTATGGACGACGATGCTGATGAGGAGCAAAACCAAAATCTGCCATTTATTGGACGCTGGACGGCCACTTCTTCGTACGATGTGTACATGGTGGATACACCCAAAACAACCAACAACGATGACAAAGAAAATCTAGTCGAGAATAAACCTCCTGAGACACAGCAAAACATCGGCGTCCTCGGTGCCGCTCTAAGTCATGTCCTTCAAAAGATAGCAATGCTGGCACCAGAGAAAATAATACTCCGGACGACGCCGAAACAATGAAGACCTTGCTGAGGTAACATCTGTACAGGAGGAGCAAGGAAACGGGTAAGCTAGCCCCGACGAACAGGCCAGGCCCAACGACTCGGAGGACGGTAGTTATCGTCCGCTCTTCGAGGATGAGGAAAGCCTCGGCAACGAAGATTTCATCGTGCCTGAGGAACCTCTCGATTAGGAGCGCTTCAAGTGACAGCTAATAGCCACCGCAAGGAGCCTGAAAAAGAAGCAGCAGCAGCTTCAAGCTGGCCAAGATCTGCTTGTCGACAGGTGGACTGATGTTCTCGCAGCCGAAGAATACGGCCTCAGATGCCCAGCCAAGAGTTACTCGCAGCCACTTCTTCGTACGAAAGAAGAGGCGTCGTAGCCCATACCTCCCTCGCGTAGTGCGGCCAATCGACCACTACATGGTCGGGACATCAGGTCAGATTTGGGAGCTTGAACTACGTCGCGGACATCCATGGAGATTTGATCTTTGCCGGATTCGAGACCGCGTCGACCGCTCCTGGTCACCTCGATGAACATGACCCAAATCTGTCATCAGACCGCATTCAGGAGATAGCTCCTGTAACTGCTCGGGCCTTAGATCCAGAGCATACTTCGCCATCCAAGGACCGGAGGTTCAACCCCACCACGGAGGCCATAGATTCCCCGGCGTTGGAGCCGCACATGGACTTAACCTCACACAATATCTGTGTCACCGGAACTCCGGACTTGTCTCTTGTTATAAGTTCCGCACCATGTGAGTCCGCGGACGCTGAACTTGATCGCTTATCGATCTTCGAGTTCAGCGTCGCGGACATCTTCCAGCACTCGCCCCTGGGCGATGTGCTAAACTCATTAAAGAACCTATCCTTGGTGGGGGACCCATCGCCGAACCATGTCCGGTTCGAACTAGGGGCTGACGATGGGGAATTTTGCTTCCCACCCGCCACCACTTCATAGCCATGGTCAGGGATTTAACCGACATGCTTGATTACGGCTCCAAAGACATCGACGGTATGGATGACGATGCTGATGAGGAGCAAAACCAAAATCCGCCATTTACTGGACCCTGGACGGACACTTCTTCGTACGATGTGTACATGGTGGATACACCCAAAACAACCAACGACGATGACAAAGAAAATCTAGTTGAGAATAAACCTCCTGAGACACAGCAAAAACACTGGCGTCCTCGGTGCCGCTCTAAGTCACATTGTTCAAAAGATAGCAATGCTGGCACCGGAGAAAATAATACTCCGGACGACGCCAAAACAATGAAGAGGTCCCCTAGCCATCAGGTCAGATTTGGGAGCTTGAACTACGTCGTGGACATCCATGGAGATTTGCTCTTTGCCAGATTTGAGACCGCGGCGACCGCTCCTGGTCACCTCGATGAACATGACCCAAATCTGTCATCAGACTGCATTCAGGAGATAGCTCCTGTAACTGCTCGGGCCACTACACGGTCGGGACAGTGCAGCGGACCGACCACCACGTGCTCGGGATAGAGCGGCAACTCAGGCCGAACAGTAGCCTGCCCCACCGCCACGTAAAAATAGAGAAAAAATAGTTCGGGGTCATACATACGACCTTCGGCAGACCCTGGATAGTAGTGCGGGATATACCCGATCGATTTATGGATCGCGAGGACGTTCCTCGACACATGATGACGGCTACCTATTCGGACGTGACAAACCTAGTCACGCTCGAGCCGACAACCGCAGACGGACTCCATCGGAGCTACGTCGCGATGCGGCCAGGTATAGAGGCACCGCACACCCTCTTTGCTTCACTGATGAAGTATTGGATCACGAATTCCCCGAAGGGTTCAAACCCGTGAATATTGGATCATACGACAGGACAACTGATCCTGTGGTATGGATCGAGGATTTTATCCTCCACATCCACATGGCCCACGGGGATGACCTCCATGCTATCAAATACCTCCCACTAAAGCTTAAAGGACCAGCTCGGCACTGGTTAAACAGCCTGCCTAAGAATTCTATTGGCGGCTGGGAGGACTTGGAAGAAGCCTTCCTCGACAACTTCCAAGGTACATATGTCCGGCCACCACACGCCAATGACTTAAGCCACATAGGTCAACAACTTGGAGAGCCAGCCAAGAAATTCTGGACTAGGTTCCTAACCAAAAAGAACCATATCATCGACTCTCTAGATGACGAAGCCCTAGCGGCCTTTAAACATAGCATCCGTGACGAATGGCTCGCGCGCCACCTCGGCCAAGAAAAGCCAAAATCTATGGCAACCCTTACGGCACTCATGACCCGCTTTTGTGCGGGTGAGGATAGTTGGCTGGCTCATAGCAAAAACACAGCCAGCGAGGCAGGCCCCTCTGAGGTCAAAAACAACAATGGCAAGCTCCGATGTAACAGACACAAACGCCGAAGCAATGGTGATAATACCGACGACACTACAGTCAACGCCGGATTCAGTGTCTCCAAGTCCAGCCAGCGGAAGAAACCATACAAAAGAAACAATAAGGGACCATCCAGCCTGGACCGCATACTCGATCGCCCATGCCAGATACATGACACCCCAGACAAACCAGCCAATCATACCAACAGAGATTGTTGGGTTTCCAAACAGGCCGGCAAATTAAACGCTGAGAACAGGGAAAATGGATCACAAAGAGAGGACGACGATGAGGAGCCCGGCAACCAAACACGGGGGGACAAAAGAAGTTTCCCCCTCAAGTCAAAACAGTGAACATGATATATACTACACACATCCCCAAAAGGGAGCGCAAGCGCGCACTAAGGGACGTCTACGCGATAGAGCCAGTAGCCCCAAAATTCAACCCATGGTCGTCATTCCCGATCACCTTTGATCGTCGGGATCATTCGAATAGCATCCATCATGGCGGCTCAGTCGCGCTAGTCCTCGACCCTATCATTGACGGATTTCACCTGACGCGTGTCCTTATGGACGAGGGTAGTAGCCTCAATCTGCTCTATTAGGACACAGTGCGCAAAATGGGCATTAATCCATCATGGATTAAACCCACAAAGACTACCTTCAAAGGAGTCATACAAGGTGTAGAGGCCCGCTGTACGGGCTCAATCACGCTCAAGGTTGTCTTCGGATCTCTGGACAATTTCCGAAGTGAGGAGTTAATCGTCGACATAGTCCCCTTTCGCAGCGGCTACCACGCACTGCTCGGACGGACCGCATTCGCCCGATTCAACGCAGTGCCACACTATACTTATCTCAAGCTCAAGATGCCCAGTCCACGTGGCGTCATAATAGTCAATGAAAATACGGAATGCTCCCTTCGTACAGAAGAGCACATAGCCGCCTTAGCAGCAGAAGTACAGAGCGGCCTCCTCAAGCAGAACCTTAATTCGGCTGCCGAGCCCACGGACACCGTCAAGAGGGTCCGAACTACCCTGCAGCAGGACAACTCGGCTCGTCAGGAGCTAGACTAGCAATTCGGCCTCCGTCTTAGTCCTGGTCAAGTAGTGGCATTCGCACCACGCATACATAACTATGCACTCAAAATTCCATGGGCATCGACTGAGGCATAGCTAGTTTGTGATCCACAGTACAGCTCGACCGACACCGGATACACACATACTTTCACTTCTATTTGTTTCCTTTTTAGGTTTCAATCCCCCAGGCCTCATTTGATGGCCTGATGACCAGTCCTCTTGAAGAATAAACACACCAAGACGGCGAGAAACGCAGACATACGGGGGATTTTCAAGGTGGTTTCGTTAACAATCACTCTACCTGTTTTTAGGACCCACATGCAGCTCTCCCTTGGTTTTTGGCATGTTAAATAGCCTGTTGCTTATCACACTACTTGTCTCAATGCGCCTCGACGTATTAATCAAATTAAAATGAAAAGAGTTCGCAGCTGGAGCTTTAAGGCCCTAGCTTATCACCTTTGCAACCTTTCTGTTTTGTTTCTTTTTTTCTCTCTTTTTCTCCCCTGTGGGTAACCCTATTAGGTAGCACCCGTACACTTTGGTACGTTTGATGTTTGCCAGGGGCTTCATAGCACCCCACACTACGGCAACAAAAGTTCGAACACTTTTTATAAGTATAGTTCGGCACCCCGAATTTAGCACTATATGCATTGGCTCCGAATCATGTCTTTGGTCAATAGTTGGGTTGCCCGGCTCCTGTGCTTGCTACCTTATGTTCCGCTATATTGGCTAAGGTAGTAAAGGGAGAACTACTGCGATTGTGCCTTGGTTTATCCAAAGGAGCACCTCAGTAGAGAAAGCCGAAAACTGACTCTCATGATGCGGCGAGAGCCGGTCAGCTCTTCGGAGGTTGCAAATTGTTGGAGATTTCTTCTGCATTACGCGAAGGGTCGGTACTTTCCATCCAGATGTTTGTAGCACTCTGGTTTGGATACTAGGGGCTGCGCCCATGTTTTTATTGTCAAACTCCTATGGCTAAGTGAGGGCGTTAAAGTGGCATAGTCTGATTGCCTGGTTCGTTGCGCTAAACAACTCCTTCAAGGACCATATAATTGGATCAAGATTGTTTAGATTCCATCCTGAACACCTCCGTACTACCTACATGGGGGCAGAAGCCGATGACTGGCCAACCCTCAGATTTCATACAACACAGCCGCACAGGAGGTAAAATTTAAAACATAACAAGCATTACATTACAAACCCACTTTGTTCTATCATACAAGGTAGAAGGAACTTGAATACATTCATTCAAACATAATGTCCTGCGAACACTGCGTCGCTACAATACGAGACCCCTCCAGGACGTCGCCAAAATACCGCTCTGGTATACGGTGCTCCTTGCCCTCGGGCGGCCCCTCCGTCACAAGCTTGATGGCGTCCATCTTTGCCCACTAGACCTTGACGCGGGCAAAGGCCATACGTGCGCCCTCGATGTAGACGGACCACTTGACGGCGTCCAGCCTAAGACAGGCATCCACCAGCCGCTTCACGAGGCCGAAGTAACTGCTGGCTATAGCTTTGGCTGGCCACATACGTATTATTAAATCCTTCATGGCCAGTTCAGCCACCCTGTGCAGCTCGATCAGCTGTTTTAGCTGATCGCTGAAGGGCACAGGATGTTCTGGCGCAAGATATTGCGACCAGAACAGTTTCTCTGTGGAGCTCCTTTCTTCGGCTCGGAAGAACTCCGCGGTGTCAGACACACTACGTGGGAGATCAGCAAAAGCCCCTGGAGAACTACGAATACGGGTTAGTAAAAGATACTTCCTCTTCACATACTTGCTTTGCATACTAAATGCCTTACCCGCCGCGATCATCCTGGCCTCCTGGATCTCTCGGAGAGCGCCCTGGGCCTCACTCCGGGCCGTCTCCGCACTCTGACGCGGCTTGGGGAGTTCGGTCTCTTGAGCCGACGCATTGCGCTCCAAGGCTCACACTTCCTCACCGTGTACTGGAGCTCTTGTTGGACCTCGTTGACCCAGGCCTTAAGCTTCTTATGGGCGGCCTGGTCCTTGACAGCCTTCCCTCGGCTTCGGCCATGGCCTTTCTTAGGGCCTCGACCTCGGTCGTCGCTTCTATACATATCATGACACTTCGGTCAATGCATATCATTTTACTTTTTTCGAATACATAACGAGTTCTCACATACCTTGTTTTTCTTGGAGTTGCCTCCTCACCTGGCCGAGCTCCTCCTCGGCATGCTCCAGTCTCCGCTTCAGTCCGGAGACCTCGGCAGTATGCGAGGTTGCGGCCAACAGCGACGCCTGCGTATTCATTTCAGACAAATTTAGTTAATTTCCTGGATTGATCCTCTGTCCAGCTTTTTTCTTTCCGAACACCGGACAGTGTCTCAGGGGCTACTATCTATATTGGGATTTTCTTTTTATTCATGCTTACCTCAAAACATGTTAGCAGGCTGCTGTAGGCTTCGGTTAGTCTGCTCTTGGTGGACCAAACCCTTTCAATTACCGTTCCCATGAGAACACAGTGCTCATCCACAATGGAAGCGCCTCGCAGCGCTTCTAGCAGATTATCTGGTGCCCCTGGTTGGACAGGGGTCACCGGCAGAATAGGCATACCCTCTTCTTTCAAAGGAGGTTGCGCGCCGGATTCCGGAGCTGTATCATTCTCCAGAATCAAATCCGGTTGAGGGCCGAACTAAATACGGCCCTCACCACCAGTCTCCATGGGGATTGGCTCCCCCTGGTGTCCGGCGACGGAGGCCTCGCCTTCTGGCACCTCCTGAGCCTCCCCCAGCCTCAAAAAGTCCTTCGGAACAGCAGTCGCCCTTGGCCTTGGGGGAGTAAGCGGTCGGCGGTGACTCGCTAGCCATTGCCCTTGAATCCAACGAACCTCGTGACAAGGATCGATGGGAGCTGTCGTGGGCCGAACTGCAATAGCATAACTAATCATGTCAATACAACAAAGAGGAGAGGATAGATTTATGGGCATGCATCAGTCTTAGCACTTACGATGCAGCCTGAGGCTTAGTGCGGGGGCATCGCTTCAGACTGCTGTCGACGTCCCATGCGGAGTTGCCCACGAGTGGGCCTTTCCCCTTCTTGGGCGCCTCCACCTCCAGAATTGTGGAGGCCGCCCTCTTCTTCCTCCCCCCATCAGGGGGAGAATCGCTCTGCTCCTCCTCCTCATCGTCGTCATCTTCGGCGGCGGAGGAGCGGGTCTTGTCTTCGGACGTCACGTCCGAAGCGCCCTTGCGGCGGGGGCCACTCCAGACCCCCTTGGCCTTCTCCTCCGGCGCCTTATAGGGCACCGGCACCAGCATCTTCGCTAAACGCGGGATGACTGGTTCTTTAGGCAGCGGAGCCGGACACTGGATCAGCTTCGCCCTCTCCATCCATTCCTGAAGAAGCAATGATAATAAAAACTCATATATCATCCTTGAAACAAGAAAGTAGGGGATGCACCCTTGAAACAAAAAATGTCATGCCCGTTGTCCGAGTCTGTGGCCGGCGGTGTCTCGTTGCCCCTGAAGAGCAACTTCCAGGCGTCTTCGTGAGTGGTTTCGAAGAGCCACTTTAGGGTATGGTGCTTCCTCAGATTGAACTCCCATAGAGGGCGGCTTTGGCTTTGGCACGGGAGAATCCGGCGAACTAGCATCACATGAATTACATCGACAAACTTGATATCTTTGTCCACCATGCTTTGAACGCGCGTCTGCAGCGCTATCAGCTCATCTAGCGAAAACTAGTTCGGGCTCTTCTCAACCCAGGAGGTGAGTCGCATGGGAGCACCGGAGTTGAATTCGGCAGTCGCGGCCCAGGTGGCGCCGCAGGGTTTTGTGATGTAGAACCACTGTTTCTGCCATTCCTTGACAGTCTCTATGAAAGTGCCTCTTGGCCAGGAGACATTGGTCACCTTGCTCACCATGGCGCCTCCGCACTCCGTGTGCTGGCCATCCACCACCTTCGGCTTCACGTTGGAGACCTTGAGCCACAGCCTGAAGTGGGGATGGATGTGGAGGAAGGCCTCACACACGATGATGAACGTCGAGATGTTGAGGAAGTAGTTCGGGGATAGATCATGGAAGTCTAGCCCATAATAGAACATCAGCATGCGGACGAAAGGGTGGAGTGGAAACCCTAGCCCGCGGAGGAAATGGGGGATGAATATCACCCTCTCATTAGGCTTCAGTGTGGGGACGACTTGCCCGTGGGCTGGAAGACGGTGGGCAATTTCCTTCACCAGGTACCCAGCCGCCCGAAGCTTAGTATTGTCCTTCTCCTTGATGGAGGAGGCCATCCACCTGCCTTGACCTCCGGATCCGGACATGGTTGAGTGCTTGCTCGAGTGGGAAAAAGATGAGAACTTGGGCGCTAGAGCTCAAGAGTGGAAGGGCAGAGGAAGAGAGAAGGCGTGGGAGAAGAAGGGGGAATCCTTATCCCCTTATAAAGGCAGTGAATATCGAACGCCTCCCCACTCGCCCCAAAACTCGCCTATTCCCAAGGGCTGTGTGAACGGCACGGTTGGGCTACCCACACCCGTATTGATGAGAATCCTGCAATAAGGGGACATGATCTCTACTTTGACAAGACGTGCCGATGGCAACCGCGTCTCGAAATGTGGAGCGTCAGACGAAAAACAGTTCGAAATTATGACCGGGCGGACGTGATGTCATGTTGCAAAAAGTTTTCAGCGGATTGGACTCATGCATTATTATATTCTCTGTGGTTGTGTGTGGTGTGTGTGTGTGTGTTACAAGTCCAGACACGGCCATTATGTCCGAAGACCATCTTAGAGTTCAGAAGGAGGAACCCGCCTTGCAATGCCGAAGACAGATCTACACGTCGGATACCTTGTCATTGAAGCCAGGTTCAGGGGCTAATGAGGGAGTCCTGGACTAAGGGATCCTCGGGCGTCTGGCCTGTTAGCCATGGGTCGGACTGATGGGCTGTGAAGATAAAAGACCGAAGACTGCATCCGTGTCCGGACGGGACTCTGCTTGGCGTGGAAGGCAAGCTTGGCGATCAAATAAGTAGATTCCTTTCTTTGTAACCGACCTTGTGTAACCCTAGATCCTCTATATAAACCGGAGGACTTAGTCCGGAGAGAGGAGAATTATTACCATACTCATACATGCTAGGCTTTTAGGGTTTAGCCATCTCGATCTCGTGGTAGATCAACTCTTGTAATACTCATATTCATCAAGATCAATCAAGCATGAAGTAGGGTATTACCTCCATAGAGAGGGCCCGAACCTGGGTAAACATCGTGTCCCCTGTCTCCCGTTACCATCGACCTTAGACGCACAGTTCGGGACCCCCTACCCGAGATCCGCCGGTTTTGACACCGACAGTCATGGCCCTTAGTGCGGTGGATCTTGCAGTACTGCTTGTAGGAGCCTCGTGGCTTGTCGGCGCCCGCCAAGGCCCGGCGGGCGGCGCACCAGGCAACCTCCTTGTCGGGGTCATCAGCCATGGCCTTCTTGGTGGCGCCGGGGTCGCCGGATCCCTCAACGGCAAGCACAGTCTTTCCCTTACACTTCCTGTTGCAGCGCCGGCCCTTCTCATCGAGGCGGCGGCACCTTCGTCCGTGGAGTCGGTTTCCTCACCGGCGTCCTCGCCGGGGTACTTCCTTCCTTCTTCAGCCCGAGCACATCTATCTGCCAGAACATAAAGTTTGGCTACATGTTTAACCTTGCTCATTGCCAGCTCTTCACGCATCTTATGGTTGCGTACGTTCTTATGGAACGCACTGATGATAGCGGTAGGATGAATATCTGGGATGGTGTACTGCACATGGCTGAATCTTTGTATGTACTTACGCAGGGACTCACCATCCTTCTGGGGATGACATGCAAGTCACTTGCCTAGCCAAGAGCTTGGTGGCCTCCAGTAAAGGCGCCAACAAACTCATGGCACAGATCCAACTAGTAAGAGATGGAATCCACTAGCAGGTGCATCAACCACGACATGACGTTGGGCTTAAGTGCAAACGGAAAGTAGTTGGCGAGCACCTTGTTGTCGCGAGCCCCGACGGCTTGCATCGCATTTGTGTAGATGTTGAGGAACTCCGACGAGTGAGTCTTGCCATTATACTTTTCCCCAACATCAGGCTTGAACGTGCAGTGGGAGGGCCACTGGAACTACCGCAGCTCTCGAATAAAGGCCGGACAACCCACCTCGTAAGGCAGGTTGCCAGAGCCCCTGGCACTGGGTGGTCCATAGCAGGCCCTGCACACTGATCCGACTAATGGCGCGCCTCCCGCCATTGCTCGATGGTAGTCCGAGAGTCTTCCTGAGCTCACTCTTGAAGAATTCGACGTTGGTTACAGCGGTTTTGTGGGTCGGACGACGTTGTGGAAACATTGTCACAGGCATCGGCCCGATGAGCCGGTGGCTGCTGTCGCGGCCGTGGGGGAGGAGAGTGCACCGTGCTCACAGAGGCTCCGGTCCTCCCACCTCCAGCATGCACTGGCTCGACAAAACGCCGGCATGAGGGTCCCGCTGGGAGCGGCTCGTCTTTATTGGCGAAGATGATAAGGCTTCGGATGGTGGCCCTCTACTCGTCGAGCTTCTTCGCAGCGGGGGGAGTCAAGGAGTAGTTGCACGTGCGCCAACGCTTCTGCTGGCGTGGGTGGTGGCGAAAGCCGCATGGACCGTGATGCGCTCTGACTTCTAACCAAGTCAGAAGGAGCCCTGTCACGGTCTCGCGGTCGCACGCTGCTTTCGACGGCATCCGGGCGCGTATGTCGGCCTGGTGCGTCCTAAGAGTGGCGCACAGGGCTCTTCCTGAGGCGGTGCCCAGGAGCTCTGGCGTCGTGGTGTTGCTCATCGCGTGTGGCCTAGGAAGGCCGTGGCACGGGTGCCAGCTGGGGCACCGTAGAGGTTGCCGCGCCGCCCATGGGCAGCACGGCCCTGCCCCCAGACCCAGTGGCGCGCGGCTCGTCGTCTTGGATCCGAACGACGCCGCTTGCCTGGCTCCGATTTCCAGAATGTCGTGGATGCTCGCGGGCCATGTCTTCGGCACCATCCGTGGCCACCCGGTAGCCTGCTCGCGCTGGTGTGGACGAGCCGGCTTCGGACGACCCGATCACTGTGATCCCCTTTTCGTGGGGGCCATGGTGATGATGAAGTCGATGCGCTAACTTCCAAACCGGATTTTCACAGCTTGCGCCCCCTACCTGGCGCGCCAAAGATGTCGGGTTCAGGAACGACACCTATGGGATCACGGGAATCCCTTCAACGGTTGGCGAGCGCGGGGCTGTGGAAAGAGCAAGTTTAGAAGATCAACACGAGGGAGTTTATCCAGGTTCGGGCCGCAAGTGATGCGTAATACCCTACTCCTGCTGGTTTGTGTTTATATTGTGTTCTTGGACTAGCTACAAAGCGTGCAGGGTCCAAAAAGTCTGAATCCCCTCACAGTATGCCGCGGGCCTCCTTTTATAGTCAAAGGGGCTGCCACAGTGGCACACAGGAGGTGGAAAGTTGTACAGTAGTCCAGTTTATCGCCTGGCATTATGGGACAAAACACATTAAATGCGCTACTTAAGTGTCCTCTTGCTTTATCGGGGATGGCAGCAAACCTCATCCCATCTGTCGTCGCTTAACCTTGCTCCGACACGCGTCCAGGCCAACGAGGCATGCAACGCCATGTTGGCTGGCAGGCTGCTGAGCTGGCGTGGTGGCAGGGTCTTCACGAAGATCTGCATGCCACCACATAGGTGCTTGACGAGTTGACTTAGGAGCCACGTACTACCACGCGGGTACCTGTTTAGTTGGTGGGTCGGCTGCTAAGATGGGGTGGTGATGGGGCGGCAAGGCCTTGTCGCGGTCTTGCTGATCTTCCTGGCAAGAGTCTTGTCGGGGCCTTGTGGGCGCCCTCGGCAAGAGTCTTGCCGCGGCCTCATGCGTATCTTTGGCAGGAGCCTTGCCTGGGCCTCGTGGCCATCCTCGGCAAGGAGCCTTGTTGTTGTCTTGTTTCTTGGTTCCTATTTAGGCCTTGCAGGCCCTTTGTCTTCACAAAGGTCTGTATGCCACCATGGAGGCGCCTCTCGAGCCTTGGTTCCGATGTGGTTGATGGCGTCGGGACTCTTAGACTCAAGGGTGGCGGCCTTGTTGGTGTTGGGCAAGTTGCCCCGGCAAGACTCTTGCCGGGGCTACGCAAACTCCCCTAGCAAGGCTCTTGCCGGGGAAAGCCCACCTTGTCCCTCTGCTTCTCGCGCCTTCGGCTAGGCGCTGCTCTGGTAGTCTTGTGTCTTTGCTTCCTCCGCTCCGCCAAGCTGGCCGCAGGCGTGTGGCTGTGGCTGCCCACGCACAAGTAAAGGGGTACAAAAAGGACCCTTACTTTTGTACACTGACAAGAAGATTGAGAAACTTGGTTTTTTAATTCCTATAAATACAAAATACGCCTGAAAATCATGAAACTTGGCATGGTTTCATGACATGGTACCAGCATGTTGCGGTAAATTTTTTGTCCAAATTGGGACAAGCTATGGTGTAAGCTTCTTGCAAACCGGAGCTTCCCTCAAGAAGGCTCGTGGTTCCGAGAGGGAACATGTCACCTCTGTGTGTGAAACGACATACGTACACTGCCTTCTCCCGCCTTAATCTTTTTACACAGGCAGATTAGACCAAATAGAAGTATCGTGCTAAATTTTGGAATTATTCCGGGTTCGTTTGGCCTTTTTATACATTAATTGAGTTTCTGGGCATTTAATGGGCATAATTCAAATTTGAACTACAAGCACATGCTCCAGTGCACCAAAGTTAGTTGAAAAATCACATGTGTGTCCTTGGGTAAATTTCTAGGTCCCATGCAAGAAATGGGAATGAAATTCAAACATCTGGGCGTCGTGGCTCGGCCGGAAAGTTTGAGAAACTTGGTATTTTAATTCCTGTAAATCCAAAACATGCCTGAAAATCATGAAACTTGGCATGGTGTCATGACATGGCACCAACATGCTGCGGCAATTTTTTTGGTTAATTGGGACAAGCTTTGCTGTAAGAATCTTGCAAACCGGAGCTTCCCTCAAGAAGGCTCGTGGTTCCGAGAGGGAACGTGTCACCTCCGTGTGCGAAACGACATATGTACACTGCCTTCTCCCGCCTTAATTTTTTTACATAGGAAGATTAGACCAAATAGAAGTATCGTGCTAAATTTTGGAATTATTTTGGGTTTGTTTGGCCTTTTTTATACATTAACTGAGTTTCTGGGCATTTAATGTGCATAATTCAAATTTGAACTACAAGAACATCCTCCAATGCACCAAAGTTGGTTGAAAAATCACACGTGTGTCCTTGGGTGAATTTCTAGGTCCCATGCAAGAAATGGGAATGAAATTCAAGCATCTTAGCGTCATGGATCGGCCGAAAAGATTGAGAAACTTGGTTTTTTAATTCGTGTAAATCCAAAACACGCCTGAAAATCATGAAACTTGGCATGGTGTCATGACATGGCACTAGCATGCTGTGGTAATTTTTCTGTCCGATTTGCGAAGGCGCACACATTAACAATCAAGAAAGTCATTTTGTAACAAGTGTTGTCACGTTACAAATCGGAAACACAAGTATTATTGAAACCGCGGACATTCTACTTAGCAATTACTTGCCGCCACGCGTCCCCTTTTTTAATTGGCTAGGAGGTACCGTGCGGGGTAGCTATTTGAGTACGGGAGGCGTGCGATTAGACCCCTGCATGCTCATCGGGAGGAGAGCCCTTTGACCTCTACCCACCGCACACCTCCCTCCCAACGTCTCCATTAATGGCACCCGAGCCCCTGTTCTATGACGTGGCTATATGTCTCACTGGACTGAGATTTAAGAGAAAAATGAAAATCTGAAAAGAAACTTTTGCGTGGATCTTGATGTAAGATGCCACGGACCTATATAGCATCGACTGCGACTTATAGCAAGCATGATGAATATAAGGACGATGACAGTGGATAATAATTGACTTACATATTTAGGAACATAATTAAAATCCTCGCAAAAAGGGAACATAATTTAAAAAAAGCCACATGCGGCAACGCCCGAAATACACAAGGGCGAAAGAAGAAGGAAGACAATGATCTGGCTCACTGATCTCTACTTTCTTGATGTGTTGCTGCAGGCCGAGGAAACTAGTCTCCATGGCGAGCGGCGATGAGCACTTTCTTGTGCTCAAGATGCTTCTTGAGAGCATCCACGAATTCCTCCACCAGCCTTCTGCGCTCGATGCGCAGCATGGCATTCTTGTCCATAAGTTTCTCGACGATGATGCCAGTCCTCTTCAATAAGGCAGTGGTCTCCTGCTGCTCCGCACTTCCGACGATCTTCGCCCTCAGCAGGTCACGCTCGGCCGGAGCTTCGCGTTGCTCTCATTTAGTTGCCGGATGACGTTGGTAGCCTGTTCAAAAGAGGCTTTCATGTCATCCTGCAACCTCGCCTAGCCGAAGATCTGATCCATCTGGCTATGGACGATTGCATGCATGCGTCTGTAAGAGTCCTCGTCTACACGTGAGACATTTTCCCAGGCCGCCGCGGCGTGGGAGGACATCTCTGCTGCATTCGCGGCGCGGCGGGACATCTCTTCTGCTTCCGCGGCGCGGCCGGACCAGTCTGCCGCATCGACGGCGCGCGGGGCCTCCGTGCTGCTTCGGCGGCATGGTGGGAGCTCTGTGCTGCTATGGTCGTGCGGCGTGACATGCCAGCTACATTCGCCGCGAGGCGGGACATCTCTCGTGCTTCCGCTTCCATGCTCGCATCTCCCTGGTGGCAATCTCTCGACCCGGAACTCACACTGGCCATGGCTGATGCAAGGGAACGATGATGAATGACTTGTTTGTTTTTTGTGGATGAGGAATTGAGGAGGAATGTGCAGTCATCTTGGAGTAGTGGTATTTATAACCGAGTACTAATACGCTCCTAAGTGGGAAATAGTTTAGGTTTTGATTGGTGTGAACAGGTTTGCAATTTGGAATGTGACGGGACACGGCTCAAAATTTACTGACGGTTATAAGTGCAGTACTATTCACGGAAGGCGTAACGTGAGGTACGCCTTCTCGGTCACGTACGTGGCATTTGCACCATAGGGTGCACTGCAATAGGCAATGTCAGCACACGTCTTGTTCCAACAACTGTGCACGCTCGTTATTACCATCGCGCATGCTTCTTTTAATTAGAATGTGTGTGTGCCCGTCTAGCGCACACACGTTGATCTATCTAACTGTTTGAGTTTGTTGTGGCTAATCACAAATAGTTCATCCGTGTGAAGTGTATGCCATCAATCGCAGACACTTTGATCTGGCTGACCCGTTCCTGTTCTGTTTCCTAATCGCAAACAATTAATCCTTATGAAGCATATGCCCTCAATCACACACACCTTTATCTAGCTGCCCATTTCTATTGTTCCTCCTCATCACAAACAGTTCATCCGAGTGAATTGTATATTGTATATCACACACGCCTTCACCTGGTTGCCCATTTCTTTTGTTCCGCCTCATCGCAAACAGTTCATTGAACTGAACCGTATGCCCTGCATCGCACAGGCAACTAAAATCTGAACCGTGTTTGATGGCTCCGGCATTGCAAATGTTTTGCACCTTTTTGATGGTTCTTTTACACCACCGTTTGTGATTAGTGCATCGCACACAGTTTCGTCGAAGGGTCTTTGATCATAGTGTCGCATTAGCAGCATCCTGCAGTAGTGCTTGGTCGCTGTCGGTGTCAAAACCGGCGGATCTCGGGTAGGGGGTCCCGAACTGCGCGTCTAGGCCGGATGGTAACAGGAGACAGGGGACACAATGTTTTACCCAGGTTCGGTCCCTCTTGAGGGAGGTAAAATCCTACGTCCTGCTTGATTCATATTGATGATATGGGTAGTACAAGAGTAGATCTACCACGAGATCAAAGAGGCTAAACCCTAGAAGCTAGCCTATGGTATGATTGTTGTTCGTCCTATGGACTAAAACCCTCCAGTTTATATAGACACCGGAGAGGGCTAGGGTTACACAGAGTCGGTTACAATGGGAGGAGATCTACATATCCGTATTTCCAAGCTTGCCTTCCACGCCAAGGAAAGTCCCATCCGGACACGGGACGAAGTCTTCAATCTTGTATCTTCATAGTCCAAGAGTCCGGCCAAAGGTTATAGTCCGGCTATCCGGACACCCCCTAATCCAGGACTCCCTCAGTCGCGGGTAATCCTAGGATGGCAGCCGCCGCCATTGATGCATTTTTCTTCCTACTGAATATAGTGTGTTTCATTTACAGTGCCCAAAGTGCTAGGACCCTACAGGTTTCTACGCCCTTAGCAAGACATCACACTTGTTCCTTCTTATCCTAACACGGGATTTTAAAATGCGCATAGTATGTTCCTAGAATCATCTTTTCTATCCGGGAGGGTGGGGGTTTTCGAACATGCTGTCGACTAATTTGGAAATTTGGATTGCTATATTTGGATAAAAGGTACTAGTACCATGGTCAACACTGACATGAAGGAGGAAAATATTTCTAGATTTGGATAGTGAATACATTGTGTTCGCATATTATTTTTCCTATAGTGCATTCCTTGCTCTGCCAGAACACATGTACTCACGATGGTTGGCCTTGCCATAACTGAATACACCAGTTTAATGGTCACACTGAAGACAAGCCATGGATATAAGTTCCGAGTTGGGTTCATGAACCAAGAAAATCGCTGCTTTTTATGGCCGAACTTGGATAAACTTTCTCAAGTGTTACGGACTAAAAGTTGGCGCACGAATGTTGATGGAAATAGTAGAACCTGGTCTCATCTTCACTATGATCTTCCACCCCGACGTCATTCCAGTAGTTCATCCATGTTAGTTTTATATTTGGTTCTTGCTTGTTGCCTCGATTACTTCTTAATCCACCTATTCTGTCTAACTAATCACAATTTAACTTTAGAAGTAGCAACGATTTGTGATTCCCTTCTCTCATGAAGATGCTACTTCTAACTAATATTTCTTATAATTAGTGGCACGTGTAGGTTATTTCAAAGTTAAGCACGCTACTCATTTGTTATTCTAAAGAACTTGACTATTACTTATGGCACTGAAGTTGACTGGGACGACATCCACACGTTCCTACACTTTATTGATCATCTTGAGATCCTTGTGGGGCGTTTCAATGGTGGAAGGCCACATGGGATATGCGTGTCACTGCTGCACATGTTGAACAGGTTCAACTGTGTCAAGAAACTTATGGTACGAGTTGTTTTCTGTTATATATGTTGTTCATAAACTCTTGCTTATACACAGTTTTACAGTTGTGATCTTCTTGAAATAGAAACTGCCCAGTTCTATTGTTCCTATACATATGCCTGACCATGGTCGAGTCAGACTTGTGCTTGGTCACAACATGATGTTTATATCGACCTACTCCATTCCCCTTGGAGGTGAAAAGATACTTATTCATGGGTGGTCTCAAATAATGAAGGCCCGTCCATCTTGGAGAATAGGACAGAAGGTTACGCTCATGCTTTTCCATGGCTCTAAAGCGAATATCCCATTTATTGACCACATTGGGAGATGAAGCCGCTTTCAGAAGGTTGTTGATGCGTGGGGTGGTGCCTGGGCCTTTTCCTGGGGCTAGGTGGCTTCACCCTTGGTTAACTGTGGGCAAAGTAGCACTGTTCGAGGCGTGCTTTGTACGGTTGAACCTGTATAAGTACTCATACTGCTTTCAACTATGGTTTTTAAGTGCCCCTGCTGGCTTTTACAGTATGTCGTGTTTCTCCAATCATGTCTTCCTCCAGCCGCCAAAACCAAACCAGCGCCGGCAGGGCTGCCTGCTTCCGCCTCCCACGGCTGGCTGCGCCTCAGCACATGCATCCCTGCCCCACCGTCTCCTAAATCATTAACGCCGACGTTCGAGGCCTCACCATCATCCTCTCCGCGCTTTGGTGCGCTTGCCGCGGCGCCGCCCTCTCGCGTTGTCAACATGGCCAACAAACAAGAGGAATCATACGAGGACTGTACGTGGAGAGGATGACGGTAGGGGCCCACCATGTCCATGGCCGTATGCAAGGAAGTTCCTCGTTTTTTGTTATATATACTCCATTGTCAGTGTATAGAAAAAGAAAATGCTTCCTCCTAGTGGTTTCCTAACATCTTGGACCCACGACATTGTCAGCGTATATAGTCAATAGACAACAGAACAACACAAGATCGGCTGACACCTGGGACGTAGCTACTCGAGCAATATTTTTTAGGGAAGTATCTTTTTGTTATTGTTGAGATGGAGCAGGGTTTCAACTGGGTTGTGACCCGTCTAGCCCAGGCTTGTATTTTACGTTCACCACATGACCAGCCCAGCTATTTTTTCTTTGTGAAAATGAGTCTAGTTTATTTTTTCTGCAGAATACCCAATCCAGGCCTACTTATTTTTCTACGCCCTGATGGGCTGCAACTCTTTCAAGATGGCTGCAAAACTTGAAAGTAATATGAAATGGGCTATAAATATAACAAACAGACGACAAATTGGCAATTACTTTATAATTTCTGAATTTTTTTCACATTTTCAGATTCCAATTTCACTGGGCTTTAACCTAATTTGAATATATCTTCAAAGTACTTTAAATCTGGCTCGACATTCGATATTAAAAATCGTTTGGACCCCACCGAAATATGTGAAATTGTGTTTAAATTTTTAACCCTGGCCCTGGCCAACAAAAAATGGACCGCAATAAATTGCATAAGAAGTTGCAATGAGTTGTAAATTATTAAAAAAAATAGGTAATGGTCTGACTTGTGGGCCTATTAAGTTGACACGTATGCAAGATTTTTTTACTTATTATATACGTGAACAAACGATTCTTGCAGACGTAACCGTTGGATGTCAATCCAACGGCCGTCATGCTTCTTCAATCTATGATCTTCTTTCTCGAGCCACCAAATCCGGTGCCGGCGGGGCCGCCTACTCTCGCCTTTTGTGGCCGGCTGTGCTGTCGTGCAGGCCACACCGCCCCCTACTACTCCCACCGCTGGCCAGGCCATCCCTCTACTCACCCACATCCCTCCACTGGTGTGGCTTCGCCGCCTCCGGGCCATTCCCTTCATGGGTCTCGCCATCGTCCATCGTGTTGGTGTTCTCGGCATGGCGTGGTCAACGTTGTCAACAAACGACAACATCAGAAGAGGGATGTACATGGAGAGGCTGACAGTTGGGACCCACATGGTCCATGGCCGCACGCAAGCAAGTACCTCCTTATTATGCCAAAAAGAATGAATCCTCCCAATGACAGCTGGGACCCACCAGCTATATCTTGGCACGGAAGGAAGTGCCTCCTTATTAAGCAAAAAATAAAGAGTGCTCCCCATGAAAGATGGGGCCCACCAAATTTGGAGGCTGACTTGTGGCCCTACTAAGTTGACGCGTACGGAGGGTGTTGTCAACTTAGTCAACAAACGATTCTATCACCAGTGACCGTTGGATTGTTAACATCCAACGGTCGTCCTGCTTCTTCAACCTCTGATTTTCTTGCTCTAGCCATCCAAACCACCGCGTGCTTCTGCCTCCCGTGGCCGTTTGTGCTGCCGTGGAGGCCTCACCACCCCCTACTACTCCCACCGCTGGCCAGGCCATCCCTCTACTCACCCACACCCCTGTTATTCTGTGGCGACGGTAGCCTCACACCATAGCTGAACTAGACAACCCTCGTACTGCTCTCCACGTGGGCATCCACTGCCGCGTCTTCCCCGGCTCCACGTCATCCCCTTCCTAGGCCTCGCCGTTGTCCATCGCCTTGGTGCTCTCGGCGCGGCTTGGTCAATGTGGTCAAGGAACGACTTCCATCGGAAGAGTACTATACGTGGAGAGGCTGGCAGCTGGGTCCACGGCCGCAGCAAGGAAGTGCAACGTTATTACGCGTAAAATAATGATTCCTCCACATGAAAGCAGGGACCCACCGGACGGGCCACCGTATTTCGTGAAAAAAATGTTCATCCCCTAATTGCTGGGACCCACCAGCTACATCTTCTCATGCAAGGAAGTGCGTCCATATTACGGGCAGGAAAATGATTCTCCACCTGACAGTTGGGACCCACCAGCAATAACTTCGCACGCAAGGAAGTGCCTCCTTATCCTCCCTAACAGTCAGGACCCACCTGGCCGAAGCATACATAGCGTTGTCATTCTAGTCGGGAACGTGTACGTACATACTGGTCGGTTCATCTGTCTGCAGGCTATAGTGATGAACCGTGGCCGAGCAAGGAAGGGCACGTGTCATAGTAGAGGCGCGGACGTAGCATGTCACACACTCCCATCAATATCATGTACGCTACGTATAGCCAGAGTGCAAGAAAGTAAATACGACCACGTACGTACATATGGGTGGGGTCTCGAACGCCTACTTGCGCATACGTACGGCCAAGGCTCGTGTACATGGAGAGGCAGCGACGACGTCCTATTCATCGGCAGCCAACCGGCTGGGTCGGAATGGAGAAACTGCATGGTGTTCATCGGGAGGCAACGGAATGCATCCTGTTCATCGGGAGCCAACCGACTTGGACGGAACAGCCAAACCGAGACCTGGCGTACCGCAGAACAGAGGAAACGGCCCTGTGTTCGACCACCTACGGTCGAAATAGGATCTTGTTCACCGGGAGTGGTCTAGCGTACTGCAAAACAGAGGAAACGGACTTCTCTTCGACCTCCTACAGTCGAAATGGGGTCCTGTTGATCGCGAGGGGTGTGGCGTACTACAGAACGAAGGAAACGGACTTGTGTTGCAGCGCCTACGGTCAAAACGGGGGTCCTGGTCATCGGGAGGGGTGTGGTGTACCGCAAAACGGGACTCCATGCGCTACTGTTCATCCACCGTCTACTGCCTCACTCCAGCCTCCACGGGCTACTGTTCCTCCACCATCGACCTCCTCCAGCCTCCACCTGCAACTGTTCATTGACGGCATATCCCTCCTGCCTCCACCGGCTACTGTTCATCCATGGGCTCCTGTTCATCCAGTGCCTACTATTCATCCACCCCTCCACGGGCTAATGTTTATCTAGCCCTCCATCAGCTACTGTTCAACCAACCCTCCATGGGGTCTTGTTCATCCACCCCCAACCGGCTCGATCCGGGTCGTGTTCATCCAGCGGCAACGGCCTCTACTACTAGGGGTCCTGTTCATCCAACCACCACCGAGAACTTTTCATCCAACCCCCAACAACGCTCACTGTTCATCAAGAGGCAGTAGGTTCGACCGGCTTCAGTTAGCAGCGGTAACGAAGGAATCGCTCGGGTTCAGTTAACAGCCAGGGATCGATCACTAGGGTTCAGTAACGTAGCCAGTGCAATCGCTCGGGTTCAGTAAGCAAACGCCTCGCTCGGGTTCAGTAAGAGCTCAACGCCTCACACGCACACACACACACACACATGTACGTGTATGAGAGAAACGTGTGAACCGCCGTGCATCGCTCAGCCCCGACCACCTACCGTAACTGGGAACTCCCCGAAATTTTCCTCGCCCTCACTTCTACCATGATTTTTTCCGTCATGGACGGCCCAAAGAATGTCATGCAGGTGCGTCTTCGGCCCGCCCAGGACGAAAAGCCCATTTCTGTCATGATTTTTTGTCATAGAAGTAGGAGCCCACCACATCTATGATGATACCGGCTTTTTTCACAATTGTCATCATAGAAGTGTCATAAGCATGACTGAAAAAATTAGGTCGGCCCAAAATGTCACGGATGTGTCTTTTTTGTAGTGTAGGTCTGTGGTAAACTACTCATGCTTCATCGGAAGGGCAACAAGGTTGATGTAGATGCCCTCCGTGATCGAATCCCCCTCCGACAGGGTGCTAGAAAAGGTCCCAAGATGGGATCTCATGGGAACAGAGGCTTGCGGCGGAGGAAAAGTGTTTTGGTGGATGCCTCTGATGGTTTGGGAATATTTGGGAATTTATAGTGCAAGAATTAGGGTTAGAAGACTCCCGAGGGGCCCACAAGCCCTCAGCCCCCCCCCTGCGGTGCGCCTAGCAGCCTTGTGGCCTCCTCGGGAAGCTTCTGACCCCCTCTCCAAGTCCACTGGATGTCTTCTAGTCCAAGAAAAATCATCGTGAAAGTTTTATTCCATTAGAACTCCGTTTGATATTCCTTTTCTATAAAACTCAAAAACAACGAAAAAATAGAAACTGACACTGGGCTCTAGGTTAATAGGTTAGTCCCAAAAATAATATAAAATAGCATATTAATGTATATAAAACATCCAACACAGATAATATAATAGCATGGAACTATCAAAAAGTTATAGATACATTGGAGACATATCAAGCATCCCCAAGCTTAATTCCTGCTCGTCCTCGCGTAGGTAAATGATAAAAACAAAAAATTCGATGTGGAATGCTACCTAACATATTTATCCATGTAATCTTCTTTATTGTGGCATGAATATTCAGATCCATAAGACTCAAAACAAAAGTTTAATATTGACATAAATACAATAATACTTCAAGCATACTAATAAAGCAATCATGTCTTCTCAAAATAACATGGCCAAAGAAAGTTATCTCTAGAGAATCATATAGTCTGGCTATGCACCATCTTCATCACACAAAGTATTTTCATCATGCACAACCCAATGACAAGCCAAGAAATTGTTTCATACTTTTATAGCTTCCATCATCCTTTCATCACATGGGACAATGCTCCAATAATGATAATCATCCTTAGACCTCCCTAGAGAGGACCTGCCTCAGGACGAGGTCTCCAACTTTGAGGGTTTGAGAGAGGATGTTGCGGCTATGTTGTTACCTTGCAGCATGGAGGGGGGCTTGGCGACGGGCTTCCTCACCGAGCATGAGATCGGTTCCTCGCGCGGCATCCTGGCGCGCCCCGTGGAATGCCAAGACCCATGGAAAACCATGCCTGATCTCAAGAGGGAGGACCGCCTCAGCCCCGTAGATGAGGAAGAACGGAATTTCACCAGTGGGCTTACTCGCAGTGGTGCGGATGGACCACAACACGGACTGCAGCTCGTCCAGCCAACCCCTGCTGCAAGCTTCCATCTTCTTCTTGAAGCTTATAGTCTTGAGGCCCCTGAGTACCTCCGCGTTTGCATGCTTGTCCTAGTCGTTGCTTCGTGGGTGTGCCACCTGTGTGTACCATATCTGCGTTCCAAGGTTAGCACAATATGACCTGAAGAGATTGCTTGTAAACTGGGAACCGTTGTCGGTGATCATGTCGTTAGGGACGTCGAACCGTCTCATGAGGCCCTTGATAAACTTGACAGCCGAGCCCACTGGGATGGTGCACATGGGTACCACCTCTGCCCACTCGGTGAATTTGTCAATGACAACCTATAGGTAGCGGTAGCCGCCGACCGCTGATGTTGCTTGAAACTGCGTCGGTAGTTTCCCAAAGAGGAAGGGGTGATGTAGTACAGCTACAATAGGTATTTTGCTCAGTTATCAAACCAAGGTATCAAGCTAGTAGGAGAACCAAGCAACACTATGTAAACGGTACCTGCCCACAAAGAACAAATAATTGCAACCCGAAGAGTATGAGGGGTTGTCAATCCCTCTTCGGGTAACAGCGCCAGAAATTGTCAAGTTGACGGGATAAAAATTGTGGTAGATTGGATAAATATATCTTGATAAAATGCAAAATAAAATATGCAAATAGAAAGTGCAACAAGGTATTTTTGGGTTTTTAGAATAATAGATCTGAAAACAAAAGCAAATAAAAATAGATCTCAAAGGCAAATAATAGATCAGAAAGCAAAACGATAAAGAATAGACACAGGGCCGTAGATTTCACTAGTGCCTTCTAGAACTTGCGGCAGCTAGAATTGTGTTTCATCCATTCCCCTAGGGTTTCTGGAATATTTGGGGATTTATAGGGCGAAGAGGCGGTGCGGGAGGTCACCGAGGGGGGCACAATCCCCCTGGCACACCTGGGCCTCCTGGCGCGCCCTGGTGGATTGTTCCCACCTTGGGCCTCCCCTTTGGTATGTCTTTGGCCGACTGGGTATCTTCTGGTCCAGAAAAGTTATCCAAAAAGTTTCATTGTGTTTGGACTCCATTCGGTACTGATATTCTGCGAAGTAAAAAAACAAGCAAAAACAGCAACTGGCACTGGGCACTATGTCAATAGGTTAGTCCCAAAAAATGATATAAAGTTTCTATAAAATGATTGTAAAACATCCAAGAATGATAATATAACAGCATGGAACAATAAAAAAATTATAGATATGTTAGAGACGTATCAGCATCCCCAAGCTTAATTCCTGCTCGTCCTCGAGTAGGTAAATGATAAAAAGAGGATTTTTGATGTGGAATGTTGCCTAACATGTTCATCACATATTATTTTCTTTTGTGGCATGGACATTTGGACTTTTATATGGTTAAAAGCAATATTCTAGTTTTGACCTAAAGATTTCAATACTCAAGCATATCAACAAGCAACCATGTCTTTCAAAATAGGGACATTTACATTTTCCCCCTAACTTCGCCCCGACCTCATATTTACCCCTAAAATAAAACGGTGCTCGACTATACCCCTCTTCCATCTCTGACGCTAATGAAAATACCCCTCCGTACCCTTTCCGTCTGGTCAATGTGCTTTGACCATGTTAGGTAGTTATTCTGGACATCTTTGCCCTTCCTTCTTACATGTGGGGCCTGCACGCATCTCTCCAACCCCATCTCATTTCCCCCCTTCTCCTCTCTTCTGTTCTCTCTCGCGACACAAACCCTAACCCTAGTTCATCGATTTCCCCTATCGCGGCGGCTACCGACGGCGAGCTCGTGGATCCAGATGCGGAGGCGGTGGATCTGATTGCCCTGCTCATCGTTAGTCTTTAGAAGTGGTAGAAGCGGCGGCGACTAGACAAAATGGCCGTTGATTGTGGTAGCGGCGGGGGCGGCAGAGCAGAGAGCTCGCAGACCACGGCGGCGACTACAAGGGCGGGGCCAAGAGGGTATGTCTCTATGCACACTCATCATTTGCTTGCATGCACGCTTGTTTAGGGTAATTTCGTCAAGTGTTCCCGTGCTTGTGCTCTGTTCATGAACTTGCTTTTTCTTCTGAATATTTTCCGTAGGATGGACCCAGCTAGAGCGTTTAATCTGAACTGTAGAATGGAAACAAGTGTGTTAGGCAGTTCTGGTACCAAAGGATCTGGCACAGGATTTTCTTTCCCATTGGTTGTTGACTGTACATCAACTTTTATCAAGTTTAGAAGTTCTATATCAGAGAAATATCCATGGGGGTTATATGATGTTGTTGAAATTAGGTGTTGGGATATGGCAAATACTGCTTGGGTGCCTGTCCAGTGTGATGATGAGCTAGCTATCATGTTTGGAACATATGCAGAAAGTAAGTCAGTAGAGATTGAAATCAATGTAATACAAAGAAGCAGAGGAGAGATTGAGAGGAGAACTACTAGATCACAAGCTAACAGTTCTGAAGCTAGGTGCAGCCAGACAAGAGGGAGGGGTAGAAATGCAGGTGGGAGAGGAAATGCAGGTGGGAGAGGAAATGCAGATAGCAGAGGAAGTTCTAGTGGTAGAGGTAGTTCTGGTGGTAGGAATGCAGGACCTTCAGAGGCTATTTCAGTACATGAAACAACTGGAGCTGGTCCTAGCAGTAGCAAACAATCATATGCTGCTCCTATCATAGAAGAGGAAGATCCTGATGATGTTCCCATAGATGATGAGGATGAAATCTTGCATCCACTATTTGTAATTGGGAAAGTGCCTAAGGGGAAAGAGGCAGTTCCAGAAGATCAAGATTCTATCCCCCCCCCCCTCAATTTGAAGAGATAGATTTAGATGAGAGAGAGGAGGATTATGACATGGCTTATTCTGAGAGTTCTGATGAGGATAGGGCAGAAGTGCAATTTAACAGAGATGATCCTTCTTTGGCAGAAGGAACTATATTTTCTGATGTGATAGAATGCAGAAATGCACTAGCAACTTTCTCAATCAAGACACAAAGTGAGTTCAAAATTGACAAAAGTGAGCCAGGTAGATTGACAGTTCACTATGCATATCCAAGGTGTAAGTGGAGGATGCATGCCTCCTTAATGAGAAATAGCAAATTATTTCAGGTACTAAGAAGAGGAAATAACAATACTAATTGCATGTTATTTGTTGTTTCAGCACATACAACTATAGAATTTCTATGCTCATTTGTGTGTCTGACTTGCTTGTTAATTGTAATTGCAGGTGAAAGTTAACAGACATCCTCACACATGCCCTAGTGTGACAAGAAGGCAAAGGTTGAGGTCAGCAAAATGCAGATGGGTTGCAGATGCAGTTAAGAACTGGGTCAAAGAAAATTCAAATATTTCTGTGCCACAGCTTCAAACTGATCTGAAGAAGAAGTATGGGGTTGAACTGCCATACATGAGAGTCATTTAATTCCAAGATAAGAAAATGGAAAGGATTGCACATTGTAGATCTGTTTGACAAGATCAGGCAATATTTGATGGAGAAATTTGACCTGAGGCAGAGCATTGCTGCTGCTACTTATGTAGGGCACATCATAGTCCCTAAAGTGATGAAAATGCTACTGCTGAAGTCCAAGAAGGGCTTGGACATGAATATTGTGAAGAGAAGTACATTTTCAGGCAAAGGTGACTGCAATTGACAAAGAGAAGAGGGAGTGGAGGTATCCTGTGGATCTGCAAGCAATGACATGTAGTTGTATAAAGTGGCAAATTACTGGACAGCCTTGCATACATGCTCTCTATTTCATTACTTCAATGAGAGGTCCAGTAAGTGAGATAGATCAGTATGTGCATGAATTTTACTTAGTTAAAAGATTCAATCTCACTTATGCTGAAAATTTGCCTACAATGGAGGGAAAACAATAGTGGGACGTTGTTAACCCTAGGTTTAAACTCTCTGCACCTGTGCAACACAGACCTCCTGGCAGACCAAGGAAGACTAGGATAAGGGCATAGTCTGAAGGAAAAGGCCTAGGAGGCAGGAGAAAGAAGTGCTCTCGCTGTGGAAGACTAGGACATCGTGGGACCCACTGCAAAGAGTCCATTGATCCTGCTTTTGGAGAAGATGAGAATTAGGGTGCTGATAATGCTGGAATAGATGCTCCAGAATCTACTCAAGCAACTGCTCAAACTGAAGCTCCAGAAGAAGGAACAAAAGCTCCTAACTCTCCTTCAACTGCTACTAGCTCTCCTTTTGCTCCTGGCTCTCCTCCACCTGCTACTTCCCCTAAGGCTGTTGATACTGATCTGGCTAGGTATGCAATATATTATACTGGATGTACATTACTGCATGTACATGCATCAATTATATAGCTATTTTTTTGCTGACTGATCTTGATTGTGTTCATGTTTCTCAGCCCAAGGAAGAATTTCAAAAGGCCAGCTACAAGAGGTACAAAGTGGGGTTCACCACAGAAGAAGGCGAAAGGCGGCATGCAACCAAGTGTAAGCACAAGGAGCAAGGCTGCTAATCCTGCAGCCAACACAAGGAGCAAGATGGGCAAACTGTAATGCTGGAGTGTGTACTGCTGTCTTAATGTTAGATGTTGTCCAACAACTATTGGTTTGTAATGCTGGAGTGTGAATTGTTGTCTTAATATTGTCAAACTGTTGTTTAAGGGCTGGTGTGCTAGATAAGACCAGCTTGTTTTGTAATGAATTGCCTTGAACTACCCCTACTCCAGTTTCATGTGCTGCAAAATGTCCCTGAACTATTGATTTGTGCTCATATTTGCCCCTAACTATCATCTGATTGCTCACTTTTGCCCCTAAATATCTTGCTACGTGCTCAAAATTGCTCCTTTTGCTGTCATCATTGTTGAGGAAATCGTTAACTGGTAGCTGCTCGGTTGGCTAGCGAGTAGGGTATTAATCGGCTAATCGGCAAGTTAATCGGCCATTTAATCAATTAATCGGATGATTTTTTGGTTTATTGGCTACTCGGTGACCCTATGAGTAGGGATTAATTGGCAAGTTAACTGGTTAATCGGATGAATTCTTGAACAGGGGCTGTCATTCTGTGCTGAACACTGGAGCACACCTTTTTTGTTACTACTAGGAAACATTGCTGGCAATACCAAATTAAAGCATTGGTGACAAATTTAACACAAATTTTGCATTACCAAGAGAAAGTAGCTCCAATAGTGCACAAATGATAGAAGGGCTCCCATGATAGAATTACATCTGCTTAAGTTCCCAACATGATAGAATTACATCTGCTTAAGTTCCCAACATTACATCTTCAACACACTAGCAGAAACATAACACACACACTGCCACTTAATTGGCTTGCTTAGTCCAAATAGAAACTAAACTAGCCACCATGTTGATGCCAAGAACAAAGAGAAAACCCATTGTTTCCATCAGCTCATTCCTTTTCTTCAACTTCAATTGCATTTTCTTGTTTTCATTGTTCAGATCCATGACCTTCCTCTCCATCCTACTAGCTTTGATCCAACTACGTTCAAGGCCACCATGGAGCTCCTCAAAAGCTTGCCCCACTAGCTCAGTGGGAGGGGGGTCAATCCAAACAACCCAATCACACTCATCAGGAAGCTATGAAATCAGAGTTCACATAATAAGATGAAATTCATAACTTTGCAATAAATCAACGAAAACATAGTACCAAATGATGTTTTGAGGTCAGATCAATTACATGGAGTGGACAACCCAAAAACCTTCTTCCCGTGCTTGCTCCACCCCAAGAAACATGGCGCGCAGGAATTAGCCCATGCCCCGGGCAACGGTGCTTTGAGCGCTCCTCAAGGCCATAGAAACTTGGATTGGGAATGAAAAACTCGGATTGGAACTGCACAATCCCACAGTTGTCCACCTACGAGCCAAAAAGGCGCATATTACGGCCCATCCCGCGAAACCCTAGATGAGAAATCCCCAAATCCAATGTCAACCCAAAATCCAAATCGACTTACCTCACTGTCTGTGGAGGAGCTTACAGACGACATTGCGGACGTACACATGGACGGGCCCCAGTCATGCCTCCCTCCCACACCTCCAAATCACCAGTGCTCTGCTGCCTTCCTGTCTCCTATGGTCGTCGGGAGGTTGAAGAAGACGAGTGAGATAGATAACTGTTCGGCCAGGTCCCACTTGTAAGGAGGGGCATACTTGTCCAGAAAAAGTCCCAAAGTCAGTCAAACTCCTTTGACTGGACGGAAACGGTGCGGAGGGGTATTTCCAAAGCGCCATCTAACGGAAGAGGGGTATAGTTGAGCACCGTTTTATTTTAGGGGTAAAGATGAGCTCGGGACAAAGTTAGGGGGGAAATGGAATTGGCCCTTCAAAATATCAACACTAAAGAAAGTTATCCCTAGACCATCATGCTTAGTCATTGATCCATTCATGAAACACACTCGCATATTAGCTACATCCAATGCACAAGTACGATCATAGTGCTCCTCTAGTTGGTGCTTTATAGGAGAAGATGGAGACTCAAATAAAATAAAAATTGTATAAAGTAAATAGAATGGCCCTTCGCAGAGGGAAGTAGGGATTTGTAGAGGTGCCAGAGCTCAAAGCTTAAATTGAGAGATAAGAAATTTTGAGAAGCATACTTTTCCGATCAACGAAAACGACCGAGTAATTCCCAACACTTTCCATGCTAGATATATCATAGGCGGTTCCCAAATAGAAAATAAATTTTATTCCTTTTTCGACCATTCTTTCACAATCCATGGCTAGCCGTATCCATGGGTCACTTCCATACCAACACTTCTCGAGGAATTTATTATTTGACGACATAAAGTAAATTTCTTTTTTCGGGACTAGGCATCCCTATTACCGCCGTACTCTCGTGCATGGACATATTGGCCACCCCATGCCGCTTCATGAGCGGTATGAGCACACAAAAAGGAAATTCATTTTGAAAATTAGAGATGACACATACAAATTTGCTTAGAACGGCATGAAAATACCGCATATAGGTAGGTATGGTGGAGTCATATGTAAAAACTGGGTTTAAGGATTTTGGATCCACAAGTAGTATTTCTACTTAGTACAAGTGGAGGCTAGCAAATAGATTGAGAAGCAACCAACCAAGAAACAAAAAATCACATAAGCAAGCATTAAGTAAATCTAACACCGAATAATGCACCATAAGTAGGATGTAATTTCATTGCATAACTATTGACTTTCGTGCTTGCATAGGGAATCACAAACCTTAACACCAATATTCTTAAAAAAGCATAATTACTCACCAACATGACTCACATATCACTATCATCATATCTCAAAACTATTACAAAGAATCAAGTTTAATTTGTCTAATGATCTTCGTGAAAGTTTTTATTATATCCCCATTGAATATATATATCACTTTGGGACTAGTTTCATATGTTACTTTTGATAACCTCAAACAAATTTAAGTGAAGAACATGAGCATAAAAAATTTCTTCTCTCAAAATAATATACGTGAAGCATGAGAAAATTTCTTCAAAAATTTACTAACTATCCAATAAATCTAAGTGAAGCATGAGAGAATTTCTTCAAAAAAGTATATTAAAGCACATCGTGCTCAAAAAGATATAAGTGCGGCACTAGAGCAATTTGATAGCTCAAAAAAATAAGTGAAGCACGTAGAGCAATTCTATCAAATCATAGCATAATTTTGGCTCTCTCAAATAGGTGTGTCCAGCAAGGATAGATGACACAAACTAAAAATAAAAACAAGCAAAGACTCATATAATACAAGACACTCCAAGAAAAACTCATGATATGTGACGAATAAAAATATAGCTCCAAGTAAAATACTGATGGTCGTTAGAAGAAAGAGGGGATGCCTTCCGGGGCATCCCCAAGCTTAGTTGATTGGTTCTTCTTGAATAATAACTTGGGGTGCCATGGGGCATCCCCAAGCTTATGTTCTTTTCACTCCTTATTCCTTCACTCATCGTGATCTCACCCAAAACATGAAAACTTCAATCACACAAAACTTAACAAAACCTTCATGAGATCCGTTAGTATAACAAAGCAAATCACCGCTCTAAGTACTGTTGCAAACCCATTCATATTTTATTTTTGCATTATATCTACTGTATTCTAACTTTACCATGGCTTATACCCCCCGATACAATCCATAGATTCATCAAAATAAGCACACAATGCAAAGAAAACATAATCTGTTAAAAACAGAACAGCCTGTAGTAATATGGAAACTTTGTAAACTTCTATAACTCCAAAAATTCTGAAAACTTAGGAAACATAGGCAATTTGTATATAAATCTTGAAAATTATTTTACAGGGCACAAAAGTTTCTGTTTTTCAACAAGAACAAATCAACTATCACCCAACATGATCCCAAAGGATTTACTTGGCACAAACACTAATTAAAACATAAAAACACAATCATAACAGTAGCATAATTGTTCAAAAACTCAAGAACAGAAAGAAAAAGGCAAAAATAAAATTTCTTCATTGGGCTGCCTCCCAACAAGCGCTGTCGTTTTATGCCCCTAGCTAGGCATAATGCAAAGATTCAAGTATTGTCGTCTTTGGTTTTTGGTCCATAGGATGCCCTCATGATTGATTCATATGGTGGCTTAATTCTTGTTCTAAGGAAATGTTCCATACCTTCTCTTAGTGGAAGCTAAAATTTAATGTTCCCTTCTTTCATATCAATCACAGCACCTATAGTGCGTAAAACGGTCTACCAAGTATAATAGGACAAGATGGATTGCAATCAATATCAAGAACAATAAAATCTATGGGCACATAATTCCTATTTTCAAGAATAAGAACATCATTAATTCTTTCCATAGGCTTTTTAATAGTAGAATCCGCCAAGTGCAAATTAAGAGAACATTCTTCAATATCGGTAAGACCAAGCACATCACATAAAGATTCCGAAATTGTGGAAACACTAGCACCAAATCACATAAAGCAAAACACTCAAAAATTTAAATCTTGAATTTGATAGTAGGTTCCCATTCATCATGTAATTTTCTAGGAAGTGAGGTCTCTAATTCCAACTCTTCTTCTAAAGCTTTCATCATGGCATCTACAATATGTTTAGTAAAAGCTTTATTTTGTTCATAAGAATGGGGTGAATTTATCATGGATTGCAGCAAAGAAATAAATTCAATCAAAGAGCAATTATCATAATTAAAGTATTTGTAATCCAAAAGAGTGGGCACATCACTAGTTAAAGTTTTGACCTCTTCAAACCCACTTTTATCAATTTTCTTATCAAGAGTTTCAACCTACGAATTATCGGGATGCCTTCTAGATAAAGTTGACTCTTCTTCGATCCCTTTATCATCAATTTTAATTTTACTAAAAAATAATCAATAGAAGAAACACCAATTATTTTAAGGTCTTCATCATTTTTATGAAAGCAATCACTACAAAATGCTCTTTCTAAATATTTTCATTTAGCTCTAAGCATAGCGGTTCTTTTCTTACTTTCATCCATAGAAACATATAAAGCTTTAATTGATTCATTAATATCATACTTAGGTGGAAAAAATTTAATCTTCAGATATTCCACATCATGCGAAATTATATCAATACTCCTAGACATATCATCAATCTTATTCAACTTTTCTCCTATCATAGTATTGAAAGCTTTTTGGGCATTGATAAATTATTTTATATTATTCTCAAGATCAGAGGTGTTCCTATTATTATTGTAAGAAGAATTACCATAGGAATTACCATAATTATTAGAGGAATTTCCAGGAAAAGGCCTAGGACTAAAATTACTTTATAAGCATTGTTATTAAAATTGTTTCGCGAGACAAAATTCACATCTACGGGATCACTATTTTGCTCAATCAAAGTAGGCAAAGGCACATCATTAAGATCAATAGGAGAACTTTTACTAGCGATCAATTTAATAAGAGCATCAAATTTTTCACTCAACGTACTAATTTCTTCAATCAAATTAACCTTCTTACTAGTGCGTGCTCTTCCAGTATGCCATTGTGAATAATTTGCCATAATATTATAAAGAAATTTAGTAGTTTCAAGCAAAGTAATTTCCATAAAAGTACCACCCGCCGTGGAATCTAAAAGATTTCTGGAAACAAAATTCAATCCCGCATAAAAAATTGTATACTCATTCAAAGATTTAAACCATGAGTAGGACATTTCTTAGCATCAATTTCATTCTTTCCCAAGATTGCGGAACATGTTCATGCTCAAGCTGATTAAAATTCATGATCTGAGTTCTAAGGGAAATAACTTCCGCGGGTGGAAAATACTTAGTAATAAAAGCGTCTTTGCACTTACCCAAAGCATCGATACTATTGCGAGGCAAAGAAGAAAACCAAATTTTTGCATGATCCCACAAAGAGAAAGGAAATAATTTCAACTTCACAATATCATTGTGCACATATTTCTTCTTTTGCATATCACACAATTCTACGAATGTGTTTAGATGAGATGCGGCATCCTCATTAGGAGTACCGAAAAATTTCTCTTCCATAACAAGATTCAACAAAGTGGCATTAATATCACAAGATTCCGCACTAGTGGCAGGAGGAGCAATCAGAGTGCTAATAAAATCATTATTATTGGTATTGAAAAAATCACACAACTTGGTATTTTCTTGAGACATTGTGATTACGCAAGCAAGATTGCAAACAAAAACAGATCTGACGAGAAAAGGCAAATGAAAAGGAGGGCAAATAAAACGTGATAGTTTTGTGAAGTGGGGGAGATGAAAATGAGAGGCAAATGGCAAATAATGTAAATTGCAAGGAGATGAGATTTGTGATTAGGAACCCGATAGATGTTGATGATGTCTCCCCAGCAACGACACCAAAAATTCCTTTTGATGTCGCTTGAAACTGTGTCGGTATTTCCCCAAAGAAGAAGGGATGATGTAGTACAACTACGGTAGGTATTTCCCTTAGTTATGAAACCAAAGTATCAATCCAGTAGGAAAACCAAGCAACACTATGTAAAAGGTACCTGCACACAAACTTGCAACCCGATGCGTATGAGGGGTTGTCAATCCCTCTTCGGCTAACGGCGCCAGAAATTGTCAAGTTGACGGGATAAAAATTGCGGTAGATTGGATAAATAGACCTCGATAAAACACAAAATAAAATATGCAAATAAAAAGTGCAGCAAGGTATTTTTGGGTTTTTATAATAATAGATCTGAAAACAAAAGCAAATAAAAATATATCTGAAAGGCAAATAATAGATTAGAAAGCAAATATGATAAAGAATAGACCTGGGGGCCGTTGATACGTCTCCAACATATCTATAATTTTTTTATTATTCCATGCTATTATATTATCTGTTTTATATGCATTAATATGCTATTTTATATTATTTTTTGGACTAACCTATTAACCTAGAGCCCAGTGACAGTTTCTTTTTTTTCCTTGTTTTTGAGTTTCGCAGAAAAGGAATATCAAACGGAGTCCAAACGGAATAAAACTTTCGCGGTGATTTTTCTTGGACCAGAAGACACATCTGGGACTTGGAGTCTATGTCATAAGACCCTCGAGGATACGACAAGCTAGGGGGCACTTCCCTAGGGCTTGTGGCCCCCTAGAGACCCCCTGACCTCCTTCCTTGGCCTATAAATTCACAAATATTCCCAAACCCTCAGAAGCATCCACGAAAATACTTTTCCGCTGTCGCAACCTTCTATGCCCGTGAGATCCCATCTTGGGGCCTTTTCCGGTGATCTGCCAGAGGGGGATTCGATCACGGAGGGCATCTACATCAACCCTCTTGCCCTTCCGATAAAGCGTGAGTAGTTTACCTCAGACCTAGAGGTCCATAGCTAGTATCTAGATGGCTTCTCTCTCTGATCTTCAATAACATGTTCTCCTCGATGTTCTTGGATTTCTATCCGATGAATTGTGGATTTATGATCAGATTATCTATGAATATTATTTGAATCTTCTCTGAATTCTTATATGCATGATTTGATATCTTTGTATTTCTCTTCGAATTATCGGTTTGGTTTGGCTAACTAGATCGGTGTTTCTTGCAATGGGAGAGATGCTTAGTTTTGGGTTCAATCTTGTGGTGTTCTCACCCAGTGACAAAGTAGGGGTAGTGAGGCACATATTGTATTGTTTCCATCAAGGATAAAAATATGGGGTTTTCATCATATTGCTTGAGTTTATCCCTCTACATCATGTCATCTTACTTAAGGCGTTACTGTTGCGAAACGTTGCATGGAAAAACAAAAAAAATCTATGCAACGCAATGATCTATCCATGGAGATGCATAGCAATGAGGGGAGAGTGTGTCTACGTACCCTCGTAGACCGTAAGCGGAAGCGTTTGACAACGCGGTTGATGTAGTCGAACTTCTTCTAGCTCCGACCGATCAAGTACCGAACGTACGACACCTCCGAGTTCTGCACATGTTCACCTCGGCGACGTCCCTTGCCTTCTTGATCCAGCAAGTCGTCGAGGTAGTAGATGAGTTCCGTCAGCACAGGGCATGGTGATGGTGAAGTGATCTTCGCAGGGCTTCGCCTAAGCACTACAAAGATATGGCAGTGGGAGTAAATGGTGGAGGGGGACGCCGCACACGGCTAACAATTGTCTGGTCTGTGCTAGGGGAGCCCCTCCCACATACATATAGGTGGGAGGGAGAGGGGAGGCAGCCAAGGAGGCGCCCAGGTAGGCCAAATCCTACTTGGGGCCTTCCTATGGCTGGCGCCCCCACCCCTTCCTTATCTGCCGAAGGGGGAAGGAAAGAGGAGGGGGGAGGGAAGGAAGGGGGAGGCCGAATACCTCCCCTTTCCTTCTCCCTTCCCCTCTTTCCTTCTCCTCTGGTTCAGGGGGGGCACACCAGCCCCTGGTGGCTGGTGCGTTTCCCCTCTTGGCCCATTGGGCCCATATCTTTTGTCGGGGATGCCTGGAACCCCTTCCGGTGACCCGATAGGTACCCGGTACCCTCGGAACACTTCTGGTGTCCGAATACCATCATCCTATATACCAATCTTTACCTCTCGACAATTTCGCGACTCCTCTCATGTCCGTGATCTCATCCGGGACTCCGAACAACATTCGGTCACCAAATCACATAACTCATATAATACAATATCGTCATCGTATGTTAAGCGTGCGGAACCTACGGGTTCGAGAACTATGTAGACATGACCGAGACACCTCTCTGGTCAATAACCAATAGCGAAACTTGGATGCCCATATAGGATCCTACATATTCTACGAAGATCTTTATCGGTCAAACCGTTATGATAACATACGTAATTCTCTTTGTCCATCAGTATGTTAGTTGCCCGAGATTCGACCGTTGGTATCTTCATACCAAGTTCAATCTCATTATCGGCAAGTCTCTTTACTCGTTCCGTAATACATCACCTCGTGACTAACTCCTTAGTAGTTTGCTTGCAAGCTTATGATGTGTATTACCGAGAGGGCCCAAAGATACCTCTCCAATACTCGGAGTGACAAATCCTAATCTCGATCTATGCCAACTCAACAAACACCTTTGGAGATACCTGTAGAGCATCTTTATAATCACCCAGTTACGTTGTGACATTTGTTAGCACATAAGGCATTCCTCTGGTATCTTGGAGTTGCATAATCTCATAATCGAAGGAATATGTATTTGACATGAAGAAAGCAATAGCAATAAAACTTAACGATCATAATGCTAAGCTAACGGATGGGTCCTGTCATGTGATCCCGTTATCAAATGATAACACATGTTTATGGTTAGGAAACCTTAACCATATTTGATCAACGAGCTAGTCTAGTAGAGGCTCACAAGGGGCACGGTATTTGTTTATGTATCCACACATGTGTTTATGTTTCCGATCAATACAATTCTAGCATGATAATAAACCTTTATCATGTATAAGGAAATATAAAATAACAACTTTGTTATTGCCTCTAGGGCATATTTCCTTCAGTTACTCCGTTCTTTCTGAACTAAATACTCTAGATGCATGCTGGATAGCGGTCGACGTGTGGAGTAATAGTAGTAGATGCAGGCAGGAGTCGGTCTACTTGACACGGGCATGATGCCTATATGCATAATCATTGCCTTGGATATCGTCATAACTTTGCATTTTTCTATCAATTTCTCGACAGTAATTTGTTCACCCACCGTATTATTTGCCTTCAAGAGAGAAGCCTCCAGTGAAACCTATGGCCCTCGGGTTTATTTTCCATCATATATTTTCAGATCTATAAACCAAAAATACAAAAAATACCTTGTTGCAATTTATTTACTTTTATTGTGTTTTACGTTTTCGCAATCTTTTATACCTATCTCTGTCAGATCTCACCTTTGCAATTGATCGTGAAGGGATTGACAATCCCTTTATCGTGTTGGGTGCAAGTGTTTGATTGTTTGTGCAGGTACATAGATTGGAGACTTGCTTGTACCTCCTACTGGATTGATACCTTGGTTCTCTAACTGAGGAAAATACTTCTCTCTACTTTGCTGCATCACCCTTTCCTCTTCAAGGGAAAAACCAACGCAAGCTCAAGAGGTAGCAGGAAGTATTTCTGGCGCCATTGTCGGGGAGGTCTACGTCAAGCCTACCAAGTACCCATCATAAACTATCATCTCTTGCATTACATTATTTGCCATTTGCCTCTCGTTTTCCACTCCCCCACTTCTAAAATGATTTCAGAAAAATACAAAAAGATTTGCCTTTTTCTTCGCCTTCTTTTCGTATGTGTTTTTGCCTGTTTGCTATCTTTGCTTGTGTTGCCATGTGCCTTCTATTTGCTTGCATCTTTGCTTGCTAAAAATCTATTGATATGGATCCACTTAAAGTGTTCTACTTGGATCATCTTTGATCCATATGTTCTCGTGCTGAAACTCCAACTAGTTTATTTGAGAGAAAACTTTTAGATGAGCATGCTCATTTTGTGCGTCACCGTTTCTCTGAAAAAGGGAGACTCTTCTGGAATAAAATATATTTTTGCTTTGTTATTCTTGGAATCTTTCTGAACTTTGTGATTTTATTTGTTGCTCTAAGAACCCTAAAAACACCTTCCCTACCTATGTGAGTTCAGTGATAATGAAATCTTATCTTCTTATGAAAAGGGTGTTCATAGTTACTATGATATCAAACAAAGTAATAGACGCATGCTCCTAGGATGATCATCATTATTGGAGCATTGTCCCATGTGAGGAAAGGATGATGGAAGCTATAAAAGTATGAAACAATTGCTTGACTTGTCATTAGGGTTGTGCATGATTTAATACTTTATGTGATGAAGATGGAGCATAGCCAGACTATATGATTTTGTAGGGATAACTTTCTTTGGCCATGTCATTTTGAGAAGATATGATTGCTTTGTTAGTATGCTTGAAATATTATTGTTTTTATGTCAATTAAGCTTGGGGATGCTTGATACGTCTCCAACGTATCTATAACTTTTTATTGTTCCATCCTATTATATTATCTGTTTTAGATGTTTTATATGCATTGATATGTTATTTTCTATTATGTTTGGGACTAATCTATTAACCTAGAGCCTAGTGTCGGTTTCTTTTTTTTGAGTTTCGCAGAAAAGGATATCCAACGGAGTCCAAATGAAATAAAACTTTCGCGATGATTTTTCTTGGACCAGAAGACACACGTGGGACTTGGAGTCCGAGTCAGGAGACCCTCGAGGAGACGACAAGCTAGGGGCGCACCCCTAGGGCTTGTGGCCCCCTCGGAGACCCCCTGACCTCCTTCCTTGGCCTATAAATTCACAAATATTCCCAAACCCTCAGAAGCATCCACGAAAATACTTTTTCGTCGCCGCAACCTTCGGTTCCCGTGATATCCCATCTTGGGGTCTTTTCCAGCGATCTGCCGGAGGGGGATTCGATCACGGAGGGCATGGACATCAACCCTACTGCCCTTCCGATGAAGCGTGAGTAGTTTACCTCAGACCTACAGGTCAGCTAGTAGCTAGATGGCGTCTTCTCTCTCTTTGATCTTCAATGCCATGTTCTCCTTGATGTTCTTGGAGTTCTATCCAATGTAATCTTCTTCGCGATGTGTTTGTCGAGATCTGGTGAATTGTGGATTTATGATTAGATTATTTGTGAATATTATTTGAATCTTCTCTGAATTCTTATATGCATGATTTGATATCTTCGTATTTGTCTTTGAATTATCGGTTTGGTTTGGCGAACTAGATTAGTATTTCTTGCAATGGGAGAGGTGCTTAGTATTGGGTTCAATCTTGCGGTGTCCTCAACCAGTGACAATATAGGGGTAGCGGGGCACGTATTGTATTTTTGCCATCAAGGATAAAAATATGGGGTTTTCATCATATTGCTTGAGTTTATCCCTCTACATTATGTCATCTTACTTAAGGTGTTACTCAATTCTTTATGAACTTAATACTCTAGATGCATGTTGGATAGCGGTCGATGTGTGGAGTAATAGTAGTAGATGCAGGCAGGAGTCGGTCTACTTGACACGGACATGATGCCTATATGCATAATCATTGCCTCGGATATCATCATAACTTTGCACTTTTCTATCAATTCCTTGATAGTAATTTGTTCACCCACCGTATTATTTGCCTTCAAGAGAGAAGCCTCGAGTGAAACCTATGGCCCCTGGGTCTATTTTCCATCATATATTTTCAGATCTATAAAACAAAAATACCAACAATACTTTCTGCAATTTATTTAATTTTATTTTGTTTTACATTTTAACAATCTTTTATACCAATCTCTATCAGATCTCACCTTTGCAATTGACAGTGAAGGGATTGACAACCCCTTTATCGCATTGGGTGCAAGTGTTTGATTGTTTGTGCAGGTGCGTAGATTGGAGACTTGCTTGTACCTCCTAATGGATTGATACATTGGTTCTCTAACTGAGGGAAATAATTCTCTCTACTTTGCTGCATCACCCTTTCCTCTTCAAGGGAAAAACCAACGCAAGCTCAAGAAGTAGCAGGAAGTATTTCTGGCGCCATTGCCGGGGAGCTCTACGTCAAGCCTACCAAGTACCCATCATCAACTATCATCTCTTGCATTACATTATTTGCCATTTGCCTCTCGTTTTCCTCTCCCGCACTTCTAAAATGATTTCAGAAAAATACAAAAAGTTTTGCCTTTTTATTCGTCTTCTTTTCGTATGTGTTTTTGCTTGTTTGCTATCTTTGCTTGTGTTGCCATGTGCCTTCTATTTGCTTGCATCTTTTCTTGCTAAAAATCTATTGATATGGATCCACTTAAAGTGTTCTACTTGGATCATCTTCGATACATATGTGCTCGTGCTGAAACTCCAACTAGTTTGTTTAAGGGAAAATCTTTAGATGAGCATGCTCATTTTGTGTGTCATCATTTGTTTGAAAAAGGGAGACTCTTATGGAATAAAATATATTTTTTCTTTGTTATGCTTGGAATCTTTATGAAATTTGTGATTTTATTTGTTATTCTAAGAACCCTAAAAACACCTTCCCTACCTATGTGAGTTTAATGATAATGAAATCTTATCTTCTTATGAAAGGGTGTTTATAGCTATTACGATATCAAACAAATTGAAGAATTTGTTGCTTTTAAGGGTGCTTATGAAGTTCCTTCTTTGATTGAAAATTATGATATTACTCTCCACAAATCTGAAAATTTTGACATACTTAGATATTGCTATGAAAAATATGCTCATAATGCCTATGTTAAGGAATTTATTGAGAGAATGACCATTGCTTTGGAAGAAAATAATGATATGCATGAATCTATAGATAGTTATGATTCCGTTGATTTGATTGAAATATCCCTTGATGAACATGATGCTTGCTATTCTTGTGGCCATGATGCCAATATTTATGGAGATGAATTTGCTGTAGTTCCTTATGTTAAACATGAGACTATTGCTATTGCACCCATACTTGATAGTTCCTTGAATCAAAAGCATGATTGCAATGATGTTATTATAAATTCTACTAATGTCAATTGTGCTAATGGTATGCAAAACCCCAAGCTTGGGGATGCTAGTTTTGCTATGTCCTCTACTTATTGCAATGATCATGATTGGGGTGATAATGCTGTTGGGTAACGTAGTAATTACAAAATTTTCCTACGCACATGCAAGATCATGGTGATGCATAGCAACGAGAGGGGAGAGTGTTGTCCATGTACCCTCGTAGACCAAAAGCGGAAGCGTTAGCACAACGCGGTTGATGCAGTCGTACGTCTTCACAATCCAACCGATCAAGTACCGAACGCACGGCACCTCCGAGTTCAACACACGTTCATCCCGATGACGTCCCTCGAACTGTGATCTAGCCGAGTGTTGAGGGAGAGTTTCTTCAGCACGACGGCGTGGTGACGATGATGATGTTCTACCGATGTAGGGCTTTTCCTAAGCACCGCTACAGTATTACCGAGGTGGACTATGGTGGAGGGGGCACCGCACACGGCTAAAAGATCAACAGATCAATTGTTGTGTCTCTAGGGTGCCCCCTGCCCTCGTATATAAAGGAGCAAGGGGGGAGAGGCGGCCGGCCAGGAGGGGCGCGCCAGGAGGAGTCCTACTCCCACCGGGAGTAGGACTCCCTCCCTTTCCTTGTTGGATTAGGAGAGGTGAGGTAAGCAGAGAGGGGGGAAAGGAAAGGGGGCGCCGCCCCGCCCCCTCCTTGTCCAATTCGGACTTGGGGGGAGGGGCACGCGGCTGCCCCTTGGCTGCCACTCCTCTTCCACCAATTGGGCCCATGAGGCCCAATAACCTCCGGGGGGTTCCGGTAACCCCCCGGTACTCCGGTATATATCCGATAACCCCCGAAACCATTCCGGTGTCTGAATATAGTCGTCCAATATATAAATCTTCATGTCTTGACCATTTTGAGACTCCTCATTATGTCTGTGATCACATCCGGGACTCCGAACAATCTTCGGTGCATCAAAACATATAAACTCATAATATAACTATCATCGAAACTTTAAGCGTGCGGACCCTATGGGTTCGAGAACTATGTAGACATGACCGAGGCACGTTTCCGGTCAATAACCAATAGAGGAACCTGGATGCTCATATTGGCTCCCACATATTCTACAAAGATCTTTATCGGTCAAACCGCATAACAACATACGTTGTTCCCTTTGTCATTGGTATGTTACTTGCCCGAGATTCGATCGTTGGTATCTCAATACCTAGTTCAATCTCGTTACTGGCAAGTCTCTTTACTCGTTCCGTAATACATTATCCCGCAACTAACTCATTAGTTGCAATGCTTGCAAGGCTTATAGTGATGTGCATTACCGAGTGGGCCCAGAGATACCTCTCCGACAATCGGAGTGACAAATCCTAATCTCAAAATACGCCAACCCAACAAGTACCTTCGGAGACACCTGTAGAGCACCTTTATAATCACACAGTTACGTTGTGATGTTTGGTGGCACACAAAGTGTTCCTCCGGTAAACGGGAGTTGCATAATCTCATAGTCATAGGAACATGTATAAGTCATGAAGAAAGCAATAGCAACAAACTAAACGATCAAGTGCTAAGCTAACGGAATGGGTCAAGTCAATCACATCATTCTCCTAATGATGTGACCCCGTTAATCAAATGACAACTCAAGTCTATGGTTAGGAAACATAACCATCTTTGATCAACGAGCTAGTCAAGTAGAGGCATACTAGTGACACTCTGTTTGTCTATGTATTCACACATGTATTATGTTTCCGATTAATACAATTCTAGCATGAATAATAAACATTTATCATGATATAAGGAAATAAATAATAACTTTATTATTGCCTCTAGGGCATATTTCCTTCAGTGTCCCACTTGCACTAGAGTCAATAATCTAGTTCACATCGCCATGTGATTTAATACCAATAGTTCACATCACCATGTGATTAACACCCATAGTTCACATCGACATGTAACCAACACCCAAAGGGTTTATAGAGTCAATAATCTAGTTCGCATCGACATGTAACCAACACCCAGAAGGTTTTGTCAATCCCAAAGAGTACTAAGGTGTGATCATGTTTTGCTTGTGAGAGAAGTTTAGTCAACGGGTCTGCCACATTTAGATCCATAAGTATTTTGCAAATTACTATGTCAACAATGCTCTGCGCGGAGCTACTCTAGCTAATTGCTCCCACTTTCAGTATGTATCCAGATTGAGATTTAGAGTCATCTGGATCAGTGTCAAAATTTGCATCGACGTAACCTTTACGAAGAACCTTTTTTGTCACCTCCATAATCAAGAAACATATCCTTATTCCACTAAGGATAATTTTTGACCATTGTCCAATGATCTACTCCTAGATCACTATTATACTCCCTTGCCAAAAACAGTGTAGGGTATACACTAGATCTGGTACACAGCATGGCATATTTTATAGAACCTATGGCCAAGGCATAGGGAATGACTTTCATTCTCTTTCTATCTTCTGCTGTGGTCGGGCTTTGAGTCTTACTCAGTTTCACACCTTTTAACACAGGCAAGAACTCTTTCTTTGACTGTTCCATTTTGAACTACTTCAAAATCTTGTCAAGGTATGTACTCATTGAAAAACTTATCAAGCGTCTTGATCTATCTCTATAGATCTTGATGCTCAATATGTAAGCAGCTTCACTGAGGTCTTTCTTTGAAAAACTCCTTTCAAACACTCCTTTATGCTTTGCAGAATAATTCTACATTATCTCCGATCAACAATATGTCATTCACATATACTTATCAGAAATGTTGTAGTGCTCCCACTCACTTTCTTGTAAATACAGGCTTCACCGCAAGTCTGTATAAAACTATATGCTTTGATCAACTTATCAAAGTGTATATTCCAACTCCGAGATGCTTGCACCAGTCCATAGATGGATTGCTGGATCTTGCATATTTTGTTAGCACCTTTAGGATTGACAAAACCTTCTGGTTGCATCATATACAACTCTTCTTAAATAAATCCATTAAGGAATGCAGTTTTGTTTATCCATTTGTCAGATTTCATAAAATGCGGCAATTGCTAACATGATTCGGACAGATTTAAGCATAGATACGAGTGAGAAACTCTCATCATAGTCAACACCTTGAACTTGTCGAAAACCTTTTTGCGACAATTCTAGCTTTGTAGATAGTAACACTACTATCAGCGTCCGTCTTCCTCTTGAAGATCCATTTAATCTCAATGGCTCGCCGATCATTGGGCAAGTCAATCAAAGTCCATACTTTGTTCTCATACATAGATCTCATCTCAGATTTCATGGCCTCAAGCCATTTCATGGAATCTGGGCTCATCATTGCTTCCTCATAGTTCGTAGGTTCGTCATGGTCAAGTAACATGACCTCCAGAACAGGATTACCGTACCACTCTGGTGCGGATCTCACTCTGGTTTACCTACGAGGTTCGGTAGTAACTTGATCTGAAGTTACATGATCATCATCATTAGCTTCCTCACTAATTGGTGTAGTAGTCACAGGAACAGATTTCTATGATGAACTACTTTCCAATAAGGGAGCAGGTACAGTTACCTCATCAAGTTCTACTTTCCTCCCACTCACTTGTTTAGAGAGAATCCCCTTCTCTAGGAAGGATCCATTCTTAGCAATAAAGATCTTGCCTTCGGATCTGTGATAGAAGGTGGACCCAACATTTTGGGTATCCTATGAAGACACACTTCTCCGATTTGGGTTCAATCTTTCATGTTGAAACTTTTTCACATAAGCATCGTAACCCCAAACTTTAAGAAATGACAACCTTGGTTCTTGCCAAACCACGGTTCATAAGGTGTCATCTCAACAGATTTAGATGGTGCCCTATTTAATGTGAATGCAGTTGTCTCTAATGCATAACCCCAAAACGATAGTGGTAAATCGGTAAGAGACATCATAGATTGCACCATATCAAATAAAGTATGGTTATGATGTTCGGACACACCATTACGGTGTGGTGTTCCAAGTGGCGTGAGTTGCGAAACTATTTCGCATTGTTTGAAATGAAGACCAAACTCGTAACTCAAATATTCTCCTCCATGATGAGATCGTAGAAACTTTATTTTCTTGTTACGATGATTTTCCACTTCACTCTGAAATTATATGAACTTTTCAAATGTTTTAGACTTATGTTTCATCAAGTAGATATACACATATCTGCTCAAATCATCTGTGAAGGTCAGAAAAACAGTGATACCTGTTGTGAGTCTCAACATTCATCGGACCACATACATCTATATGTATGATTTCCAACAAATCTGTTGCTCGCTCCATACTACCGGAGAACGGTGTTTTAGTCATCTTGCCCATGAGGCACGGTTCGCAAGTACCAAGTGATTCATAATCAAGTGGTTCCAAAAGTCCATCGGTATGGAGTTTCTTCATGCGCTTTACACCGATATGACCTAAACGGCAGTGCCACAAATAAGTTGCACTATCATTATTAACTTTTCATCTTTTGGCTTCAATATTATGAATATGTGTATCACCACGATCGAGATCCAACGAACCATTTTCATTGGGTGTATGACCATGGAAGGTTTTATTCACGTAAACAGAACAACTATTATTCTCTAACTTAAATGAATAACCGTATTGCAATAAACATGATCAAATCATATTCATGCTCAATGCAAACACCAAATAACATTTATTTAGGTTTAACACTAATCTCGAAAGTATAGGGAGTGTGCAATGATGATCATATCAATCTTGGAGCCACTTCCAACACACATCGTCACTTCACCCTTAACTAGTCTCTGTTCATTCTGCAACTCCTGTTTCGAGTTACTAATCACAGCAACTGAACTAGTATCAAATACTGAGGGGTTGCTATAAACACTAGTAAAGTACACATCAATAACATGTATATCAAATATACCTTTGCTTACTTTGCCATCCTTCTTATCCGCCAAATACTTGGGGCAATTTTGCTTCTAGTGACCAGTCCCTTTGCAGTAGAAGCACTTAGTCTCAGGCTTAGGTCTAGACTTGGGCTTCTTCACTTGAGCAGCAACTTGCTTGCCGTTCTTATTGAAGTTCCCCTTCTTCCCTTTACCCTTTTTCTTGAAACTAGTGGTCTTGTCAACCATCAACACTTGATGCTTTTCTTGATTTCTACCTTCATCGATTTCAACATCATGAAAAGCTCGGGAATCGTTTTCGTCATCCCTTGCATACTATAGTTCATCACGAAGTTCTACTAACTTGGTGATGGTGACTAGAGAATTCTGTCAAAAACTATTTTATATGGAAGATTAACTCCCACTTGATTCAAGCGATTGTAGTACCCAGACAATCTGAGCGCATGCTCACTTCTTGAGCTATTCTCCTCCATCTTTTAGCTATAGAACTTGTTGGAGACTTCATATCTCTCAACTCGGGTATTTGCTTGAAATATTAACTTCAACTCCTGGAACATCTCATATCGTCCATGACGTTCAAAACGTCTTTGAAAACCAGATTCTAAGCCGTAAAGCATGGTGCACTAAACTATCAAGTAGTCATCATATTGAGCTAGCCAAACGTTCATAATGTCTGCATCTGCTCCTGCAATAGGTCTGTCACCTAGCGGTGCATCAAGGACATAATTCTTCTGTGCAGCAATGAGGATAATCCTCAGATCACAGATCCAATCCGCATCATTGCTACTAACATCTTTCAACTTAGTTTTCTCTAGGAACATATCAAATTAAAACAGGGGAGCTAAATGCGAGCTATTGATCTACAACATAGATATGCTAATACTACCAGGACTAAGTTCATGATAAATTAAAGTTCAGTTAATCAAATTATTAAAGAACTCCCACTTAGATAGACATCCCTCTAATCCTCTAAGTGATCACGTGATCCATATCAACTAAACCATGTCTGATCAACACGTGAGATGGAGTAATTTCAATGGTGAACATCACTATGTTGATCATATCTACTATATGATTCACGCTCGACCTTTCGGTCTCCGTGTTCCGAGGCCATATCTGTTATATGCTAGACTCGTCAAGTTTAACCTGAGTATTCCGCGTGTGCAACTGTTTTGCACCCGTTGTATTTGAACGTAGAGCCTATCACACCCGATCATCACGTGGTGTCTCAGCACGAAGAACTTTCACAACGGTGCATACTCAGGGAGAACATTTGTACCTTGATAATTAGTGAGAGAGCATCTTATAAAGCTACCGTCAAACTAAGCAAAATAAGATGTATAAAAGATAAACATCACATGCAATCAAAATATGTGACATGATATGGCCATCATCATCTTGTGCCTTTGATCTCCATCTCCAAAGCATCGTCATGATTTCCGTCGTCACCGGCATGACACCATGATCTCCATCGTCTTGATCTATATCAATGTTTCATCACATGGTCGTCTCGCCAACTATTGCTCTTGCAACTATTGCTATCGCATAGTGATAAAGTAAAGCAATTATTTGGCGCTTGCATCTTATGCAATAAAGAGACAACCATAAGGCTTCTGCCAGTTGCCAATAACTTCAACAAAACATGATCATCTTACACAACAACTTATATCTCATCATGTCTTGACCATATCACATCAAAACATGCCCTGCAAAAACAAGTTAGACGTCCTCTACTTTGTTGTTGCAAGTTTTGCGTGGCTGCTACGGGCTGAGCAAGAACCGTTCTTACCTATGCATCAAAACCACAACGATAGTTTGTCAAGTTAGTGTTGTTTTAACTTTCTTAAGGACCGGGCGTAGCCACACTCGGTTCAACTAAAGTTGGAGAAACTGACACCCGCTAGTCACCTGTGTGCATAGCACGGCGGTAAAACCAGTCATGCTTAAGCATACGCGTAATGTTGGTCCGGGCCGCTTCATCCAACAATATCGCCAAACCAAAGTGTAACATGCTGGTAAGAAGTATGACTTATATCGCCCACAACTCACTTGTGTTCAACTCGTGCATATTACATCAACGCATAAAACCTAGCTCGGATACCACTGTCGGGTAACGTAGTAATTTCAAAATTTTCCTACGCGCACGCAAGATCATTGTGATGCATAGCAATGGGAGGGGAGAGTGTTGTCCACGTACCCTCATAGACCGAAAGCGGAAGCGTTAGCACAACGCGGTTGATGTAGTCGTACGTCTTCACGATCCGACCGATCAAGTACCGAATGCACAACACCTTCGAGTTCAGCACACGTTCAGCCCAATGACGTCCCTCGAACTCCGATCTAGCCGAGTGTTGAGGGAGAGTTTCGTCAGCACGACGGCGTGGTGACAATGATGATGTTCTACTGACGCAGGGCTTTGCCTAAGCACCGCTACAGTATTATCAAGGTGGACTATGGTGGAGGGGGGCACCGCACATGGCTAGAAGATCAACAGATCAATTGGTGTGTCTCTAGGGTGCCACCCTACCCCCGTATATAAAGGAGCAAGGGGGGAGAGGCGGCCGGCCAGGAGGGGCGCGCCAGGAGGAGTCCTACTCCCACGGGGAGTAGGACTCCCTCCCTTTCCTTGTTAGATTAGGAGAGGAGAGGGAAGGAGAGAGAGGGGGAAAGGAAAGGGGGGCGCCCCCCCCCTTGTCCAATTCGGACTTGGGGGGAGGGGCGCGCGGCTGCCCCTTAGCCGCCTCTCCTCTTCCACCAATTAGGCCCATGAGGACCAATAACCTCTGAGGGGTTCCGGTAACCCCCTGGTACTGCAGTATATATCCGATAATCCCCGGAACCATTCCGGTGTCCGAATATAGTCGTCCAATATATCAATCTTCATGTCTCGACCATTTCGAGACTCCTCATTATGTTCATGATCACATCCGGGACTCCGAACAATCTTCGGTACATCAAAACATATAAACTCATAATATAACTGTCATTGAAACTTTAAGCGTGCGGACCCTACGGGTTCGAGGACTATGTAGACATGACCGGGACACGTTTCCGGTCAATAACCAATAGAGGAACCTGGATGCTCTATTGGCTCCCACATATTCTATGAAGATCTTTATTGGTCAAACCACATAACAACATACGTTGTTCCCTTTGTCATCGATATGTTACTTGCCCGAGATTCGATCGTCGGTATCTCAATACCTAGTTCAATCTCGTTACCGGCAAGTCTCTTTACTCGTTCCGTAATACATCATCCTGCAACTAACTCATTAGTTGCAATTCTTGCAAGGCTTATAGTGATGTGCATTACCGAGTGGGCCTAGAGATACCTCTCCGACAATCGGAGTGACAAATCCTAATCTCGAAATACGCCAACCCAACAAGTACCTTCGGAGACACCTGTAGAGCACCTTTATAATCACCCAGTTACGTTGTGATGTTTGGTAGCACACAAAGTGTTCCTCCGGTAAACGGGGGTTGCATAATCTCATAGTCATAGGAACATGTATAAGTCATGAAGAAAGCAATAGCAACAAACTAAACGATCAAGTGCTAAGCTAACGAAATGGGTCAAGTCAATCACATCATTCTCCTAATGATGTGATCCCGTTAATCAAATGACAACTCATGTCTATGGTGAGGAAACATAACCATCTTTGATCAATGAGCTAGTCAAGTAGAGGCATACTAGTGACACTTTGTTTGTCTATGTATTCACACATGTATTATGTTTCCGGTTAATACAATTCTAGCATGAATAATAAACATTTATCATGATATAAGGAAATAAATAATAACTTTATTATTGCCTCTAGGGCATGTTTCCTTCAAATGCTTCTTATGATCTTGAAAATTTATTTAAGCCTCATGATGAATATGTTTTCTATAGTAATAAAAGTGGGTTTGGAGAGGTCTTGACTCTGTTTTATGATAATCCCACTATTTTGGAAGAGTGTCAACTTTGCATGCATGTGGATCATGTTGAGAATATTTTATGTGATAGTTATATTGTTGAATTTGATTATGATCCTACATGTAATTATTATGAGAGAGGAAAACATGGTTGTAGAAATTTTCATGTTACTAAATTACCTCTCGTTATGTTGAGATTGCTATTGTTCCTTTCTTCTTCCTTGCATATGCTAGTTTTTGCTTGCCTTGATAATTTGTTTGCTTATAAGATTCCCATGCATAGGAAGTATGTTATACTTAGATGTGTTTTTCACATGCTACATGATGCTCTCTTCATGTTTCAATCGCTATCTTTCATGTGAGCATCATCGAAATTATCAATGCCTAGCTAGGGGCGTTAAACAGTAGCGCTTGTTGGGAGGTAACCCAAATTTTTTTTGCTTTTTTGGTTCTGTTTTTCAATAAATTTTTCATATAGCCTCTGGTTGGATGTGTTTTTATGTTTTAATTAGTGTTTGAGCCAAGTAAGACGGTTGGGATGGCTTACGGTCATAGTTGATTTGATCTTGATGAAAAACAAAAACTTTTGCGCCTAGTAAACGAATTTACATTTTTATCAAAAGCGCAATAAAATACTGAATCTTTTTGCACAAGATTTATATACAAATTGCCTCTATTTTCCTAATTTTTCAGAATCTTTGGAGTTATAGAAGTATTCAAAGTTTAAAGATTACTACAGACTGTTCTGTTTTTGATAGATTATGTTTTCTATGTGTTGTTTGCTTATTTTGATGAATCTATGGGTAGTATCGGGGGGTATGAACCATGTATAAGTTGGAATAGAGTAGATATTACACCAATATTATTTAAGAATGAGTTAACAACAATACCAAAAGTGGTGATTTTATTTTCTTATACTAACGGATCTCATGAGTTTTCTGTTGAGTTTGGTGTTGTGAAGTTTTCAAGTTTTGGGTAAATATTTGATGGACTATGGAATAAGGAGTGGCAAGAGCCTCCAGGTAATATTCAAGGAAAACCAAGAGCCCAAGCTTGGGGATGCCCCGGAAGGCATCCCCTTCTTTCGTCTTCATCCATTGGTAAATTTACTTGAGGCCATATTTTTATTCACCACATGATATCTGTTTTGCTTGGAGAGTCTTGTATGATATGAGTCTTTGCTTTTTAGTTTTCCACAATCAACCTTGCTGTACACACATTTTGAGAGGGGCACGCATGAATCGTGAATTTATTAGAATACTCTATGTGCTTCACTTATTTCTTTTTAGCTAGGCAATTTTGCTCTAGTGCTTCACTTATATCTTTTTAGAGCACGACGGTGGATTTATTTTATAGAAATTGCTGAACTCTCTTGCTTCACTTATATTATTCTGAGAGTCTCTATAAACAGCATGGTAATTTGCTTTGGTTATGAATTTAGTCCTAATATGATGAGCATCCAAGAGGGATATATAAAAACTTTCATATAAAATGCGTTGAATAATATGAGAAGTTTGATTCCTTATGATTGTTTTGAGATAGAAAGATGGTAATATTAGAGTCATGCTAGCGAGTAATTCTGGACGGGTAGAAATACTTGTGTTAAAGTTTGTGATTCCCGTAGAATGCACGTATGGTGAACCGTTATGTGATGAAGTCGGAGCATGATTTATTTATTGATTGTCTTCCTTATGAGTGGCGGTCGGGGACGAGCAATGGTCTTTTCCTACCAAGCTATCCCCCAGGAGCATATGTCTATTACTTTGTTTCGGTAGCTAATAAATTTTGGCAATAAGTATGTGAGTTATTTATGACTAATGTTGAGTCCATGGATTATACGCACTCTCACCCTTCCACCATTGCTAACCTCTCTAGTACCGCACAACTTTCGTCGGTGCATTAAACCCACCATCACCTTCCTCAAAATAGCCACCATACCTACCTATTATGGCATTTCCATAGCCATTCTGAGATATAGTGCCGTGCAACTCCCACCATTCCGTTTATTATGACACGCTTCATCATTGTCATATTGCTTTGCATGATCATGTAGTTGACATCATATTTGTGGCAAAGACACCTTTCATATTTCTTTATACATGTCACTCTTGAGTCATTACACATCCCGGTATACTGCCGGAGGCATTCATATAGAGTCATATATTTGTTCTAGTATCGAGTTGTAATTCTTGAGTTATAAAGTAAACAAAAGTGTGATGATCATCATTTTTAGAGAATTGTCCCATGTGAGGAAAAGATGATGGAAGCTATGATTCCCTCACAAGTTGGGATGAGTCTCCGAACTTTACAAAAAAATAAAAGAGGCCAAAGAAGCCCACCAAAAAATGAGAGTCTCCTTATTTTTACACACTTGTGCTTCAAAGTAGCACCATGATCTTCATGATAGAGAGTCTCCTATGTTGTCACTTTCATATACTAGTGGGAAATTTTCATTATAGAACTTGGCTTGTATATTCCAATGATGGGCTTCCTCAAATTTCCCTACGTCTTCATGAGCAAGCAAGTTGAATGCACACCCACTTAGTTTCTTTTTGAGCTTTCATACACTTAAAGCTCTAGTGCATCTGTTGCATGGCAATCCCTACTCACTCACATTGATATCTATTGATGGGCATCTCCATAGCCCATTAATATGCCTAGTTGATGTGAGACTATCTCCTTCTTTCTGTCTTCTCCACAACCACCATATTCTATTCTACCTATAGTGTTATATCCATGGCTCATGCTCATGTATTGTGTGGAAGTTGAAAAGGTTTGAGAACATCAAAAGTATGAAACAATTGCTTGGCATATCATCGGGGTTGTGCATGATTTAATACTTTGTGTGATGAAGATGGAGAATAGCCAAACTATATGATTTTGTAGGGATAACTTTCTTTGGTCATGTTATTTTGAGAAGATATGATTACTTTGTTAATATTCCTGAAGTATTATTAGTTTTATGTCAATTAAGCTTGGGGATGCTTGATACGTCTCCAACGTATCTATAATTTTTGATTGTTCCATGCTATTATATTTTCTGTTTTGGATGTTTTATATGCATTAATATGTTATTTTATACTATTTTTGGGACTAACCAATTAACCTAGAGCCTAGTGCGAGCTTCTTCTTTTTCTTTTTCTTTTTGAGTTTCGTAGAAAAGGAATATCCATTGGAGTCCAAATTAAATAAAACTTTCGTGATGATTTTTCTTGGACCAAAAGACACACGTGGGACTTCGAGTCCAAGTCAGGAGACCCTCAAGGAGACGACAAGCTAGGGGGTGCACCCCTAGGACTTGTGGCCCCGCCGGAGACCCCCTGACCTCCTTCCTTGGCCTATAAATTCACAAATATTCCCAAACCCTCATAAGCATTCACGAAAATACTTTTCCGCCGCCACAACCTTCTGTTCCCGTGAGATCCCATCCTGGGGCCTTTTCCGGCGATCTGCCGAAGGGGGGTTCAATCACGAAGGGCATCTACATCAACCCTATTGCCCTTCCGATGAAGGGTGAGTAGTTTGCCTTAGACCTACAGGTCCATAGCTAGTATCTATATGACTTCTTATCTCTCTTTGATCTTCAATACCATGTTCTCCTCGATGTTCTTGGAGTTCCATCCGATGTAATCTTCTTTTGCGGTGTGTTTATCGAGATCCGATGAATTGTGGATTTATGGTCAGATTATCTATGAATATTATTTGAATCTTCTCTGAATTCTTATATGCATGATTTGATATCTTTGTATTTCTCTTCGAATTATCGGTTTGGTTTGGCGAACTAGATTAGTATTTCTTGCAATGGGAGAGGTGCTTAGTGTTGGGTTCAATCTTGCGGTGTCCTCACCCAATGATAATGTAGGGGCAGCGAGGCATGTATTGTATTGTTGCTATCAAGGATAAAAATATGGGGTTTTCATCATATTGCTTGAGTTTATCCCTCTACATCATGTCATCTTACTTAAGGTGTTACTCCATTCTTTATAAACTTAATACTCTATATGCATGCTGGATAGCGATCATTGTGTGGAGTAATAGTAGTATATGCAGGCGCGAGTGGGTTTACTTGACACGGGCGTGATGCCTATATGCATAATCATTGCCTTGTATATCGTCATAACTTCGCGCTTTTCTATCAATTGCTCGATAGTAATTTGTGCACCCACCATATTATTTGCCTTCAATAGAGAAGCCTCTAGTTAAACCTATGGCCCCGGGTCTATTTTCCGTCATATATTTTCAGATCTATAAACCAAAATACCAAAAATTCCGTGCTGCAATTTATTTACATTTTTTATGTTTTAGCAATCTTTTATACCTATCTCTATCAGATCTCACCTTTGCAATTGACCGTGAAGGGATTGACAACCCCTTTATCACGTTATGTGCAAGTGTGTGATTGTTTGTGCGGGTGCATAGATTGGAGACTTTCTTTTACCTCCTACTGGATTGATACCTTGGTTATCTAACTGAGGGAAATACTTATCTCTACTTCGCTGCATCACCCTTTCTCTTCAAGGGAAAACCAACACAAGCTCAAGAAGTAGCAGCCGTAGATTTCACTAGTGGCTTCTGGACCTTGCGACGGCTAGAATTGTGTTTCGTCCACTCCCCTAGGGTTTCCGGAAAATTTGGGGATTTATAGGGCGAAGAGGCGGTGCGGGAGGTCACTAAGGGGAGCACAACCCCCCTGGGCGCGTCTGGGCCTCCTGGCACGCACTGGTGGGTTGTGCCCACCTCAAGCCTCCCCTCTGGTACTTCTTTGGCCCACTAGCTGTCTTCTGGTCCAGAAAAATTCTCCAAAAAGTTTCGCTGCGTTTGGACTCCGTTTGGTACTGATATTCTGCGAAGTAAAAAACAAACAAAAAACAACAACTAGCGCTGGGCACTATGTCAGTAGGTTCGTCCCAAAAAATGATATAAAGTTGCTATAAAATGATTGTAGAACATCCAAGAATGATAATATAACAACATAGAACAATCAAAAATTATAGATACGTCGGAGACGTATCAGCCGCCCAAGGGAACGACCCAAGTATGTCTAGCCCCCGGACCGCAAAGGGCCATGAGGGTGCGATCGTCTGGAGCCCCTGCGTCGGTTGGTGAATTTGCTTGGCATGGAACTGGTAGGCCTCGCAGGACTGAACCAACTCAGCAGCGGCGTGCAGTGTCGTGGGCCAGTAGAACCCGCTGCGAAACACCTTGCCCACGAGAGTGCGCGACAAAGAGTGGTGAACGCAGTCTCCCTCGTGTATATCGGCCAGCAGCTCACGCCCTTGATCTTCTGAAATGCATCTTAGTGAGATGTTACTAGGGCGCCTGTGGTATAGCTTGCCATCCTGCAAGCAATAAGTGGTGGCTCGGCGGGCCACACGCTCCGTGTCCTCCTCCTTTTCAGGCAGGGTGCCATGGAGTAGATATGCCTTGAACTCCTGCGTCCAGCTGCCCTCTTGAGGCGCCAGCGCCCAGAGCAGGCGAGCTCCTGAGGTCAGGCCACAGGCCTGGGCGCCTGTGGGTGGCGCGGAAGGCAGCTCCTCCTGAGGCAGCATTGTTCATGTTGTCAGGGGCGTGGCTGACGGCCTGAAGAGCCTTTCTTCAAAGACACCAGGGCTTTGGGGTTCGCGGTGCAATGCTCGTTTGGCGATATCGTTTGCTTCCTTGTTTGCCTCGCTTGGGACGTGCCTCAACTCCGAACTCAAGAATTGCTTTTCAATTTCATGTACCTCCTCCAGGTATGCCGCCATGTGCTCGTCTTTCGGCTTTTACTCCTTGTTAGAGAAGTTGACGAGGAACTAGGAATCGCCCTTGATGGTGAGGCGCTTGATCCCTAGGGCGGCCGCGGCTTTGAGCCCGGTGATCAAACCCTCGTACTCCGCGATGTTGTTGGAGACCTTCTCGTCGTGCTGGAAGTAGAGCTAGATGGCGTAGTAGAGCTTGTTGTTGGTCGGGGAAATGAGCATCACTCCGGCTCACGCGCCCTGCCGCGCGAAAGCTCCATTGAAGTGAATGACCCAACCGTCAGGTGCCTTGTCGCCCAGCGTCAAGGACCGGTCCTCGTGCAGTTCTTGGTTGTATGCGTCCGTCCATTCTGCCACAAAGTCGGCGAGCGCCGCTCCCTTGATCACCTTGGTCGTTCTAAATTCTAGCTGGAAGGCTTGCAGCTCGATGTTCCACTCGATGACCCTGCCGGCAGCGTTGGGGCTGTGCAGCACCCTCTCCAAGGGGTATGCGGATATGACCTTAATGGGGTGTCCCCGGAAATAATGGCGCAATTTTATTGAGGTGACCAAGAGCGCGAGGAGGAGTTTTTGCTGCATAGGGTAAAGCACGCGCATCCGTGAGCAGTGTGTTGATGAAGTACACCAGGTGCTCGACGAGGCGCGGGACATCGGCGGCGTCCTGCCCTGTGCGGGGTGCGTGGGGCCCAAGGACATCATCGGGCAATAGGGGGGCGGAGCCCCCCAGGGGCGCCGCCCTGGGGTGACGAAGGCTCGGGGAGCTTCACAAACCCATGCGGGTCGGGGGCTTCCCTCGGGTGCTGACGCATTCCTCTCGGATTGCTACGGGCGCTGCGCTAGCCGAATGTGTGGTGGTGCCAAGTAAAGCACCAGGGTATCGCAGGAGCAGGGCGCCACCATGATAGGTGGGCTCGTGAAGTATTTCTTGAGATCTTAGAAGGCTGTCTCTGCCTCGGGAGTCCACTCGAAGGGGCCCTTTCTCTTCATCAGCTTGAAGAACGGCAATGCGCGCTCGCCCAACTTGGAGATGAAGCACCCCATGGAAGTCACACACCCTACCAGCTTCTGCATCTCCTTGAGGGTCTGAGGAGGGAGCATGTTCTCAATAGCCTTGATCTTCTCTGGGTTGGCTTCTATTCCTCGGTGCGAGACGAGAAGGCCGAGTAGCTTGCCGGACGGGACCGCGAAAACATACTTTTCGGGGTTAAGCCTCAGGCTCACCATGCGCAGGTTGGCGAATGTTTCCTCTAGGTCCTCGACCAGGGTCCTCGCCTCGCGTGACTTGAACACGACGTCGTTGATGTATGCCTCCGGGTTTCTCCCCAACTACGGCCCCAGCGCGATGTGCATGAGTCACTGGAAGGTGGCACCACCGCTTCTCAGCCCGGAGGGCATGCAGGTGTAGCAGTACACGCCACACAGGGAGATGAAGGCCGTCTTCTCGACATCTTTTGCCGCCATCTTGATCTGGTGGTAGCCCGAGAATGCGTCTAGGAAGCACAACAGATCGCACTCCGCGGCAGAGTCCACGGTCTGGTCGATGCGCGGAAGCGGGAAGGGTCTTGAGGACACACCTTGTTGAGGCTCGTGAAGTCGACGCACATGCACTCTTGTCCGCCCTTCTTGGGGACGACAACTGGGTTGGCGAGCCACTCCGGATGCCGCACCTACCATATGACCCTAGCTTCGTGTAACTTCCGCACCTCTTGGACAATGAACGCCTGCTTATCATGCGCCTAACGCCGCGCCTTATGCTTTCCCGGATGGGCGATGGGGCACAACACCAGGTGGTTCTCGATTACCTCCCTCGGGACGCTGACCAGATTAGATGCCTTCCATGCAAACACGCCCTTGTTCGCCTGGAGGAAGCGGGCGAGCGCCTGCACCTGGTCCAGGGGCAGGCCGGCGCCGATGGTGAAGGTAGGGCCCGGTTTGTTGTCGTCGACGGGCACCCTCTTCGTCTTGGGACGGTCCTGGGAGAACAGCTGCTTCTTCCTCGCGGGTGCGGCCTCGAGATCCTCCTGGGCCCCTACGACATCCGGGCACGAGGCTGCCGCGGCCCTGTAGGTGATCTTGAGTGCTCGGACCGCATCCTTCTTATCTCCGGCCATGATGATGACGCCGCCACTGCCCGGCTTTTTGATGATGTTGTAGCCCGGGTGGGTTACCACCATGAATTTGGCGAGAGTGGGGTACCCCAAGATGGCGTTGTAAGGGAGGCCGATGCGGGCCGCATCAAAGTCGATGAGCTCGGTGCGGTAGTTGCCACTCTTGCCGAAGGTGAGGGGAAGGCGCACCTGACCCAGGGGGTGGCGGAACCCTTTGCCACCCCAGAGAACGGTCTGGTGGGAAGGAGTTGATCGTAGGGCACCTGAAGCATCTCGAAGGTCTCTACGGAGAGCACGCTGAGACCAGCGTCGCCGTCGTTGAGGGTCTTGGTGACAGAAACGTTGCTGATGGTCGGCGTGCATAGCATGGGGAGCTCACCGGCGGCTGCCGCAGACTCGGGGTGATCCCTGGAGTTGAAGGTGATGGCGACCTCATGCCGTGCGCGGCTTCGTAGGTTCTCCGGCTGAGGCCGGGCGGCATTCACCCGGTGGAAGAGCTACTTGGCATGGCAATCAGATGCAGGTGCTTGAGACCCGCCGAGGATGCACGCGGCAGCAGGGGGCGGAGCCGCGAAGCGTGCGATGAGTTGGCTGCGGAACTCTTCCCAAGAGGACACCGAGGCCTCCGGGAGGCCACAGAGCCAAGAAAACGGAGCTTTCGTGCGGGCCAGAGGAAACCAACTTGCCATGGCCTTGTCGTCGCCACCTGTCGCCGAGATGCCCTAGACGTATAACTAGAGGAACTCCTCATGGTCAGTCACGCCGGCATAGTGCGGGGGCAACACCGGCCTAAACCTCACTGGCCAATGCACCCGGCATAGGCCAGGAGCAAAGGCTGGGCAACCCGTAGCGATGTCGGGGACGATGGATTGGGCGGTGGGGTGGACGGCGTCAGCCATGAGGGTGATGAAGCGAGGGGGAGCGAGGCAGAAAAAAAACCTTGACAAGCCCCCTACCTGGTGCGCGAAATGTTGGAATTAGGGCTCCGCGGACCCAAACAAGGTTCGAACTCTGGGGCGTGTACGAAGATCTAGCCTAGTTGTAGCCCCAATCTCACTACCTCATGGCTTGGCCTCGTCAAGTTCGTGCGAGCGGGGATAAGAGTGGAAACGGTAGTTTACCTAGGTTCGGGCCACCTTGCGGTGTAAACCCCTACTCCTTTGTGGTGGATTGCCTCGCGAGGAGGATGAGTATGAAGTAGTACAAGTGTGAGCTGCTTCGGGAGATCTCAATGGCCAGAGGGCTCGATCGAATCTGGTCCCTCTCTACGGTGGAGACTAACCTATATTTATAGTGGTCTTGGTCCTCTTCCCTCATAACTTAGGCAGGAAGGGATTCACAATGGCCAATTTGAAAGGGGACAAGAGTACATCTTATCCTGACGAAAGGTGGTCTTCTCCTGCAAAGCTTCTGGTCGTGACGCAGTGGTGGGCTCGGCGATGACATCCGTCCTGCCGAGCTTGTGGTCTTGGTCTCGTTGCACGGGAATGGAAACCTTTGGGGGATTCCTTAGGAACTCGCGTACATCCTTGCCTCCTTGGGAACTGTCCTGGACTGCACCCACTAGCGCCCGCCTGGCCTTGGTTGTCATGGCTCACGTCATCACGCGCCTCGCGAGGTGAGGTACTTGCATAGAGATCTCCGCTCCTCGGGAGGCAGGCTCGGGAAGCTGATCCTTGGGAGGTCTTGGTGTCGTTTGCCTCGCGAGGCGGGGGCCCTCGTGAGGGTCTTGCTTGCGGGTCCTTGGAGCTGGGACACGCTGGGCCATTGATGGAGCCACATACTAGGCCACAGGAAGGCGGGCCTGGGTGCCCCTGATCCCAGAACACCGACAACTATGACTACGGTATATCTTATACCCCTGGCGAGGCTAATGTCATGGCCGATACCTTGAGTCGCAAATCTTATTGCAACAACCACATGGTTCAGAAAGCTCAACTCCTCCATGAAGAACTTTGCAAGTTGAACGTTCACATTGTTCCACAGGGTTCTCTTAATAACCGTGTCCCGGAACCAACTCTCCAGAGAGCTATCAAGTCTGCGCAAGAGAATGACACTAAAATTGATCAGATTAAGAGTGATCTTGCCTCTAAAAAGGACGAAGACTTCTTGATGGATGAAGGTGGAGCTTTGTGCTGGCCTCCCCAAATCACAAAAGGGTTATGATGCTATTTTTGTTGTCATTGGCCAATTCTCCAAAGTTGCACACTTTCTGCCAATCAAGGAGACAATCACTGCTAGTCAGTTAGCGAACTTATGTCTCCAGAATTGTGACACTCCATGGCATTCCTAAGGAGATCAGTTCAGATCATGGTAGCATTTTCACCTCAAAGTTCTGGGTAGTTTCCAAGAAGCTATGGGGACTCATATAACCTGGAGCACTACTTATCACCCCCAATCCCAAGGTCAAGTTGAATGAGTTAACCAAGTGCTTGAAGATATGTTGTGTGCTTGTGTCATCTCATTTGGCAAGAAGTCGGAAGAATCTCTCCCGTATGCTGAATTCTCGTACAACAACAGCTATCAAGCTAGCTTGAAGATGGCACCCTTCGAGGTATTATATGGACGTAAGTGACGCACCCCTCTGAATTGGTCAGAAACTGGGGAATGGCCGCTCATTGGTCCGGATATTATCCAACAAGCTGAAGAGCAAGACCGCATTGTCCGGGAGAATCTCAAGGCGGCCCAGTCCCGCCAGAAGAGCAACTATGACCATAAACACTAGGGATCTACCTATCAACCTAGTGAACAAGCTTATCTGTGTGTCACTCCTATGAGGGGCACTCCTCGTTTTGGGGTCAAGGTCAAGTTAGCTCCTCGCTACATTGGTCCTTTCCGCATTCTAGCCAGACGTGGATATGTGGCTTATAAATTGGAATTTCCACCATAGTTCTCACATGTCCACGATGTCTTCCATGTGTCGCAACTTCGTAGTTGCTTCAAGGATCCGCAACATGAAGTGGATCATAAAATGATCGAAGTACAAGATTATCTCTCTTACAAAGAGCATCCAATCTGTATTCTTGATCAAGCTAAATGTCAAACCCGTCAGAAGGTTACCAAGTTCCTTAAAGTGTAGTGGTCGAATCATACTGAAGATGAAGCCACTTGGGAACTCGGGGAACATCTTCGGGAAGAATATATTTTCCCTTCTACTCCCTCCGTCCGATAAAAGTTGTCCGCGATGACAATTTGTGAAAAAACCCCTCGCATTAATCTGAAAAATGACACAGCCTGCACCGCGTCCCCCCATCCTCCCCTCCTCAATCTTGCGACGGTGACAGCGACATCCTCACCCCCGGCCGCCTGCTCCGTCACCTCCCCACACGCCGGCCACCTTCTCCCCTTCATATCGCCGCCTTTCTTCGTCTGTGTTGCCTGATCCCGACGAGGGGGGAGGGGAGGGGAGATCAAGAGGAAATGGATCCCCTTCTCTGCAAAGCTGTCAATTTACCGGCTCCGACATGCTGTGTGCCGAGGCCGGGCGGACCTGAGCGCGCTGCTTCTAGCGGCCGCCGTCAGATCGCTGGCCTCCGACGCCCCCCTCCGTGCCTCCGGATACACGGCGGTGTCGCTGGCCTCTGACATGCTCCTCCTCCTACTGGCAGTGCTCCTCCGACGAGGCAAGACGCCAGCGTCACTACAGAGCCAGGAGACGCAGGAGGAGCCCTACGTGTACAAGGACGAGGCCACCGACGGCACCAAGAAGAGGCTGACCTCAGAGGCGTCATGGCTGGCGCAGTACGCCTCACCTCCCCTGCAAGCTCCCCTGCATGCTCGCCAAGCATGTCCTAAACTGCAGTGAAGATCCATCGGAAGAAGGGCAGCAGGGTGGCATGCTCTGGAAGGTTGTACTGCATGCTCGCCAAACACATGATGCAGAAGGTTCAGTCTAGATAGACTGAATATGTTGTTGTTGTGGTCACAGAGATCAAATTTGTGCATGTATATAGAGTATGATAATTTTAACTCTACTGTCAAAAGTTAGTGCAAGTTCAGTATGTTCAGTTCAGTTCTTTTTGCTGCAGGATCAAATTTGTTTCTCCCATTTTACAAAAACAAAATGTGTCCAAAACTGAAAATTTTTGTCATTTTAACTGAATTTGGTAAACTAAAAACTGAAAACTGATGTTATTTTAATTGAAGATATAATTGCAGTGGCTAATCCTCGATATTGGTGAGAATCACAGTCTTGTGTGGTTGAAATTCTTCCACAAGTTCAATCATTGGCTTTATAACGTTTTAGTTGTTACAGTACAGTCTATTGGTTCATGACAACTAAAAGATCAAAATTTAGTAAATTCAGTTTAACTCTGAATATGTACTTTGATGTAAATTTGGACATGACTACAACCCATCTAAGTTAGACAATATTCTGAAGAAGAGAAACTTAAAAGTGTAAGTTGTTGTGTCCAAATACTCCTGAAGCAAATTTGATGGAAATTACTCCTTTTGTGATAATAAAGACTCAGGTCCATGGGGATTTGCTTTTGTAATTAACTACTCAAGCTCAATTTGTAAAGTGGAGTACTGCATCAGATTGAATTCTCTCACGGACTTTTTCAATGATCATCATCATTCTCAGTTTCAATGATCATCTAACTGAATTTGATTTATTCTTTTTGGTACAATCATCATTCTAATAATAATAAGAAGAAGAATCTAATCCTTGTAATGACCTTGTACATGTGAACTTCACAGAGAGGGAATATTTATTGAAGATATTATTTCTCTCAACTGGAGTTTTGTCTTTACATCTTATCATAATATTCAAATAAATCCAGATAATCCAAATAATTTGAAATAATTCTACTATATTCAAATAATTCAAATAATCTAGCTAATTCTAAAAGAAGAAGAAGAAGAACAACAAGAAGAAGAAGAAGAAGAAGAAGAAGAATCTAGCTAATTCAAATAATTCCAACTTAATTCAACTAAATCCAACTTAATTCAAATAATTCCAACTTTTTCTTTTCCTTTTCCTCTAACTCTGTTGTGGCTGGTTCTTTGTGCCTCGGTCTGTACCACGAACAGCCAAATGCCAAGCTTTCCATCAAATGTTATCTCCCCATCTTTTTTTTTTCGAAACAGAGGCAAAAGCTTTGCCGCATCTATTAATTAAGCAGAAGAGAATGGCCCAGTTAATTAGTGGAAAACCGGGCGAAAACCGATACAACAAGGGCCAAGTCCACTCCCACACAATCAAGCACACATGACTAAGCCCACTCTTGCCGACAACATGTCGAACACACAACTTCCACCAGTGCCGGAAACAAGAATCCATGACTACTAGAGATTGCTAGGAACATTTTTTAGATGATACAGTACAATGGATCGACTTAATTAAGCATAAGAATCCACTCTCTGTCAGTTTTGGGATGGTACAGTACAATGGTTTCAGATGATAGAGATTGCTTGGAACATTTTTTCTCTTGGGAAATTGATCCATTGTACTCTACTGTATCTGATGATATTTGAATTAAATGGATCGACATGTTTGTTAACTGAAACTGTTCCTAAATCTGACCAAGAGTACAAAAGATGAAAGGAGATCTTGTTGTGGCCAAATTGCTCTTTTATTTGAATTTGTTTGTTCTGGCCAAAAGAAAATGGATGGATCTACGTAATGTTCAGTAAAGGGGTATAGCAACTTTTCTTCTTCTTTTTTCTCTAGTGTGCCATGTCTTTTCTTCTCCTGTGTAGAATTAATAAATGTTCAGAATTATGTTGTGTATGCCAGTGTTGTGTTAACACTTAACCTGCATCAGTTTTGAGATATCTGTAATTATGCAAGCATGGAATTCAGGTAGCAACAGTAACAGCAACATGGTTATTTGTTATGTTCTCACTGCTCACAAGCTAATAGTAACATCAACATGATTTAGTTTCTGAAGCTAACTGAATTTTCTCAAGCTAGCAGCAACAAGTCATCACACACATAGCTAACTGAATCTTGTCCATGATTTGGCAAAGCAGAATAGAGGTTTCCATGATTATGGACATGAATATTGTCTAGGTTTCTTGAAGTTTGATACTGTTTGTTTGAAATCTGTAAATTTCAGACACAAGACACTGAATGGAGTATGATTGACAGACACAGAACACTGTAAATTTCAGATAACATCAGCAGTAGATCAGCACTGCAATTGACAATTTTAATACTGCAATTAACACTGCAATTGACGCTGATGGAGTACTTCATTGACAAACTGAAATTGATACTGCAATTGGCACTGTACCTGCAGCCAACAGCAGCAGCAGAGGCAATCCACAGTCGAGGTGGTTGAGGGCAGAGGCAATCAGCAGTGGAGGCCAGGCGGCAGTGGCATCAGCATGTCTGCGTGGTCATCTCGCCACCGGAGAAGATCCGCCTTGCCCTGCATGGCTGCCTACTGAATTCTTCAAGAGGGGAGCGGCGACCGGGTCGGCAGCGGCGGCTGGGGTTGCCGCGCGGGTGAGGAACTGGCGAGCAGGGCCACGAGCCAGACCAGGGACGCGAGCAGGGCGACGAGAAGGAGGCGCCCGTCGAGGTGGTCGCCTTGGAGGAGCAGCCTCACCTGGGCAGCGGGGCAGCTTGCCTTCGTGCGGGCGGCCGACGTTCGCAGAGGCGGAGCAACCGCAGGTGGGCGACTGTGTAGGTGGTCGCCCGCTCTTTCTACGGTGGCTGCCGGGGGTGGCTACGACGGCCGCCGGCGGTGGCTACGACGGCTGCTTGGTCGAAGGAGGAAGAAGCAGAGGCGAGGGGGGATTAGCACTAGATTTAAAAGCGGAAGGATTATTCTGTAAAATTTGACATGAACTAAGTTGTGGACAACTTTTTTCGGACGGAGGGAGTACCTCTTAATTCTCGGGACGAGAATTTCTTTGAGAGGAGGAGGGTTGTAACACCCCTGTGTAATGAGCTACAGTGATCCTCATCATTAAGCTGGGCTACTTTGGTTTGCAGTGCCTGATCACCTGTGGATCAAATCTCATTTCAAATTCCACCTCTAAATTCTATTCAAATATAAAGTGAGAATTTAAATTCACAAACATGGTGCGAAAATAGTTCACCATTTAGCAAATATTCCAAAACAAATATTGGTAAAGAATAACATCACTTGTTAGCTTGTTTGGGCTCTAGTAGTTAAAACGGGGCGAAAACAGTAATTTAAATGCTTTTCTAAATTATGAAAAATTCAAACTATTTTAAATCCCTCCCATACTTTTTATGGCAGTGCCTAAAATTGCAATATGACTAATGAGACAAAGTCTCATATTTTACAAAACCTATTTGTTGTTTAAATTAAATGCAAAACAAAGGAATAAAAAAAGAAAACAGAAAAAGAAATGAAAAAGGAAAAAGAAAAATAGGGCATCCCACTGTGCACTTGAGCCACTAGTGCACAGTGTGCAGGCCCAGCCCACCTCCCTAGCTTTTCTCTCCTCTGTTCACAGAAGCCCCCGTGGACGAAGGGCGCGCGTCCATGGCGCTGATTGCCACGCGGTGGCCATCCGTCTTCTCTGCGTGTTGGATAAGATGCTCCCCGGCCCCAGGTGAAATCCTAGCTCGCCCGAACCCCCTCTCCCTCGCTCCTCCTTCCAATCCGGACAAACTTGACGCCGTCGTCGCCATGGCTCCGGCATAGCCACGACCATCGTCGCCCCCGTGCCCCGCCAGCGTGTCCTGGAGCTGCGCCGAGTTCCGCTACATCGTCTGCGCCCTCGACGTCGAGCTCGAGGCCACCGCATCGCCACCACGCCCCCTTCTTCCTCCTCTACTCCGCCGGTCTCCATCGTCAAATCTGGCACCGACAAGCCCTCCCCGAGCCCGCTACCCTCCCCTACAGATTCACCGTGAGCCAGCACTTCCCCTCGACCCCTTTCCCCTCTGTTCCCGTGCATGTAGTCGTAGTCGCCTCCATTGCCGTACCCATTGCTGCAGTTGAGCTCGTCGTCATGGTCCTCGTGACCGCCGCCCGCGTCCAAGCCCGCCGTCGTGTTCAGCACGCTCCCAAGAGCTCGTAGCCCCCTTATGCTCGCCCTCCCGTGCCACCTATCATAGTCCCCATCGAGCCCATGCTTCGGTTGCCGCCTTAGCTCACCGTGGATGTCGTTTCTGGCAGCCGCAGCTCCGGCCGGTAGCACCACTCGATGCAGCATCGTCTCCCCGTTCGAACGCGTCCCACCACATCAGTTTTGGTGGATTGTAGCCAAATCCCACGGCCTCCCATGCATCGCCGCCGTATTTGTGGTCACCGGCGGCTAAATGTTGGCGCCGTTGACGTGTTCGGCTAACTCAGACACTATTGACGCCCAATGCCACTGACTGCTAGGACCCGCACCCTAATTAACCGCATTTTAGTTAAAAGGACTAATTAAACTAACCTAACTAGCCACTGACAAGTGGGGTCACTTCCTAATTAACCTCCTATTTAGTTTAAATATTAATTAGCCCCTCCCCCAAGTGTCACTGACAGGTGGGTCCCCTCCACTGTTATAGTGGATAAGGCTGACCCACTAGTCAGCCTCTGCTGACTGGGAGTTGATCCAGTCAACAGGGCCCACCAGTCAGCCCCTGTGTGGCCTGGTTGGGTACACTTCTCTGTACATACAACATTTTGCTATTTATTTTCGAAATTAAAAATAATTCCAAAATTGTTTAAATCTTTGAAAATTCATATAAAATAATCTATAACTCGGATGAAAATAATTTATATGTGAAACTTGCTTAGAAAAATACGATGAATCCGAATATACCATCCACTTAGCTGTTACATGCCTCTAACATTGCCAAGATGGAACCTTCCCCTCCATTTCATTTGTCCGATAATTGCCTAAGAACAGGGAAATATCCACAGATACTTTCTCGCTCCGTGTGTAATTCGTACCACTGCGTTAGGTCACCCTTAGCACAGCATATTGCCATATCATGCATCGTGATGCATTTGATTGATTTATATTTACTGTTCCTTCCCCCTTTTCTCTCTGGTAGACCCCGAGACTGACGCTGCTCCCGAGTATGACTACACACCTGATGACTAGTCCCTTTCCACAGAGCTTCTAGGCACGGAAAACCCTCTTGATCATTCCTATATCGCCCATTCTTTCTCTCCCATGCTCGCATTAGATTTTGCTACTCTTGTTCGATAGCTCCTATTCTGATGCATAGCCTGCTTTTGTAACCTGCTATTGTTACTTTAGATGTTAACCTATATGCTTAGTATAGGTTGGTTAGTGATCCATCAGCGACCCCTCATCCTTGTCCTTGTTGCCCCGCTTTATTACCGGTGACTCGATCAACGTGATTGATGTGTGCAGAGACCGACACATCACCACACCCCCCCCCCTTAGTTCTATGACTCTGTAGGGCTACTATCAAGTGTCGAGGGTGACACCTCCTACCTCACTTCGATGATACCTCTGTAGTATAGCTAATTTGTCGTGGATTACAGAGGGCCTCGTTCACCACCTCTGATGATGCCTTTGTCGTGCAGCCCCTCAAGTGTGAACCTATCGAGGGTGATTCCTTCAAGTTCACCTTGACGGTTACATCGAGTGGGAATCCATCGAGGGTGATTCCTCAGATTTCCCCTTTGATGTTATGGACACACGGATACCTTGACTTTACCTCAGTCCCTTGTTGAAGTCGGGTCGGCCCCAAGGGTTACCCGCGAGAGTTACTGAAGTCGGGTTGACTAGGAGGGTACTCGCGAGATAATTACGAGGCACGGCCGGGCAGGCAGACCGCGCTAGAGAGGGCTGGGCCTAACCCTTGTTGTAAGTCCTCGAGACGGGGCGATGGGATCACTAATTGTCTCTGCGCGCTCCCAAGTCACTAACTATTTGGATATGTGATCAGAGTAGGCCTCTTGGCCTTTTCGCACTAACCACCATGCAGGAATAAGTATGGGCACTCGGCGTCATACGATTCTCCGAAAGCTCTTCGGACGTCGGCGATTGAGCGGCGGGGGCCCGGTTGGACGGTAACCACCTGCGCTTGTATAAGGGGGTGGGTCTGCTCCAAGCCGCGTACGCAACACGCAGGAGTGCAAAGGGCGATGGGCCCAAGACCCCTGAGCGCTTAGGATGTAGACCGGCATGCTGGCCTCTCTGTTGAGCCTAGGTAGGTCCTACGGTGTGTCGATCATCCAAGGCCGGGCATGACCCGAAAAGTGTGTCCGGCTAAAGTTAATCGAGCAGGTTGGGTAAGTTGGTGCACCCCCGCAGGGAAGTTAATCTATTCGAATAGCCGTCTCCACGGTAACGAACGCTCAGAGTTATATCCTGATCTATTACAACTAGAACTAGATACTAGAGACACTAAATGGATATGATGGCTCCGGGATCGCTTTCTCATAGGGAATCGAGGAAGGATCTCTGGGCATTACTAAATATACTTGTTACTTTATGATATGCTAATCTACACTCTTCTAATGCTGCAAGGCATTGCAAGATGCTAGTCTTCGATAGGCAAGACCTTCCCTTCTATTCTGGCATTTTTGCAGTCTAGTCCAAAGATATAGCCCCATTCCTTTGATATTGATGCATACTTTGTATAGATCTGATGTAAGTCTTGTGAGTACTTTGGATGAGTACTCACCGTTGCTTTGCTACCTCTTTTCCCTTCTACCCGATTGTCGCGATTAGATGACGTAGCCCAGGAGCCAGCTGATCCCGTCGATGACTACTACTACCCCGACGGAGCCTACTACTATGTGGTGACCGCCGACGACCAGGAGTAGTTAGGAGGCTCCCAGGCGGGAGGCCTGCGCCTTTTCGATCCAGTTATCGTTGTTATGCTGGCCTTCTTAAGGCAGACTTGTTTATCTTATGTCTGTATTCAGATATTGTTGCTTCCGCTGACTTATGTATTCGAGCCTTCGTGGCCTTGCTTGTAATATAAAGCTTTACGTTTGATTTTGTGTCTAGAGTTGTGTTGTGATATCTTCTCGTGAGTCTCTGATCTTAATTGTGTGCATTTGCGTGTATGATTAGTGCACGATTGAGTCGGCGGCATCACATCGTGTCATCTTGCTTGAGGCATTACTTCGTTTTTATAACTTAATACCCTAGATGCATGCTGAATAGCGGTCGATGGGTGGAGTAATAGTAGTAGATGCAGGTAGGAGTCGGTCTACTTGTCTCGGTCGTGATGCCTATATAGATGATCATTGCCTCTAATATCATCATAACTATGCGATTTTCTATCAATTGCCCAACGGTAATTTGTTTACCCACTGTATGCTTTGTGTTCGAGAGAGAAGCCACTAGTGAAAACTATGGCCCTGGATCTACCTTTATCATATATAAAATCCAAAAATACCTTGTTGCCGTTTTCTTTCCTTTATTTTATTTTGCAATTTACTTTATCTATCTACCACTACGAGATTTGATCCTTGCAAATAACCGCCGAAAGGATTGACAACCCCCTTGTTTGTGTTGGGTGTTAGTATTTGCTTTTGTGTGTGCAGGTGCTGCTAACGAGGTTCTGCGTGGTTCTCCTACTGGATTGATAACCTTGGCTCTTAACTGAGGGAAATACTTATCTCTATTGTACTGCATCATCCTCTCCTCTTCAAGGAAATCCCAACGCGGCTCACAAGTAGCAGTGGACGATGTAGATCTCTGGACTGCTCGCGTCATCATCCACCAGGGTGCTTCTAAACGGGATCCCAGGAGAGATAATCTATAATTGACAAGGTTTGCGGCAAGGGGACCCTATATCATCGCTCTTATTTGTCTTGATCATGAAGAGCCTCCACCACCTATTGCACATGTCGACAACAGCTGGTGTGCTTCCGCCGCTAGTGCCCACTGGCTTCCGGCACCACACGTCCATTTATGGCGATGATGTGGTAACCTTTATCAAGCCGGATTTGCAAAGCCCCCGAGCCTGCACCATGTTGCTATGCGACTTCGGTGTGGCATCGGGGCTGCACATGAACTTGATGAAGTGCTCTGCACACCCAATAAGATGCTCAGTGGAGCAGTTTCAACTGATAGCGGCAAAGTTGGAGTGCGAGATCTTGGGCTTGCCTTGCCAGTACCTCGGGCTGCCGTTGGGCTTGCGAAAGATCTCGGTGGCCCAGTTGCAATATTTGGTCGATAGGATGACCGACAGACTGCCCGCCTGGCAAGCCAGACTGCTCTACCGTGCAGGCCGACTAGAGCTGCTGCGAACACTTTTGCGTCCATGTCGATACATGCCATGATGGCATTGGACCTGCCAATCAAGACCATCGTCGTGGCCAACAAAATATGTCGTGGCTTTTTATGAAAAGGACGTCATGGTGTGCATGGAGGACATTTCATGGTGGCATGGGATCAGGTGTGCACGCCAAAGGATTTAGGTGGTCTAATCGTGCCCAATCTACGGCTGCTCAACACAGCTATGCGACTTCGGTGTGGTGTCGGGACTGCACACGAACTTGATGAAGTCCTTCGCACACCCAATAAGATGCTCCGAGGAGCAGGTTCAACTGATAGTGACAAAGTTGGTGTGCGAGGTCTTGGGCTTGCCTTGACAGTACCTCAGGCTACCGCTGGGCTTCCGGAAGATCTCGGTGGCCCAGCTGTAATATTTGATCGATAGGATGGTCGACCGCCTGCCCGCCTGGTAGGCCAGACTGCTCTACCGTGTAGGCCGACTAGAGCTGCTGTGAACCACTCTTGCATCCATGTCGATACATGCCATGATGGCATTGGACCTGCCAATCAGGATCATCGCGCGGCCAACAAAATATGTCGTGGCTTTTTATGAAAAGGACGTCGTGATGTGCATGGAGGACATTGCATGGTGGCATGGGATCAGGTGTGCACGCCAAAGGATTAGGTGGTCTAGGCGTGCCCAACCTATGGCTGCTCAACACAGCTCTACGAGCTCGATGGCCCTGGCAGGACATCTCCCCTGACATTGAACTATATGTGTATGATTTGTAGCTGCAATATGAATCCTCGCCTGTACCTATACAGGTACAGTGAGGATTCATGTTGACTATTTAGATTCTACACAAAAAGATCAATGATGACCAATGTATATTTTTGATGTTTTCACAATGCTTAGACTTACAGCATTTTTTCAGGACAAAGTGTTACTGATTTTGGGATAAACAAAAGAAATAACTGCTTCCATTAGCAGTAGCGTTTTTATGTAAAACGCGCTATAGATAAGTTAGCTATAGCGCGTTTTCCTTACGAGCGCTACTGCTAGTTCGACTTAACCACCACCCCCGGCTCAAAATTTCGCTAAGTCCTCCTTTCCACCTGTTCCGCTACTCCTGTCGCGCTGCCCGAGCCCAAGCCTCCCCTCACCGCCGCCGCCCGAGCCCGCCCTCAACCTCACCGCCGCCGCCCGCCGCCGCTCTCGACCTCACTGCCGCCGCCCTCGACCTCACCGGCACCGCCCGAGCCCGCCCTCGCCGCCCCTACCTCCGTCGCCGAGCACCTCCCCGCTACCGTCTCTCCCCTCTCTGTAAGCCCCCCACCCCTCCCCCACCCCCTCTCTCTTTGCTTAGTTAGTAGATGATTTTAGTAGTAGTAGATGTTAATTTAGGGTTCATAGATAATGATTTTTAGTAGTAGTAGATATTAATTAGTAGTAGTGATGGTAAACTAGTTGTATAATTAGCAGTAGTAGATGTTAATTAGTAGTAGATGTAGTAGTAGATGTTAATTAGTAGTAGTAGATGTACTAGTTTCTTTCTATTTATAGTAAGTTTATATTTAGTAAGAACGAGTTGAATTAATAGAACTAGTTTAGTTTTAGTTGAACTAGTTTAGTTTTAGTTGAACTAGTTTAGTAAGTAAATTAATAAACTAGTTGAATTAATAGAACTAATGTATTTTTAGTAAGAAAATTAAAATAACTAGTTGAACTACTTTATTTTTAGAAAGAACTAGTTTTTTTCTATTTATAGTAAGTTTATATTTAGTACGAACTAGTTGAATTAATAGAACTAGTTGAACATGTCATATTTGTTGTTATTTTTTTAGTTTAAGCAATTACTCGGGATGTACTAGTTGAATTAATAGGGTTTTTGCTTTTGCAGAAATCAAGGAGCCCCTCCATCATCCCCGTTGTCATCCCCGTCACCGACCCCCTCCGACCTCGAGGTGAGACCAGGCAAATCTCCATGTCAATATGAGTCCTTTATGAGTTTCAGGCGCTTGTTTTGCCGAAGTGCCCGGTCATGTTTTGGTTACACCTCCGAGTGGCCTATGTTTTGCCGGAGTGTTGATTAATTTTCGTTCCAGCAAATTTCAGGCGTTCGATATGTCCTTTTTTAGCAAAGGTCATGCCGGATTTTTCCGTGAATTCTGGCATGACTTGTGCTAGAATATGTAGGAAATATCGAGTGGCCTGGATTTTCTCAAAAAATAATGATCTAATTTAGGTTTTTTAGTACATATATTTAATTGTACAAGTTTAATCTTTGAATTATGAACGTAGGAAATGTCGTACTCGGACGACGACAGTCTCCCGGGGGAGTGCAGCTGGTGCCACGACGATCGAGGTATGTGCGACAGGTTCGTTGAGCTGGATGAAGATCGGCGCTTCAGCATTAAGCTCGAGGAGACCTTCGATGTTGAAACGGTACGCAACAACGACAAGTGTTTTTTTCGTAATTAAGCATGACTTCAACTATTTCAACGTCTAATTTTCATCTTTTACAATTCGACTAGCTTATCCCATGCCATGCAAGACGCTATGTCTTGGAGAGGATGGGTTTTGAAGACCATGAAAATTTTGAAACAAAGAAAATACACCTAAGGACCCATCATGATATCGATTTTGAAGTAAATCTGTACAATTCTCAGAGCGTAACCCATTTTGGTCGCCAAAATTGGGAAGCACTTTGCAAAATGTATGGTTTTTATGAGGGTATGATTGTCACCATGGATCTTGGTAATCCTGACATCGAGCAAGACAATATGGACATTTGGGTCCTTGTTGATACGCTTCCGATTCTACCGCAATGTGAGTTTCTCAAACATAGTTATTAACTAATTTATATTGTTTATTTCAAAATAGTTGACAGCTTATTTTCATTGACAGCTTATTTTGAATCTTCAAAGAATGTGCAGAAGATGGTAGACAAAACTCACTACACTGATGGCTCCGAATTAACTTATAAGGAGAAAAGTCATCTGATTGCTTATTGTACTTTTCTTGAGAATTACAATACCTATTATCGAACTCCTCCAAATTATGGTGAATACGTGCCACTAGTGCACGTGTTGAACCACGGTAACTTCTATGGAGATACCCTGGTAAGATTTTTTACTATTACGACATCCGTGCATCTTTTGCATACTTCTAAAACTAGTACATCATTGCTAACTACGAAGTTATTACTATGTTTTTCAACAGGAAATCCCGATGGATTGTGTGCCTCATCTGATGTATCAGAATGGTCGCCTTGCAGTTATGAACCTACATCCAGGTCAATCTAAGGAGCTCACCTGTGCATATCGGATTTCTAAAACCGGTGAACACATGCTAATCAAAGAATGGAAAAAATGTTTGGACATTCGCAAGGAGGTTCTTGGAAGTAACATTAAGCGAAAGGCAAGAATTGGAGACAGGATAATCTCCATTGTCCATAATGGAGAGTCAGGGGCTATCTTGTTTTTTGCTATTTTACCTTAGAGAATATAGTAGGTCCTAAGAGAATGTAGTAGGTCCTATGAGGTACAATATGTTTATTATGTGATACAATGTGTTAGAGTTGATGATGAGGAGTACTTGTGATTACGACTAGTGACCAATTTGCTATGTGATGTCTCATTGATGAAAATGATGATCTTGAGGAGGTGTTATATGACAATGGTGTATTATGATGATAAGTTGTTAATGATATGATGATGATGATGATATTTATTACATCACGGGGTGAAAGAACCGCGGATTAGTTTCAAGTGGATGTCCATCCACTTGAAACTAGTCCACGGTTCTTTCACCCCGTGATGTAATAACTCATTATGATTTCAAAACAATTTTTAAATTCCTCTTGTATGAAAACTTGTGTAAAGGTGTACGAATACAACATGAAATAAAAAAGAAATAAAATACGAAATAATACTAGCAGCGCGGGCAGGGAGAAGCACTACTACTAATTACCAGTAGCGCACCTCCAGGAACACGCTACTACTAAGCCGATTTAGCAATAGCGCGGGCGGAGGCATGCTACTGCTATACGTTAGCTGTAGCGCCTTATCAGTAGCGCATCGACCCGCGCTACTGATAGGCCTAAAACCCGCGTTGCTGCTAGGCTTTTTCCTAGTAGTGAGGACCCAAAACCTAGAATTGTTGGAAGGCATGGAGGATAAGATCAATTGGGCTTGGGAAAACAAGGGTGAATTCTCCGCCCGATCGGCATACAGGGTGTGCTTTGCGGGCAGAGTGGAGGCCGACGACGCCACCCAGATATGGAGGTCACGGGCGCCAGCAACCTGCAAGTTTTTTACTTGGTTAGCGGCGAGGAACCGATGCTGGACAGCCAGTAGACTGCAACGCCAACAGTTGTCGCACCCACCGGTGTGCCCCTTCTGTGATCAAGCCACGGAGACAATCGACCATCTCTCACTGGGATGTGTACTAGCAAGGCAAGTGTGGACGAGTATCACCAACACTTGGGGTAAGCCTGCTTGGATGTCGACGGTAGATGCCAATTTAGTTCAATGGTGGACAGCTCTGAATCCGCAAAAGCAAGTAAGGAAGGAGATGTGGAAAATGATTACACTTGTGGCCTAGATGCTATGGAAGCATAGAAACGACATCATCTTCAACGGAGCCTCTCCGTCGGTGAAGGTCATGCTTAGGAGGATTGAGTTAGAGGGACAAGATTGGAAGGCGGCGGGATTGCTCCATGAACAAGGGTCGTTACCATGCATGGTTGATAGGTTGGACAGTGACGAGTAACCCGCATGTGGTTCGTTTTTATGGCTTTCAAAGCCGTGGCTAAGTTGTAACAAACACAAAGCCTTTCTTGGCTCCTTCTACCTAAGCTTCCGATACGTCAATACTTGAAAAAAGAAGACCAACAACCTAGATCAAATGACCACACAATCAGATGGGTGTTGTTTTTCAAAGCCCGGAGGAGAACATCATGCTAAGAGCATCTCCAGTCGCGCCTCTAACAGGCCCTTCCTAGGCGTTTTTGTCATGCCGACGCCAAAAAATCAGCCCAGTCGCGTCCCCAATAGCTCGTTTTTCGCCGCCTTGGGCCGAAACTAGCGCCAGCGGACCCGATCCGAACCCGGTGCGCGGGGGGATGCTTGGGGGCGCCGGCACAAGCGAAAAGGGGTGTGGGGACGCTCTGTCGGCGAGTTGAGAGCCTCTTCCCGCTCCCCCCCACACACACTTCCCTCTCATTCTCTCCATTCCTCCCGCCAACCTCCCTCCCGCTCGCCTCCCAGCCGGCCGCCATGCCGCCGAAGAAGTACGTGATCCCCCGCGTCACGACAACTGCGACCGCCACCGTCGCCCAGCCGAAGCAGAGAAAGCCGAGGGCGCCGTCGTCCAAGCCACCGGGCATGCCAAACACCGACTGGAGGGCGGAAGTTCAGCGCCGGGAGGCTGTCACCGCCGACCGGCGGAACAGGGCCATCGCCAAGAAGGCTCGGGACAACGCGGCGCGTGCGGTTGCGGCCGCGGCGGATCAAGCCGAGGCCGAGGCGGCTCGCATGGGAATGATGAATCCACCTGGCGGCCATGCCCAGTACGCGCCCTAGAGCCAGCAAAGCGTCGGCTCTCCGGCCGGCTTCTCGTCGTCGCCGCAACCATGGGGATGCACGCCGTCGCCGGGCTACTCCGACGGGGACGCGCACGGTGGGTTCAACCCCAACGTCACCTTCCCCCATGGACACCCGGCCCAGCGCATGCCCTCGCCCGCCTTCGCCGGTGTGCAGTACCCTCCATACAACTACTCGTCGCCGGCTTACGCGTCCTCCTCGACGCCCCCTCTCCGCCGTGGCGCCCTGCCCTTCTCACAAACTTCCACGTCGCACCTCGGCGACACCGACGAGACCGATGCCGACATGGACGACATCATCGCGACAGGCTCGGCCGCGGCCGCCGCGTCCCCTGGGTTCGCTACCCAGGACGACACAATGGACCTCAACGGCGGCATGGACGGTGAGCTCGAGTACGGCGAGGAGGAGCCGAAGGAGCACGACGAGGAGGAGGAGGAGGAGCTGGCGACTGTTCCCGCGAGGAGGCGCAAGAAGAAGGGGGCGGCCAGGACCGGCGAGCCGCGCATCAAGTGGATGTCCAAGGAACAGGAATGCCTCGCTGAAGCGTGGAAAGTCGTCTGCCTCGACCCGACCACCGGCACGAACCAGAGCATCAAGACGTACTTGGAGCGCATCAAGGCCGAGTTCGACGAGCGCAAGCTCGTCGACCCCTACTTTAAAGGCGTCTACATGCAGCGCGGGTCGAAGCCAATGGCGAACCATTGGGGGCTCATCCAGGCGGCGTGCAACAAATGGCATGGAATCGTCGAGGAGATCGCGGCTCGCCCGGAGAGCGGCGCCAACGTTGAGCATCAGGTATGGCACACCGGTCTCTCGCTTCTCTTCGTCGTGTGCGCACGCCAACTGTTTGTTCCTCGGCGCAGCTACTGCGCATGTTCGCCTTGTATCGCCTGGGCAACATCGACAAAGATTTCAAGTACCTCCACGTCTACAAGCAAATCGACAAGTGCAAGAAGTGGGCGAAAGTCCGGCGCACCCTCGACAAGGCCAAGAAGACATACAAGCCGGACACACCGACGGCGGGCGCGTCAGAAGGGCGTCGGACGGCAACAAAGGGGCCAAGAAAGGGAAACACGCCGACGCGGCAACCGCGCGAGTGCAGGAGTCCATCGAACACTGCCTCGCCGACGCACAGGCCCGGGCTGCCCTGCGTGAAGAGAAGACCGAGGCACGGTGGTCGGCGTTGATGACGAACAGCGCCGTCAAGCTCGAGCTGCTCCGGACCAACGTCGCCGCGAAGAAGAGGAACACCGACCTGGCTTTTCTGATGGGCGGTGCGGACATGCTCCAGAGCAACGATGAGAAGCTCAAGCCGTCGTACATGGCGGAGCGCGGCCTCATCCTGAACCAGCTGACGACGACGACGCCGCCAACTCCCGCGCCCACGCCGACGCCAAGCCCGAATGTTGATGCCTCCATGACGCCCAGTAGCACCGAAGCCGCACCGACTCCGCCCAGCACAGAAACAGCTCCGACACCGCCTAGCCCGCGCACGCCGACTACGCCGACGCCGGAGGCCGACCCCGCCAAGTAATGTGTTGCGCACGCGTCCAGACTTGTGACACTCTTTTTTTTGTACGTCGGACTATTTATCCGATCGCCGAACTGTGTCCTATGATCGCCGGACTTGTGGCGTCTTTTGAGCAGGAACGACCAAGTTCGAAATTGCCGCGTCCTGGGGCCAGCGCCTGGGGGCGTGACTGCGAGCTAGGTCACCCCCAGGGGCCAATCTAGCGCCGGTTCGCCCCTAAGCCGCTCTTTTTAGACGCCCTGGGGGGCCGAACGACTGGAGATGCTCTAAGATGGCGCCACAGTTACAAAGCCACCAAACATTGACTCAAAGCCGAAAAGATATATCAGAGAAAAACTCGCAACTCCTATACACAAGCGCACCAGAGGGTAATGAATATTTTAGAACTAAAGGAAGAATAAAAGTTGATGATTCTCCAACCTTTATTCGTGGGTGTTGTGCCTGAGTTGGGCTGTAGAGATGCTAAAACCATAATAAAACCACCTCTGCGATCAAAGCTTGTTCAATATGGTTTCGGTTTTGCCCCTTCGTCAGCGTATATATCAGAAATCTTTGATAGGCCCTAGCTAGATCCCTTGCATCGGTAGCCTACGCGAGCAGGTCTTGCATAGCCCTTTGGAATACCCAAATCTTGGCCAAGTTCCATCCACGAATACCCAAATCTAGCAACCAGTACTAGTCTCCCTTTCGCCATCATCCATCATGCTTTGCATAACCTCACCACCTTTCGGGAAATTACCTGAACCCGATGCCTAACTGATCATCAGTACATTAATCTCTCTGAGTGTGCTGTGTCATGCATGTTGCTCGTCTTCAAAGAAAAAGAAAGCTTGGCCGCATCGAATAGAATTCGCACGGTGACATCGTTGCTTGTATGATTGAAATCTCATCATGACCGATCGCTTTGAATCCGGCAGCGCGAGTGCGCTCGCGCGCAGCTAATGACATACTGCGAAGCTCTTTGGAACTGACCAGCTCCGTCAATTGGAGGTGAGAGAGAACTTCCTTTTAGGCAAGAAGAATGTCTCAACTTTGTTGCTTTCCGTCTTCCGCACTGCAACTTGGGTCTCATTCCTGCAGGAGATGGAGGATGGTGGTGGCCGTGGCTCTTCACGGCTGCGTAAGCTCATTATTGCAGGGCTTCCTTTAGGGACGAACAATATCTGAGCGTGACGTTCCCGACGATCTGTTTTGGACTGCATCTTGTTTCCACGATATATAAGTTTACATACGCATCGCATCGCATCTCGCCGCGCCACGACAGCGACGGTCAGACCATACGAGCCTATCGACGAGGCAGCGTATCGACGAGGCAGCAGCGCCAAGTTGGCGGCGATGATGTTACGCTTCACATGGGATGATACGGCCCTCTTTCTTCACCAACACAAGTTGCCGGCGGCCAGTTACGCTGAACCGTGGCTGCGTGGACACGAGGCGTCCGGCCGGCTGGGAATCCGGCGGCCACCCGCGCGCCAGTGGATGCCACGCGCAGAAGCCATAATTGGTCGATCCGGGTGTGATTGATCATTGCCCGGCCGGTTCAGGAAATATCTCAACAGGGAGAGGCCGTAGATAGTGGTGGTCCTTTGGGGAATGTCAGATCGGAGCGCCTGGTCTTCCTGCTGGTCTCGGAATCGGAAGAAGCAAGGACATGGATTTGCCACGAACTCCACTCTTTCGCCTTACCCTCCCTTCCTTGTGGACCGAGACAAATACCATCACCTCTTAGCTTTCCATGAAGCCATAACTCTTTATGCGCGTTTAATCCTGCCGCAACCGCAAGCAGGTGGACATAACAATGTAATCTTGCAGCTTTCTTTTTTGTGTTTCCATCATGTGAATTAATCCCCACAAAAGAAATACTCCCTCTGTCTCATAATATAAGATGCTTTGTGTCTTATATTTACCTGCAAAAAAGACGTCTTATATTCTGGGACAGATGGAGTGTCGTCTGAATTGAAGAGACCCTCGGAAAGAAATTTTCTGCTTTGTGTATGCTTTTCTTGCAAATGAGCTTCTTGACAGGTCGCCTCTTGTTGATCTGCAGAAAGAAGCGCTCGGCATCACAAAACTTCTTCAAAGTTCCAAAATGGTGAAGATAAATCGGAAGGCAAATATGATTACGCATGAGTTAGCTAAGTTTAGTCTTGATAATGGTGGTTCTGATGGGATTCTGGTTAGTAATGTTCCGCCTTGCTGGTGTATTGCTGTAACAAATAATTGTAGCAACATTTTAATTTAATCAATATATGAGGTGGTGTTTTGCAAAACAAGGAGAAAGAAAATCTGCTTCTGCCTGCCGTAAGAATCTGGGGATCGAAATCCCGACAACCCACAGCCGACATCCTGGCCCACCGCGGGCTTGTAACGATAGGCGGCCAGTGTTTGCAAATTGCAAAGACAGAAGATCCAACCAAACCGGCCTACACCAGAATAGGCCAGAGAGGGTAAGGGAAGCTTTTGCGCCCATTTCTAGTACGTACTATTACAAGCATAGGCATACACGGGCCATAACATTGACCTCCATCTCCTTCCAGATGTGTAGGAAGCCGATAAGACCATAAGAGCAACTAGATCAACCGAGAAAGCACATCAAGCAAGCGGCACTCCACTCGAAACGCTCATCTGACCAGGCGCGGGTCTGCATGCACAACTTGCAGCACATGTACCGATGCCGCAATCCGTAGATATACCCAGCACCAGCAGAGAAGCTTCCTACTTTAGCCCTCTGTCTTGTTTTCCCCTCTAAAACACACTCGTCTTCAACTTCAAACCCTGATGAACTCAACGAGTACAAGGCAGAAGCGCCGGTGACACATCTGGTGGCCGCCGCGGCAAGAAATGACGAGCCACAGGCGCCGGAACAAGACACAGAGGCCAGCCTTAGATTGAGAGGCTTAAGACGGAAGATGGCTGAGAAAGAATAAAGAGGATATCTAACAAATCTACTACTTGTATGATTTAAAATTTAAAAACAATCACCCGAGGGAGGCATAGGCGACCCCGTACGTACCTCTCTTTGCCCCTGGCAGCTATAGTCGAATAAAATCCACCCTGTGTCGAAAAAGCTATAGTCTCCAAGTAGCTTAACTCTTCAACTGCGGTGCTAGTTGTTTCTGGAAGGATTCCCCCAGTACATGCCCAGATTCTGCGTGATCGGTTCAACTCTCAAGGCATTGGCAGCCTACGAAACCATCAAGAGAAAACAAAATTGCTGGCACTGCCCTAGAGGCAACGAAAAAAATAGCTAGGCAGTGGCAGTGGTAGATGATGCATGTGTGCTACTGTAGTATATTACCAGTATTGCGACCAAATAATCTTAGTCGTCGTCTCGCTGCTTGATCAGTTACTTGTGTGCCATGTCCGAATTCTCACAGCATAGTAAACAGATTTGCCATGCCAGAGGCCCAGAGCCCCTACCTATCTTCACGTAGTACTCATAGACGGTGTGATCAACTGATGATTGCCTACAGCTTTTCTCTACGAGAGCACAGAACCAGAAGGCAGCAGAATCCAACTTTTCAGCAGCCACCAATGGAAGAACGCAGCAATCAAGCAATATCCATATTTTTCACAAAATCCAAAACCTCACAGGATTATTATTTTTCCTTTTCTGGAAGTTTTTCCCTCCATATTGATGTCTGTTTCATGTAATTCCAAGCTGGAAGTATCTCTGTCAAATGTCCATGTCTGTACTTGGGTAGCCCATGTGATGTCTATCATTCTCCGCCGAGTTCGATGCACTATTCAGGTTCCTGGACCAATGGGATATGCCCACGTGAAGGGCGGCACTGCTTTATTCGTTGGTCAAGGATCAAGACCGTGTAGCCACAAAACAAACCAAAAGGCAATCCACATATTCTATCAACTTTAAGGTTCACCATCTTATATCTAAACTCTTTGCCATTCTTTGTTTGGACTCACGCAATTGAAATTCAGGCCTGAGAAATAGCACCATGCACAATTGAAGTTTATTACCTTTGAACTCAAGTGCGGTGGTACTTCTCTAAATGTAATAAGACTTCTCTTTCTAGCTTTTGGAAATTGCTTACGATTTTTTATTCATAAACGGTTCAAACTTGCGAAGCTGAAAACCTACAGAATGCAGCAGTATCAGGAGAATGAAGTCCACATAAACTTTACTGTAAAGTACAGGAATAAAATTAGATTCTATGGTCCCCTACTAGTCAAGATTAATGTAGACTTAACCTTATCTAACACACCTTTGCCTCATCTTTTATCTGAAGTCCGTATAAGTTGACATATACAGTTCTATTTATTAAGACAAAAGACCAGCAACTGAAGAAGAATCTTTTGCAAATGATATTCCATCACACAGTTGGAATGGCATATATGCCAAAGAACAAATAAACTTCTGCAAGTATTCACAGAACTTATATTGAGGTAATGAGGTCGAATGCTCGAACATCATATTCCATCAAATAAACTACTAAATCAGCGACAATTAATATGGATCCGAGGGAGTAGAATATAAGACATAAATTAAGTAGAATGTTGTTGCGTGGATGTATTTGCGACACATACATATTAGACATCAGAAGAATAACCTTCACGTAAATCATTTAGGTATGATATGGAGGTTTTCAACTTCAGTCGATTGTACTATGATAGACTTTGGGCAATACTACTTCCAGTTAATTATGAGATCATTTACTTTCCTAATAATTAATAGTACTACTCCAGAAGGTAAGAAGTACAGCTACATGCATATTTCCCAAATGCAGCATGATCTAGGATAACATTATATTGTGCCAACAGAACAAATGCCAGTAAAATTTTAAGGAAGCAAAAGCAAATGAATCAACGATTTACATTTATCAGTTCCTAAAAAAACATTTTGCTATAGAATAAGGCGAAAAGCTAATGTTACCTTTGTCCACAATCTATGTTGGTAAATCAGAAGAGATCTTAAAAGTGCCGCGCTGCCAACACATGACTTTTGCTCTTTCCAACAGCTTTGAGGAGAGAGGCATTCTGTCTGTTTCTAGTGTTCGATCCATAAGCAAGACTCGAGAACTACTGGCTAACAGAATAGAGAGAGGCAGTTTCAGTGGCAAGTCTATGGCAAAATTAATTGAATTAAAAGGAGACTAAAGTTAATTTTACATTTTATGGGAACTAAAGTTAATATATTTGAAAACAATAAGTTCCTGTTATAAACTTTTTGTTGGACGAACTGGAAATGATTTCAATTTCAGTTCATGGCATGCAATGGAATAGACCATACACCTGTACCACAGATTGGCATCTCAAGCATTAGAAGTGCTATCCAGGGGTATCAAGATTATTGTCAAAGCAGAAGACAGCAAAAAAAAGGATAGATTTGTCAGGAATACCCCCTACCACTTTTTAACATCGCAGTATAATATTCTCGTCCCACCATGCTTACACTTTTTTTGACGGAACACCATGCTTACACTAATTAATAAACCTCCTAGTTACTCATCTTACTTACAGCTAAACAATACACTCTACAATACATAATCGTCTATTTACCATTTAGACATAATACAAGGCAGGGGGTGGGGGAGAGGGGGGGAGACTCACCCAAACACTAAGCTTAAATGTTTGAAGGGAAAAAGTGTACATAAAGAGGGTGGGAAAGTTTATAGCTGAAAACAAAGAACATAATGCATCAGTCTGGGAGATAAGTCAAAAGGCAACCCCCTTTTCGGTAGGGGCACCTATTTGTTAGGCTCTAGGTATAGGGAATAAGTGAGTGCGATTACATCAGATTTTATTCACCTACGTGGAATGGTAGCGAGCACTTCTTCTATTGGTGTAGGCCCGGAGGGTGGATAGCCCTAAATATTACAAGTGACGGCAATCCATATCATTGTTTGCAGTTTAAAGATACCATGGCGTACAGAAGTAATAGTTTCGGTCGTCACGACTGGCTCAGCATCTAGGACTGAGAGTATATATAGAGCACAGGCCTGCACCGCTCACTTCACCCAAGTGCACACTTCGAGGCCAAGTAGCTCCTCTTGAGCAATAGTACTCAATCTCCTCGACACCACCAATTGTAGGTAACCATGTCAAGGGATCCACTTGTTGTAGGCAATGTAGTTGGAGATATCTTGGACCCATTTATCAAATCAGCATCACTCAAAGTCTTATACAACAATAGGGAGCTGACTAATGGATCTGAGCTCAAGCCTTCACAAGTAGTCAATGAGCCACGGATCGAGATTGCTGGGCGTGACATGAGAAACCTTTACACTTTGGTGAGTTCATAACTCCTGTCTACCTCATTTGACCATTGAATATGATTGGAAATTAAGCTTTCTGCATTTAACGTTTAACCAAACAAAACAGTGATTACTGCAACTGAAGTGGCTATCAGGTCAAGATTATTATTTTTAGAGTGTGTCAGGTCACCATTTTCTCTCTCTAAAGTATCACGCTGTAATAACATTTAAAAGCTGTAAGAGTACACCCATTAAACTGGAAGGCAAGAATCTTCACTCTTAAGATTTAAAAGCTGTCCTTGTTGCGTGAGAAAGACCTTTTGCAGTTCTATATTTTATTAAAAATATATCCTATGATGGTATTCGACATGTTTTCGCTGGTGTCAGCACATATACCAGCACCTTTGCATGCAGACACACAATAAAATCGAAGTTATACACATTGGTCTAGACTCGCAATAGGAACATGGAACCACAATGGTTACTTCCAGCAATGCATGTTATATGTAGTGAAGATCCATGTACTTTGCTGGCCAACTTAAGATGGTGCAGAAATAGCACTGAGAAACTAAAATTTGATTACATTCATTACACTTCATTTCGTTTAAGAAGAGCATTAAACAATTGGACAGCTCAGATCCTAACCATCAAATTATACAAGCACAGTAATTTAGAAGAACAATGAAATTGCCATCACAGAAGACAAGCAATAAATCAATCATGGCAAACATTTCAAAGACATATGCATACACAATTCAACATCATTTTTACTTGATTGAATTATTTATATAATGAGAGCTCCAGTTTATATGCTTGTAACAACGAATGATGACAAACTTACCAATAGGTAATGGTGGATCCTGACTCACCAAGTCCAAGCAATCCAACCAAAAGAGAATACCTTCATTGGTAAGACCTGAAACACTTACAATGAATGATTTTAAATATCAAATAATAAACTCTTTCTTACAGTTGTGCGCATGTCACACAGGTTAGTGACAGACATTCCGGAATCAACAGATGCAAGCTATGGTGGGTTGTTCCCTTCCTTTTGCGTATTTGTTTCCACGATTTAAATGTTTCGAAGTATTGAATGGACATTTATAATAAACCTACTTACGGCAGTCCGGATGATGTCCACACCTAGTTCGTATTGACATAGAACAAAATAAAATGAAAATATTACTCATCCATAGAGTAAAGATCGACAGTTCATCACTACTGAAATGGTGTGCAAAGTTAAACTATATTACTCACCATACAGTAGGAATCTAGCACAATAGGCAGCTTATATTTTTCTGACCTCCACATTTATTATTTGTAGAGATTTATTCAAATGACTGGCTTAAGTTTGTATAATCTGGCAGCCAGTCTGCAGTATATATCATTTGGGCAGATAAAGGTGAATTTGAACCTTGTAGCACCATTGAGATTCTACACTGAAACCAACAAAATGTTTGTAAGCTGAGGCACAATATTGCATAACTTGCTCTGAAAAGTTATAAAAACTGCATTTCAGGAAACGAGATAGTCAGCTACGAAAGCCCAAAGCCAACAGCAGGAATACATCGCTTTGTCTTTGTGATTTTCCGCCAATCTGTCCAGCAGACCATTTATGCACCAGGATGGAGACCAAATTTCAACTCAAGGGACTTCTCAGCACTTTACAGTCTAGGCCCACCTGTGGCTGCAGTATTCTTCAACTGCCAAAGGGAGACCGGATGCGGTGGCAGACGATACATCAGATGACAACTGGGATAACTGCATTCCAACACTGCAAAAATGAGGGTGAATTGAGTGATGATGCATAAGGCCAAGCGCTCCAGGTGGGCGTTGTGTATGGCGCAGCGTAATGTAGTTTAATTCCTAGATTACTTTATCTCATGTACAGGCACTGACTATGGTGTCCCAAAATACCATGTAACAAATCTCAGCCACTGCTCCATCTCTTCTTCCTTGATGAGGAAAGCTTAAAGTTGATGTATTAGGACAATGAGAGTAAAGATCTCTCATGTTTCCTAAAAACTATTAGATTTGACGCCAATAAATGATAAATTGCAGATTGCCTGTGCAAGAAAGGCAGTGCAGTGAAAACTGTAAGGTCCCGCAGCCACAGTTTACTGGTGTCATAGTGCTAGGAGTCTTTTCATCACCTGACCTCCAATGATTAATCCAATGAGGATTTATGCTGATGACCTCACTGAGAATCAGAATTCAGAACCCTCTCCCCATCCACCAGTCATGCTCTCAGATTCCACCAACACCAGCAAAGCAAATCTGCGTAGAAGCGGGTCATTAAAGGTGTAAATCCAAATAGCCCTGACATGTTAGTGCAGTCCTGGTCAGATTATGCTCCAGAACTGATCAAGAAAACCAAATTAGTGTGGTCACTTTTCCTGCCTGCCTTTGGTAGACAGGCTTAGCAACAGCAGGAAGGGAATCAGGTACCTCAATGACAACAGAGAATATGACCATCTGAACAGCTAAAGCCTGGCTTTGAATGAAGTGGTACACAAAATGCATCTGCTTTTGCCATGACATGGTAAGATAAAGGTGAGCTATCTGTTTCCAATTTTCAAGGTGCATCCATATTGTGGCTGCTTCTCTGTTATACCAGAACTGGCATCACACTTCTCACAGCATAGGCACACACTGCTTGTCAGAGCCGGTCAGTGGCAGTGCCGGTCTGGCGGAGCTACATCCCGGCAAGCCTGGGCAGCTACCCGGGCTCAGCTGGTGAACCCCACTGAAACGGTACAAGAGAGCAAGGACTCAACAAGGAGCTCGCACAGGAAAACACTGAAAAACGCAATTCCAACTATACATTGCCTAGGCTCTGATAACGGGCTGGCTCTGCCACTGGTCTAGGACCATAGATCCCGTCGCAGCACCTGTCGTGGGAGCTGACTCAACCTCACCGACAATGTGCTGATACCAACCCATGGCAGGTTCCATGATGGCGCCACCCACTGCTCCAGCATTTTGTCGAACACCATCCATTCACCTCTGCACCAGTGCTTAACAGCCTGCGAGAACAGGCTGCGCAGAAAGCGGCTATACCACATGAGGAGGCCAGGGCATATGGACCGTGCTGCAAGTCCTCCACACCTTCCTCTTTGGTGCCACAGTTGTCGCAGCATCCACGATGATGACACGCCATGCCATGGTGTGAACGGCCCTCACTCTTGCATTTCATTGAGCACCTTTCCTGGCTTAACAGTCTGCAAGGGCAGCGAGGTGCACAGAGAAATGGCTTACCCCAGATGAGGAGGTGATGAAGAACCTATCGCATTTGCTGCATGTCAATCATGTCTTTGGTGCACACTCTTCTTGCCTTCATTATTGCATGCTTGTAGAACAACCTCCATGGCGGGCATGTCCTGTGACCAGCTAGAAATGTATTCGAACACAATGCACAAAAAACCTTAATAAAGGGACTGAAAGAAAACACGACCTAACCAGTTAATCGGTGCTTACGGAGTGAAACTGCAGAAGTGCTAGCTTTCATTTGTTCAGTCCTTATGATCAAAATTGCTAAGACAAAGCCTCTTTGATTCTCATCAAAAACATAGAAATAAGAAAATTAAGAATTGCAATGTCATGTAATCTTGAATCTCCGCAAGAAACCATGTCTGATCGCCCCATAGAAAAAGCATTGAAAGCATTCCTAGAAATTTAAGTAAATGATTTTTCCTTTGAAATTTAGTACAGAAACCCTGTAGAAAAATTTCCTATGGAATACAACAGTACAAAGCATAGCAGGTTATACATATAGGGATACAGCTACCTACAAGCATACAAATCGGCAAATCGCAGAAGGTAATACACGTGGCTAGCTACAACCATACAAATCGCAGCAGGTTATACGTGTACTGAATTTCTTAGAGCCTTGCAATGTAGAACATAGAGGAGATTCAAATAAGAAAATTTGTACTTGTTGACCATAAAGTAAACCGTAATTACATCGAGGAGAAGCAAATTCAATTAGCAGAAATTACAGGTTGCTTCCTCTTCTGGCAGCAAACAATAATATTAACCCTGAATTTGCTGTGGATTCCTCAATCTTGTCTCTTCATCCATCTACCCTATAAAAAGTGACACCACAGCAAAATTAGATATAGATGCATTCGGTCACAGATTATACGCGTGCTCTTACTGACTTATTGCATTAAGTATTCCAAAGTCAGGATTACTGAAATCTCTTTCTTATTTTCAGTAAGAAAAGTACCTGTTCTATGCAAATGTGCAATTGATGTCTGCTAAATTCACTGCGTCCTTATTCCGTCGCTTGGCTAGCAAAATGTTTACCTATTGTCCAAGGTAACATTGTGTTAAAGCCTTGTCTAGTTGACCCCTAACCATCCCGGCATGTCAATGTGAACGGGCCTACGGAAGGCAGACGGCTACTCTGGAATGTTTATCCGACGTTTTCCAACCCGGTGAAGAGGGCAGAACGGCGACCAGAGGAAATGCACCCAAGATGCCAGCCCCTGTTGTGACATTCTGACAGATTAGAGCCTTGGCTGAGCTAATCTCCTTTGCCACTGGCGAATTTGATCCTAGAAGTGACTGCGTGGAGGAAGTTGAGAGTATCTCCTTCGGAACGGAAATTGGAAGGCCGCTGCACGAGTGACATTTATCTGGCAACCGGTGTCTTCAGGTGCGGCAGTGGCACACTTCCTCTTGGTCTGCCTCTGTGCGTGCCTGCAATGGAGCTCGCACCCGTCGAACACCTTCCTGGGCTCCTCAAGCCCCTTGGCGATCCCCTCGGGAGACTTGTAGAGGAAGGTTGCGTACCCACAGAACTGCCCGGTTGCGTGGTCGGCGACGAGGGATCCTGCCTCGATCTCTCCGAACTCGGAGAAGAACCTCCTCAGCTCGTCGATCGAGGTGCGGGCGGGCACCCTGTCCACTAAGAGCTTGCGGCCCGTGCCTCCGGGGGAAGGGCCGGCGGGACCGACCGAGGCGAACTGGCAGGCAATGGGGCGGCCCCCGACGCGCTTGGAGGAGTCCGCGAGGGCGCGGCGGCGGGATGAGCATCGGCGGAGGATGATGAAGCCATAGCCGCGGCAGCGGCCGGTGGCGCGGTCAGCGACGGCGTGGCACCCATCGAGGACCCCAAAGGGGACGAAGGCGGCGGCTAGCGCGGCGGAGGTGCCGCTGGGGCTGAGGCCGTGGATGTAGAGGCGGCGATGCGCGGCGTCGGAGGCCGCCGAGGTGGCGAGGCGGGAGAGCAGGGTGGGATCTCGGAGGCGGACCTGGACCAGGACGTCAAGGAGCTCGTCCCTACTGAACGGCTCAGGAAGCCCCTCGATGATTTCCTCCTCCTTGCACTCATCGGCCGCCGGCTGTTGTGGGTTCGTCGCGGAGTTCGTTCTTCCCCTTGTCCTAGCTTTGTCACAACCCCTGCTACCTGGTTTCCAGCAAACACAACTTGAGGACAAGTGTGATCTCCACGGGGAGCATTGTCACAACCCCTGCTACCTGAACTTGTTGGCGCAGTGCCGGTTCTTCAGTCCATCAGTCAGCGCTTGGCTCAGTTATGTAGATCGGACGGTGGAGGGAGTTATCTTGGATCCAACGGCTGGCAGCCATCGTCTAGTTTTCGCTGCTTAAACTGTAGCTCTACAATTGTCGGGCATTCTGACAGTAACTCTGTAACTCTGCACTATATAAGTCCTCACCCAGCTCTCAGCTCAGCTATGAAATGAGATATCCAGTTATTTTTCCGCTTATCTGTACTTATTTTCGGAGCTAGGGTTCTTTTTAAAATTCCAAATCATAGCGGGTGCTCTAACATCAGGAGTAAAAGTTGTCGGATTATAGGTTCTGGCAAAATCTTTGAGGTTCAAACTCTGGGGTGTGCATGAAGATCTCACTCCCCCTAGCTCACGCTCTCGCAACGATCTCAAAGTCTAGCTCGCCAAACCCGAGGAACAAGAGACACAAGAGTTTATACTGGTTCGGGCCACCGTTGCGGTGTAATACCCTACTCCAGTATGGTGTGGTGGATTGCCTTATAGGCTGAGAATGAACAAGTACAAGGAAAGAACAGCCTCCTGAGGAGAAATATTCTTGAGCTCGATGAGCTTGTGTGTGTCCGAAGGGTCTGAATGATCTGTCCACTCCTATGGTGGTGGCTAGTCCTATTTATAGACCCGGGTCCTCTTCCCAAATATTAGGCGGGAAGGGATCCCACAACGGCCAATTTGAAGGGGACAGCTAGTACAAGCTATCCTGACAAAAGGTGGTCTTCACCTGCCAAAGGTTCTGGTGGTGACGCCGTCGTGGATTCCGTGATGACCTTCGTCCTGTCGTCCTGCTGGTCTTGGTCTCGTTGCACCGATATAGAAAACTTTGCCTGATTCCTCAGGACTCCTCGCCTATGCCTGCCCCTTTAGCACCAAAGAGAAAATTGGCACTCTGCGCCCGCTGGCGCCCGCCTGGCCTTGGTCGTCATGGTTCACGTCATGCGAACCTCGCGAAGTGCCCCTCTCCTTCATCTCTCCGCTCCTTGATGTCTACTACACAACATTCTTTTTATAGACGTTGTTGGGCCTCCAAGTACAGAGGTTTGTAGGACAGTAGCAAATTTCTCTTAAGTGGATGACCTAAGGTTTATCAATCTGTGGGAGACGTAGGATGAAGATGGTCTCTCTCAAACAACCCTGCAACCAAATAGCAAAGAATCTCTTGTGTCCCCAACACACCCAATACAATGGTAAATTGTATAGGTGCACTAGTTCACGAATAGATGGTGATACAAGTGCAATATGGATGATAGATATAGGTTTTAATCTGGAAATATAAAAACAGTAAGATAGCAAGTGGTAAAAGTGAGCGTAAACGGTATTGCAATGCGTTGAAACAAGGCCTAGGGTTCATACTTTCACTAGTGCAAATTCTCTCAACAATAATAACATAATTGGATCATATAACAATCCCTCATGCAACAAAAAGTCACTCCAAAGTCACTAATAGCGGAGAACAAACTAAGAGATTATTGTAGGGTACGAAACCACCTCAAAGTTATTTTTTCTGATCGATCTATTCAAGAGTTCATAGTAAAATAACACGAAGCTATTCTTTCTGTTCAATCTATCCTAGAGTTCGTACTAGAATAACACCTTAAGACACAAATCAACCAAAACTCTAATGTCACCTAGATACTCCAATGTCACCTCAAGTATCCGTGGGTATGATTATACGATATGCATCACACAATCTCAGATTCATCTATTCAACCAACACAAAGAACTTCAAAGAGTGCCCCAAAGTTTCTACCGGAGAGTCAAGACGAAAACATGTGCCAACCCCTATGCATAAGTTCACGAGGTCACGGAACTCGCAGGTTGATCACCAAAACATACATCAAGTGGATCACGTGAATATCCCATTGTCACCACAGATAAGCACATGCAAGACATACATCAGGTGTTCTCAAATCCTTAAAGACTCAATCCGATAAGATAACTTCAAAGGGAAAACTCAATCCATTACAAGAGAGTAGAGGGGGAGAAACATCATAAGATCCAACTATAATAGCAAAGCTCGCAATACGTTAAGATCATGCTGAATCAAGAACACGGGAGAGAGAGAGAGATCAAACACATAGCTACTGGTGCATACCCTCAGCCCCGAGGGTGAACTACTCCTTCCTCATCATGGAGAGCGCCGGGATGATGAAGATGGCCACCGGAGAGGGATCCCCCCCCTCCGGCAGGGTGCCGGAACAGGGTCCCGATTAGTTTTTGGTGGCTACAGAGGCTTGCGGCGGTGGAACTCTCGATCTAGGTTTATTTCTGGGGGCTTCTCTATTTATAGGAATTTTTGGCATAGGTCTCACGTCAGGGGGGGTCTCTGGATCGTCCACAAGATAGGGGCCCACGCCCAGGGGGTAGGGCACGCCCCCACCCTCATGGACAACCCGGGACTCTTCTGGCCCAACTCTTTTACTCCGGGGGCTTCTTTTGGTCCATAAAAAATCATCAAAAATTGGCACGTCAATTGGACTCCGTTTGGTATTCCTTTTCTGCATACTCAAAAACAAGGAAAAACAAAAACTGGCACTGGGCTCTAGGTTAATAGTTTAGTCCCAAAAATCATATAAAATAGCATATAAATGCATATAAAACATCTAGGGTTGATAATATAATAGCATGGAACAATCAAAAATTATAGATATGTTGGAGACGTATCACTCCTCGCGAGCCAGCCTAGTGAGGCTACCCCTGAGGAGGTCTTGGTGTCGTCCGCCTCGCGAGGCTTGGCCCCTCGCGAGGGTCTTGAGTGGTTGCTGATGAAGATGGGCCGCGCCAGGACGCTGGTGGAGCCATGCCCTGGGCCGCAGGCAGGCAAGTTTGGGTACCCCCGTTCCTAGGACGCCGACAGTAGCCCCCGAGGCCAAGGCGCGCTCGTGCTTGGCTTCGCGGCGAAGCCAAGGGTCAAGTGCGGAGCACCACGGGCCCCAATAGCCTGCGGCCTCGATCGACGCATGGCGACTGACGGGACGTGGGCGCCTCCACTTCCCCACGCAGCCTCAATTTCTGCCTGGCTAGGCAACCACTGTCGTCTTCGTAGCTCCGCCTCCTTTATAGGCAGCACTCTCCGCCGCTCCCTCATCTTCCGAAAGGCAGCGGATCTCTTCCCCTGGTCCAATCTGACGCCAACTCCCCCCGCCGCCATGGCACCAAGCCGGAAGAAGAAAGGGAAGGAAGGAGTCCCGTACCTCGGCCCCCGCGACGCCGGTCTTCGAGCCCGCCATCGAGCGGTCGGTGGTGCTCAACCAAGAGGCGATGGGTAAGGTGCGCCCGGCGCTTGCCGCCGATTTCAATGAGTGGGGGGCGATGGTGGCCTAGCCTGCTTCCTGCGCCGAAGTTGACAAGACGGCCACTGAGGTCCCCATCCATCTTCACGCCCTCTCGGCAGGCTTGCTTCCCCCCTTCTCCAATCTCTTCAATGTAGTGCTCTCGCATTACCAGATCAACGCGCTGCATCTCGATCCCCAATCCATCATCCTCCTTGTTGTCTTTTCTTTCGTTTGCGAAGCCATGGTGGGCATTGCCCCTTCCGTGGCCCTGCTTCACCACTTCTTCTCGCTGCATCTAACAGACCCTCTCCAGCGCTCAGGGTGTGTGTCCCTTCAGGCCGTCGCGGCGACGGGCGGTTAGGGGATCGACTTCGAGCTCTCGCCGGTCGTCGGAGGCTTCAGGAAGAGGTGGGTGTTTGTGGACGTTGGCATGCGCAGCCCCCTGCTGCTTCTCCCTTGGATTCCAGTCGCTCCGAGCTCCGGTTGGGGGCACGCGAAGCTCACCGATCGGCGGCTCGCCCATGTCTAGCTCCGGCTTACCAGGCTGAAGGACCTTAGAGTGACGACGCCCATGGTGGTGAAGGAGTTCATCCGGTGTTGCATCGCTCCGCTTCAGCGCCACTCTCGGCAAATGTGGAGCTTCTCTGGCTACGGGGACCACATGAGGCTTCAGGCTCCGACTGTTCCTCCTGAGGCGCGGTGCATGGTGCTCGAGCTCCTGACTGGAGACCCGATGCCAGCCAACCTGTCGGAGGAGGGCTGTCTTCTGTACTGCTGCTCGAACAAGGTGGAGTTCGTGAAGCAGATGCCCCTCTTCAACGAATGGGGACCATGCCCAGTTGGCCTTGAAGGGCCTCACGAGAGCCCTGCCTTCGTGGCCCCCCTGCCGGCCGCGAGCGCGATGCCCGCCCCAGGAGCGGGCGTAGGGGGGCGGTCGCGGTTGAGCGATTGCGGCGCTGCTGCTGAGGAACGGGCACCACTCGGGGTTCCTGAGGTGTCGTCCCCCGGGACCTTGGAGAGCCGTCCTGAGGAAGCGGCATGGGGGACGGCACAGTCCGATGCTCGTGAGGTCGGAGCCCCCGAGGTCCCGGTGAACCTCCATGAGGCGAGTACCGAGGTCTCCGCGTGGTCCAGCACCCCTGAGGTCGCCTCCTCAGGAGTCACACCATCCACGCCCGGCCTTGGTGACCGCAGCCAGGGCTTCGGCCGGCTCCGACCGAACTTCGCGGCGCTCCGCAAGAGGAAGGGGTCTCCAAGCTACAGTGGTGACGCCTTTCGACCATTGAAGCATAGGAAGTACATTGCTATTGATGAGTGAGTACCTTATCTTTGCAATTTCTCGAGTACCACTTCCCCTCCTGACTGTGGTCCCTCAGGGTCCCTTCTGCTAAGGCGACGAAGTCTCCCGAGAAGCTACCTCCTCCTGCCTCGAGTCATCTGCTTACCTTGAGCGCCCCAAGCCAGCCTGCCGCACTTGGTGCGAGGTCGGCCAGAGAGGCAAGCACGCCGGCTTGGCGTCTCGACCCCATGTTCTTGCCGTCCGTCCTTTGCGGCCTTGCCCGGGATGCGGAAAGTGTGCCAAGGGCTCCTCCTCTGGTTATTGACCGTGGCTAGGTGGCCTCGGCTCTGGCCTCTCCTTCGGGTGACGAGCCTCCACCCCTCCGGAACCCCGACGGGGCCCGTAGGGCGACTGGAAGGACTCCGGCCTCTAGCCCCCTGCTGGGAGGAGGTGAGCCTCCTTGAACTTCTTCAACGACTCCCAGCGTGGAGGACGGACCCGGTCGTGCATTCGAGCTTGCGCGCAAGCGGGGTACTGTCCGTCACGAGCTCTTCCGGGAAGCGATGGGTGCACTGAGCCGGCTTGGGGAAGAGCTCGTGGACGTCGACGCCCGCCTTGAAACTGAGGGTCTCTGGCTAGTGGATGAATGGCATCAATTGAAGGTAGCCATCAACCTCGGGCGCCTCTAGTGTGAGCACGCCAACGCGAAAGCCAAGGCATCCCTCGCAACCTCGCGCGAGGCCAGTGCCCGAGCCTTGGAGGAGGCCAGGGAGGCAGACCACCGCCACGATGTCACCGAGAAGCGTAGGAGGGAACTCCAGGCCCTGAATGCCTCCCTGGAGTAGCAGGTGGAGGCGCGTAGAGCTGCCTTGGCATCAATGAAGGGGGCACTGTCCCATGAGGAAGAGATCTTGAAGCGCAATGAAGCGCTAATGTTGGAGGCCACAGAGCGCAGCCTCAAGCTTGAGCGGTTGGAGATGAGGGAGCGTTAGGTTGCTCAGGCGGAAGATGACGCCATCGTGCGCGAGGCCAGGATCCAGGAGGAAGTGGACCGCAGGGTGGCGGAGGCTCGCACTGATCTTGCCAATAGGTACGACCTAAAGCTGAATGTAACGCCCCGAGATCGATGTGCCAGGTGTCGTCCAGTTATTCGCTGTTGTGGCCTATGCATCCAAGCATTTTCCCCGTTGTCCGTTTTGCATTCCGGCGCTCCTATCTCCCCCGGTGGTCTTTTCTACCTTCTTTTCATGTGTGGGGGTTAAACATTTCCGGATTGGACCGAGACTTGCCATGCGGCCTTGGTTTACTACCGGTAGACCGCCTGTCAAGTTTCGTACCATTTGGACTTCGTTTGATGCTCCAACGGTTAACCGAGGGACCAAAAAGGCCTCGTGTGTGTTGCAGCCCAACACCCCTTCAATTTGGCCCAAAACCCACCTAAACATCCTCCATCATCTCGGTCGTTCGATCACGATCGCGTAGCCGAAAACTGCACCTCATTTGGACTCTCCTAGCTCCCTCTACCTATAAATATGTGGCTCTCCCCGAATTTTTGCGCAGTCCAAACCCTAGCAAACTCCTCCTCGCGCCGCCGGACATAACTCCCCACCACCGGCCGGACATGTCCGCCGCCACCGCCACCTCAGTTCGCCCAATAGCGTCGTGCCACCTCAGCTCCGCCGCCGCTCCGGGCCAACCGGCTCGCGCCACCGGGCCTCCTGCCTCATCCCCGCCGCCGCGGTTCACCCGCCGGCCCGCCAGGGCCCGTGCGGGGCCCTCCGGGCCCGGTCGCCGCCGCCAGCCGCTCGGCATCGCGCCCGCCCGAGCCGCCTCCTGCGCCGCTCCGGCCGCCGCCATGCGCCGCCGCGGCCATGCGCCACCGCGCCTCGCCTCCTTCCCGCCGGCGCCGCCCTTCGCCGGCGTGGCCCCGCCGCCGCCATGCGCCCTGGCGCTGCTTTGGGTCGCCGGGTCTGCCCCCGGTGCAACTCCGGCGAGCCCCGCGTCCTCCTCCACCGCGCTCCGGCGAGGTCTCCTCCAAGTCCGGCCATCTCCATCGTCTCCGGCAGGTTCGTGGATCGGGACCAGATCCACCACTCCCCCGATCCAAACGCCCCGTCCAGATCCGGATCCCTCTGTCCTGCACGTCTCCGTCCCGGGTTGACTTTCTCGGAGAGGTCCAATTTCTACAGTCCCCGAGATTTCCATGTTTCATATGCCCATGTTCATCATGTCGTAACTTTACATCCGTAGCTCCGTTTTGCGCGTTTAGCATATCAAAATGTTCGTCTCAGAGAGCACATCATTTCATCTCATTGCATAATTTTCATTTGAGTTCATAGTGATGCCCGAAATGCTGTTGGAAGAGTGCTATTTGAGTTTATTGTCAGATCTGCTGCACCAAATAGCTATTTGTCATTTTTTCCATGATTATTGTGTGCATGATATGCTCTTGAGCTCTACATGTGTTTTGTTATATGCTATGCCATATTTCCAGGGGTGCTATCCATGTATTTTTGTGATGTGTGTGGTGGCTAGAACAAGCTTGCAAAGTGGAGCATTCGTTAATGCTGATTTCAGGGACTTAGCATTTCCACTAAGTCCTTGATCTGTTTGTCTCAATATGCCATATGTTCATGTTGTTTCCTAGTGATCCGTGCCTCTTTTGAGGATGATCACTAAGGATGATTTGTTAATCTTGTAGTTCTCTATCCATCATGTCTTTGTTTGCAATTATGGAGCACCCTAGCTTGAGTCAATCGAGATCTACTTTTGCTATTTCGTGAATCTGGGCAGATTGTCTACTTGTTAGCGATTTTGCCGAGGATGTTGTAGTTCATCCGTGCATGCTATGTTGTTTTTCTTGCCATGTCTAGCTTGTATAATGTGTATTCTTGTTGGGTGTATGCTTATATTGTCGTGCCTTGCTCTATAGTGAGTGCATCGAGCTCGTAAACATGCCTACTTGATATCTGTTTTCAGCATGCTCCAGTTTTCACATGCTTGCAAATGTATTTTCTGATCCCTTTTGGCTCAAGGTCACTAAGGGACTTTTGTTAAGCTCCTTGAGTAGCTCCATGCCATGCTTTACTTTGCCATGTTCAGGTCCTGTAGCATATAGTTTTCATGCTCTAAAGTGTGCTACCTGATCTGAAATTCCAGACAAGTGTTAATTTCACTAAGTCTGAAATCTGTTTACCAAATGCATTTTGCCATGCTTGTTTGAACCTGTTAATGGATGATTTGGCCGTAGCTCAGTGTTCATCTTTTGTTAAGAATCATGAATGGATCCCTGCCATGTATTTTGTTGCCATGTTTGTGTGCTGTAGCATGTTTAACTTGTTGCATTTAGATGGCTACTTGCTGTTTATCACGGACCGGTGCCATATTTGAATTGCTTGCCTTTTCCAAACCGTAACTCCGATTCCGGTGATCTTTATATAGTTTTCAAGCGATTTCACCTCACCTTTCCAATCGCACACTTGGATTTCCAAGTTAAGGCCAGGTTCATTCATCTCTTGTCAAATCATGCATATGCATCGCATTCCGCATCCCGCATATCATATCTTGTTCATGTGTTGGTTTGTTTACTACGTTGTGTGCTTCTTTCCGGTGTTTGCTTCTTCGGGTTGGTTCCGGTAATGTCGCATTTGTGAGGACCCATTCGTCTACGTCCGTTTGTCTTCTTCATGGACTCGTTCTTCTTCCTTGCGGGATTTCAGGCAAGATGACCATACCCTCGAAATCACTTCTATCTTTGCTTGCTAGATGCTCGCTCTTTTGCTATGCCTATGCTACGATACCTACCACTTGCTTATCATGCCTCCCATATTGTTGAACCAAGCCTCTAACCCACCTTGTCCCAACAAACCGTTGTTTGGCTATGTCACCGCTTTGCTCAGCCCCTCTTATACCGTTGTTAGTTGCAGGTGAAGATTGAAGCTTGTTCCATGTTTGGAACATGGATGTTTTGTTGCGATATCACAATATCTCTTATTTAATTAATGCATCTATATACTTGGTAAAGGTTGGAAGGCTCGGCCTTATGCCTGGTGTTTTGTTCCACTCTTGCCGCCCCAGTTTCCGTCATATCGGTGTTATGTTCCCGGATTTTGCGTTCCTTACGCGGTTGGGTTATAATGGGAACCCCTTGACAGTTTGCTTTGAATAAAACTCCTCCAGCAAGGCACAACATTGGTTTTACCATTTGCCACCTAGCCTCTTTTTCCCTTGGGTTAGGCCAGCCCAAGGGTCATCTTTATTTTAACCCCCCCGGGCCAGTGCTTGTCTAAGTGTTGGTTCGAAATGGGCAGCCTGCGGGGCCACCTCGGGGAAACTTGAGGGCTGGTTTTACTCGTAGCTTGACCTATCCGGTGTTGCCCTGAGAACGAGATATGTGCAGCTCCCATCAGGATGTCGGCACATCGGGTGGCTTTGTTGGACTTGTTTTACCATTGTCGAGGATGTCTTGTAACCGGGATTCCGAGTCTGATCGGGTCTTCCCGCTAGAAGGAATATCCTTCGTTGACCGTGAGAGCTTGTGATGGGCTAAGTTGGGACACCCCTGCAGGGATTTGAACTTTCGAAAGCCGTGCCCATGGTTATGGGCAGATGGGAATTTTTTAATGTCCGGTTGTAGAAAACCTGAAGTTGACCTTAATTAAAATGCATCAACCGCGTGTGTAACCGTGATGGTCTCTTTCCGACGGAGTCCGGGAAGTGAACACGGTGTTGGAGTTATGATTGACGTAGGTTGTTCTAGGATCACTTCTTGATCATAGTTTATCGATCGTGCTTTGCCTTCTCTTCTCGCTCTCATTTGCGTATGTTTAGCCACCATATATGCTAGTCGCTTGCTGCAGCTCCACCTCATACCTTTACCTTTCCCATAAGATTAAATAGTCTTGATCGCGAGGGTGCGAGATTGCTGAGTCCTCATGGCTCACAGATACTTCCAAAACCAGCTTGCAGGTGCCGATGAGTACGTGCAGACGACGCAACCAAGCTCAAGGAGGAGCTCGATGAAGATCTTGTCCTTCATGTTGTTTTGTTCTAGTTGATCAGTAGTGGAGCCTAGTCGGGACGATCGGGGATCTGTGTAGCATTTGGGGTAGTCTTCTTTTATTTTGGTTCTGTAGTCGGACCTTGTGTGTAAGTGGATGATGTAATGCTTTATTCATGTATTGTGTGAAGTGGCGATTGTAAGCCAACTATGTATCTCTTTTCCCTTATTGTATTACATGGGTTGTTTGCGAAGATTACCTCACTTGCGGCATTGCTTTCAATGCGGTTATGCCTCTAAGTCATGCTTCGACAAGTGGGAGATATAGCCGCATCGAGGGCGTTATACTGAAGCTCGTGGAAGCCGAAGCTAAGGGCAGGACCACCGCCCTCGGGTCGAGGTTGGCTGAGGCGGAGCAGCGCGAGAAGGCCGCTGCAACTGCCTTGATCTCCATGCAGACCGAGTTGGCCTCCGCCCATGCTGAACTACTCCCGCTTCAGTAGCGAGTTACTGCTGCTGAGTCCCTCGCGCAGCAGAGTAGGGAGGAGGCGATCCGTCGACAGACGTTGCAGCGCGAACACGCCCCCATGCTCTATGACCTCAGGGTGAGGGCCAATCGGGCGTTGGGCATCATCTGCGACGAATACGCCCCTCATCCTCATGCAGAAGACTATGCCAACCATCTTCGCTTCTTCACCGACGTCGTGACGCGCCTAGAGGATCGGGCTGAGAGGGCTCGCGAGCTCGTTGACGAAAAGAGCCGTGGCCTCCTTGGGCGCGCGTTTTCCCGCGTTTCAGCCATCTTCAGAATGCCGACCCCAACTTCGACTTCCATGCCGCCATCGCTCGAGTGCCCGGAGCTATCCGGGGCAACATGGTGCGCTGGGTGGATGATAACGCGGATTCTCTGGTCAGAGCTTTCGCTTCTGATGACGACACAGTGGTGTTCGTGGCGGATGAAGGCGACGCGGTCGATGATGGTGAAAACGACGCAGGCGACGACGCTAGTAGCATGTCCGGGAGGGATTCAGAAGATGTTGCGAGCGACATGTCCGATTGAGCCCGCGCTCCTTGTTTTGAACCTGCGCACAAAAGCTTGGGCATAGCCCCCAAAGATGTAAGTGCATTTTGGGGAGGGGGAGCCCCTCATGTAATCAGACCATTTTTTTATTCCCTGAGCCAGACTTAAGACGTGCTTTTTTGAGTTCTCAAGTTCCTCCGTAAAATTGCTGCAGTAACTGAGGTCTAGGCGGGCCTCAGACCGGCCTTGTAGTTGTTGATGTGTAGTTATCCCGAGAGGAGTTCTCGCGGGCTCGCAAGGTTTCGGTCTTCTGAGGAGCCCGCTGGTCCGCCTGAGAGGGCCTTGCGAGAGACGAGCGTTAGATCACGGTGAGATGCGCATGCATACCACGCCCAGCCCCCGCTCGTGAGGCGTTCGTAGGGGAGGGGCGGTAGGCGCTGGCCTCGAAACAAGGCATGGAGCCAGAAAACTCAAGAAATCAACATGAATGAGAAAAGATGCCCCCCATGCTTTGCCAATGAAAATACAACCGCGAGTTGAAATCCAAAAAGGCGGCAAATCGAGCTATAGAAAAAGGGGTTGAAAGCACATGGTCGCGTCCGGCACCTAGCTAGTCTTCTTGTCTTCTCACTAGCACGGAGCCTAGTGCTTTTATTGGCCGTGAGCATAGTCATTGGGGGACAGCGTCGACGGCCAGTGCTGAGCATGGTGCTTCCACTAGGACATGGGCAGGAGCCGCCGAGGCCCGAGGGCGGCTCTCCGGAGACTCTGGGGCATGTACAGCCCCACTCATTATTACGTGAGAGTGTTATGGGCGGAGACCTACACAGGCGCGAGCCTTGCTTCAGATTGCCAGACAAGGGCCCTGCCTTGAGCCACCCTCGACCACCGTTGGGGTGTCCGGAAACTAGGACGATGCCAAGGGGCAAAGGGGATGCTAGAGGCGCCCTCGGCGACCACGGTCCCTCTGCCCGGGGAGGGCTCGCCGGCGCCTCCCCGGCAAAGGACCTACCTCCGGACGACGCCTTCCGTGCAGCCCCCAGTGCGCCGCCCCTGCCTGGAGTGGGGCTGCCGCACTAGGGTCGCCGCCCGCTGCTGTGGCTTGGTCCACCTGCGACCCATGGTTAGCCTAAGCCTGCTCCTGAGATATCAGTGGTACTGAGGGAGTCCTGGATTAGGGGGTCTCTGGACGGCCGGACTATATCCTTTGGCCGGACTGTTAGACCATGAAGACACAAGATTGAAGACTTCGTCCCATGTACGGATGGGACTCTACTTGGCGTGGAAGGCAAGCTAGGCAATACGGATATGTATATCTCCTCCTTTGTAACCGACCTTGTGTAACCCTAGCCCCCTTCGGTGTCTATATAAACCGGAGGGTTTTAGTCCGTAGGACAACAGACAATCATACCATAGGTTAGCTTCTAGGGTTTAGCCTCTCCGATCTCGTGGTAGATCTACTCTTGTACTACTCATATTATCAAGAATAATCAAGCAGGACGTAGGGTTTTACCTCCATCAAGAGGGCCCGAACCTGGGTAAAACATTGTGTCCCCTGCCTCCTGTTACCATCCGCCTTAGACACACAGTTCGGGACCCCCTACCCGAGATCCGCCGGTTTTGACACCGAAATTGGTGCTTTCATTGAGAGTTCTACTGTGCCCTCGCCATAAGGAAGGATGCCTCGTCTCGTTGTTAAAAACAACATTACCGCCGGGGGAGCCCTGGCTGTCGGCCAAACTCTCCGGCTAGGCAGTTTCATCATGACCGCCTGTTCGGCTGCTGCACCGACGATGACTTCTCGGGTCATCAAAAATAGCCTCCACGTCGGCTCGGAATTCATCGAGCAGATGGATCCAATGGAGCTCTCTTCCCTAAACGAGCTCTTGGATTGCATCGCCACCTTGGGAGTCGCTACGGACTACGATCAGATTGGTCTTAAACCCGATCAAAGGGAGATTAACTCTCCACCAGTCACCCATCATGTTGCGGTGGTGGAGGAACAACGCGGTGATTCTTCCTCTATCTTGAGGACTAACTATGTCTGGATTCCCGAGCTCTCTGAGCCGGATACCCGTTCATGGGAGGACATCACCCAAGCCCTAAACCTAGAGTCAGGCAGTGGGCCAGACTTATCGGGCAACACTTCGGAATCCGAACTTCCAAGATTGGAAACTCCTCGGCCCATGGGTCTCAGATCGGGTGGAGGTTCGAACTCAAATCCACCCACCCACCCACACATAAACGATCTTTCCCACATCAGGCAAGAGCCCCATGAAACAGTACATCATTATTAGGCCAGATTCCTCCTTGTGATGAACAAGGTTAAGGACTGTCGTGAGGAAGACGCAGTCTCATTTTTCTGCAATAATTGCATGGCCAAGGGAATCCTTAACGCATTGAGTCGCCATGACATATCACGCTTCGCTGACTTGGCGTCCATAGTATGAAAGTGCTGTGCAATGGAAAGCGCCTGGAAAACCGAAACGAAATTTTGGGATAATCCGGCTCAGAATATACACCCAGTCCGAAGTAAAAGGGTGCACTATCATAAGACACCCGAGTTAGTTACAAAGAAACAAAAACCCTCTACAGGGCATGGAACCGTATTGGAGGGATGGCTTAACGGACCCTGCAAAATTCATAGTACAGCGGATACCATACCAACACACAGCCTTAGAGCATGTTGGATACTCCGGCAGGTGGCCAAAAGCGGTGAGGATCTTCTCATCCCAAATGCCACAGAGCACCATCTCATGGATAACAATACGGTATTAACAATCTTTGAAACCTTCGCATCAAATAATAGGCGCAAGCGAACACTCCACAGCCTCGCCGAAATTTGCCACGTGGCAGCAATAAATCCATGGAGCGACACAACTATTACCTTCAATGCCAGTGACGAACCTAAATTCCGAACAGGCCGAGCACCAGCTGCACTGGTCCTCAGTCCAATTGTGGACGGCTTTCGACTCACCAAAGTACTCATGGACGGCGGCAGTGGATTGAACCTCATCTATGAGGAAACTCTTCAAAAAATGGAAATAGATTGGAACCGCATTGAGCAAAGCAGCACAACCTTCAGAGGAATCATCCCTAGTCGAGAAGCACGCTGTGCTGGGAAAATCACACTAGATGTGGTATTCGGCACGCCGGAGAACTATAGGTCCGAAGAAATTACATTCCAAGTGGCCCCGTTCAGTAGTGGATACCACGCCCTTTTAGGACGGGATGCATTCACGATCTTCCAAGCCATACCCCATTATGGGTACATGAAGTTCAAAATGCCCGGGCCCAACGGAATCATCACTCTCGCTAGTGATCCGGACACAGCACTCCGCGCCGAAAACGAAACAGCCGCATTGGCCCTCGAGGCATTATCCGAAGCCCTTTCGGCCGAGGAATTAACCACGCTACGCTCCATAGTGGACAGGGATGACGTGATACTTGACAAGAGATCCAAGTCCACCTCTTTTAAACCAGCGGATGAAATAGTCAAATTCCAAGTCCACCCAACGGACCCTACAAAAACAGCCTCCATCGGGGCACAGTTAAACCCCGCCGTGGACGCCGCACTACGAGAGTTCCTGCGCGAGAATTGGGACATATTCACCTGGCACCCCTCAGACATGCCAGGAATCCCATGCAGGCTGGCCGGGCACAGCCTCAATATCCTAAAGGGATTCAAGCCGGTCAAGCAGACTCTTCGGCGTTTCTCTGAACCTAAGAGACAAGCTATGGGGGAGGAACTAGCCAAATTATTGGAGGCCGGATTCATTAGAGAAATAAAACACCCGGACTGGCTAGCAAACCTGGTGATGGTACCAAAGAAGGACAAATCATGGCGCCTATGTGTCGACTTCAAGGACCTCAACAAGGCTTGCCCAAAGGATCCCTTCCCCCTCCCCCGCATTGATCAAATTATCGATGCTACCGCAGGACACGAGTCATTGTGTTTCCTCGACGCATACTCCGATTACCATCAAATCAAGATGGCGGAGTCCGACCAAGCCGCAACGGCATTTATCACACCATACGGCCCCTTCTGTTTCAACACAATGCCTTTTGGGCTCAAAAACGCCGGCACAACATATCAGTGCATGATTAAGACATGTCTGGAGAAATAGATCAGCAAAACAGTAGAAGCATACGTGGATGATGTGGTCGTCAAAACCAAACACGTCGACTCTCTAATAGACGACTTGAGGCTCACATTCGACAACCTCCGAACATACGACATCAAGCTCAATCCGGAAAAATGCGTTTTCGGCATACCAGCCGGAAAACTCCTGGGCTTCATTGTCTCCAGTAGAGGAATTGAAGCTAATCCGGCCAAAATCCGGGCTCTGTCACAGTTGGCTATCCCAATGGACCTCAAACAAATCCAGAAATTAACTGGATGTGTGGCGGCTCTAAGCCGCTTTATCTCCCGCTTAGGAGAAAATGCATTACCTCTTTATCGCCTCCTTCGGCGAACTGAACACTTCAAGTGGTCGGACGCTGCCATAGCCGGATTGGAAGAAATAGAAGCCATACTAGCAACCAACCCAATCCTGGCCGCGCCAAACATCGGCGAACCAATGTTGTTCTACATTGCGGCAACTCATCAGGTTGTAAGCGCAGTGCTCGTCGTCGAACGAAAAGCGGACGGACATAAATTCCCTCTTCAAAAGCTAGTATATTATGTATCCACTGTCCTCACTCCATGCAAATCACGGTACCCACATTATCAAAAGATAGCCTATGCGATATTCATGGCATCCCGGAAGCTGCGACACTACTTTCAAGAGTGTTTGATTACAGTAGCCGCGGAAGTGCCACTTAATGATATTATAAACAACCGCGACGCCACGGGCCGGATTGCCAAATGGGCCATTGAGCTCCCCCCCGTTTGACATAACATACAAACCTCGGCGAGCCATTAAATCGCAAGTATTGGCCGATTTTGTCGCCGAATGGACGGAAGCCGAACTCCCTAAAGAGTACGACGCATACTCCAATTGGATCATGCACTTCGACGGCTCCAAAATGCTGGCTGGTCTGGGGCTGGCGTCGTCCTGACGTCCCCAACCGGAGATACTGTTCAATACGTACTACAGATACTGTACACAGACTCCAACAATGCAGCCGAATACGAAGCCTTGTTGCATGGTCTTCGGATGGCAGTTTCCATGGGCATTCAACACCTGGAGGTGCATGGGGATTCGAACCTCGCAATATCCCAAATAAATGGATACTTCGATGCCAAGGATCCGAAGATGGCGGCCTATCGAAACGCCGTCCTAAAGATGTCAGCTCGGATCGAGGGGCTCGAATTCCACCATGTGGCTCGGGAAAACAATCAGGCGGCGGATATCCTCGCCCGCATTGGCGCAAAACGCGATGCGGTCCCCCCCCCCCAACATCTTTTTGGAGAGGTTGTTTAAACCATCTGTGGTATGGGAAGGGGACACTGGTAACAATAGTCCGAACCCGGCCAAAATGCCCGGTACCAAACACTCTGACATAATCGGAGGCTCTGCCACCGAAATAACACCTTCATCCCATGTAATAATGGCCGTCATTGCCCCGTGGACAGAACCATTCCTGGCCTACCTAACTAGGCAGGAACTTCCTGAGGACCAAAATGAGGCACGCTGCATAGTGCGGCGATCTAAAGCCTACAGCGTCCATGAGGGAGAACTGTATAAAAAAGCACTACCTGAGTCCTTCAAAGGTGCATCTCCGAAGAGGAACGGCGGAAACTTTTGGCAGAAATTCACGCCGGACTCGGCGGCCACCACGCCGCAGCCCGGGCCCTTGTAAGCAAGGCCTTCCGTACAGGTTTTTATTGGCCGACGACCTGGGCAGACGCACAGGACTTGGTCCAACACTGCGCCGGTTGCCAGCTTTTTGCAAATCATAGCCACATGCCACCCACCGCCGTCCAAACAATCCCCATTACCTGTCCCTTCGCGGTCTGGGGGCTTGACATGGTTGGACCCCTTAAAGGGGGAACCCATAAGAAAAAATACTTACTGGTCATGGTGGATAAATTCACCAAATGGATAGAAGCCAAACCTGTTAAAATGGCCAAATCCGGACTGGTGATAGACTTCATATCCGGGGTTGTACACCGTTATGGCGTCCCCCACAGCATCATCACTGACAACGACACGAACTTCACGGCCGACGAGGTAAAACTCTGGTGCAGCAACATGGGCATCAAGCTCGATTATGCTTCAGTCTATCACCCACACACCAATGGCCAAGTTGAGTGAGCAAATGGTCTTATCATGAGCGGCATTAAACCCAGACTAGTGCGGTCCTTAAAGGAGTCTAACACGCACTGGGTAGAGGAGCTCGACTCCGTACTCTGGGGGCTGTGGACCACGCCGAATCGTACTACCGGACACACACCCTTCTTTATGGTGTACGGCGCGGAGGCGGTTCTGCCCTGTGACATAATTCATGACTCACCTTGAGTGTGCATGTACGAAGAAAGAGAAGCCAAGCTCGATCGACAGGACAGTCTGGACACACTGGAGGAGGAGCGCGACGTGGAAAAAGCCCGTTCCGCATTCTATCAGCAACAGGCTCGAAGATACCAAAGCAGAGAAGTACCGGCCAAAACTTATAACATTGGCGAGCTAGTTCTACGCCTGCCGGAGAAGAAAAAGACCAAGCTCGAGCCCAAATGGGAAGGTCCCTTCATTATTGACCAAGTTCTGACCGGTGGAGCGTACCGTCTGCGGGATGCATTGAATAATCGACTTGAGCCGAACCCATGGAATGCAGCCAGGCTCCGAAGATTCTACGCCTAGTGCCGGACTCTATGTTCGTCTCCTTCCTCTGTCCATTTTTCGCATTTACATTGACTGTCTTTTTTTCTCTTTCTTTCTTTTATTCTTTCTCAAGGCCTCTAAGGGCCAACTTGTGCCTTGCTTGCACACTATTGACGCGCTAACCGCGCTCATTATACCTGGGGGCTTCTTACATGGAAGCTTAATTATTTATCTGGGCTTCATGCCCCACACATGTGTTATTCTTCCGCATGTACCTTTTCTTCGCCATTATATGCATCGATATGACTTAAGTTTTGGCCAAGCTGGGTTGCCTGGCTCTTGTATTTATGCACTACGTTCTCGTTAATTCGGCTAGGGCATAAGGGGAGCACCTCTACGATTGTTACTGTCGGGTCAGCCGGATGTGTACCTCAGACTGGGTGAAGCCGAAAGCTAGCGTTCGTAAGGGAATATTCGGTCGGTGAACAAAAGATGATTTTTATTTATTTTCCATATGTGCCCCCAGATGTTTTTTCCTGCGTTTCCTCTCGCAGTCCGGACATGCACTTTAGGGCATGCGTACCCAGGGAAAGGAACCCTTGACGGAACTATTATCCCTAGAAGATGTTTCTTACTACCCATGTAATATAACATAACTAGTTGGGCACTTGTCTGTTCAAGCACTAATGACCCCTACGCCTGGTCTCCATGCATACCCCGGTTCTTATATAACTGAGCGGGTATTCGGATACACTCCGGACTATCAGGTCCCGAGGTTGAAGCGAAAAGGTCCGCCATGACAAATGATTTACAATCCGGCTAGAAGGCATTATACATGTCACTTTAATTACATAGTCATGCAGACCGACTAAATTCCTCTTCTATACCATCCAACAGGCGGTCTAGCCTACAATCCTGTTGGGAATACTTTGCAGCTAATTCTACTTGCCCATAGACTAAACTAACGGGGATCTCTTTCCCATCAGGCCCCACAGGTCCGACCTCGGCCATGTGGTTTGGGTCAGCCTTGGTATACCGCGTCTTCACCATGGCCCAGGCTTCCTTAGCACCTTGATGGCAGGCCGATATCTTCCATAATCGGAAGCGCCGCCGTGCTCCCTTGAGCTTCTCCGCAAGCTCTCCAATGCCTTCTGGCAGGGAGACGGATGGCCACAAGGCCTAGGCAATACCTTGCATCACCTGCCGAACTTGTTTGTGCAGTTGTGAGAGCTCGGATAGAAGATCACCCGCAGACCCGGGCATCTCCTCCGCGGGACGACCCGTCAGCATACCTACAGACATAACTCTGTTAGCCGGCTTCTCCGCCGTCCCCTTTTTAAGGGTTCGTTCAAGCACTTACTGAATATGCCGCGTCGAAGCCACTTATTCTCTTTCTCGAAGTCCGCAAGCTGGGCTCGAACATCTTTCAGTTCCACGCTCAACTTGGTATTGGCGTCTTGGAGATTGTTTTTCTCCCGCCTAACCTCAGTCAGCACGTGTTCGCCAGCCTTTAGCTGTCGTACGACATGCTGGTCCTCCGGATTCTCTCTGGATTCATCTGCAACATCTATTGTTAGATCTGCAGCCATGCCACACGCTATATGGTACCCATTATTCTTTGAAACAAATGTTACCAGCTGGGGACTTATTAGGTTCCTACAATGCGGCAACAGCGGCCCGAAGTTGGGTCTTGCATTCCTCCAGCTCCTGTGACAGTTGAGTATTCTTCTCTGTAAGAACCTGCACAATAGATGATCCTTAAATCAGTTCTGCTAACTGTTTCAAGTCTCAGGGGCTACTGATACATATAATCGTCAGATTTGCTTACCCGTACATCCCTTACATACTGGTCCGTGGCTCTGGCTAGACCATTTTGAGAAGCACGGAGGTATGCATCTCCAGAATTGAAGGCATCAAATGCCTCTGGTGAGAAGCAAGCGTCACGGAGTACGGCCCGGCGACGCCTATGATTCATGGCCCTCTCCACTTCTGAATTTGTAGCGGACAGTCTGTCCGCATCCTTTATAGGAGGAGTATCCGGCGTCCGCCCCATGTCGGCTTCCGCCTCTATGTCCGGCCCTGGAGCCCGACTGGTGGAAGCATGATCGGCAGCCTCGCCGGACATATTCCGGCGAGCGTAATTTCTATTAAAGAAACATGGACGTCATTACATTTCAAGAAAGACGACAACCACGGAGCGGGGTCTTTTTTGTCATACCTATGCACCGACGTCTCCATCCTGACTGCCTTCCTTTTTGGCCTGCCCAGCCTCGGTGCCTCTTGTTGGCGAGTTGCTGCAGGTTTGGCATGGTGTCCCGAATGCCTTCCCTATAAAACGCCATATGTATATGGTAGGTGAAGTGTCTAAAAGGGGATCCTAGTTTTTGCAGTTGGGATTTTTGGTTTTTCTTACATGCGACACAGGAAGCAGTCTGGGATAGTCGGCCGTAATGGCCACCATGGCTTCATCACAACTTAATTGATAGACTACTGGTCTATCAGCTCCACGAATATGTCCGGATCTTCTTCGAGTCCGGGACCAAGGGCCCGGTCAGGGTCCTTTGGTTGTGGAGATGGGCTGTTGACCTCCCTTATGGCTTTTTGCAGTTCCTGCCGCAAAATGGCAAGGTGAGTACCTACGACAAAGAATGCGGGAAGAATGTGAGTAAGGAGATATAACTCACCCAGCTTGGAGGGTTGTACATGGAGAATCCATCCCGTGGCTTGATGCGGATGAACTCCTCCTCCTCTCCCTTGAACAACTCGGACAGAATTTTTGCTAAAGCAGCAGCGTTGTCCGGACCCTTACGCCCGCAACGGGTGGCATCATCTTCCCCGTTAAAACACCACAGGGGGTGCCCTCGATATTGAAGTGGCTGCACTCCCTGCATTATGCATATTGACATAACCTCGATTCCTGACAATCCTGATTGAGCCAGCGCTTTAATCCGGTTCATCAGGTAAAGGACTTCTCCGTTGTCTTCCTCCTGGGGGCTCTGTGGGTGCCAACTTCGGCGTTTCTTCAGAGGAGCATTGTTGAACTCAGGAAGACCCCGCCGAACAGGGTCCGGAAGGGGGACGTCCTCCATATAAAACCATTCCGAAGGCTAGTGTTCGGACGTCTTCTTTGAGTGCTGGACAGGTATCCGGTTTCGGCGATGCGCCATATTTCGGCTCCGCCCACTTGATAAAGTGACCCCTTCTGTGTGCTGGGGACGAGGCAAAATAACCTTTTCCACAGCTTGAAATGAGCCTCGCAGCCTAGGAATAACTCACAGAGGGCAACATAGCCAGCAATGTGTAATATGGAAGCAGGGGTGAAATTATACAGTTGGAGGCCATAATACTCCAGGAGCCTGCGGAGGAACGGATGAATTGGAAATCTGAGTCCCCTTAATAAGTAAGGAACAAGGCATACCCGCTCCCCCGTAGAGGGACTGGGGAAGCTCTCTGCTTGCTCCCCGCCATTGTAGGTGGCGAGCGCGGCTCGCACGGGAACCATATACGCTGGAGGGAGAAAACCCTTAGTCTGCAGTTCGACTAATCGACTGTGTGGGACAGAACACCTCTCCCAATCACCGGGCTTGGGGCTACGGGGGCGGGAGGAGGAGCTGCGGTTGTCGGCCATGCTGGAGTGGATTTTTCCGAAGCGCGCTCCGATGGATTCTCACTGGGGGAGGATGATATGGATTGGATCTAAGAATCCCCATCCCTTTAATAGACAATTTATTTATCTGTCTAGGGGAGCGAATGTAAAAACACCCTGGCTCCTCGTATTCATTCGACGCATGGAAGATAGCCCTTATTGGGCGCAGAAGCCAAGAGGTTCAACATTTATGGGGCCGGACACTGCTTAACAAACATTCGAAATTTGGAGAAGAACCTGCCTTGCAATGCCGAAGACAATACTGCATGTCACTTGACGTCATTGAAGCCTGGTTCGGGGGCTACTGAGGGAGTCCGAGATTAGGGGGTCTCCGGACGGCCGGACTATATCCTTTGGCCGGACTGTTAGACCATGAAGACACAAGATTGAAGACTTCGTCCCGTTTCCGGATGGGACTCTACTTGGCGTGGAAGGCAAGCTAGGCAATACGGATATGTATATCTCCTCCTTTGTAACCGACCTTGTGTAACTCTAGCGCCCTCCGGTGTCTATATAAACCGGAGGGTTTTAGTCCGTAGGACAACAGACAATCATACCATAGGTTAGCTTCTAGGGTTTAGCCTCTCCGATCTCGTGGTAGATCTACTCTTGTACTACTCATATTATCAAGAATAATCAAGCAGGACGTAGGGTTTTACCTCCATCAAGAGGGACCGAACCTGGGTAAAACATCGTGTCCCCTGCCTCCTGTTACCATCCGCCTTAGACGCACAGTTCGGGACCCCCTACCCGAGATCCGCCGGTTTTGACACCGACAGGCACCCTGCGGTGGTTGTCGTTGGCGGGGTCGGCGAGGCTCCTGGGTGGCTCATGGAAGGCCTCGGCTTCCAGCATCTTTCTTCCCAGCCCGGCTGGAGGAACGTGCAGGGGTCGTCCTCTGGCGTGTACTCTTTATCCACCATGCGGGGCACATAGGCTACCTGAGCTGCCTCTCCGGAACCTCAGCCAAGGCGCCATGTGCCCCACACCGCTGAGCCCGGCACGCCGCTTTAGTGGCTGTAGGGTGGCACTCAATTGGGACCATGAGGAGCAACGCCCACACCTATGCCACCCGGGGGGCAAGGGCGCAGCCGGATGTGTGGCACCGCTAGTTGTGCTGGCGCTGGCGAGCCCTCCTGGTGCACCTGAAAGCACGTGGGCGTGACGAGGCCCGTTGTGCGGCCTGGTGATACGTCTCCAACGTATCTATAATTTTTGATTGTTCCATGCTATTATATTATCAACTTTGGATGTTTATGGGCTTTATTATACACTTTTATATTATTTTTGGGACTAACCTATTAACCTAGAGCCCAATGCCAGTTTCTGTTTTTTCCTTGTTTTAGAGTATCGCAGAAAAGGAAAATCAAACGGAGTCCAATTGACCTGAAACTTCACGGAACTTATTTTTGGAAGGAAAGCAACCCAGGAGACTTGGAGTCCACGTAAGGGAAGCAACGAGGAGGCCACGAGGCAGGGGGGCACGCCCACCCCCTGGGCGCGCCCTCCACCCTCGTGGGCCCCTCGTGGCCCCCCTGACGTACTTCTTCCGCCTATATATCTCCATATACCCTAAAAACATCTGAGAGCACAATAGATCGGGAGTTCCGCCGCCAGAAGCCTCCGTAGCCATCGAAAGCCAATCTAGACCCGTTCCGGCACCCTGCCGGAGGGGGAATCCCTCTCCGATGGCCATCTTCATCATCCCGGTGCTCTCCATGATGAGAAGGGAGTAGTTCTCCCTCGGGGCTGAGGGTATGTACCAGTAGCTATGTGTTTGATCTCTCTCTCTCTCTCTCTCTCTCTCTCTCTCGTGTTCTTGAGGTGGTACAATCTTGATGTATCGCGAGCTTTGCCATTATAGTTGGATCTTATGATGTTTTCTCCCCTATCTACTCTCTTGTAATGGATTGAGTTTCCCCTTTGAAGTTATCTTATCGGATTGAGTCTTTAAAGATTTTAGAACACTTGATGTATGTCTTGCCGTGCGTATCTGTGGTGACAATGGGATACCACGTGATTCACTTGATGTATGTTTTGGTGATCAACTTGCGGGTTCCGCCCATGAACCTATGCATATGGGTTGGCACACGTTTTCGTCGTGATTCTCCGGTAGAAACTTTGGGGCACTCTTTGAGGTTCTATGTGTTGGTTGAATAGATGAATCTGAGATTGTGTGATGCATATCGTATAATCATACCCACGGATACTTGAGGTGACATTGGAGTATCTAGGTGACATTAGGGTTTTGGTTGATTTGTGTCTTATGGTGTTATTCTAGTACGAACTCTAGGGCTGTTTGTGACACTTATAGGAATAGCCCAACAGATTGATTGGAAAGAATAACTTTGAGGTGGTTTCGTACCCTACCATAATCTCTTCGATCGTTCTCCGCTATTAGTGACTTTGGAGTGACTCTTTGTTGCATGTTGATGGATAGTTATATGATCCAATTATGTTATATTGTTGAGAGGACTTGCACTAGTGAAAGTATGAACCCTAGGCCTTGTTTCCTAGCATTGCAATACCGTTTGTGCTCACTTTTATCATTAGTTACATTGCTGTTTTTATATTTTCAGATTACAAAAACTATTATCTACTATCCATATACCACTTGTATCACCATCTCTTCGCCGAACTAGTGCAACTATACAATTTACCATTGTATTGGGTGTGTTGGGGACACAAGAGACTCTTTGTTATTTGGTTGCAGGGTTTCTTGAGAGAGACTATCTTCATCCTATGCCTCCTATGGATTGATAAACCTTAGGTCATCCACTTGAGGGAAATTTGCTACTGTCCTACAAACCTCTGCACTTGGAGGCCCAACAACATCTACAAGAAGAAGGTTGTGTAGTAGACATCAAGCTCTTTTCTGGCGCCGTTGCCGGGGAGGTGAGTGCTTGAAGGTATATCTTTAGATCTTGCAATCGAGTCTTTTAGTTTCTTGTTTTTATCACTAGTTTAGTTTATAAAAGAAAACTATAAAAAATGGAATTGAGTTTGTCTCATATGCTTCACCTTTTTAATATCTTTCGTGAGGATGATGGAAAGGATAATTGTGCTCAAGTGCTAGAAGAAGAAATCTATAAAATGTTTGGCACTAATATTTGAATGATGAGCATGATTGCAATGTTGTTAGTATGAATTCCTTGAATATCCATGATGCTAATGATATGCAAAGCCACAAGCTTGGCGAAGCTATGTTTGATGAAGACGATATTTTTTGTCCCCCAAGTTTTGATGAGCAAATTTATAATGATGATAGCATGCCTCCTATTTATGATGATTATTGTGATGACACGTATGCTTTAAAGAACAATGATAACCATGAAACTTGTCATCTTGATCTTAATTTTCAATCACATGATAGTTATTGTGTTGAGTTTGCTCCCACTATTATTCATGAGAAGAAATTTGCTTATGTGGAGAGCAGTAAATTTTCTATGCTTGTAGATCATGAAAAGAATGATTTAGGTGCTGGTTATATTTTTGAATTCATTCATGATGCTACTGAAAATTGTTATGAGGGAGGAACATATGCTTGTAGGAGTTGCAATAATATCAAGTTTCCTCTCTATGTGCTTAAAGTTTTGAAGTTATGCTTGTGTTACCTTCCTATGCAAGTTGATTATTGTTCCCATAGGTTGTTTTCTCACAAAACCCCTATGCATAGGAAGTGGGTTAGACTTAAATGTGCTAGTCATATTCTTCATGATGCTCTCTTTATATTTTAATTCTTATCTTTTATGTGAGCATCATTGAAATCATCATGCCTAGCTAGGGGCGTTAAACGATAGCGCTTGTTGGGAGGTAACCCAATTTTATTCTTATTCCTTGATTTTTGCTCACTTTTAGTAATAAATAATTAATCTAGCCTGTGTTTAGATGTGGTTTTATGCTTTTAATTAGTGTTTGTGCCAAGTAGAACCGTTGGGAAGATTTGGGGAAAGTCTTGTTGATCTTGCTGTAAAAAACAGAAACTTTAGCGCTCACGAGAATTGCTGCAATTTTTTATTGGAGAGTGCTATTTAGTTAATTATTTTTGCAGATGATTAATAGATAAATTACACACGTCCAGCAATTTATTTGAGAATTTTATGAGTTCCAGAAGTATACGTTTGATCCAGATTACTACAGACTGTTCTGTTTTTGACAGATTCTGTTTTCGATGTGTTGTTTGCTTATTTTGATGAATCTATGAGTAGTATCGGAGGGAATGAACCATAGATAAGTTGGAATACAGTAGATATTATACCAATATGAATTTAGAATGAGTTCACAACAGTACCTAAGTGGTGATTCATTTTCTTATACTAACGGAGCTTACGATTTTTCTGTTAAGTTTTGTGTTGTGAAGTTTTCAAGTTTTGGGTAAAGATTTGATGGACTATGGAATAAGAAGTGGCAAGAGAGTAAGATTGGGGATGCCCAAGGCACCCCAAGGTAATATTCAAGGACAACCAAAAGCCTAAGCTTGGGGATGCCCCGGAAGGCATCGCCTCTTTCGTCTTTGTTCATCGGTAACTTTACTTGGAGCTATATTTTTATTCGCCGCATGATATGTGTTTTGCTTGGAGCGTCATTTTATTTTATTTTGCTTTGCTTGATGTTTGAATAAAATACCAAGATCTTAAATTACTAAATGTTAGAGAGTCTTCACATAGCTAAATAATTATTTAACTACTCATTGATCTTCACTTATATCTTTCGGAGTAGTTTGTTGTTGCTCTAGTGCTTCACTTATATCTTTTTAGAGCACAGTGGTGGTTTTATTTTGTAGAAATAGATGAACTCTCATGCTTCACTTATATTATTTTGAGAGTCTTTAGGACAGCATTGTAGTTGGCTTTGGTTATGAACCTAGTCCTAATATGATGGGCATCCAAGAGGGATATAATAGAAACTTTCATATAAAGTGCATTGAATACTATGAGAAGTTTGATACTTGATGATTGTTTTGAGATATGAGGATGGTAATATTAGAGTCATGCTAGTTGAGTAGTTGTTAATTTGAGAAATACTTGTGTTAAAGTTTGTGATTCCTGTAGCATGCACGCATGGTGAACCGTTATGTGATGAAGTCGGAGCATGATTTATTTATTGATTGTCTTCCTTATGAGTGGCGGTCGGGGACGAGCGATGGTCTTTTCCTACCAATCTATCCCCCTAGGAGCATGCACGTAGTACTTTGTTTCGATAACTAATAGATTTTTTCAATAAGTATGTGAGTTCTTTATGACTAATGTTGAGTCCATGGATTATACACACTCTCACCCTTCCACCATTGCTATCCTCTGTAGTACCGCACAACTTTCGCCGGTACCATAAACCCACCATATACCTTCCTCAAAAGAGCCACCATACCTACCTATTATGGCATTTCCATAGCCATTCCAAGATATATTGCCATGCAACTTTCCGCCGTTCCGTTTATTATGACATGCTCCATCATTGTCATATTGCTATGCATGATCATGTAGTTGACATCGTATTTGTGGCAAAGCCACCGTTCATAAATCTTTCATACATGTCACACATGAGTCATTGCACATCCCGGTACACCGCCGGAGGCATTCATATAGAGTCATATCTTGTTCTAAGTATCGAGTTGTAATTCTTGAGTTGTAAGTAAATAAAAGTGTGATGATCATCATTATTAGAGCATTGTCCTAGTGAGGAAAGGATGATGGAGACTATGATTCCCCCACAAGTCGGGATGAGACTCCAGACGAAAAAAGAGAAAAAAAAGAGGCCATAAAAAAAGAGAAAAGGCCCAAATAAAAAAACAAAAAAAATGAGAGAAAAAGAGAGAAGGGGCAATGCTACTATCCTTTTACCACACTTGTGCTTCAAAGTAGCACCATGATCTTCATGATAGAGTCTCCTATATTGTCAATTTCATATACTAGTGGGAATTTTACATTATGGAACTTGGCTTGTATATTCCAATGATGGGCTTCCTCAAAATGCCCTAGGTCTTTGTGAGCAAGCGAGTTGGATGCACACCCACTTAGTTTCTTTTTGAGATTTCATACACTTATAGCTCTAGTGCATCCGTTGCATGGCAATCCCTACTCACTCACATTGATATCTATTGATGGGCATCTCCATAGCCCGTTGATATGCCTAGTTGATGTGAGACTATCTTCTCCCGTTTTGTCTTCTCCACAACCACCATTCTATTCCACCTATAGTGCTATGTCTATGGCTCACGCTCACGTATTGCGTGAAGATTGAAAAAGTTTGAGAACATCAAAAGTATGAAACAATTGCTTGGCTTGTCCTCGGGGTTGTGCATGATTTAAATACGTTGTGTGGTGAAGATGGAGCATAGCCAAACTATATGATTTTGTAGGGATAGCTTTCTTTGGCCATGTTATTTTGAGAAGACATGATTACTTTGTTAGTATGCTTGAAGTATTATTATTTTTATGTCAATATTAAACTTTTGTCTTGAACTTATGGATCTGAATATTCTTGCCACAATAAATAGAATTACATGGATAAATATGTTAGGTAGCATTCCACATCAAAAAATTTGTTTTTATCATTTACCTAATCGAGGACGAGCAGGAATTAAGCTTGGGGATGCTGATACGTCTCCAATGTATCTATAATTTTTGATTGTTCCATGCTATTATATTATCAACTTTGGATGTTTATGGGCTTTATTATACACTTTTATATTATTTCTGGGACTAACCTATTAACCTAGAGCCCAGTGCCAGTTTCTGTTTTTTCCTTGTTTTAGATTATCGCAGAAAAGGAAAATCAAACAGAGTCCAATTGACCTCAAACTTCACGGAACTTATATTTGGAAGGAAAGCAACCCGGGAGACTTGGAGTCCACGTAAGGGAAGCAACAAGGAGGCCACGAGGCAGGGGGCGCGCCCACCCCCTGGGCGGGCCTTCCATCCTCGTGGGCCCCTCGTGGCCCCCCCTGACGTACTTCTTCCACCTATATATCTCCATATACCCTAAAATCATCTGAGAGCACAATAGATCGGGAGTTCCTCCGCCAGAAGCCTCCATAGCCACTGAAAGCCAATCTAGACCCGTTCCGGCACCCTGCCGAAGGGGGGATCCCTCTCCGGTGGCCATCTTCATCATCCCGGTGCTCTCCATGACGACGAGGGAGTAGTTCTCCCTCGGGGCTGAGGGTATGTACCAGTAGCTATGTGTTTGATCTCTCTCTCTCTCTCGTGTTCTTGAGGTGGTACGATCTTGATGTATCGCGAGCTTTGCTATTATAGTTGGATCTTATGATGTTTTCTCCCCTCTCCACTCTCTTGTAATGGATTGAGTTTCCCCTTTGAAGTTATCTTATCGGATTGAGTCTTTAAAGATTTGAGAACACTTGATGTATGTCTTGCCGTGCGTATCTGTGGTGACAATGGGATACCACGTGATTCACTTGACGTATGTTTTGGTGATCAACTTGCGGGTTCCGCCCATGAACCTATGCATAGGGGTTGGCACACGTTTTCGTCGTGATTCTTCGGTCGAATCTTTGGGGCACTCTTTGAGGTTCTATGTGTTGGTTGAATAGATGAATCTGATATTGTGTGATGCATATCATATAATCATACCCACGGATACTTGAGGTGACATTAGGGTTTTGGTTGATTTGTGTCTTAAGGTGTTATTCTAGTACAAACTCTAGGGCTGTTTGTGACACTTATAGTAATAGCCCAATGGATTGATTGGAAAGAATAACTTTGAGGTGGTTTCATACCCTACCATAATCTCTTCGTTCGTTCTCCGCTATTAGTGACTTTGGAGTGACTCTTTGTTGCATGTTGAGGGATAGTTATATGATCCAATTATGTTATTATTGTTGAGAGGACTTGCACTAGTGAAAGTATGAACCCTAGGCCTTGTTTCCTAGCATTGCTATACCGTTTGTGCTCACTTTTATCATTAGTTACCTTGCTGTTTTTATATTTTCAGATTACAAAAACTATTATCTACTATCCATATACCACTTGTATCACCATCTCTTTGCCGAACTAGTGCAACTATACAATTTACCATTGTATTGGATGTGTTGGGGACACAAGAGACTCTTTGTTATTTGGTTGCAGGGTTGCTTGAGAGAGACCATCTTCATCCTACGCCTCCTATGGATTGATAAACCTTAGGTCATCCACTTGAGGGAAATTTGCTACTGTCCTACAAACCTCTGCACTTGGAGGCCCAACAACGTCTACAAGAAGGTTGTGTAGTAGACATCACCTGGCCACAACTTGAGATGTAAGTAGGGAGCAGAAAGGCGGCATACCCCTGGCTGCAGCATCCAACAGCTCAGCGACGAGTTCCAGCAACGTGTCGCGGCTGCTTTCCATCAGCCGGCACCGCAACAGCTCCCGAGCCACCACGAGAGCGGCTCGCATGTTCGCATGTTCCCGTTGGGTGTGTGGCACCGTCGCTGCTGCGTAGCTTGTGGATCTTGCGGCGGCCCGCGCACGCCGCGTTGTGAGGGTGGAAGGCGTCGGTCTGCGCCACCCATGTCCCGCGGTGTTCGGCGGTGTGCGGGCCGCCTGGAGCGTGGAGTTGAGGTCTCCTTGGGAGGACGGTGCCGCCCTGACGAGCCCAACAGCCCACTGGTCGGCGTTGGTCCTCGGGTCGCCGGACATCGAGATCGCGGGGTGTTGGCAGATCAACTAACGGAAAAGAGGCTTCAGCGCACCCCTACCTGGCGCGCCAAATGTTGGATTACGGGTTCCGGCAAAACCCTTGAGGTTCGAACTCTGGGGTGCGCACAAAGATCTCTCTCCCCCTAGCTCACACTCTCGCAACAATCTCAAAGCCTAGCTCGCCAAACCCGAGGAACAAGAGACACAAGAATTTATAGTGGTTAGGGCCACCGTTGCGGTGTAATACCCTACTCCAGTGTGGTGTGGTGGATTGCCTTGTAGGCTGAGGATGAACAAGTACAAGGGAAAAACAGCCTCCTGAGGAGAGGTGTTCTTGAGCTCGATGAGCTTGTGTGTGTCCGGAGGGTCTGAATGATCCGTCCACTCCTATGGTGGTGGCTAGTCCTATTTATACAGGCCCGGGTCCTCTTCCCAAATATTAGGCGGAAGGGATCCCATAATGGCCAATTTGAAGGGGGACAACTAGTACAAGCTATCCCGACAAAAGGTGGTCTTTGCTTGCCAAAGGCTCTGGTGATGACGCTGCCATGGGCTCCGTGATGACCTCCATCCTGCCGTCCTGCTGGTCTTGGTCTCGTTGCACCGATATGGAAGCCTTTGCCTGATGCCTTGGGACTCCTTGCCTATGCCTGCCCCTTTAGCACCAAAGAGGAAACTGGCACTCCGCGCCCGCTGGCGCCCGCCTGGCCTTGGTCGTCATGGCTCACGTCATGCGAACATCACGAGGTGCCCCTCGCCTTGATCTCTCCGCTCCTCGCGAGCCAGCCTAGTGAGGCTTCCCCTGAGAAGGTCTTGGTGTCGTCCGCCTCGTGAGGCTTGGCCCCTCACGAGGGTCTTGATTGGTTCTGATGAAGATGGGCCGCACCAGGCCACTGGTGGAGCCACGCCCTGGGCCGCAGGCAGGCAAGTCTGGGTACCCCCGTTCCCAGGACGCCTACAGAAGTTCCTGTCTATCCCCAATGGAATCTAACAATTGGTATCAGCAGTCACTACAAAAAAAAGACACATCCGTGACATTTTGGGCCGAACAAATATTTTTTTCTGTCATACATATGACACTTCTATGACGATAATTGTGACAAAACCAGGTATCATCATCGATGTGGTGGGCTCCTACTTCTATGACAAAAAATCATGACAGAAAATGGGCTTTTCATCCTGGGCGGGCCAGAGACGCAGCTGCATGACATTCTTTGGGCCGTCCATGATGGAAAAAACCATGGTAGAAGCGAGGGCGAGGAAAATTTCGGGGAGTTCCCGGTTACGGTGGGAGGTTGGGGGCCGAGCGATGCGCGTTTCTCTCGTACACGTACGCGCGTGTGTGCGAGGCGTTGGCTCTAACTGAACCCGACCGAGGCGTTGGGCTCTAACTGAACCCGAGCGATTGCACTGCAGGCTACGCGTTACTGAACCCGAGCGATCGATCGATGGCTGTTAACTGAACCCAATCGAGCGATTCCATCGCTAATGCTGCTAACTGAAGCTGGTCGATTGGATGAATAGTGAGCGTTGCGGGGGGGGGGGGGTGGATGAACAGTGAGCGGTGGCGTTGCCTCTGGATGAACAGGACCCCGTGGTGTGGTGGAGGGTTGGATGAACAGTAGATGGTGCAGGGGTGCCCGTGGAGGGGTGGTTGAATAGGACCCCGTGGTGTGGAGGGCTGGATGAACAGTAGACGGTGGAGGGGTGCCCGTGGAGGGGTGGTTGAACAGTAGCCGGTGGAGTAGCGCGCGGTGGAGGCTGGATGAACAGGAGCCCGTGGAGGCTGGAGGAGGTCGATGGTAGCCCGTGGAGGCTGGAGGAGGTCGACGGTGGAGATGAACAGTATCCCGTGGAGTCCCGTTTTGCGGTACGCCAGACCCCTCCCGATGAACAGGACCCCCCATTCGACCGTAGCGCTCCAACACAAGTCCGTTTCGTCCGTTTTGCGGTACGCTACACCCCTCCCGATGAACAGGACCCCTATTTCGATCGTAGGAGGTCCGTTTCGTCCGTTTTGCGGTACGCCACACCCCTCCCGATCAACAGGACCCCTGTTTCGACCGTAGGAGGTACGTTTCCTCCGTTTTGCGGTACGCCACACCCCTCCCAATCAACAGGACCCCCGTTTCGACCGTAGGAGGTCCGTTTCCTCCGTTCTGTGGTACGCCAGGCCTCATTTCCATCGCCTGTTCTGTCCAAGCCCTCCCGATGAACACGACCACACATTCCGTTCCGACCCAGCCGGTTGGCTCCCACATGTTCCGTTGCCTCCCGATGAACATGACGCATTCCGTTGCCTCCCCATGAACACGACGTATTCTGTTGCCTCCCCATGAACACGACGCATTCCGTTGCCTCCCCATGAACACGACAACGATGTTGTTTCTCTGTTCTGACCCAGCCATGTACACGAGCCCTGACCGTACGTATGCGCGAGTAGGCGTTCGAGACCCCGCCCGTATGTACACATACGTGGCCATATTTTCTTTCTTGCACCCTGGCCGTTATACTTACGTGTACATGCTACGTGCGCGCCTCTACTACGACACGTGCGCGCCTCTACATCGACCAGAATGACAACTGTCGGTGTGAAAACCGGCGGATCTCGGGTAGGGGGTCCCGAACTATGCGTCTAAGGCGGATGGTAACAGGAGGCAGGGGACACGATGTTTTACCCAGGTTCGGGCCCTCTTGATGGAGGTAAAACCCTACGTCCTGCTTGATTTATTCTTGATGATATGAGTATTACAAGAGTTGATCTACCACGAGATCGGAGAGGCTAAACCCTAGAAGCTAGCATATGGTATGATTGTGTGTTGTCCTACGGACTAAAACCCTCCGGTTTATATAGACACCGGAGGGGGCTAGGGTTATAGAAGGTCGGTTACAAAGGAGGAGATATACATATCTGTATTGCCTAGCTTGCCTTCCATGCCAAGTAGAGTCCCATCCGGACACGGGACGAAGTCTTCAATCTTGTATCTTCGTAGTCCAACAGTCCGGCCAAAGGATATAATACGGCTGTCTGGAGACCCCCTAATCCAAGACTCCCTCAGTAGCCCCTGAACCAGGCTGCAATGACAACGAGTCCGGCGCGCAGTGTTGTCTTCGATATTGCAAGGCGGGTTCTTCTCCAAATTTCGAATGTTTGTTAAGCAGTGTCCGGTCCCATAAATGTTTGGACCTCTTGGCTTCTGCGCCCAATAAGGGCTATCTCCCACGCGTCGAATGAATACGAGGCGCCAGGGCTTTTTTACATTCGCCCCCTAGCCAGATAAATAAATTGTCTATTAAAAGGATGGGGATTCTCAGATCCGATCCATACCATCCTCCCCCAGCGAGAATCCATCAGAGCGCGCTTCGGAAAGATCCATTCCAGCATGGCCGACCTCCGCAGCTCCTCCTCCCGCCCCCGTAGCCCTAAGCCCGGTGATTGGGAGAGGTGTTCAGTCCCACACAGTCGATTAATCGAACTGCAGACTAACGGATTTCTCCCTCCAGCATACATAGTGCCCGTTCGAGTCGGGCTTGCCACCTACAATGGCGGGGAGCAAGCGGAGAGCTTCCCCAGTCCCTCTATGGGGGAGAGGGTCTGCCTTGTTCCTTATTTATTAAGGGGACTCAGATTTCCAATTCATCCGTTCCTCCGCGGGCTCCTGGAGTTCTACGGCCTCCAATTACACAATTTCACCCCTGCCTCCATTTTACACATCGCCGGCTATGTTGCTCTCTGCGAGTTGTTCCTGGGCTGCGAGGCTCATTTCGAGCTGTGGAAAAGGCTATTTTGCCTCGTCCCTCGCACACAGAGGGGGTCACTTTATCAAGTGGGCGGAGCCGAAATATGGCGCATCGCCAGAACCAGATACCTGTCCGGTACCCCGAAGAAGTCGTCCGAAGACTGGCCTTCGGAATGGTTTTATATGGAGGTCGTTCCCCTTCCGGACCCTGTTCAGCGGGGTCTTCCTGAGTTCAGCAATGCTCCTCTGAAGAAACGCGGAAGTTGGCGCCCACGAAGCCCCCAGGAGGAAGACAATGGAGAAGTCCTTTAATTGATGAACCGGATTAAAGCACTGGCTCAATCAGGATTGACAGTAATTGAAGTTATGTCAATATGCGTAATGCGGGGAGTGCAACCACTTCAATATCGAGGGCACCCCTTGTGGTGTTTTAACGGGGCGGATGATGCCACCTGTTGCGGGCGTAAGGGTCCGGACAATGCTGCTACTTTAGCAAAAATTCTGTCCGAATTGTTCAAGGGAGAGGAAGAGGTGTTCATCCGCATCAAGCCACGGGATGGATTCTCCATGTACAATCCTCCAAGTTGGGTGAGTTATATCTCCTTACTCCCATTGTTTCCCGCATTCTTTGTCGTAGGTATTCACCTTGCCATTTTGCGGTAGGAACTGCGAAAATCCATAAAGGAGGTCAGCAGCCCCTCCCCACAACCAGAGGGCCCTGACCGGGCCCTTGACTCCGGACTCGAAAAGATCCGGTAATATTTGTGGAGCTGATAGACCGGCAGTTCTATTAGTTACGCTGCGATGATGCCATGGTGGCCATTACGACCGACTATCCCGGACTGCTTCCTACATTACACGTAAGAAAAACCAAAAATCCCAACTCCAAAAACTAGGATCCCCTTTTAGACACTTCACCTACCATATACATATGGCGTTTTTATAGGGAAGGCATTTGGGACGCCCTACCGAACCCGCAGCAACTCGCCAACAAGAGGCACTGAGGCCGGGCAGGCCAAAAAGGAAGGCGGTCAGGACGGAGACGCCGGCACAAAGGTTTAACAGAAACCCCACTCCGTGGTTGTCGTCTTTCTTGAAATGTAATGACGCCCGTGTTTCTTTAACAGAAAAAACGCTCGCCGGAATATGTCCGGCGATGTTGCTAATCACGCTTCCACCAGTCGGACGCCAGGACCGGACATAGAGGCGGAAGCCGATATGGGGCGGGCGCCGGATAATCCCCCTACAAAGGATGCAGATAGATTATCCGCCACAAATTCAGAAGTGGAAAGCGCCATGAATCATAGGCGCCGCTGGGCCGTACTCCGCGACGCTTGTTTCTCACCAGAGACATTTGATGCCTTCAATTCTGGAGAGGCGTACCTCCATGCTGCTCAAGATGGTCTAGCTAGAGCCACGGATCAGTATGTAAAGGATGTATAGGTAAGTAAATCTGACGATTATATGTATCAATAGCCCCTGAGACTTGAAACTGTTAGCAGAACTGATTTAAGGATCATCTTTATTGTGCAAGTTCTTACAGAGAAGAATACTCGGCTGTCACAGGAGCTGGAGGAATGCAAGACCCAACTGCAGGCCGCTGTTGCCGCATTGAAGGAACCGAAAAATTCCCCCGCTGGTAACATTTACTTTAAAGAATGATGGTTACATATAGTGTGCGGCGTGCCTGCAGATCTAACAATAGATGTTGCAGATGAATCCGGAGAAAATCTGGAGGACCAGCATTTCGTGCGACAGCTAAAGGCTAGCGAACGCGTGCTGACTGAGGTCAGGCGGGAGAAAAACAATCTCCAAGATGCCAATACCAAGCTGAGCGTGGAACTGAAAGACGTTCGAGCCCAGCTTGCAGACTCCGAGAAGGAGAATAAGCGGCTTCGACGCGGCATTTTCAGTAAGTGCTTGAACGAAACCTTTTGAAGGAGTTCGACGAAGAAGCTGACTAACAGCGTTATGCCTGTAGGTATGCTAACGGGTCGTCCTGCGGAGGAAATGCCCAGGTCTACGGGTGATCTTCTATCCGAGCTCTCACAACAGCACGAACAAGTTCGGCAGGTGATGCAAGGTGTTGCCCAGGCCTTGTGGCCATCCGTCTCCCTGCCAGAAGGCGTTGCAGAGCTTACAGAGAAGCTCAAGGGAGCACGGCGGCGCTTCCTATTATGGAAGATATCGCCCTGCCATCAAGGTGCCAGGGAAGCCTGGGCCATGGTGAAGACGCGGTATACCAAGGCTGACCCAAATCACATGGCCGAGGTCGGACCTATGGGGCCCGACGGAAAAGAGATCCCCGTTAGCTTAGTTTATGGGCAAGTAGAATTAGCCGCAAAGTATTCCCAACAGGATTGTTGGCTAGACCACCTGTTGGATGGTATAGAAGAGGAATTTAGTTAGTCTGCATGACTATGTAATTAAAGTGACATGTATAATGCCTTCTAGCTGGATTGTAGATCATTTGTCATGGCGGACCTTTTCACTTCAACCTCGGGACCCGATAGTCCGGAGTGTATCCGAATACCCGCTCAGTTATATAAGAACCGGGGTATGCGTGGAGACCAGGCGTTGGGGTCATTAGTGCTTGAACAGACAAGTGCCCAACTAGTTATGTTATATTACATGGGTAGTAAGAAACATCTTCCAGGGAGAATAGTTCCATTAAGGGTTCCTTTCCCTGGGTACGCATGCCCTAAAGTGCATGTCCGGACTGCGATAGGAAACGTAGGAAAAAACATCTGGGGGCACACATGGAAAATAAATAAAAATCATCTTTTGTTCACCGACCGAATATTCCCTTAAGAACGCTAGCTTTCGGCTTCACCCAGTCTGAGGTACACATCCGGCTGACCCGACAGTAACAATCGCAGAGGTGCTCCCCTTATTCCCTAGCCGAATTAACGGGAACGTAGGGCATAAATACAAGAGCCAGGAAACCCAGCTTGGCCAAAACTTAAGTCATATCGATGCATATAATGGCGAAAAAAGGTACATGCGGAAGTATAACACATGTGCGGGGCATGAGGCCCAAATAAATAATTAAGCTTCTGTGAAAGAAGCCCCCAGGTATGATGAGCACGGCTAGCGCATCTATAATGTGCAAGCGAGGCACAAGTTGGCCCTTGAAGGCCTAGAGAAAGAATAAAAGAAAGAAAGAAAGAAAAACAAGACAGATAATGTATATGCAAAAAATGGACAGAGGAAGGAGACGAACATAGAGTCCGGCGCTAGGCGTAGAATCTTCGGAGCTTGGCCGCGTTCCATGGGTTCGGCTCGAGTCGATTATTTGATGCATCCCACAGACGGTACGCTCCACCGGTCAGAACTTGGTCAATAATGAAGGGACCTTCCCATTTGGGCTCGAGCTTGTTCTTTTTCTTATCCGGCAGGCGTAGAACTAGTTCGCCAATGTTATAAGTTTTGGCCCGTACTTCTCTGCTTTGGTATCTGCGAGCCTGTTGCTGATGAAATGCGGAACGGGCTTTTGCCATGTCGCGCTCCTCCTCCAGGGTGTCCAGACTGTCCTGCCGATCGAGCTCGGCTTCTCTTTCTTCGTACATGCGCACTCGAGGTGAGTCATGAATTATGTCACAGGGCAAGACTGCCTCTGCGCCGTACACCATAAAGAAGGGTGTATATCCGGTACTATGATTCGGCATGGTCCGCAGCCCCTAGAGTATGGAGTCGAGCTCCTCTACCTAGTGCATGTTAGACTTCGTTAAGGACCGCACTAATCTGGGTTTAATGCCGCTCATTATAAGACCGTTTGCTCGCTCAACTTGGCCATTGGTTTGTGGGTGATAGACTGAAGCATAATCGAGCTTGATGCCCATTTTGCTGCACCAGAGTTTTACCTCATCGGCCGTGAAGTTCGTGACGTTGTCAGTGATGATGCTGTGGGGGACGCCATAACGGTGTACGACCCCGGATGTGAAGTCTATCACCGGTCCGGATTTGGCTATTTTAACAGGTTTGGCTTCTATCCATTTGGTGAATTTATCCACCATGACCAGTAAGTATTTTTTCTTATGGGTTCCCCCTTTAAGGGGTCCAACCATGTCAAGCCCCCAGACCGCGAAGGGCCACGTAAATGGGATTGTTTGGAGGGCGGTGGGTGGCATGTGGCTTTGATTTGCAAAAAGCTGGCAACCGGCGCAGCATTGGACCAAGTCCTGTGCGTCTGCCCGGGCCGTCGGCCAATAGAATCCTATACGGAAGGCCTTGCTTACAAGAGCCCGGGCTGCGGCGTGGTGGCTGCCGAGTCTGGCGTGAATTTCTGCCAAAAGGTTCCGCCCTTCCTCTTCGGAGATGCACCTTTGAAGGACTTTGGTAGTGCTTTTTTTATACAGTTCTCCCTCATGGACCCTGTAGGCCTTAGATCGCCGCCCTATGCAGTGTGCCTCATTTTGGTCCTCCGAAAGTTCCTGCCTAGTTAGTAGGCCAGGAATGGTTCTGTCCAAGGGGCTATGATGGCCATTATTACGTGGGTTGAAGGTGTTGTTTCGGTGGCAGAGCCTCCGATTATGTCAGAGTGTTCGGTATCGAGTGTTGTGGCCGGGTCCGGACTAATATTGCCGGTGTCCCCCTCCCATACCACGGATGGCTTAAACAACCTCTCTAAAAAGATGTTGGGGGGACCGCATCCCGTTTTGCACCGATGCGGGTGAGGATATCCGCCGCCTGATTGTTTCCCGAGCCACATGGTGAAATTCGAGCCCCTTGAACCGAGCTGACATCTTTAGGACGGCGTTACGATAGGCCGCCATCTTTGGATCCTTGGCATCAAAGTCTCCATTTATTTGGGATATTGCAAGGTTCGAATCCCCACGCACCTCCAGGCGCTGAATGCCCATGGAAACTGCCATCCAAAGACCATGTAACAGGGCTTCGTATTTGTCTGCATTGTTGGAGTTTGTATACAATATCTGCAGTACGTATTGAATTGTATCTCCGGTTGGGGACGTCAGGATGACGTCAGCCCCCAGTCCAGCCAGCATTTTGGAGCCGTCGAAGTGCATAATCCAATAGGAGTATGCACCGTACTCTTTAGGGAGTTTGGCTTCCGTCCATTCGGTGACAAAGTCGGCCAATACTTGCGATTTAATGGCTCACCGAGGTTTGTATGTTATGTCGAACGGGAGGAGCTCAATGGCCCATTTGGCAATCCGGCCCGTGGCGCCGCGGTTGTTTATAATATCATTGAGTGGCACCTCCGAGGCTACTGTAATCGAACACTCTTGAAAGTAGTGTCGCAGTTTCTTGGATGCCATGAATATCGCATAGGCTATCTTTTGATAATGTGGGTACCGTGATTTGCATGGAGTGAGGACAGTGGATACATAATATACCGGCTTTTGAAAAGGGAATTTATGTCCGTCCGCTTCTCGTTCGACGACGAGCACAGCGCTTACAACTTGATGAGTTGCCGCAATGTATAATAGCATTGGTTCGCCGATGTTTGGCGCGGCCAGGATTGGGTTGGTTGCCAGTATGGATTTTATTTCTTCCAATCCGGCTGTGGCAGCGTCCGTCCACTCAAAGTGTTCGGTGCGCCGAAGGAGGCGATAAAGGGGTAATGCCTTTTCTCCTAAGCGGGAGATAAAGCGGCTTAGAGCCGCCACACATCCAGTTAACTTCTGGATTTGTTTGAGGTCTGTTGGGGTAGCCAACTGTGACAAATCTCGGATTTTGGCCGGATTAGCTTCAATACCTCTACTGGAGACAATGAAACCCAAGAGCTTTCCGGCTGGTACGCCAAAAACGCATTTTTCTGGATTGAGCTTGATGTCGTATGTCCGAAGGTTGTCGAATGTGAGCCTCAAGTCGTCTATCAGAGAGTCAACGTGTTTGGTTTTGACGACCACATCATCTACGTATGCCTCTATTGTTTTGCCGATTTGTTTCTCCAGACATGTCCGAATCATGCGCTGATATGTTGCGTCGGTGTTTTTGAGCCCAAAAGGCATTGTCTTGAAACAGAAGGGACCGTATGGTGTTATGAATGCCGTTGCGGCTTGGTCGGACTCTGCCATCTTGATTTGGTGGTAACCGGAGTATGCGTCGAGGAAACACAATGACTCGTGTCCTGCAGTAGCATCAATAATTTGATCAATGCGGGGGAGGGGGAAGGGATCCTTTGGGCAAGCTTTATTGAGGTCCTTGAAATCGACACAAAGGTGCCATGATTTATCCTTCTTTGGTACCATCACCAGGTTTGCTAGCCAGTCCGGGTGTTTTATTTATTTGATGAATCTGGCCTCCAATAACTTGGCTAGTTCCTCTCCCATGGCCTGTCTCTTAGGTTCGGAGAAACGCCGAAGAGCCGGCTTAACCGACTTGAATCCCTTTAGGATATTGAGGCTATGCTCGACTAGCCTGCGTGGGATTCCTGGCATGTCTGGGGGATGCCAGGCGAATATGTCCCAATTCTCGCGCAGGAACTCTCGTAGTGCGGCGTCCACGGCGGGGTTTAACTGTGCCCCGATGGAGGCTGTTTTAGTAGGGTCCATTGGGTGGACTTGGAATTTGACTATTTCATCCGCTGGTTTAAAAGAGGTGGACTTGGATCTCTTGTCGAGTATCACATCGTCCCTGTCCACTGTGGAGCGTAGCGTGGTTAATTCCTCGGCCGAGAGGGCTTCGGATAATGCCTCGAGGGCCAGTGTGGCTGTTTTGTTTTCGGCGCAGAGTGCCATGTCCGGATCACTGGCGAGGGTGATGATTCCGTTGGGCCCGGGCATTTTGAGCTTCATGTACCCATAATGGGGTACGACTTGGAAGATCGTGAACGCCTCACGTCCTAAGAGGGCGTGGTATCCACTACTGAACGGGGCCACTTGAAATGTAATTTCTTTGGACCTATAGTTCTCTGGCGTACCGAATACCACATCTAGTGTGATTTTCCCAGCGGATCGTGCTTCCCGATTGGGTATGATTCCTCTGAAGGTTGTGCTACTTTGCTTAATGCGGTTCCAGTCTATTTCCATTTTTTGAAGAGTTTCCTCATAGATGAGGTTTAATCCGCTGCCACCGTCCATGAGTACTTTGGTGAGTCGAAAGCCGTCCACGATTGGACTGAGGACCAGTGCGGCTGGTGCTCGGGCTGTTCGGAATTTAGGTTCATCACTGGCATTGAAGGTAATAGCCGTGTCACTCCATGGATTTATTGCTGCTACATGGCAGATTTCGGCAATGCTGCGGAGTGTTCGCTTGCGCCTATTATTTGATGCGAAGGTCTCAAAGACTGTTAATACCGTATTGTTATCCATGAGATGGTGCTCTGTGGCATTTGGGATAAGAAGATACTCACCACTTTTGTCCACCTGCCGGAGTATCCAACATGCTCTAAGGCTGTGCGTTGGTATTGTATCCGCTGTTCTATGAATTTTGTAGGGTCCGTTAAGCCATCCCTCCAATACGGCTCTGTGCCCTGTAGAGGGTTTTTGCTTCTTTGTAATGAACTCGGGTGTCTTATGATAGTGCACCCTTTTACCTCGGACTGGGTGCATATTCGGAGCCGGATTGTCCCAAAATTTCATTTCGGTTTTCCAGGCACTTTCCATCGCACAGTACTTTCGTACTATGGACGCCAAGTCGGCGAAGCGTGATATGTCAAGGCGACTTATGGCGTTAAGGATTCCCTTATCCGTGGAGTTATTGCAGAAAAGTGAGACTGTGTCTTCCTCGCGGCAGTCCTTAACCTTGTTCATCACAAGGAGGAATCTAGCCCAATAATGATGTACTGTTTCATGGGGCCCTTGCCTGATGTGGGAAAGATCGTTTATGTCTGGGTGGGTGGGTGGATTTGAGTCCGGACCCCTACCCGATCTGAGACCCAGGGGCCGAGGGGTTTCCGATCTTAGAAGTTCGGATTCCGGTATGTTGCCCGATGAGTCTGGCCCACTGCCTGACTCTAGGTTCAGGGTTTGGGTGATGTCCTCCCGTAAACGGGTATCCGGCTCGGAGAGCTCAGGAATTCGGACATAGTTAGTCCTCAAGATAGAGGAAGAATCGCCGCATTGTTCCTCCATCACCGCAACATGATGAGTGACCGGTGGAGAGTTAATCTCCCTTCGGTCGGGTTTAAGCTCAACCCGATCATAGTCCGTAGCGACTCCCAAGGCGGCAATGCGATCCAAGAGTTCATTTAGGGAAGAGAGCTCCATTGGATCCATCTGCTCGGCGAATTCCGAGCCGAGGTGGAGGCTGTTTTTGATGACCCGAGAAGTCATCGTCGGCGCAGCGGCCGAACAAGCGGTCATGACGAAACTGCCTAGCCGGAGAATTTGGCCGACAGCCAGAGCTCCCCCGACGGTAATGTTGTTTTTAACAACGAGATGAGGCATCCTTCCTTACGGCGACGTCACAGAGGAACTCTCAATGAAAGCACCAATGTCGGTGTCATAACCAGCGGATCTCGGGTAGGGGGTCCCGAACTGTGCGTCTAAGGCAGATGGTAATAGGAGGCAGGGGACACGATGTTTTACCCAGGTTCGGGCCCTCTTGATGGAGGTAAAACCCTACGTCCTGCTTGATTTATTCTTGATGATATGAATATTACAAGAGTTGATCTACCACGTGATCGGAGAGGCTAAACCCTAGAAGCTAGCCTATGGTATGATTGTATGTTGTCCTACGGACTAAAACCCTCCGATTTATATAGACACCGGAGGGGTCTAGGGTTACACAAGGTCGGTTACAAAGGAGGAGACATACATATCCGTATTGCCTAGCTTGCCTTCCACGCCAAGTAGAGTCCCATCGGACACGGGACGAAGTCTTCAATCTTTTATCTTCATAGTCCATCAGTCCGGCCAAAGGATATAATCCAGCTATCCGGAGACCCCCTAATCCAGGACTCCCTCAACAACGCTACGTATGCTTCGACCAGGTGGGTCTCGACTGTCAGGCACTTCCTTGCGTGCAAAGATGTAGCTGGTGGGTCCCAGCAGTGAGGGGGGCTAATCATTTTGTTTTTTTTGCCCGGACGCACTTCCTTGCGTGTGAAGGTGTAGCTGGTGGGTCCCAGCAGTCAGGGGGTAAACGTTTTTTTCGCGAAATACGGTGGCCCGTCCGGTGGGTCCCCGCTATCAGGTGGAGGAATAATTATTTTGCACGTAATAAGGAGGCACTTCCTTGCTGCGGTCGTGGACCCAGCTGTCAGCCTCTCCACGTACGGTCCACATCCGATGGAAGTCGTTTCTTGACCACATTGACCACGCCGTGCCGAGAGCACCAGGGCGGTGGACGACGGCGAGGCCTAGGAAGGGGACGACGCGGAGCTGGGGAAGACGTGGCAGTGGATGCCCACGCGTAGAGGAGTACGAGGGTTCACTGGTTCGCTGCGGTGTGAGGCTGCCGTTGCCGCAGAATAACAGGGGGTGTGGGTGAGTAGAGGGATGGCCTGGCCAGCGGTGGGAGTAGTAGGGGCGGTGAGGCCTCCGCCGCATCGTAGCAGGCCACAGGAGGCAGGAGCACGAGGCACGACCGGCGCTGGTTTGGGCGTCTGGAGCAAGAAGACCAGAGGTTGAAGAAGCACTACGGCCGTTGGATGGACATCGTACGGTCACTGGAGCTAGAATCATGCATATTGACTAAGTTGACAAAGCCCTCCGTCCCTGTCAACTTAGTAGGCCCACAAGTCAGCCTGCCACTATACTGGGTCCCAGCTAATAGGGGGAGTATTCATATTTTTTGTGCGTAATAAGGAGGCACTTCCTTGCGTGTGAAGATATAGCTGGTGGGTCCGAGCTGTCAGCGGTGGTAACATTTTTTCGCGAAATACAGAGGCCCTTTCGGTGGGTCCCTGATGTCAGGTGGAGGAATCATTATTTTGCGCGTAATAAGGAGGCATTTCCTTGCGTGCGGCCGTGGACCCAGCTGTCGGCCTCTCCACGTACAGTCCACTTCAGATGCATGTCGGTCGTTGACCACGTTGACCAGGCCGCGCCGAGAGCACCAGGGCGATGAACGACGGCGAGGCCTAGGAAGGGAATGACACGGAGGCAGGGAAGACTCGGCAGTTGTTTCCCACGCGGAGGGGAGTACGACTATACGAGGGTTTACTGGTTCGTTTGCCGTCGCCGGAGAATAACAATAGGTGTGGGTGAGTAGAGGGATGGCTAGGCCAGTGATGGGAGTACGGTTGGGCGGTGAGGCCTGCGTGGCAGCAGAGCCGGCCGCGGGGAGGAGGGAGCAGGCAGTCCCGCCGGCGCTTGTTTGAGCGGCTGGAGCAGGAAGAGCAGAGATTGAAGAAGCACAACAGCCGTTGGATGGCCATCCAACAGTCACTGCTTGTGTGTCAACCATTTTTTAGGAAAACCTCAAATCTGTGGAAAACAGCATACAACCCATCTGCCATTATTTCTAATAATTTACAGCCCATTTGCTAATTATTAAGGTTTTTTTGGAGCCCATATTCTTTTTGTTAGCATTACAGCCCATATTGTGGCCACGGTTAAAAAATTATACAAAATTTTGCATATTTCGGTGCGGTCCGAACTGTTTTTAATCCCGAAATTTTGACTCACATTCAAACTGATTTTAAAAATAAATGTATATCAATGTAAAATCCAACAAATTCTCCATGCATAAAAATTAATGTAATTTAAAATCTCAAAATGAAAAAAAGATATTTGAAACTAATTGCCTGTTTGATGTGTTTTAAAAATGTACAGCCCATTTCTCATTACTGATCGGCCATTTTCTCAGCCAGCCGAATGAAAGCTCTCCTCGTCTTGAAAGTTTTGCAGCCCAACAGGCCTGACAAAGCGACTTACTTGGCAAATCAGAAAAATACTGGGCTGTGGCCGTGGACCTAGCTGTCAGCCTCTCCACATACAATACTCTTCCGATGGAATGTCGTTGACCATGTTGACCATGCCGTGCCGAGAGCACCAAGGCGGTGGACGACGGCGAGGCCTAGGAAGGGGATAACGCAGAGCCGGGGAAGACGCGGCAGTGGATGCCCACGTGGAGAGGAGTACGAGGGTTCACTAGTTTGGCTGCGGTGTCAGGCTGCCGTCGCCGCAGGGCCTGGCTAGCGGTGGGAGTAGTAGGGGGCGATGAGGCCTCAACGGCAGCACAGTCGGCCACTGGAGGCAGGAGCAGGCGGTCTCCCCGGCGCTGGTTTGGGCGGTTGGTGCAAGAAGAGCAGCGATTGAAGAAGCAGCAGGACTGTTCGATTCAAATCCAACGGTTACTGCTGGTAGAATCGTTTGTTGAATAAGTTGACAAGCCCTACGTACGCGTCAACTTAGTAGGCCCACAGGTCAGCCTCCCAACTGGTGCGCCCCATATGTCAGTGGGAGGAATCATTTTTTCCGCGTAATAAGGAGGCAGTTGATTGCATGCGGCCAGGCCAGCGGAGGGAGTAGGGTGGGCCGGGGAAGCCTGCGTGGCATCACAGCGGGCCACAAGAGGAGGGAGCAGGCAGTCCCGCCGGCGCTAGTTTAGGCGGCTGGAGCAGGAAGATCAGAGATTGAAGAAGCACGTCGGCCGTTGGATGGACATCCAACAGCCACTGCTGCTAGAATCGTGTGTTCACTGACAAAGCCTTGCGTAAACAAGTCAGCCTCGAAATCTATGGCGTGTACAGCCCATTTGCTATTATTTTTATAATTTTTACGCATTTTCTAATTCATATGGAATTTATTGCAGCCCATTTTCCATTTTTAGAATTGCTAGCCATTTTCTGGTCAGTACTAGGGTCAAAAAAATAACTAAATATGTGGGAAATTTTGAAAATTCGCAAATTTTTGCTGGGGGACGAAATATTCTTAATCCAAAAATTAATAGCCAAATTAGTACTATGTCATGTTAAATCCAATGAAATACGTATAAGATATCAGTGAAGAACAAAAACAAAAAAAGAAACTTATATCCCATTTGCTATAATTTTTTGGAATTTTCAACCCCTTTTGATATTACTTTTAACAGACATTGACCATACTCTTAAGCCAGGCCGGAATGCATCCCTCCTCGTCTTGAAAGATTTAGAGCCCAGTAATTCGGAGAAAACAAATAGGCCTAGCTTGGGTATTCTTCAAAAAGAAATATTGGGCTACCTATTTCCCAAAGAACTGGTGCATGAGCATTTAGCTTTATTTATTTATTTATTTACTTATTTATGTTTAGGGGACCATGAGCATGTACCTGGGCCGGATTCATACGAGAGCCTCACTTCTAGTTAATTATGGGCTTCTCTATTGGGCCTTCATCAGTGGGCTGCATGTTATCAACAAGTGGAAAATGTGTTCTGTATGAAAAATAGTATGTGCTACGTACGGTACGGGGCACTAAAGGATCGAACCGTGCAACGAATTCCAAAACATTGTGTTTGTCGTTCTAACACCACATTTATTCAACCAACAGACGAAATATACTACTGATTGTACATTGAAAACAACACCAGCAGCAACCAGGGCTGGGGGTGCAGAAGAAGCAGTAAGCAGGCCAGAAGAGTGAAGACGCGGCTCTCTCTTCCAAACCAAACATCAGCCATCATTACAAAAGGGCTACCAAAAAAGAACAAGTGTATGCATCAAACTAAATAAAGATCGTACTACACCAAGTGTACGCATCTAACTAAGTGGCTTAGTTAGACGTTACTATTTATTAAGCTGTGGAGATTGGCTGACGGCTTGGACCAGATGGGTGCCTGACGGGGAAACTCCAGCCAGCAGGTCGAAGTCTGATACTTGCGACCCTCTCTCCTACTTTGGGCTGCAGAGCGTGGCGGCACATATCAGGGTATGGTGCATGCAGAGACGCATGGTACGCTGTGTATAGACAGTTTTGCCTGATGAACGAAACCGTGCTGCCATCACTACTAGGAAAATGCCTACTAATGGCGCACCAGTTTTGCGTACTAATGGCGCACTACTGGTGCGCCATTAGTATGCCTAGAGGTGCGCCATTACTATCTGACTTAGTAATGGCGCACCACATAGAAGTGCGTCATTAGTAATAATGTTTTTTCAAACTTTTTTAAAAAAATTCAATTTTATTTATTTATTTATTTTCTTAATCTCGGGTCACTATGACTAATCTTAGGTCAAATCGTACTCTGTGGTCAAACTTCCCGGAAGGTCACCCATCCTCACACTACTCCAGCCCAAGCACGCTTAACTTCATAGTTCTATCCAACCCCAACACCACCTCACTTCACATGCACTTGTTGATATATCTATCATATCAATCCTATTAAACCTTGCTGATGTCTAGGACTTTGTTCATGTTCATGAGTATGATGAAATTTTGAAAAAATATTTCAAACTTCCCGGTCATATTACGTATCATATTTTGAAAAATAATTCAATTTTTTTTGAAACCAATTTTTTTTCTGTTACTAGTGGTGCACCTAGCAAACGGTGCGCCACTAGTAAGTTTGAAATTTTTTGAATTTTTTTCCCTCCGGATCTTAAAAGCCCCGTAACTTTTTTCTGTTAGTTTTTTGGGAATTTTGAAAATGTTTAACGGGGTTCCTCCGGTTAAATTTGGATGTAACTTTTCGAGTAGATGATTTTTCATATAAAAAACTTTTTAATCCGAGTTCGTATGCAAAAGTTATGCCCATTTTACAAATTTCAGAGAGATTTTGCAAATAAAGTCGAAATTCATATTTGTAAATTTTCCCAACAACTAGACCACATATCACATAGGAAACTTATTTTCTTTTATTTTTTTGACATTTCCATCATTTTCTTTTATTTTTTTAAAAACTGAAAAGGCGGTCCACGGAGGGGGGGGGGAGGGTGCATTCGGTACGTTTTGGGCCAAGTTAGTAATGGCGCACCGTGGGCCCACGGTGCGCCATTAGTAGTTTTGAAAAAACAATAAAACAAATTCTGAATTTTTTTAAAAAAACTTAGTAATGGCGCACCAGTTGACAGTGCGCCATTACTAGTTTTAACTAGTAATGGCGCACTGTCTACTGGTGCGCCATTACTAGTTTTGAAAAAATAAATAAAAAAATTTGGAATTTTTTTTTGAAAATAATTTACTAGTGGCGCACCGTGGATGTGGTGCGCCATTACTAGTTTAACTAGTAATGGCGCACCACTCTCACGGTGCGCCATTACTAGTTTTGAAAAAAATGAAAAAAAATTTGTTACTAATGGCGCACCGTGGATGTGGTGCGCCATTAGTATTTGGACACTAATGGCGCACCAACACATGGTGGGCCACATGTCTGGTGCGCCATTAGTGTCATTTCCATCTATAGCCCTTTTCCTAGTAGTGCATCATGATCCTTGCCGTCGGTTATCTCCTGGTTAATCAGATAATTCAGTCCGACAAACAGAGAGCGTGTACCAAGGCTACTTACCAGCCTCCAGTCAAAAATTCCTGAAGGCCCAGAGAAGCTGGGATCCTGCTCAAAGACCTTGCAGTGACTGTGATTATATCCCGCGAAACAACACGTCCGGTACCTACGAACAATCATCAATCTTTCGCTGTCATCTGATCGAGTCAGGAACCACCTGCAACTGCCATGCCGCTTTTGTTTGAATGGTTCTGGGATTAGGAAGAGTAGGGACACCAGGCGGCCTACAACATCATATCAAGTTGGAGTCAAATAAAAAAGGGCTCTTGATTTAGTTAATCTTAAGAATAGCATGTTATGAGCATGAATATTTTTTCAGCAAATGTTGACAGTAATATAAGCAAGCCATCATGATATCATAGGAAAGTAACATATTGCTGTAACAACCGTTTGTAGCGATGACTGGAGTAGGCCAGCAATACGTCCAGCCATAGAAGGAGTCGATAGCGTAAATGAAGCCCTTGTGTTCAATGGCATCAGAGAACCATGGAGGATGTATGATCCAGCAATGGACGTGCAAATTTATCCACTTACCGCAGTGACCTGTCAGATAGGCGAGACCGCGGTTGAAGAACGCAATTAGCCTAAAGTCTTTATAATTCACAGATCTTGTGGGCACTTGGCAGATTACAACCTTGAGCAAATCAAACTTGGTATCATGTTGGCTAATGTAAGATTCCGAGTATTCTGGGCCGCGGTGCCAAAGCAATGCAGTGTTAATCGAAGGAAGGGGATCAATCGCCGGGTGTAGACCTCCACGAGCATCCAGCTGCCGTGACCGTCGACGAGCACCATCCAAGACATGTTCATGCCGACCCAGTACATACCGTTAATGTAGTTGAGGCTGACGGGGACCGGATCACAGTCAAGGGGGTTGATGCTCGCCACCCTACGATCGTTATGCTGCGTGACACGCCATTTCTGAAGATCAGGCGGCATCAGCAAGCAAGGAGCTGGCTTAAAAAGCTCCGGCCTGAGGGCTTTGAGTAAACGGTACAGCCCCGACGAGCACGTGGTGAGCGGCATGGTACTGAGATTGTCCACACGCGAAACAATGAGCTTGATTACCTCTGTGGGGAGCGAATTCCAGCCACTCTTTCGGCGGACGCTGCTCGGTTCTGCCATTGTTAGTGCTTGCGTTTCGGACGAGGGGGGAGGCGCCTTAGCGGGGATGGAAGATTGGACGAGATTATGTGCGGACAAAGATGGAGAAGCGAATATGTGCTGCGGGAAGTGAACAGGTGATGATGACTACAGCACGCCGCTTGACTTACGAGACACATACCAGCAGCGTAGGGTCATGTCGATGCCAAACAACTTGCTTGAGTGATCACAATACTGGTACTCCCTATAGTGCTATGCCCTAACTTGCTTGAGTAGAGTAGTAGAGTGGGACTCTGCTCTACTACTAGCACCGGAGGAGTAGTATATTCTAATCTAAAATAGTTACAAACTTCAATGCCCGAGCGTGGAACGACTACGAACCATTCTCAAAGACCGTGTCTACGTGGTGTTTGGACATGGGCGACAACCTCAACGCCACCGGTGCTGCTCCCGTTGCACCGTATGTGTTTCTGTCCTTCCTGTTCGAAATCGTGGTAGAATTCATGATTTATTTTTTGCTTATTTGGATTAAATCTTGTAGTAACTTGCTCATATATTCAACTGGTGCAGCATCCCCTACAGCCACTCCTGTTTCATGGACAGCCTGGTCGATGCCTCCAAGGAGCCCTTCGTCCACTGCTATGAGTGCCCGATGCCGTTTTGTGGCTCGCCGGCGGACATGGTGCATCACCTCATGGATGCGTGCAGCGGTCACTGCTGGCCCTTGGAGGAGAACATCAAGTACGAGATGTGCTACCCGTTCACCATGCCGGAGTCGCTGGAGGATCGATGTGAGAGGGAGGGGGAGGAGATAGCGATGAACGTGAACGTGAGGGGGAGGAGATAGCGATGTCGTGGGAGGCGCAGTATTTATAGCGAGCAATGGCACACCTATGTAAGATATGGACTGAGTTGCACTGACTTAACTGCAGGTCTAGTTGTGTCACTGACATGTGGGCCAGACCCCTGTTGGGCCCATATGTCAGTGACCCAATGCACCTGCAGTTAAGTAACAGCTACGTGCGCATATTTGTTGGAGTAAATTACGGGGGAGCGAAGGGGTGGAAATATTGCGGTCACAACGGATTGGATGAGCGTGGGGGAGGAGAGTCATGCATGCAGATTTTTTCACACGGGGTGGAGTGGTGGGACCGCCAGAGGGAGAAGGAGAGTTTGGCAGGCATATTGTTTCCACACATGGAGAGGAAACGATTTGGAGACGAACGAGCTTCCTGCAGGTATGGGGAACGGTGCATAATAAGTCATCTTGCATGCCGGGCTAGGTATAGTCTCAAGTCATTAAAAACATACACGCCCCACACATGTTCATATTTCAAGGTGCACTAAATTATTTCTTGCGATGATTAAGGCTGGCCATAATGGTGGTATCTTAGCTGGTATCATGCACACGGGAATAGCAAACTTACTGATGTGGCAAAGAATTAAAGAAGAGAGGGGGGTTAGAGTAACTAGTGTTCATGCATGCATTGGTAAACACATTTTTTTGTGAAGAACGACAACACTAGTTGAGTACTTTTGCAGACTTCAAAAACTATTCCACCGCCTCTACTATCTTGATAAGAGTAGGTGAAAATTTTGAATCGAGCCCTTTAAACTAGAAGGGAGGTAGTGGTACTCTAATAGCTAACCTTGTTGTGATGACAAGATAGGACATGGCACACACCTGGACGGAGGAACTAGTCTGCATTGTGCATTTAAGTTTTGTCTGAAGTCAATGTACCTCTACTTTCGCCGGACTTATAGAAAAATGTGTCAACATTCACAATGTCAAATCAATATTTTTACACTCATTATAAAACGTAGTTCTTATACTCATTATAATCAGTATTGTAGATATTGATATTTTTAGTATAAATTTGGTCGTGGGATTTCATTGATGCCTATCAAAGCGTGGAGGAAGCGAAGCTTAGGGCTTGCATTGCCGGTCTCTACATAGGTATTTCTCTTCATAATCCTGTAATTTTAGAGACTGATTGCGCTTTTGTGGTAGCGTCTCTTGCATCGGGGGACTATGACAAGTCTGCTATGCGTGACCTGAAGATGAAAGCGTTGAGCATCTCGAAGTTGATCAACAATCTTCAATTGTCAAAGATTAGCCGTTCGGCCAATAAGGTGGCACACTTAATCGCTAAGTATATCTTTGACAATAGATTAGATGGTATTCTTGTAAATAACGTACCGCCCTGTGTGGTGAATATTGTATCGAATGAGTGTACTGGTGTGGCTGGTTAATTAATATAAGGTGGTGTTCAAAAAAAAAGTATAAATTTGGTCAAACACTTTGCAAACGGTTGACGGGAGTAAAAAGGACCAGAGGGAGTATCATGCATGCAGAGTAGGCAAAAAAATTGCTTGTCTAAAAAAAGGCAAAAAAATGCTCATTTATAGCCGGTCGAAGTCTCAAAGGGCGCGACCACGCGAGGGAGGCGAAGGTCGTGGGAGGCGCGACGTTTGATGGAATTAAGTGAAGTTACATCCACGCGCCGGCATGGTGTGCGAACAGGCAGAAGCTATACCGTCAGGCCTACGATATGGGTTTAGTAGACATGACATCTAGTGAGTCCCGCATAGTTCTTGAGAACTCTTTGGGGGCTTGTAGCCGTTTATCCACCGGGCAAGCCAGCAACCCCATGCCGTTCGCACGCCCTACTCGTCCCCGTCTTCTACCTTACAACAGTTCGCTCCCAGTCGTCCTGTCCTTTCACATTAGTTCGCTCCCAGTTTTTTTGCGGGGTACAACAGTTCAACTTCTCCTAACTCTCCTCCAAAATCCATGGCCTCCCAAATCTCCATGGTCGCCGCTGAGTACCAGGTTAGAACCATCACCGGCGATCAGCTCATCGTCATCTACACACGTGGATCCGAGACGGTGAAAGCATGGCTTGCTCGCTTCCTATGCATGTTCAACAGTTCAACGGATGAGTGGGTCGCTGGGCTAGATGTTAAGTACACCACAGTCCTGGGACGAGAGAAGGATCTAAAGGACGAAGAGAGGAAGAAGCCCGCCATGATCCAGATTTGCGTACATAACGTTTGCTTGGTCTACCACATATGCCATGCCGACGTTGAGTGCCAGGATTTTAAGAACTTCCTCAAGGACAAAAGAGTGAAATTCGTTACTGTAGGCTTTAAGAACGACAGGGATGTCCTGCGTCGGATAGGTCTCGTTGTAGGCCAGCCCTTCGATCTCCAGAAGGCAAGCCTGGTGTCCTCCTCTCAACCTTCAATGCTGACCCTGGCAGCAGCCATGATTGAACCTTCGTACGCTAAACTGAAGAAACCTCATCACGAGTTTCATCATGCATGGGAGTCGAAGACATTAGATGAAGATCATGTCCTGTACGCAGCAATGGATGCCTACCTTTGTTTAAATATCTACAAGGGTTGGATGAAGAAGCAGAGCCCAGTGTCCGGTTCAAGCAAAGAAGCATCGGCGAAGAGGAAGAGGAAGAGGGACGAGGACGAAGTCGAGGACGTGGACTCGGACTCCGAGTAGGTGGCAGTGCCGTCGCTCATGCTGGTTCTACTGCAGTGTTAAGCAGACTAGTTGCTTAGTTTATTTTCAATGGTGTGTTGTGCTGAGGCCCCAGCAGAACTATGTTTATGTTCTTTCTCGTTATTTGAACTCTTTAGTACATACAGTAGTACAAGTACTATGTCTTACTACTGTTCTTCTTGCAGTTGGTACTACTGCTCGTATCTTCGTGTTCCTACTGTACTTAATACGTTCGTACTAGTAGTATAATTTAGGTCAGTCGATTTGTGAAAGAAGTTCTACGGAGCGAAGGAAGAAGATGACAGAAGAGGTGGAAGAAGCCCTTCTAGCCATCCATGTTTCATCAAACGGCTCACATGAGTCGACTGACCCAAATTGCTCCTTCAGATTGCAGGATCCACGTGGCATTCAAGGTCTCGAAGGTAGATTCTGCGTCCGCACCCGGTTTGCGGGCTCGACGCGCGCGCGACCGACTTCTGCCGCGACAGCCACCATGCGCGCCTCCTCCGCGCGGCCGGAGACGACAATGACAAGATACTTCCTCCTGGCCGGCGTGCTGGAGCACGCGCTCGTCCTCCTCTTCGTACGCTGCGTGCATAGACGGGGCTCCACCAGCTGCTCGAGGAGGGACTACAGACGACGTGAGCGGGCGAGCCTTCGGCTTCATGGCACAGGATGGCGGCGACACGGCGATGATGGGCAAGAAATTGTTGGCCGGAGCAGGCGGGCGCTGACATGCGCTACGGCGGTGGCGGCATATTGATGAGTGCGCGTGTGGGAGCTTACTTTAGTTTTATATATACTAGTAAGTTGGTACGTGCATAGCACGTGCAAAGTTTTAATTTATGTGTTTCGATGGAAAGTCTAAGGAATCAGCCGTCTTTTTGTGTGTGTATGTAAAGCTCTTGTGATAATTATTATAATGAGATAATTCCATTAACCAGTACTACAATGGGGTTCCGATGCACCTTAATGGGATAATCTCTCGTAGTTACATTTGTTCCCAGAATTTTTTTATGTATTTCTTTTTAGAAAAAAGGTTGGACCATGGCCTTTGCATCATTAATTACCATGCACAAAAATTTGAGAGAAGGATGCATTTGAAGCTAGTTTATGCTCTAATCACAAGGCTACTTGTAATGAGCTGCTAATTCTGCCATATCATGTACAGTTCGGCCTAGTAAATCCCATGAAGCCTTTGGGACAGGCAGACGGCATCACCTGCTCATCCATTAAAATATTGATCTTATTTCAGCTTCTAGAGCCATCGTTCTGCCTACACAAGGTATTGCAAGTACTGTCGTCCATGTGACCTACAGTGAATGCCTTGGGAGGGCCTAGAATTTTCAGGAATGAAGCGAGATGATACACTGGTACTATAGATGTGAATCCCTTCACTCTGAGCCATAGGATTGACCTTCATCAACGGCTCAAGTTGCTTCTTAGGCTTAGGATTCAAAATTTCAAAACTCATACACTATATAGTAGTAAAGATAAAGATAAGGTTGGTCAAACTTAAAAGAAAACCGTACTAGTACACGTAAACATTAGACTTAGGCAGCGCTTTGATTAGTTAGTACCACAGCCACGATACGGAATCCTGTGCAAGCGCGTGAACCGCGGCCGCGCGGTCGATCAAACGGCGCGTCACCGTGTCGCGCTCGAAGGACATCCACCGAACCTTTTTGTGTGTGTGAAAACAATCCTCGAATACTACTCAACTTTTTTTCCTATGAAAGTTCTTGATGCTGCAATATTTCCATATATTTGAATTTAGCTCCAGTTCGTGTTTATTTGGATTTGGACGTTTTAGGTGTGCCCTAGTTTTTTTAATACTGATTTTGTGTGTGTGACTGAGAGAGAACGTGTGTATTTTTCCATATGTGTGTTGTGGTAGAAGGGCAATGTGGAGATGGTGTGCGTGTGATACATACATAGAGAGGTGTGAATGTGCAAATGATCATGCATGAGTGAGACATAGACAGATGCCGATACGTTGTGTATACATGAGAGAACGTCTTCTAGTTTAGGGCCTGTTTGGTTCCAATAAGTCACCTGACGTATAAGTCAGGTGACTTAAAATCATTGACTTATAAGTCACGCCTGTTTGGTTGTCATCTGACTTATAAGTCACCTGACCACACCTTCCCACCTTGTTTTTATATGTAAAGGTGATGGGACCCACGTAAAAAGGGGTGACTTATAAGTTTTAAGTTGGGGTGGAGCAACTTATGACTTATAAGTTGGGTCCGTTTGGCAAAATAAGTCACTTTTTTGCACTTTTCGACTTATAAGTTGGTGACTTATTTGGAACCAAACAGGGCCTTACTTGTGTGTGTGTGTGAGAGTGAGAGAGAGAGAGGGAGAGAGAGATAGAGATAGGAGCATCCGTAACACAACAACCATCTCTCTCGATTCGTCCATCCCTCACACGGTCTCATGCAACACATGCATCAACGCGCACATTTTGACACCCTCACCCGGCCCGTGCCCACCTCAAGGCCCGCACAATCTCTTCGTGAATACCCATTTCTCTCCTTAGGTTTGTTTTCCCTCAATATCTGACACACACACACACACACACACACACACAGAGACACATGCAGCACACCACACACACACACACACACACTCCCCCGAGCACACAATTCATCCCCATCCAAGGTTATACGGTGACCACTCTCGCTTGTGCTTCTTTGCACCCCAACATGCACAACACCTCAATCTTCAAAGAGGGCATCGAGCAGATCGAAGACGGTGACCACACTGCGCTAGAGAATGCGGGGTCATTTGGAAGCAGGGTGATGTGACGACGGCTGACTGACTCCTCCCCCCACCCTCTCTCTCTCTTGCACAAAATTACCAATCCCTCTCTCCCCCGCACAAAATTTTCAATCGCTCAACCCACGAGATCCTTCCCCTCTCGTCCATGTTTTTCCAGCTCTCTCATCAAACATGTTGTCTCTTCTCCTTCCACGTATACAGAATCCAGATGCACACGCATCTCATGTATATTACATGTATCCATATTTCTCACAAACCTAACTTCTTCCTCTCTCTTTCTCTCTCTATCTCTCTCTCTCTCTGTCTTGTTAGGTTTGTCTCCAACTCTCTCATCCACATACATACAATCTTTCGCGCCCTATCTGCTCCATCTTCAAAAGCTCTCTCTGCACGTTTCATTCACACATTGGGATATGTCAAAATGTTGCTTCTATAATGGCTGATGTAGAGTTATGGTTGTTTTTGTTGCATCCTACAAAGCAATAACTATGAAATGCATTTAGATTCTCATTTGACTGGGATTATGTGAGTTTGAGCATGTTGTGAAGTACTATAGACCTTGTATACATCTTGGGATTCAACAATGATTGTAACTATTGAATTGTATAGACCATTACATTCGAAGTCAATAGCCTAATATATTTATTTCACAATTTCAACAAATGATTAGTTCACTACAAACTAAGAAAACAAATGTGTACTCCCTCTATTTTTATTGAAGTCCGCGTATTAGCATTGGTCAAAGTCAAGTTTTGTAAACTCTCAGAAAGCTTATAACAAAAAATATCAACATATACAATAACAAATAAATACCATTAGATTCATTATTGAATGTACTTTCACATCATACATATTTGTTATGGTAAATGTTTATATTTTTCTATAAACTTGGTCAAACTTTAGGAAGTTTGACTTTGGTCAAACCTAATATGCAAAGTTTACTACTACTACTCGCTAGTTGCTTAGCCGAATCACTCAACACGCCACATGGGGAGTCCAGTGTCACAAAATTTTGAGGTCGGCGGGAAAATCTCCCATGGCCTTGATTCGAGCAGTGGGAAGTTACCATCATAGCCTTCGAAAGAGGCCTACGGATGACGCTTGGTAGGGGGCTGTTTTCGTAACTTCAGGTTCACCCTACCCAGCCAATCCCACCCCGGCACCCAGAGTAGTACACCTAAATACTCCCCATTTTCTATCCCCACCGCAAAATAGACTTCTCCATGGCACCACAACCTTTGTGCTCCTCCCCTTTACATCGGCGCACTCGTCCACCGCAACGCATCTGCCTCATCGACGACCTCGTACACCGCACTGGAGCCGGTCCACCGTCGTCGTCATACACGGAGCCTCTTCCCCGGCATCGTCTTCCACGGTCTCGGATCTGCTTCCCGGAAGCCGACGCTAAGCGCAGAAGTACCACTGTCGTGGACAATGAACTGACTCCCGTTGCCGACCATGACTCACAGAGGCCGCCGCGACCATCGTTCTCCTCCTCGATTGGTAATGTGTGTATTGAATCACTTAGCAGTACATGTGCAGTTCCAATTTTGTTCATACCTACCCTTAAAATTTCCTGGGTGCTATTGTTCCCGTAAAAGTAATTGGTTATAGCCTCCATTGTCCAACAGAATATCAACTTGTAATTGTGCGTCACTCCTGTATCGCGCTGTGCTTGGGTAGGTTTTTCATCTGCAACTAGTAGTGTGGCAAATGATGGAAAGGTTTTTAGAACTAGCAAGATGCCTATGTGTTGCACGCATCAAGATGCATTTGTATGAGTAGTTTATCTTGTGGGAGAAAAGGATGAACGAGGGAAGGCCTTATTTGCAAATCTAGAGAGGGGTATGGGTATCTTTTTGCAAAATTCCAATTTGTTTCCTTCCTATCTGTCAGATATAAATCGGACGACCTATATTGCAAGAAAAAAAAGTATAGAGAAAAAAAGTAGATAGTAAAGGAAGTAGAGATAAATATTAAATATAAAATATAAAATAAATATAACAGCAGAGAAGAGAGTAGAGATAGCATGTTGAGATTTTTAAAGCGCCGCGCGTTGCGATTCTGTTGGAGATGCTCTAACATGGCAGACGAGTGCTTTAATGTTGCCCACAAGATGCGCGAGTATTACTAGTAGTATATTTTTCTTGCCATGTTGAGATTTTAAAACCACAAGTGCGAACATGCAGAGGAGCAATGAAGACCAAACACGGGATATTTGGGACATCTTCAAGGAGCGTGGCAAGTTATAGAGGAGCTGCATCGAACCTGTAAAACGAGCTTTGGTAAGTAACACCCTTTAAATTACTTTCGTGTAGCCTCGTGTTCTTCGATGTGTATATGTTGTAGTTTCTGTTTCTCTTAAGTGTGGTGTTCTTTGATGTGTAATAAGAAGAGTCTTAATCGTCCTAATGCTTTCGTTTTTAGCTTGAAGTAGGAAATGGGTGTTCTCACCTTGTAGTCTATTCTTATTTTTTCCCTTTTGAATTCACTTTTCCGAGTTCTGTTTATTTGGCTTCTACTAAATGGATCTGGGTTGCTCTGAGTATTGATCTAAAAAAGAAGTAACTTCATGTCAGGATGCAGTTCCTGCGAGGAGGGAAGTATGGTCAACCTCGAGATCATGTTTCCAAAATGAGGCTGGATTACACACAAGGTGCCAGTTCCCTAATGATGCTGGATTAGACACAATGTGCAAACTCCTAGATGATGCTGGATTACGCACAAGCCAGGTGGAGTCATCAGCTTTCGTGTCCTTGTGGCATTAGTAAAGGCTGAAAGAAAGCGTGCAGCAACCCTTGAGAATGTAGCTGAGTTCCTGAAGAAGCGAAAAGAGCAATCAGATGCTCTCTTCACCCAAGCCAAAGAAGAGATGGAAGAAGCCAGAAATAAGCTAGCAGAGGCAGAGCATGCTAGGCGTCTCCTGCTATCTAAAATTGTTGTCAATACAAAATTTCCTTCACAATAGCTAGGTTCAAATGTTTATCCAGTCAGCATGCCTGTTGTGATGTCCGTGCATCTACTGATGTGGCACAAAATGTATTTTTTCGGGTCATGTAATAACAGCAATTACTTTCCAAACAATAATAGACGAAGCATTGGACATGGTATAGTTCACGCGCAAGCCCGACATTCCAAGTTCAACTTCCACATCAAACTCATGTTCACAGATATCTGCACATTCATACATAATGTCCACAACCGTGATTCAATTCAAAGCCAAAAAAATGCGAGGAGAGTTATAAATAAAGAAAATCCTCTACTAGTTCCTGCTACCAGTGCGAGCACAACAAGTCAAGACCATGCGTAAATTAATTATATTTTAGTCATTTTTTGTGTTCTAAAATGCCTGCCGGCTCGCAGAAGGACGTGTTGCTGGCACACACGCAGATTCAATGAAGGCAGGCGGGGCAGTCTTAAGCTAGTTGCACACGACGAGGAGGCATGCTCAGCTGGGCCTGCAGCGAGTGCGGCCCTCTTGGCCGACGCGCCGGTTCAATTCCTGCGCTACGAGAGGTCGTGTCCGTGTCAGAGCAATTACGCGGCGAGGAGGCGTGCTCAGCTGACTATTCCTACAAAGGTGCTCCACCACGTACCCGGTACCCGCGAATGCAGCAATCGTGCACCTAGGGTTTTAGGGTTTATTTGTTAACGTCGCCTTTACATAACACTCATGTGTGCGAGACAGCGAGAGGCCGACTGCGTGCGTGCGCCTCTTCTGTTCGTATATGTACTCCACCATTTGTCTGGTGTCCAAAAAATTATAATAACTACTAGCAATGTGCCAATGCGTTGCCACACGATCAAAGTAGATTAATACATATTCACCGATTTGATAGAAAAAAAGTCTAGTTTTGAAATACGTATATCACTAAAAATATGTTATGTTTCACTCAAAATATATTCCTTTGGCGGTTTTGATGAGATAAGGGAGGAATGTTGTTGGTTTCAAGATTCGAGAAGTGGTATATGTCTAATTTCTACTCTTACTAGCAAGATGCCCGTGCGTTGCACGGAACATCAAGATCTTGTGGGAGAAAAGGATGAACAAGGGAAGGCCTTATCTGCAAATGTGGTGAAGTGTGCGGGTAAATTGCCATATTTTCCTTCCTATCCGTCAGATGTAAATCGGACTACCTACATTGCAGGATGGCAGGCCCACCATCATCACCAACTCTATTTTTTATCCCTACTCTTATAAAAAGCATTGTCGGTGATGATCGTGTGCCTACCATCCTGCAATATAGGCCGTCCGATCTATATCTGATGGATAGGAAGGAAACTATGGCAATTTTGCAAAAAGATACCAACACCCCTCTCCACATTTGCAAATAAGGCCTTCCCTCGTTCATCCTTTTCCCCCACAAGATAAACTACTCATACAAATTCATCTTGATGTTCCGTGCAATGCATGGGCATCTTGCTAGTTGTTGCAAAAAGCCCATGTGTGTGTGAGAGAGAGGGAGAGTGGAGGAGGACAGAGTGCATGTGTGACAAAGACACAAGGAGTGTGTGTGCGATAGGTATCAGCTTAAAATGAGGCGATAGTGTGTGTGTGCATGATCGAGAGGGCGTGTCTCAAGAAGGGAAAAAAATCTACATAGATACAAGGAGCGGGAGAGAGACATATATGCGATGGTGGAAGCACGAGTGTGAAGGTGTATAAATCTATCTAGAGGCTAGCTAGTCAATAAATGTTTGTGAGAGAAATACGAGTCGGGGTGCGAAAGCGAGAGTTTTGTGTGTGAGAGAGAGAGACGTAGTCGGGAAGGGGAGTGGAAGCAGGAGTTGTGTGTGTGTGTGTCTGTGAGAGAGAGAGGAGATGGTAGTCGGGGTTGTCTGATCGGTAAACAAATGAATAATGTCAATCTGGGATGGAGACGAAAAGTCGACCGCAACAAATGTTGTGTCTACAGGAGAGAGAGAGAGTAATTTTAGTGGTATGAGTCATATGTAGAGACATATAGGGTGTGTGAGAGAATCCCATAGAGAGAAAGACAAAGTGAAAGACGAGTGGAGACTGTGTGTGTGGCGGTGAAAAAGAAAGCTTAGGTACCGAGTGATACCAGAGAACAGTAGAGACGTGAGAGATAATGAAAACCGTGTAATGTATAATGATAGGGAGAGTGTGACACTTCTCAAGGGAGACGTCGAGAGACCATGTTTGCGAGGATAGGAGAAACATGAAGTGAGCGTGCGGGTGAGCTGGAGAAAAGAGAGTGATAGCTACCTGAAGGAGCATGCATGCGAGAGAGATGGGCATGAAAGGAGTGAACAAAAAAGGGATTCAAATATTTGAATTCGAGATGATGATACATGTAATCCATAATCGAACCAAAATTGATCTATCAAACATGCATACTCATATGAATTCACGCACATCTATGTTATTTAATATGTAGATATTACTGATCCATACATTTTAGTAGAACATAATTTGGTTAAATTTTTTCGAATTCAACCTTAAGATTTCGAGATCGTTGTATTTGTAAATCATATTATACATATAAAGGAGCAGAATTCTTTGTTGTGCTTTTGAAAGTATATATAAAAAATGATGTATATAGAATGTAATTCCAATTGAAAATGGATCCCGCCCGAAAAAATAGAATACAAACGGGATTCGAATTGAGTTGGCACGGTAAACGTGCACTCTGCAAAATTTGAGCGAAGCGGGGAAAGTCGCAGTAACAGCCCGAAACCAAAATCTACGAGATGGAAATCACTACTGCATATCCCTGCCACGCAAAGCCTATCTGCTGGATTTCTATAGGTTTCGACAGGGGTAGGTTTGTAATTTCACCCAAATGTGACGTAACCGCCTCTCACCCGGATTCATATACGATGGGCGCCAAAACACAGTGTGTCCTCGACCGAAATTGACTCCCTCCCTGATTCATATTCATACACGGTGGGCGCCAAAAACAAACTCTCGTCGGCAAATATTCGGTGTATGCGAGATTACCGTCCTATCCCCAACCGACTAATGTTGATGTGATGTAGTAGAAATTTGAAACGGGGGCTAAGTTTGTAAACTTCCTCGCATTTGAGACAAGCGCGCCCTAAATACATGGTTCCCCCCTTCCTCTCTACCTCCCTTTTCCCCATTCGTACTCCGTGGGCGCCAAAACACCCTCTCCACCCCACCCTCCTCCGTCCGCCCCCGTTCGCCACCCCATCCACCACCGTCCTCCTCCACCATGCCGGAGCTGATACCCCGACGCCGCCGTCCATTACAAGAGATCGACCTCTCTCATCCACGGCTTGGGACCGGGATCCTTGCATCCCGTCCTCTCGCTTCATCCCCGCCGTCGTCCACTTTGCCGGCGCCGCTCCTATGACCGTCTCGTCCACTGCGCCCCACCGTCACCGTCTACCCTCCTAGATCTGCTTCCATGCCGCCGACAGCCATCGCTACCGCAGCACCGTCAAATCCTCAGCAGATGCGTACACGGCGCCGCACCAGAGGCGGTACTCTTTCGTATCTGCTCAACTTATTTATCGCAGCAAGAAAATAGATCGCCACTGCTTTACTCTGATTTCTTGTCTTGGTTGCGAAGTTGCCTTTGTCTGGTTTGCACCTTCAGATCCGCCATGGCACGCTCAACACTATACTCCCAATGCTTATGGTTTTCCCCTTTTATATTCCACACTAGTTAAATCACAGTAGACTAAATTTCAAAAAAGGGTCAGTCGATTTTTCAGAGCTCGCCGGAGTTCGCCGGTGCGATCAAAGGGCTCGGGTGGTTGTGGGGCCTTGTCGAACGAAGAAAACTCGACGCGGGTGGGGGTTGTGGCGGGGGTGGGGGTTGTGGCGGGGGTGGGGGGTGGGGGTGGTGGAGGAACACAGGCGGTGGGGGCCGGTGGTTCGGCCGGCGGCCTGTGCGGTGTTCTGTATGGGAAGAATCAGAGATGAGGAAGAAGAAGGGTCAGGAGACGCAGGATCTTCATCCAACCGCCTGAAATGGTCGAGAGACAGCTGGGAGTTGCATTCTTAATGCGCTCTGGTTCATCATGTGTGTGCACTGCGCAACCAACATTTTATTATCCAAAATCTGCTTGCTCTTCTTTACCATGTTCCTCTTCCGTTCTTCTTAAATATGTACTCTCTCCGTTCCTAAATACAATTCTTTGTATAGATTCCACCATGGACTACATATGGAGCAAAATGAGTGAATCTACACTCTCAAATGTATATGGATACATCTGTATGTGATCCATAGTGGAAATCTCTACCAAGACTTATATTGTGGAACGGAGGGAGTATGATAGTAGTATAGTATGTTCCTTGTACTTAAGATGAGTAGGGAAATTTGCAGTGTAGAGGTCTATACGGTCGGTTTTGATGGACACTTTGAGCCTCTTTGATTCGTAGGATCTTGTAAACATAGGAATAGGATTTGTAGTGGCCTGCCCACTTGAATCCTATAAGAATAGCAAGGAAATGCGGGGAGCTGTGTCGCCTTTGAGAGTTACACTGATATTAATAGTACCGCACCTTCACTTGAAGAGAGCTGGTATCCGAAGCCTTTCTAGCCGTATCGGCAATACTAGCACATATATTCCAGCAAGTTCCACTTTGCTAATTTTACTCTGATGCTTAAGGTTTTCCCGTTATATCTACACTATGATCTGTGTAGCTGCTTTGTGTCACACTAGCAGCAGTCCACTCTTGAAGCTAAACACTGCAATGACTTACAAAATTGGTACCAAGGCATTGAGTGCCATTCTAGATGCAATGAAACTCATACGCTCCCCACCTGTTGATTCTTGTTCAGAATATGCTCCTAATGACTATTCTAACCTCGAGGAGGCAGATGGCATGTCCTGTTCACCCATCAAGGTGCCTGTTCTAATTTGGCCATGTTTTATTAATTGCGGGTATCTTGCATATGTTGTCTTGCATTTCTTCTACTTTGTTACACCGCCATCTGCTTAGTTTACTCATCATATATGTCAAGATGCCATGCCCATCCATTATCAATACATATTCCATATGTCATCATACCATGTTTTTCCACTCAAATGCTGTTCTTGTGCATCAGACATCAAAAAGGAAGAGGGTGATTGCCAAACCTGAAGGAGCACCAGCAAAGTCCTTGAAAAATGTGGTGGTGCCGGAGAAATCAGACAACACCCCACTTATATTGGCTGTACAACCAGTGACACAAAACGTAGGACCGACTCCAGCAGACTGTACCCATACTTCACTGGCCACACCACTAGCCCAACCACACATGACCTGCACTCCAGCAAAAGGTATACCAATTTCATTTGCCATAGCACCAACCGTACCACAGAAAAATCCCACTCCAGCAAAAAGTACAGCAAGTCCACCGGCCGAAGACCTATCCCAACTGTAGAGATGGCCAATTCCTGCAGATTGGAACGCCATTCCATTTATTCCCAGTTCAAAAGACAATGCTTTCAATGTTGTTAGGGACTATGTGCATATATTCCCATCATGGGAAGATTATTGTGAAGACAAACACCATTTTCACATCTTCCTGTCCAACTTACGTGTAAGTTCTATTATTCATGGTTATTATTTTCCTGTTTTTTGCTGATTGAACACATCAATGATTTACATTACATTGTTGTAACTAGGCGAGGGTCAATCTGGATAGTCATGATGAGCAAAGCTTGCTTGTGCTTTTCAAGGAAGCATTGTAGCAGTATCGGTGTTACCTGAGGAAATCACACTTTGATGGCAAGTCTATAAACGAATTTCCGGTGAAGACTCCTGTGCTAAATTTAGAAGACATTGAATGGAAAAACCTTGTTATGCACTGGTCTCGTTCCCAGGATGAGGTACTGTCTATGAAATCACATGAAAATTTGAACTTCTACTTTTCCGCATGTGCCTTACGGATCTTTTTTGCAGGAAATCTGCTCGAAGAAGAATTCCGGTTTGACAAGAACGATAGGATATCACAAATATGCTGCCTGCTGCTTTGCTCTTGTTAGTACCTGTTGTCCTATATCACTGTACTTGCATACATACCTGGTTCATTATGTGACAGCAGTATGCATGATAGCTTGCTTATCAATTGTTCACTCCAAATTATCTGATCTGTATGAATGGTTACATTAGTGTAGAATATATCCAATGCCAATGTTTTTTTAGCTCTGCATTGTTCTTGTAAGTACATGCTGTCCTTTATCAGTGTACTTATAATGACAGGTAGTTGTTCATGTACCATCACTCTGCAACTTATTTTCCTTTGCCCTCCATTTTCTACACATTAGATCTATATTTACTCTTACCATAAGGTTGGTACTGAAGAAGTTTAGCTGTGCATTGCTCTTGGTTGTACCTTTTGCCTGTATCGCTGCACTTACATTTATAGCTACTTGGTTATGTAGCATCACTCTTCATCTTATCTTAAATATTCTCCTTTTTTCATATATTATCACATCTATATTTACTCTTAACAAAATGTAGAACAAAGGCAATGCTTTTAAAGAAGATTTTGTGGTAAACTTCTTGAATTGCCCCCCCCCATCAGCATGGACAAGGCCTTTATAGAGCCTGTCTTCACCAATAATGTAAGTTTGTCCATCTCAAGCCTTCAAACTTTGTTGTATATATTTGGTTAGGCATGACTGCAACAGCTGTTTATTTTTGGTGTTTGCATGAAATTGCTTGTTTAAAGTTTATTATGTAGTTCACAAGCAAAAGTTTGTCCTTTCTCAATTTAAGTTTTCAGTTGTACAACCAATTTCCTTCTTCATACCATGTAAATTAAACTATACGGAGCAAGTGATCTTCTTTTGCACTGCATGTATGCTTCTGTTCTTCATCCGTAATCCAGTGGTGTGGTGAACCTACCCACTACAGCACAATGTCATATTCTGCAATGTCTTAACTATGAACAATGTCATATCATTCCACTATTATTTAAATCGTCTCTTTATTTGCCAATCTGAAATGGTATAAATTGACAGCACACTAACCATTGATGCTTATGAGTTCTTGATCTGTAATCCAGTGGTGTCGTGAAGCTGCCAACTCCTTCACAATGTCATTTCCTACCATGTCTTGACCTGAACAATACCATATTGTGTTAATGCAATTTTAAACTGTGTCACTTTATTCGTCAGTAAGAAATGTGATGAATTGTCAGCACTGATACTTTTATGTGCAAAACCTGTCATCTGTCTGCTTGTTTATCTTTCAGAGTGAGGAAGATATAAGTGTTGAACAAGCGCAGTCTCATCATCTTGCTCGGCTGCTTGCGCTGCAGCTCCCCAGCAGGGCTAACCTTTCTTGAACTCTATTGAAGTGCTGTCGGTTTTGTATATTATTTTGTCGGCGTTTTTATTTGCACTGGTGGCGATCTTCGATGCCCCGTGTATGTAATCTGTTGTCTGCTTATGCTTTATTATCATAGTGGTGAACTTTGATGCCCAGTGGATGTAATATGCTGTAATTTCTTTATTATATAGTCTAGGTTTTTTCTTATTCACGATGTTGCAGTTATTTTACTGTATATATATCCTGTCTTCGCAGTAAACCGGCCAAACCGTAAAATTACGGTACATAATCGGGCCCTCATGCAATCACTATGTAGGTTGGGCCTGAAACGTGCCGAACAGCTCACGGGCCGGCAGCAGCCCGAAATGAACCCCGGCCCATGATTGTGCGAATCAAATCACGGGCTTTTAACAGGCCAAAATTGTCTCAGTCCTTGTTTGGCCCAATCAGATATCGGCTGCGAGCAGGCCAGAACTAATATAGGGCCGAAATGTTAAACGGGCCCTTAACAGGTCAAAACTAATATCAAGCCGAATTACTAAGTGGGCCTTTAGAAAGTGGGCCCAAAAGCATAGTGTCCAGTTTTCGGGCTGAATCTGAAATGGGCCATAATTGATCCCAAAGCCTCTAAAGGCCGGACCTGATCTGGGCCGTAATTTGGCCCAGAACATGGTAGGCTTTTAATGGGCCGGATCTCATATGGCCACTATTAGGCCTGGAGCGTGGCGGGCCATTAATGGACCGGATCAAATATGAGCCGACATTTGGCCCAAAACATGGCAGCCAGTTAATGGGCCGACCTACTAGGGTCCTCAAAATCTTGTGGGGCTATAGCTGGGCCTGCCCATTAATGTCGGCAAAATCTCGTGGGCCTTTAGCTGGGCCGGCCCATTATGATCCACAAGAATCTTGTGGGCCTTTACTTGGGCCGGCCCATTATGGCACACAAAAATCTTGTGGGCCTTTACCTGGGCCGGCCCATTATGGCCCGCAAAATCTTGTGGGCCTTTAGATGGGCCAGCCCATTATGGTCCACAAAATCTCGTGGGCCTTTAGCTGGGCAGGCCCATTATGGTCCGCAAAATCTTGTGGGCCTTCAGTTGGGCCGGCCCAGTTAAACTTGATGGGTCGGTCCACATGTCAACATATCATAGGCGCGTCTCGCCCATTGGATGAGTGACACCTGTGCCAATGCGGACCTGACACGTGTCTCCTCCAGCCAATGATCATTTTACACGTGGAAAATCCCAATTGGTCGGGGCTGTTAACGGGTTATCGGATCCAAAACCCGACCCGATAGCTTAACGGCGTTCCGTTACGGTGGATGCCACGTGTCGGTCACCCTTGACGAAAGCACTTATGTGACGCGCGATTTATCGTCATGGAAGTGGACACTTCCGTGATGATAATTTTGGTAATGTCATGGAACACTTCTACGACAACACAGGCATGACTATCTTGATTCTGTTATAAATTTGTCATGGATGTACATGCATGACAAAAAATGCGACCTACTGTGACAAACACGTATCATCACGGAAGTGTATTTTTTTGTAGTGAGTTATCGGTCTTCGAAGGTGATGACCCACAAGTATAGGGGATCTATCGCAGTCCTTTGGATAAGTAAGAGTGTCAAACCCAACGAGGAGCAGAAGGAAATGACAAGTGGTTTTCAGCAAGGTATTCTCTACAAGCAATGAAATTATCGGTAACAAATAGTTTTGTGATAAGATAAATCATAACGGGTAACAAGTAAATAAAGTAACTATGGTGCAGCAAGGTGGCCCAATCCTTTTTGTAGAAAAGGACAAGCCTAGACATACTCTTATATAAAGCAAAGTGATCCCGAGGACACATGGGAATTGTTGCCAAGCTAGTTTTCATCATGCTCATATGATCTGTGTTCGTTACTTTGATAATTTGATACGTGGGTGGACCGGTGCTTGGGTACTGCCCTTCCTTGGACAAGCCTCCCACTTATGATTAACCCCTCTGGCAAGCATCCGCAACTACGAAAGAAGTATTAAGATAAACCTAACTGTCGGTGTCAAAACCGGCGGATCTCGGGTAGGGGGTCCCGAATTGTGCGTCTAAGGCGGATGGTAACAGGAGGCAGGGGACACGATGTTTACCCAGGTTCGGGCCCTCTTGACGGAGGTAATACCCTATGTCCTGCTTGATTGTTCTTGATGATATGAGTATTACAAGAGTTGATCTACCACGAGATCGTAGAGGCTAAACCCTAGAAGCTAGCCTATGGTATGATTGTATGTTGTCCTACGGACTAAACCCTCTGGTTTATATAGACATCAGAGGGGGCTAGGGTTACAAAAGATCGGTTACAAGGGAGGAGATCTACATATCCGTATTGCCTAGCTTGCCTTCCACGCCAAGGAGAGTCCCATCCGGACACAGGACGAAGTCTTCAATCTTGTATCTTCATAGTCCAACAGACCGGCCAAAGGATATAGTCCGGCTGTCCGGAGACCCCCTAATCCAGGACTCCCTCAGTAGCCCCTAAACCAGGCTTCAATGACGATGAGTCCAGCACGCAGTTTTGTCTTCAACATTGCAAGTCGGGTTCCTCCTCCAAATACTCCGTAGAAGATTTTGGACCCAAGGATAGTGTCCGGCCCTGCAAAATAATTTCCACATACCAGCGTAGAGAGAATAATATTTCCACAAAGCTAATCTGCTGACGTGTTTTGACAGCATGACGTTACGTCATGGCCCAGTCATTATGCGAACCGTTTTTCTCAACCAGCACCGCACATACCGCGAGGCGGTTTTCTTGACACGTCTTGTCGAAGCAGAGATCGTGTCCCCCTTATTACGGGATTCTCATCAATACGGACGTGGGTATCCCAACCGTGCCCGTTGGTATGACTCCTCGATTTTAGGTGAGTCCAAAACGGCCGCGAGGAGGACGCTTGACATTCACCCTCTTTATAAAGAGGCCAAGACCTGTCCCTTTTCCCTCTCGCGCTCAATCGAATCCTTCCCCCGCCTCGAGTTCCAACACCCCAGGCTCAGGTCAGGCACTTCGGACCTTCAACCATGTCCGGATCCAACCTCCAAGGTCCGTGGATGCCTTCCTCTGTCACAGAGGAGGACATCAAGAAGCTGAGAGAGGCCAGATACCTGACCACCGAAATTTCACACAGGCTGCCCGCCCGAGGGCAGGTCATCCCCACTCCCGAACCCAGCGAGAGTGTTGTGTTCGTCTCTCACTTCCTCCGAGGACTAGGCCTCGCTCTGGATCCCTTTGTTAGGGGACTCATGTTCTATTATGGGCTGGATTTCCATGATTTGGCCCCGGATTCCCTCCTTCACATCTTGTCGTTCATCATCGTATGTGAGGCCTTCCTCCGCATTACCCCTCACTTCGGCCTGTGGCTCAAGACCTTCAATGTGAAGCCGAAGATGATCGAGGGGCGGCACGCAGAGTGCGGAGGTGCCGTAATAAGCAAAAGCGCTGATGCTCCATGGCCAGAGGGTTCCTTCCCAGAGGTGTCCAGTTTGTGGCAGCGGGAGTGGTTTTATATCACAGCTCCCCGAAGTGCCAAGTGGGCAGCTGTCCCTGCCTTTCGCTCGGGCCCCCCATCGCAACTGATGTCATGGATCAGCGAGGGGCTAAACTGGGGTCCAGTAAAGGATGTGCCGATATTGCAGAGCCGCTTCCGAGATCTCATTGAGAGAGACGTCAACCTGGTCACGGTGATGCAGTTCATGCTAGTTCGCCAGGTCCTGCCTTGCAAACGTAGACCTCTCCGTTTGTGGGAGTTCAACCCGGAGGGACCGCGAATCATTCATCACTTCCTCGACATGAAGCTCGAGGAGATGTACAAGTTGTTCTTCATATCACAAATAAAGTGTCCGGACACCACCGAGGAAGTGGGTCTGAGCTGTAATCGCCCGGATACCCAAGTAAGTAATCCCATGGTCGAACACACCGTTTCTCTTATTTATCATAACATCATTCTGAAAAGTCGCTCTTTGACCAGGACTGGATAACAAAGGCGAAGATGATCAGGTGTCCGACCCCCCTTCCCGAGGGCTTGGCCAATCCGGTACTAGACAGAATGTTGGAGCCGACGCCTTATTAGGTGCCCACGAAGGAAGATAAAGGGGGAATAAAGAGGCCGAAAGCGAGCCTCACTCACTACTCGTCCCAACCGGGGGAATGAGCGCCTCCGCCAAGGAGGATAACCAGGGAGAATAATCTGACATTCCCTCTCCCCGAGGAAGGAAGAGGACCACCTATGAAGATTCGGAAACAGAGGTTTCCAAACGAGGGAAGAAATCTTCACCAGAGGGTCCTGCCTCGGGGGGTACCCTTGCCGCACAGTGTCCGCAAGGGACGAGTACAGTAAGTAATCGGAAAGTAATCGAAAAGTAATCGAAGCTGTAAGTAATCGAAAAGTACTTAGTAGAGAAAATATCCTACCTTACTTCTGAAGACAATAACCGAAACTTATATCTTGTAGTTCGGATCGTAGCCCTTCTCGACAGAGTTCGTCTTCGGGGGATCTTCTTCCGGAGATGATGGAGAGTGAAACTCCTCCCCCTGCCACCCCGCCTCATGAAGCGGGTGACCCTGAAGTGTCGTCGCAGAGGGTTTCTCCTGATCCACCAAGGCTAGGGGGTAATCCCTTGGCCACCCGGAGTCCTCAGTATTCGGCTCCTAAAGAGAGCAACAGAAAGAGTCCGGAACCGTACAGTGTGCGGTCGGACGTACTGAAGGATCTTCTGGTGCAAGCGGCCATCTCAGAAGCGCATCGTACGCTAATGAGTACAGTAGTTGAAAGGATTTCCTCCGCTGAAAGCGGATTGCATGAAGCTTTTATGAGTCTGTTGAAAGGCTTTGAGGTACGTGAAATAGTGTATGTTTTTGACGGTACCACACACGTTAGGTGTGCCCTATGCAGATAGTAGCCCCTGAGACTCTGGTTGTCGTTGAAAACAGCGGCAAACAGAGGATAATAGTCCCAGGTAATAACCAGATTGCCTTTATGTGCAGGTGGCCGAAGCTCCGGTGGCTAGCCGGACTAATGGATTTGCCAAGCTAAAGCGGCAACTTGATGCGGCAGATGCCGACATTGTGCTTGTCAACAAGCGGCTTGACGAGGCACAGGGTAAGTGATTTCTCCGGTGATCAACACATAGTAAGAGGAGCATGATGCCAGTATCTTTAATATGTTGTGACTACAGATGGAGCTGCCACCATGGAGACCCTTCGGGCAGAGCTTGCCCGAGCCAAGGAACAAGCAAGGAATAGTGATGCGGCCGCTCTAAGGGCGGTCGAAGAGCTGCAAGCCGAACAGTCCGTGCATTGCCAGAGCAAGGAAAGGATAGCCAAGATGGCCATTGAGTTGAAAGATGCCGCTAACCGTTACCAGCTTCTTGAAAAAGAAAACCGAGCGAGGGCGACGGACCTAGAAAAGGCCATGGTAGTAGCCAAGGAAGCCCGCTCTAAAATCAGAGCGACGAAGGAGGAGCTGCATCAAGCTGCGGATATCGTGGCTGGGAAGCCCTTCTTGTTGCAGACTAAGTTCGGAAATCCGAAGTATGCTCCTCTTGATCAACTATGGAGTTATGCGGATGCCTACGTGGATTTGGCGGCAAGTGCTGCTGATGCGGCCGAGTACTTCAAGGATCAAGGAGATCGCGAAGTGGAAAAGCTGTTCTGGTCACACTTCCATGCTCCAGTGCGTCCGCTGCTGTTGAATGAGCGAATGGCCGAGTGGGCCGAGCTCCATAGGCTGTCCGGAGTCGCCATGAGGTCCGTTGTGGATCATCTATGGCCGGGAGGGCCAAGGTCGAATAGTTACTTTAGTTTGGTGCAACAATTCCTTGGTGTTGTGCCGCACATTGATTCTATGAAGAGGTCGGCGTGCATAGAGGGTGCGCGGATGGCCTTTGTCCGTGTTAAGACATACTGGGCAGAGATGGAGGCCACCACTATTGCAACACAGGGTTCGGCCATGGGCCGAGTGGCTGCCGAGCACTACTTTGAAGAAGTTCTTGAAGGCGCTCGTTCGATAGAGGCTCAGTGCTCGAAGAATATTATGTTCTAGTGACATGTAATCCCATTGTAAAAACAATGTTTTATTGAGTTATCAAGGATGTGTTTATACTTTTGCCTAAAAGTATTATGATGCCTCCTGTGCGGCCGTTTATGTATATATGTATATAACCTGAAAGTTTGCAGTCGTCAGCTTCTGCCCCCACGCATATAATGCAGGGGTGTTCGCAAAAACGCGTATTCACACTTGATCCAACGTCTTGGTCCATTAAGGAGGTGGTAGCGCAGCGAACGAGGCAATCGGACTATATTGCTTTAACACTTTCACTTAGCCATAGGAGTTTGACGGTGGGGCTACTATATAGCCCCTGGTACTTCTGCGCTCGTCCGAATACGGGGCGCATATGTACATGACCGGGAAACGGCCCTTCGTTAATGCGGAGGAATCCCGAAGATTCTGCTGAGTCATCGAGTGGTTGACCAGTCTCGCGCTATATCATGACAGTTAGTTTTCGGCTTTCTCTACTGAGGTGCTCATCCGGATGAACCAGGGCACAATCGCAGTAGTTCTCCCAGTGCTACCTTAGCCGATATAGCGGAACGTAAGGTACCAACACATGGGAGCCGGGCAAACCCAACATTTGACCAAAGACATGATTCGGAGCTGATGCATATAAGGCCAAACTCGCGACACTGAACACTCCCTAAGGTATTTGGTCTTTATAACATATGGCGGGCTGAACAATGCGCTTAGTAATAAACCACGGGTGTCCAGGTACATGCAATATCCTGACGTGGCCACATGCCAATATGTCGGCATCCTTCTCGGTTGTATTGAGTATCCGGAGGATGTGAACAATAAGGGACAGTAAAAAAGGTTTACGCAGGGTCTTAATCTAAAAAGAAACCTTTGAGCGGGTCTCTACTGCACGTCTGCGCCTGTGTCTCCGTTGTGCCGTGTCCTGGACGGGTGTAGCACGATTGTCATATAAAAGAGAAGAACTTAGGTGAAAGTTGCCGTTCCAGAAAATTGGTTATTATAAATAAACCATTAAAATTCAAGATAAGTCAAGTTGAGCCGGACTAGCCCTGATTACACGTGGGAAGCCCCTGGTACCGTCTAGGAGGGCTTGATCATCAAACCAATCTCATGTATATGTAGCGGTGCACCGGACTCGTCTAACCGTGTCCGTGGTCTTGACGACCTGTCATTTTTTCTGGTTGGTGAGGCCGTCTTGTGCTTGGCGGCTAAAGCCGCCGCACATTCTTCCGTGCATAGAGCACGCTCAATATTTCCGCTAACTGTGATGGTGCCACGTGGACCGGGCATCTTAAGCTTGAGAGAAGCTTAATGCGGGATTGCATTAAAATGAGAGAAAGCCACTCTTCCGAGTAGTGCCTGATAGCCACTTCGGAATGGAGCGATGTAGAAAGTTAACCTTTCACTTCAGAAGTTGTCGGAAGAACCGAATACAACCTCTAGTAATAGAGAGCTGGTATTACTCCCTTGAAGGTAGTAGTACGGTGGCTTATTTTTGTCGGGTCTATCCCCATTTTGTAGACTGTGTCCTGATATATCAGATTTAGACCAGTGCCGCCGTCCATGAGGACTCGTGTGAGATGGTATCCGTTTATTATTGGGTCTAACACCAAGGCCGCCAATCCTTCGTGCCAGATGCTTGTCGCGTGATCCCCGCGATCAAAAGTGATCGGGCAGTCCAACCAGGGGTTGAACCTAGGGGTGACGGGCTCTATGGCGCGTGTGTCTCGGAGTGCATGTTTGCTTCTCCTCTTCATCACATGGATCATGTTGACTGTTTTAACCTCTGGTAGGAATTTTTTCTGTCCTCCAGTGCCTTGCTGGCAAGGCTCATCCTCGTCTTCGCTTGGTGTCTCCCCCCTTGTGCTCAGCGTTTAGCTTACCTGCCTGCTTGAAGACCCAGCATTCTCTGTGGGTGTGATTTGCAGGTTTATCGGAGGTGCCATGAATCTGACATAGTTTGTCAAGAATCTTGTTTAGGCCAGACGGTCCGTCTCTGCTGCCTTTGGAAGGCTTTTTCCGCTGACCTGGTCGAGAGCCCCTGAATCCTGCGTTTACCGCCATATTATCTGGGCTATTTTCTTTATTTTGACGCTTGCTTTTACTGCATCGTGGTTTTCCATTGCCATCCCTGACTTCGGATGTGCTTGGGTCGCCGGTGCCACTACGGGCTAACCAGCTGTCTTCGCCCGCGTAGAAGCGGGTCATGAGACTTGCTAGAGCTGCCATTGTTCTCAGTTTTTCTTGGCCGAGGTGTCTGGTGAGCCATTCGTCTCGAACACTGTGTTTGAAAGCTGCTAAGGCTTCGGCGTCCGGACAGTCAATGATTTGGTTCTTCTTGATGAGAAACATGTTCCAAAGCTTTCGGGCGGACTCTCCGGACTGTTGATTTATATGACTTAAATCATCTGCATCCGAAGGTCGGACGTAGGTCCCTTGAAAATTAGCCTGAAAAGCGTCCTCGAGCTCCTCCCAACTTCCAATTGAGTTTTTGGGGAGGCTTTTCAGCCAGTGCCGAGCTGGTCCTTTAAGCTTGAGGGGCAAGTATTTAATGGCATGGAGATCGTTTCCGCGAGCCATATGGATATGGAGGATAAAGTCCTTAATCCAGACCCCAGGGTCTGTGGTCCCGTCATACGCCTCTATGTTCACTGATTTGAATCCTTCTGGGAATTCGTGGTCCAGCACCTCATCGGTGAAACATAGGGGGTGTGCGGCACCCTTGTACTTGGATGTACCATGCCGTTCGGACGGTTGTGGTATTTGGTTTTGATTTTGTGCCGGAGCACGCTTCCTAGATCCGTAGATGGATCTGGTCGTACCAGATTTTGGCGCAAGTCCTCACGTACATCGTGTGTTGACTTATGTGCGTATTTGTTATCCGCTCTATCGCGGTCACAAGGTGTGTGGGCTCTAAGGCCTCGTCGTCGAATTCAGGTAACAGCTTGCGCTTTGGATAGCTCTTTGTGTGGTAACTTCCACCATACATTGCTTCGTAGTCGGGCACTTTGTTCCACCTGCTGTTGAGTGTATTTTGTGCGGCCTTAAGCCTTTGCTTCTGCTTCTTTAGACTCCTCGCTGTGGCAATAAGCCTTCTGCGGAGGTTCTCTTGCTTCAAGTGCGTTTTTGGGATGATGTGTGCATCTTCGTCCGGACTATTTTCCTCCCCAGAGGGTGTTTGATGAGGTTTATACTCGGCGTCGCCGTGTTCGGACATCGGATCCATACTATGTTCGCCGCTTGCAGCTTCATCGTGCTCTGCCGCCGGGGCAATGTGGTCGTCGTTTCCTCTGGAGTCGACTGGAGTATTATTTTCTCTTGCGCTGTTATCGCTGTTTTTGCTATGGCAGGACTTAGAGCGGCGCCGCTGACGTCGGCTCTTGGGATGCTTCTTAGATGGGCCATCCTCCGCTGTCCCTTCGCCATTGCCTTCTTTGGGTGCATCCACCATGTATATGTTATGTGATGAAGTGGCTGTCCGGCGCCCTGTGGGCGCTGGTTCCTGTTCGTCTCCTGCATCTTCGTCCATGTCGTCGATGTCTTCAGAGTCGAAATTGAGCATGTTGGTTAAGTCATCGACAGTGGCTACTAAGTGGGTGGTGGGCGGGCAGCAAATTTCTTCGTCGTCCGTATCCCATTCTAGCCGGACATAGTTCGGCCAAGGTTCTCCTGACAAGGAGAGGGACTTTAATGGATTTAGCACATCGCCGAAAGGCGAGTGCTGAAAGATATCCACGGAGGTGAACTCCATGATCGGCGCCCAGTCGAATTCGATGGGCACGGATGCAGGCGGCTCGGAGTTCGTGGCCGGAGACGAATCCAGTGGTTTGGCGACACGGCTCTCGTAAGGGGTGAAGTCAGTATCCGGCTCCATTGCCACTGAGAGTGCGGCCTCCATGGTGGGGTCTATCCCTCCGTCCTTGGATGGCGCAATTTGCTCCAAATTGAAGGCCGGAGTAGTTGCAGATGCGATCTCCCAAATACTGTCCGACGGCAGAGTTACGTCGTGCTCGTCGTGATTGTGCAGCGCACCTGACACGGGATCGAATCCGTCGAAGATCAAGTCTCCGTGGATTTCGGCAGTGTAGTTTAAGTTTCCGAATTTGACCTGATGGCCAGGGGCATAGCTCTCGATCTGCTCCAGATGGCCAAGAAAATTGGCCCGCAGTGCGAAGCCGCCGAATAAAAACATCTGTCCGGGGAGGAAAACCTCACCCTGGACCGCATCGCTACCAATGATCGAAGGAGCCATCAAGCCTTATGGTGATGACACAGTGGAACTCTCAATTAAAGCACCAACATCGGTGTCAAAACCGGTGGATCTCGGGTAGGGGGTCCCGAACTGTGTGTCTAAGGCGGATGGTAACAGGAGGGAGCGGACACGATGTTTACCCAGGTTCGGGCCCTCTTGATGGAGGTAATACCCTACGTCCTGCTTGATTTTTATTGATGATATGAGTATTACAAGAGTTGATCTACCATGAGATCATAGAGGCTAAACCCTAGAAGCTAGCCTATGGTATGATTGTATGTTGTCCTACGGACTAATCCCTCCGGTTTATATAGACACCGGAGGGGGCTAGGGTTACACAAGGTCGGTTACAAGGGAGGAGATCTACATATCCGTATTGCCTAGCTTGCCTTCCACGCCAAGGAGAGTCCCATCCAGACACAAGACGAAGTCTTCAATCTTGTATCTTCATAGTCCAATAGCTCGGACAAAGGATATAGTCCGGCTGTCCGGAGACCTCCTAATCCAGGACTCCCTCACTAACCATAGCTTGAAACATATGGATCCAAATTAGCCCCTTACGAAGCAATACATTAACTAGGGTTTAAGCTTCTGTCAATCTAGCAACCCAATATCTACTTATTCCTTCTCAACGCCTTCCCCTAGGCCCAAACAATGGTGAAGGTCATGTAGTCGACGTTTACATAACACCACTAGAGGAAAGACAAACATACATCTCATCAAAATATCGAACAAATACCAAATTCACATGATTACATATAACAAGACTTCTCCCATGTCCTCAGGAACAAATGTAACTACTCACAAAACATATTCATAATCAAGATCAGAGGAGTATTAATTATCATTAAGGATCTGAAAATATAATCTTCCACCGGATAAACCAACTAGTATCAACTACAAGGAGTAATCAACACTACTAGCAACCCACACGTACCAATCTGAGGTTTTGGGTGAAGATTTGATGGATTTTGGAACAAGGAGTGGCAAGAGCCTAAGTTTGGGGATGCCCAAGGCACCCCAAGATAAATTTCAAGGTCAACCAAAAGCCTAAGCTTGGGGATGCCCCGGAAGGCATCCCCTCTTTCGTCTTCGTCCATCGGTAACTTTACTTGAGGCTATATTTTTATTCACCACATGATATGTGTTTTGCTTGGAGCGTCTTGTATGATTTGAGTCTTTGCTTTTTAGTTTACCACAATCATCCTTGCTGTACAACACCTTTTGGAGAGACACACATGAATCGGAATTTATTAGAATACTCTAATGCTTCACTTATATCTTTGAAAAGCACGGTGGTGGTTCTATTTTATAGAAATTATTGATCTCTCATGCTTCACTAATATCATTTTGAGAGTCCTCTAGAACAGCATGGTAATTTGCTTTGGCTATAAAATTAGTCCTAATATAATAGGCATCCAAGATGGGTATAATAAAAACTATCATAAAAAGTGCATTGAATACTATGAGAAGTTTGATACTTGATGATTGTTTTGAGATATAAAGATGGTGATATTAGAGTCATGCTAGTTAAGTAGTTGTGAATTTGATAAATACTTGTTCTAAAGTTTGTGATTCCCGTAGCATGCACGTATGGTGAACTGTTATGTGATGAAGTTAGAGCATGATTTATTTATTGATTGTCTTCCTTATGAGTGGCGGTCGGGGACGAGCGATGGTCTTTTCCTACCAATATATCCCCCTAGGAGCGTGCGCGTAGTACTTTGTTTCGATAACTAATAGATTTTTGCAATAAGTATGTGAGTTCTTTATGACTAATGTTGAGTTCATGGATTATACGCACTCTCACCCTTCCACCATTGCTAGCCTCTCTAGTACTGCACAACTTTCGCCGGTACCATAAACCCACCATATACCTTCCTCAAAACAGCCACCATACCTACCTATTATGGCATTTCCATAGCCATTCCGAGATATATTGACATGCAACTTACCACTGTTCCATTTATTATGACACACTTCATCATTGTCATATTGCTTTGCATGATCATGTAGTTGACATTGTATTTGTGGCAAAGCCACCGTTCATAATTCTTTCATACATGTCACTCATGAGTCATTGCACATTCCAGTACACCGCCGGAGGCATTCACATAGAGTCATATTTTGTTCTAAGTATCGAGTTGTATTTTTTTCGAGTTGTAAGTAAATAAAAGTGTGATGATCATCATTATTAGAGCATTGTCCCATGTGAGGAAAGGATGATGGAGACTACGATTCCCACACTAGTCGGGATGAGACTCTGAACGAAACTAAAAAAAGGGAGAAAGGACATAAAAAAGAAAAGGCCCAAAAAAATGAGTGAAAAAGAGAGAAGGGACAATGTTACTATCCTTTTACCACACTTGTGCTTCAAAGTAGCACCATGATCTTCATGATAGAGAGAGTCTCCTATGTTGTCACTTTCATATACTAGTGGGAATTTTACATTATGCAACTTGGCTTGTATATTCCAATGATGGGCTACCTCAAAATGCCCTAGTCTTCGTGAGCAAGTAAGTTGGATGCACACCCACTTAGTTTCTTTTGTTGAGCTTTCATACACTTATAGCTCTAGTGCATCCGTTGCATGGCAATCCCTACTCACTCACATTGACATCTATCGATGGGCATCTCCATAGCCCGTTGATACGCCTAGTTGATGTGAGACTATCTTCTCCTTTTTGTCTTCTCCACAACCACCGTTCTATTCCACCTATAGTGCTATGCCCATGGCTCACGCTCATGTATTGTGTAAAGATTGAAAATGTTTGAGAACATCAAAAGTATGAAACAATTGCTTGGCTTGACATCGGGGTTGTGCATGATTTAAATATTTTGTGTGGTGAAGATGGAGCATAACCAAACTATATGATTTTGTAGGGATAACTCTCTTTGACCATGTTATTTTGAGAAGACATGATTGCTTTACTAGTATGCTTGAAGTATTATTATTTTTATGTCAATATTAAACTTTTGTCTTGAATCTTTCGGATCTGAACATTCATGCCACAATAAAGAAAATTACATTGAGAATTATGCTAGGTAGCATTCCACATCAAAAATTCTGTTTTTATCATTTACCTACTTGAGGACGAGTAGGAATTAAGCTTGGGGATGCTTGATACGTCTCCAACGTATCTATAATTTTTGATTGAGCAGACTAAGGCATAGCCTAGTGGTGGGAAGGGGTTGATGCCTTCCCACCCACCCAGGTTCAAGGCATGGTACTTGCAATTTGGGTTTGTTGCACCAATTATACTGTAGGGGGTTCCCTTACAGTCTTTTTGTCAAATTTTTTTTTGATTGTTCCGTGCTATTATATTATCTGTTTTGGATGTTTAATGGGCTTTAATATACCTATTTATATTATTTTTGGGACTAACTACTAACCAAAGGCCCAGTGCAAATTGCCGTTTTTTTGCATATTTCAGTGTTTTGCAGAAAAGGAATATCAAACGGAATCCAAACGGAATCAAACCTTCGGGAGAGTTATTTTTGGAACAAACCTGATCCAGGAGACTTCGAGCTTATGTCAAGAAAGAAGCGAGGAGGCCACGAGGCAGGGAGGCACGCTCAGGGGGGTAGGCGCGCCCCCACCCTTGTGGGCCCCTCGCAACTCCACCGACGTACTTCTTCCTCCTATATATATACACATATACCCCGAAAACATCCAGTAGCACCACAAAACCCTATTTCCACCGCCGCAACCTTCTATACCCATGAGATCCCATCTTGGGGCCTTTTTCGGCGCTCGGCCGGAGGGGGAATCGATCACGGAGGGCTTCTACATCAACACCATAGCCTCTCCGATGATGTGTGAGTAGTCTACCACAGACCTTCGGGTCCATAGTTATTATCTAGATGGCTTCTTCTCTCTCTTTGGATCTCAATATAAAGTTCTCCTCGATTCTCTTGGGGATCTATTCGATGTAATTCTTTTTGCGGTGTGTTTGTCGAGATCCGATGAATTGTGGGTTTATGATCAATATTATCTATGAACAATATTTGATTCTTCTCTGAAATATCTCATGCATGATTTAAATATCTTTGCAAGTCTCTTCGAATTATCAGTTTGGTTTGGCCTACTAGATTGATCTTTCTTGCAATGGGAGAAGTGCATAGCTTTGGGTTCAATCTTTCGGTGTCCTTTCCCAGTGACGCAGGGGCAGCAAGGCACGCATTGTATTGTTGAGATCGAGGGTTAAAAGATGGGGTTTATATCATATTGCTTGAGTTATCCCTCTACATCATGTCATCTTGCCTAATGCATTACTCTGTTCTTATGAACTTAATACTCTAGATGCATGCTGGATATCGGTTGATGTGTGGAGTAATAGTAGTAGATGCAGAATCGTTTCAGTCTACTTGTCGCGGACGTGATGCCTATATACATGATCATGCCTAGATATTCTCATAACTATGCGATTTTCTATCAATTGATCGACAGTAATTCGTTCACCCATCGTAGAATTTGCTATCTTGAGAGAAGCCACTAGTGAAACCTATGGCCCCCAGGTCTATCTTCCATCATATTATTTTCCTATCAATTTGCTATTTCTATTTTGCAATCTTTATTTTCCAATCTATACAACAAAATACCAAAAATATTCATCTTATTATCTCTATCAGATCTCACTTTCGTAAGTGATTGTGAAGGGATTGACAACCCCTTTATCGCGTTGGTTGCGAGGTTCTTGTTTGTTTGTGCAGGTACTAGGGGACGTGTGTTTTACCTCCTACTGGATTGATACCTTGGTTCTCAAAACTAAGGGAAATACTTACGCTACTGTACTGCATCACCCTTTCCTCTTCAAGGGAAAACCAACGCAAGCTCAAGAGTTAGCAAGAAGGATTTCTGGCACCGTTGCCAGGGAAGTTTACACCAAGTCAAGTCAAGCTTTGATCTCCCACCAATGTGCGGATTTATGGCGCCGATACCAAGTACCCATCACAAACTCTTATCCCTCGCATTACATTATTTGCCATTTGCCTCTCATTTTACTCTCCCCCACTTCACCCTTGCCTTTTCTTTGCCTTCTTCCCGTATGTATCTTTGTTTGTGTTTCCATGTGCCTTCTATTTGCTTGCATCTTTGCTTGCTAAAAATCTATTGATATGGATCCATTTAAAGTGTTCTTCTTGGATCATCTTTGATCCTTATGCGCTCGTGCTGAAACCCCAACTATCCTGGTTGATGGGAAATCTTTAGATGAGCATGCTCATTTTGTGTGTCACCGTTTGTCTGAAAAAGGGAGACTCCTATGGGATCAAATAAACAGATTGTTGTGTTATGCTTGGAATCTTTGTGAAATTTGTGATTTTACTTGTTGCTCTAAGAACCTTAAAAAACACCTCCCCTACCTATGTGAGTTTAATGATAATGAAATCTTATCTTCTTATGCAAAGGGTGTTTATAGTTACTATGATATCGAACAAATTAAAGAATTTATTGCTTTTAAAGGTGCTTACGAAGTTGCTTCTTTGATTGGAAAGTATGATATTACTCTCTACGAATCGGAAAATTTTGACATACTTAAATATTGCTATGAAAACTATGCTCATAATGTCTATGTCAAAGAGTTTATTGAAAGAATTATCGTTGCTTTGGAAGAAAATAATGATATGCATGAATCTATAGATAATTATGATTCCGATGATTTGATTGAAATGTCCCTTGATGAACATGATGCTTGCTATTCTTGTGGCCATGATGCCAATATTTATGAAGATGAATTTGCTATAGTTCCTTATGTTGAACATGTGATCGTTGCTATTGCACCCATACTTGATAGTTCCTTCGATGAAAAGCATGATTGCAATGATGTTATTATAAATTCTATTAATGTCAATTGTGCTAATAATATGCAAAACCGTAAGCTTGGGGATGCTGGTTTTGCTATGTCCTCTACTTGTTGCAATGATCATGATTGGGGTGATTCTTCTTTTGATCTTGAAAATTTATTTAAGCCCCGTGATGAATATGAGATTGATAATAATGTTTGCAATAATATTGAAAGTGGGTATGGAAGAGTGTCAACTTTAGATCCCACATATTTGGAGAATTTTCAATCTTATGAAGTTTTTGATAAAAGTGTGTTTGGAGAGGTCATGACTTTAGTTAATGACATTCCCACTATTTTGGAAGAGTGCCAACTTCGCATGCATGTGGACCATGTAGAGAAAATTTTATGTGATAGCTATATTGTTGAATTTGATTATGATCCCACATGTAATTATTATGAGAGAGGAAAATATGGTTGTAGAAATTTTCGTGTCACCAAATTACCTCTCGTTATTTTGAGATTGCTATTGTTCTTTCCTCTTACTTGCATATGCTAGTTTTTGCTTGCTATGATAATTTGTTTGCTTATAAAATGCCTATGCATAGGAAGTATGTTAGACTTAGATGTGTTTGTCATGTATTTTGTGATGCTCTCTTTGTGCTTCAATTCTTGTCTTTCATGTGAGCATCATTGAAATTATCAATGCCTAGCTAGGGGCGTTAAACGATAGCGCTTGTTGGGAGGCAACCCAATTTTATTTTTGATTGTTCCTATTTAGTAATAAATAATGCATCTATATTATTTTTATATGTGATTTTATGTTTTTAATTAGTGTTTGTTCCAAGTAGAACCTTTGGGAAGACTTGGGGGAAGTCTTTGCGATCTTGCTGTAAAAAACAGAAACTTTAGCGCTCACGAGATTTGCCGTCATTTTTTTTACTGGAGAGTGCGATTAGGTTGATTCTTTTTGAAGATGATTAATAGACAAATTCCTCACGTCCACCAATTTATTTCAGAATTTTTGGGGTTACAGAAGTATTCGAAACCTACAGATTACTACAGACTGTTCTGTTTTTGACATATTCTGTTTTTCGTGTGTTGTTTGCTTATTTTGATGAATCTATGGCTAGTATCGGGGGGTATGAACCATAGAGAAGTTGGAATACCATAGGTTTAACACCAATATAAATAAAGAATGAGTTCATTACAGTACCTTGAAGTGGTGGTCTGTTTTCTTATACTAACGGAGCTCATGAGATTTTCTGTTGAGTTTTGTATTGTGAAGTTTTCAAGTTTTGGTTAAAGATTTGATGGATTTACGAACAAGGAGTGGCAAGAGCCTAAGCTTGGGGATGCCCAAGGCACCCCAAGATAAAATTCAAGGACAACCAAAAGCCTAAGCTTGGGGATGCCCCGGAAGGCATCCCCTCTTTCGTCTTCGTCCATCGGTAACTTTACTTGAGGCTATATTTATGTGTTTTGCTTAGAGCGTCTTGTATGATTTGAATATTTGCTTTTTAGTTTACCACAATCATCCTTTCTGTACACACCTTTTGGAGAGACACACATGAATCGGAATTTATTAGAATACTCTAATGCTTCACTTATATCTTTTAAAAGCATGGTGGTGGTTCTATTTTATAGAAATTATTGATCTCTCATGCTTCACTTATATCATTTTGAGAGTCCTCTAGAACATCATGGTAATTTGCTTTGGCTATAAAATTAGTCCTAATATAATAGGCATTCAAGATGGGTATAATAAAAACTATCATAAAAAGTGCATTGAATACTATGAGAAGTTTGATACTTGATGATTGTTTTGAGATAAAAAGATGGTGATATTAGAGTCATGCTAGTTGAGTAGTTGTGAATTTGAGAAATACTAGTTCTAAAGTTTGTGATTCCCGTAGCATGCACGTATGGTGAACTGTTATGTGATGAAGTCGGAGCATGATTTATTTATTGATTGTCTTCCTTATGAGTGGTGGTTGGGGACGAGTGATCGTCTTTTCCTACCAATCTATCCCCCTAGGAGCATGCATGTAGTACTTTGTTTCGATAACTAATAGATTTTTGCAATAACTATGTCAGTTCTTTATGACTAATGTTGAGTTCATGGATTATACGCACTCTCACCCTTCCACCATTGCTAGCCTCTCTAGTACCGCGCAACTTTCGCCGGTACCATAAACCCACCATATACCTTCCTCAAAACAGCCACCATACCTACCTATTATGGCATTTCCATAGCCATTTCGAGATATATTTCCATGCAACTTACCACTATTCCGTTTATTATGACACACTTCATCATTGTCATATTGCTTTGCATGATCATGTATTTGAAATTGTATTTGTGGCAAAGCCACCGTTCATAATTATTTCATACATGTCACTCATGAGTCATTGCACATCCCGGTACACCGCCGGAGGCATTCACATAGAGTCATATTTTGTTCTAAGTATCGAGTTGTAAGTAAAGAAAAGTGTGATGATCATCATTATTAGAGCATTGTCCCATGTGAGGAAAGGATGATGGAGACTATGATTCCCACACAAGTCGGGATGAGACTCCGAATGAAAATAAAAAAAGGGAGAAAGGCCATAAAAAAGAAAAGGCCCAAAAAATGATAGAAAAACAGAGAAGGGACAATGTTACTATCCTTTTACCACACTTGTGCTTCAAAGTAGCACCATGATCCTCATGATAGAGAGAGTCTCCTATGTTGTCACTTTCATATACTAGTGGGAATTTTACATTATAGAACTTGGCTTGTATATTCCAATGATGGGCTTCCTCAAAATGCCCTAGTCTTCATGAGAAAGCAAGTTGGATGCACACCCACTTAGTTCCCCCACAAGTCGGGATGAGACTCCGGACGAAAAATTAAAAAAAAGAAAGAAAAGAGGCCATAAAAAAGAGAGAAAAGGCCCAAAAAATGAGAGAAAAAGAGAGAAGGGACAATGTTACTATCCGTTTACCACACTTGTGCTTCAAAGTAGCACCATGATATTCATGGTAGAGAGTCTCCTATGTTATTACTTTCATATACCAGTGGGAATTTTTCATTATAGAAGTTGGCTTGTATATTCCAATGATGGGCTTCCTCAAAATGCCCTAGGTCTTCGTGAGCAAGCGAGTTGGATGCACACCCACTTAGTTCCTTTTGTTGAGCTTTCATACACTTATAGCTCTAGTGCATCCGTTGCATGGCAATCCCTACTCACTCACATTGACATCTATTGATGGGCATCTCCATAGCCCGTTGATACACCTAGTTGATGTGAGACTATCTTCTCCTTTTTGTCTTCTCCACAACCACCATTCTATTCCACCTATAGTGCTATGTCCATGGCTCACGCTCATGTATTGTGTAAAGATTAAAAAAGTTTGAGAACATCAAAAGTATGAAACAATTGCTTGGCTTGTCATCGGGGTTGTGCATGATTTAAATATTTTGTGTGGTGAAGATGGAGCATAGCCAGAATATATGATTTTGTAGGGATAACTCTCTTTGGCCATGTTATTTTGAGAAGACATGATTGCTTTGCTAGTATGCTTGAAGTATTATTATTTTTATGTCAATATTAAACTTTTGTCTTGAGTCTTTCGGATCTGAACATTCATGCCACAATAAAGAAAATTACATTGAGAATTATGCTAGGTAGCATTCCACATCAAAAATTCTGTTTTTACCATTTACCTACTCGAGGACGAGCAGGAATTAAGCTTGGGGATGCTTGATACGTCTCCAACATATCTATAATTTTTGATTGTTCCATGCTATTATATTATCTGTTTTGGATGTTTAATGGGCTTTAATATACATTTTTATATTATTTTTGGGACTAACTACTAACCAAAGGCCAAGTGCAAATTGCCGTTTTTTGCCTATTTCAGTGTTTCGCAGAAAAGGAATATCAAACGGAATCCAAATGGAATGAAACCTTCGGGAGAGTTATTTTTGGAACAAACGTGATCCAGGAGACTTGGAGTTTACGTCAAGAAAGAAGCGAGGAGGCCACGAGGCAGGGAGGCACGCCCAGGGGGGTAGGCGCCCCACCCTCATGGGCCCCTCGTAGCTCCACCGACGTACTTCTTCCTCCTATATATACCCATATACCCCGAATACATCCAGTAGCACCACAAAACCCTCTTTCCACTGCCGCAACCTTCTGTACCCGTGAGATCCCATCTTGGGGCCTTTTTTGGCGCTCAGCCGGAGGGGGAATCGATCACGGAGGGCTTCTACATCAACACCATAGCCTCTCCGATGATGTGTGAGTAGTTTACCACAGACATTCGGGTCCATACTTATTAGCTAGATGGCTTCTTCTCTCTCTTTGGATCTCAATACAAAGTTCTCCGATTCTCTTGGAGATCTATTCGATGTAATTCTTTTTGCAGTGTGTTTGTTGAGATTCGATGAATTGTGGGTTTATGATCAAGATTATCTATGAATTATATTTGATTCTTCTCTGAAATCTCTTATGCATGATTTAAATATCTTTGCAAGTCTCTTTGAATTATCAGTTTGGTTTGGCCTACTAGATTGATCTTTCTTGCAATGGGAGAAGTGCTTAGCTTTGGGTTCAATCTTGCGGTATCCTTTCCCTATGACAGCAGGGGCAGCAAGGCACGTATCGTATTGTTGCCATCGAGCATAAAAAGATGGGGTTTATATCATATTTCTTGAGTTTATCCCTCTACATCATGTCATCTTGCCTAATGTGTTACTCTGTTCTTATGAACTTAATACTCTAGATGCATGCTAGATAGCGGTTGATGTGTGGAGTAATAGTAGTAGTGAGTTTATCCCTCTACATCATGTCGTCTTGCCTAATGCGTTACTCTTTCCTTATGAACTTAATACTCTAGATGCATGCTGGATATCGGTTGATGTGTGGAGTAATAGTAGTAGATGCAGAATCGTTTCGGTCTACTTGTCGCGGATGTGATGCCTATATACATGATCATGCCTAGATATTCTCATAAATATGCGCTTTTCTATCAATTGCTCGACAATAATTTGTCCACCCACTATAGAATTTGCTATCTTGAGAGAAGCCACTAGTGAAACCTATGGCCCCCGGGTCTATCTTCCATCATATGATTTTCCTATCAATTTTCTATTTCTATTTTGCAATCTTTATTTTCCAATCTATACAACAAAAATACCAAAAATATATATCTTATTATATCTATCAGATCTCACTTTCGTAAGTGACTGTGAAGGGATTGACAACCCGTTTATCGCGTTGGTTGCGAGGTTCTTGTTTGTTTTTGCAGGTACTAGGGGACTTGTGTGTTACCTCCTACTGGATTGATACCTTGGTTCAAAACTGAGTGAAATACTTATGCTACTGTGCTGCATCTCCCTTTCCTCTTCAAGGAAAACCAACGCAACCTCAAGAGGTAGCAGTGGCCCCCCTCTGGTACTTCCTTCGCCCAATATTTTTTATATATTCCAAAAATAAGCTCCATGAAGTTTCAGGACTGTTGGAGTTGTGCAGAATAGGTCTCTAATATTTGCTCCTTTTCTAGTCCAGAATTCCAGCTGCAGGCATTCTCCCTCTTCATGTAAACCTTATAAAATAGGAGAGAATAGGCATAAGTATTGTGATATAATGTGTAATAACATCCCATAATGCAATAAATATCAATATAAAAGCATGATGCAAAATGGACGTATCAACTCCCCCAAGCTTAGACCTAGCTTGTCCTCAAGCGAAAGCCGATATCAATAAATATGTCCACATGTTTAGAGATAGAGGTGTCGATAAAATAAAATATGGACATGAGGGCATCATGATCATCTTTAGAACAGCAACATATATTGTCATATAATTTCTTATGCTAAAGTAATAATTCGTTCACAAGGTAGAGTATGAATCAGAAACTTTATTGAAAAACTAACAAACTATGATCTCAGTCATTGAAGCAATTGCAATTTGTTATAACATCGGAAAGAGTCAATAAAAGAGCTTTTCAGCAAGTCCACATACTCAACTATCATTTAATCTTTCATAATTGCTAACACTCACGCAATACTTATGGGTACGAAGTTTCAATCAGACACAGAGAAAGATAGGGGCTTATAGTTTCGCCTCCCAACTATTTACCTCAAGGGTAATGTCAACAATAATACTTTATGATAGCCTACATCCGATTGGATATATATATATATATATAGGATAGGGCTATTCTGTTACTAGTAACAGAATATTATTCTGTTACCCCTCGGCCCTATAAGGAGCGATCCGAGGAACTTTGAGCTAAAAAAAGCCCACCTAAACTACCCTGCCCGACTTGATCCGCTCCCCCAGTGCGCCGTCGCGACCTCCCCTTTCACCAGCGTGCCACCGTGGCCTCCCCCTACCCCAGCACGCCGCTGCTGTCTCCCCCTCCCCCAGCACGCCGTCGCGGCCTCCCCTCTTCCCCAGTGCGCAGGCCTGTCCCCACCTTCTCCTTTAGCTCCGGCCGCCGCCCCACACATTCTCCCTCGGCTCCGGCCGCCGCCCCCACCTTCTCCCTCGGCTCCGGCCGCCACCCCCACCTTCTCCCTCAGATCCGGCCGCCACTCCCCACCTTCTCCCTCGGATCCGGTCACCGCCTCGCACTCCAACCACAGATCGAGCTGTCGCCGTTGCGTTGCCCCAGATCGTGCTGCCCAAAACCATCCATCACCACCAGGGCCACCCGAACGACGTCCTCCCCGCGCCGCCGCTATCTCTCCTTTCTCCGCCTTGCTCCAGCCAAGCACCTCCTCACCTCCATTGATGTTCAGCACTTCGTCCAGTTCATCCCATGGCGGCTGCGCTCGTGGCCGAGCTCACTCCAATCCCTTCACCATGCTACCTCCTTACGCTGGTGAGGCTTCATCGCTGCAATGCCCTGGTCATTCACTGTCGCCACCCCGGGCCGTTCAACGAGATGGCGCCAAGTCGTTCGACGCTGCAACTCAGGAGCCTGCCTCCTTTGACAACTCCTGATCTCCGGAACAGCCATGGCTCCCTGCCGGCACAAATCACCGTCAACGACCTCCTTTGACAACTTGCCTCTGAGGCCCATCAGACCCACACTGACGACGCTGGCCGTCCATAGCCACCACCATAGGCCGTTCACACTCACCACTCATGGCCGTTCTCAAAACCATTCCAAAGTGTAGATCGTGCATGAGGACATGGACGAGGTATGTGCTTGCCCGTGTCAAGTGCTTTGTGCCAGGCTTTCACCAAAATTTTATCTCTATCCTCAGCTCTAACATGGAAATAATTTTCAATTGCAGGCAGAGGCAGCAAGGAGCTAAGCAATCCAGTAGAGTTTATTGATTGAAGGTGTTCACATTTTCCGTAATTTTCAGTTCACATTTTCCGTGGTTTTCAGTTCTGCGTCTGATAGAATATCTCATGTTATAACTTATAAAAATGTCTAGATGCAAGGAACAAAATTTCTGGCCAACTTTTGCTTTTGCTTATGCTTTGATCTATATATTCTTAATCACTATTGTCAAATCATTCTCAAGGGAAAAGCATGCTTGTGTCAATGAATCCACGTAGTCTGCCTCGCCTCTCAATCGCAAGTGAGCGTTAGTTCATGTGTGTTGTTCTAGTCAGTCCGTATGTGTGTGTGTACTCTCATTAGTCACTCGCTTCTCAGTCCGTCTCTCGACAGATACCTAGTGTCGCCTTGTGTATTTTCATCAGTTCATGTGTGTTTGTTCTTGGCACAGATTAGCCTGGTACTTGGATTAGAAAAAAATCTCCACATCATGTCTACCTGAATTATTCTAGTGTGGTGTCCCAATCCAAGCATACTTCAGTTCAAGAAAATTCTCGAGACAAGTTCAGAGTAGTTCGCACTAAAGGTTTGATCCTTTTTTATTTGTTTGTTTTTGTTCAGAAAAGCCCCATGGCGTTTCTTGGGCTGCAGCACGCCCCTACAAAAAACTGTAAGTTTGAATTAGGAAAGATATATTCAGCCAAAATTAAAACTGTTAAAAAACATACTGATTGTATGTGTTTCCATATCGAACCACGGACGTCACACTAGATCGATGCCTTCATCTATGCTTGTATCCTTTTTTTAGTTCACTTTGTTAGGTTTTTTCAGCTCACATTATAGCTTTTTTCAGTTCAATGAATTCCAAAAAAGAACAAACTACGGCTAGGTGATGATTCATTAGTTTACATTTCTTCTAATAGTTTGCTACATGGAACAAAAAGGTGGTACAGTGATGATTCAACTTGGGCAGGCTCTCAAACTCATGGACAAAATAACTAACAAAAATGTAGCTGCACTATACATTCTCTCTAGTTTCAGACATTTTGGTAACTCTTGTCAACTACATATGTTAAAAACATGTGCCAAAAGAGGCTCAGCTGCATGTCCCAACTGAGTACAATTCCACAACAGGAGCTGCAGTAGTTCATTAGTACATATCCACCTACAGTCCTGGTGGTCGCCTTGGCCGCCCTGGGCCATGAGCTCATCTGCCATGGCTACTGGCAGCTGTCCAAGTGGAACACGGACAAATACTGCAACTAGAATCGCGGCCACCATCTTCACAAAGTAGGCCTTTTCAGTTCATTGTAGGTTGTTTTCTTTCTCTTTTTGCTTAGCACAAAATTGCGCAAATGCCTAGCAGAAATAAAACTTGTTCGTATACATGGGTAGGTTCACGAAAATTTGTAGTAGTAGTTCGGTGAAAGGATTCACATCAGTTCAAACATTTTTGAATGTTCAGTAAAATTTCAAATAGACCAGAGGCCTTCACCTCATCCTAAAAAGCCTAAAGCAACAATACAATGATAGAAAAAAATCAGTTCAAAAAAATATGTTGGAGGTTTGTCAAGATGAGAGAAAAACATTACTTCAATTTTTCCGTACCATCGCTTTTATTGCTAAATGATTTAGACACTTGTTTTCTTGATGCCATCAGGTATTTGCTGAAGTACTTCAGCTCAACAAAAAGCTCCAGAAAAGTTCAGAGTTTGTTTCCATAAAAGCTCCATGGTGTTTCTTCGGCTACAACATCCATGCATCCAAGTCGAGCTCTGACCGCAGTCCAAGTGGAACTACGACCACCATCTTCACCCAGCGCTGCACCCATTGAGCACCCACACAGTGAGAACACCATCTCATTTTTCTTTGAACATTTTCTCAGCTGCAAGCAATAGTTTAGAGTTTTGCTTTTTCACTATGTCTACACTTCATTATAGTTAACCATTGGTCCATTTCTCAGCTGCAAGTAAAAATGATCTTGCACTTCATTATAATGCCCTCCTCCTTTGTTTCTCTTCCTCTCTAAATCTCCTTTGTCACTAATTTATTTTCTCTCCGAATGCAGCACGAGGGAGGCTGGAGCGACTACAGACCGGTGACGAGAACCACTTCAGTTATGTTGTTCGTGTATTGGAAGTACGTATCCTCTATCTAGGCAGGAGGTAGAGGTAATATCTCCCCTAATGTAGACCTACAAGTAATAATTCACCTATCTAAATCTGATTTCACTCACTTATGTTACTATGTTCTTTCTAGCACACAAGATGGTGTGTTAATCTCTATGAGAGCATAGGATGTCTAAATGCAGTAGTTCCATAAAATGTCATTGTGTTAAAAAAATGCACAAACTACTCTATTTTTGGGTACCTCACGACAGTGTGTAGCTCGTGTATTTCTTCTGAATACTGATGCATGATGTTCTTTGGTACATGTTTTCAGTACGAGTTTGGAAGGGCAGGAAGTTCTACTACTGGCAAAACATACACTCTCTACAAAATAAAAACACACTAGGTCTACCAGTTCACTATGTATTTATATTATCAGTTCATAAATAAGCACATATAGAAGTTCAATTTGTGTTATTGAACCAGTTCGGTTCATCGGTTTCATATTGTATGACAATTTGCTACATGGGGGATTTTTGCATCAGTTCGACAAAAAAGTGTACAATAGTTCAAACTCTGAGAGCTATTAAATTTTACTTTTTTAGAATGGGAGTTGTATGTTTACTCTCTGCCTGTACAATGCATTTTGTATTCCTGGTCTTCGTAGTTTTTTTTGTGTTAATAAAAATGAATTTATGTATTCTATTAATCATTCCTCCACTTCCACCAGAAGAAAAGTGATTTAGACTCTTTATTGCAATTAGTTAGCTGGCTATCTTAGTTCAACGAGTTAACCGTATCGATTCACTTTTCTTGCTTCCAGGGCCAACGACGGTCGCCGCTCCTCGACCCTATTCCCGTTCGTCCGATGGTGCTCTTGTTTCAGGGCATGGGGAGAAGGCAGAACCTCTAGGTGCATGATGGAAAAAAATTGCAAGTTCTTGTTTAGATGTTCAGGATACCCTTCTCTCATTTCATTTATGTTCAGGATAGCAGGTGCATGATGGAAAATTGTGTATCATGTAGTTCTTGTTTAGATGTCGTGCAAGTTCAAAAAATTTCGATTTTGCCACTAGAGAGAACACGTTGGTTGCATTGTGTTTTCCAGTGTGACGTCCCTTGGTATGTTAGGAGTATTGTTATTGTTGCTCTGCATGCAAATGACTTAGCTTGTCTTGCTAAGATGAGGATGCTTGTGCGTGAGTCTTGAAATTTAAGAGGTCGGGGGAGATGAATAATTTCTGTCATATGAAAGTACAAAAAGGTTTGAACTAAAAGTATTGATCAGTATGAGTTAAAAATGGGGATCAGTTAAGAATAAAAAGAAATTGCTAAGATGAGAATGTTTGTGCTAATTTCTGTCCTTTGAAAGTACAAAAAGGTTTGAATTAAAAATATTGATCAGTACGAGTTAAAAATGGCAATCCGTTTGGAATAAAAAGAAATTGTCAGTTTGAATTAAAAAGGAAACACACATAGAAATTCAAGTATACAAATTTGGTGCCAATAAAGTTTGCATCAGTTCGAGAGGCACAGAAAAGAAATTTTGGTGCCAATAAAGTTTGAGGAAAAAACTACACGCGATGAAGCACCGGCGTGCGTGGTCTGCCGCCACCAAGCACCGGCGTGCGACCCCGACACCGCCTCCCTCCATGAAGCACCGACGCGCGATCCCGTCACCTACCTCTGGTACGCCGTCGTGCCTCCCCTGGGACCTAGGCTGCCCCCGACAAGTCGCAAAATGAGAGAAGTTCAGAACAACATTGTCAAAAAATGTTGAGTTAAAAAAAGGAAACAAAACAAACACATTTTCTTTTTGAATAAAATATCATTTAGTTCGATGATACAAACCATTCAAGTACAGGGGTGACGATACAGTAAACCGTTGAAAACTTACGAGAGAAATATTACCAAAAAAATAGAGCAAAGTCTAGTTAGTGAAAACACGCTTAGTACAAACCCATGCAAGCATCAGTACAAGCACCCTTTTTCGGAACTATTCAAAATTACTCTACAAAAAATAGCTCAGTACAAACATACATATATATCAATACGACTACTCTGTTTTTCACACGAGAAAGCAGCAGGATCCGTCATGCCGTATTCAAAATTACTCTTAAACGGTTTCGAAGTAGAGAAAACGTTCAACATGACTAAGTTTCGCATTTTCGATAGCTATCCAACGGTATTTTATTTGCCATATTTCGACAAACTTTTTTAAAAAATCACGTTCAAAATCAAATTTGACCGTATTCGAATTCATTTTTAAACCGTAAGGAATTAGAAAAACATTTCTATACGAAAAAGTTGCACATTTTACATAGATTTCCAACGCCGTATCATTTGCGTCAATCCGACAAACCGTTTGCAAAAAATCGCGAAAATACGTTTCGCCCAGAATTTCACCATTTTTCAAATTACTTTTAAATTATATAGAATTAGAAAAAACAATACATATATGGAAGATGCGGATTTTCACCAGCTTTCCAACGCCATCTTATTTGCTCAATTCCGACAACCCGTTTGAAAATTGAGTCCAAAATACGATTCACGTTTTCGGTTTTGAAAAAAAATGGGTTTTTCAAAACTGCTCTTAAACCATAATGATTTTGCAAAAACGTTCAATATACTTGAAATATGGTTGTCAAGAGCTTTCCAACGATATATTACACGCCACGTTCCGACAAAAAAATTACAAAAAGTTTTTGAACTAAAGAAGACGATCTGTTAAACACAACTGAAAGCATCAGTTCGGCCGCTTCGAAAACATAAGTACAACCACCTGAAACCATCAGTTCAAAAAGGGTAACAGAATAATATTCTGTTACGCGTAACAGAATAGCCCAGATGTGTATATATATACACAGCCGGTCTATTATGATAATATTATCAGAATAACTATTCTGATAACACGTCCGCACTGCACGCTCAATGCAAGTGCACGTCATTGTTTGAACCAAGTGTGCTGCAGTACTGAGGCGAGCGAACTTCCCGTGGCAAAAAACTGCACACAGTGTTTTTTCTGGTACTGTTTTCGCTCTAGTTTTTTAACCGTTTGTCGGAACAAGGCGTGTAATATATCTTTGAAAAGCTATGAATTAGGCGCAACTTCACCATGTTGAACACTTTCCAAGATTCCTCATGGTTTAAGAGCAGTTTTGAAAATGGTGCGGCCCACAATGAGTGACAGCGAGCGTTGTTTTTGCATTTTTTTTAAACCGCTTGTCGAAATGAAGCAAATGATACACCGTTGGATAGATATCGTCGAGGCGCATCTTTTTGATATCTATTTCTTTCTCTAATTCGTTACGGTTTAAGAGCAGTTTCAAATTTACTAAATCGCGGAATTCTGTTTTTAAAAAAAAATTCAAATTTTCGGTACTGTTTTCGCTCTAGTTTTTTAACCGTTTGTCGAAACTAGGCGTGAAATATGTCGTTGAAAAACTATGGACGAGGCGCAACTTTGGTATGTTGAAATGGTTTTAAGATTCCTTACAGTTTTAAGTTAATTTTGAAAATCGTGTGGCAGACGACAAGCGGCAGCGGCCGTTTTTCGCAATTTTTTTAGAAAACAGTCGCCGAAATGATTCAAATGATATGCCGTTGGAAAGATATCAACGAGACATAAATTTTTCATGTAGAACACTCTAATTCCTTACGGTTTAAGAGTAGTTTTCAATTTACCGAAATGCGGACACTCTGTTTTTCGCGACACCCAAATCGACGTGGGTACTTCATCTGACTGAAAACAGCACTGCATCGGACGAAAAACCGCACTGCATCGGACGGGTAGGAGAACTGCATGGTTTATTTTATTCAAACATAATTTTTTCAAGGACGAGGAAGTGGACCGCACTTCACGTCGGGCGTAAGTAAACCGCAACACTATCGAGCAATGAACCTCATTACTTTTTTTGTCGTTTCGGTAACATTTTTTCTTTTACACTTACGAGATGAACAACATCATACGCCCGACTGCACTGCTTCAGAACGAAAACCGCACTGCATCAGACGGGCAAGCAAGCTGCATAATTTCTTTTGTCGGACATAAACTTTCTTAGATGAGTTTTTGTTGTCTTTTTTAACATTTTTTACGAACGAGAGTGGACCGTAGAGACGAGGGAAGTGAACTTCGACATATATCAAAGTGAACGTCATTGCCTTTTTTTGTTTCGCAAATTTTTCGCACTTCCATGTTGTGCGCAAGTGAACAGTGTCACTCATAAAAATGAACCACATCCGATGACCAAACACACTGCAAGGTGTTCCATTGATATAGAGAACCACGGAGGAGTTCTATAGTGGAACCAAGTGGGAAACCAAAGTGAGCTTCAAAACATATATATCTTTTCTTTATTTTTACAGACACACACACACACACACACACACAAAATCAACACTGTCACCAGCCGAACAACAATTGAGGACTAGCTGTGCTGCACTACATCACACCTCAGGGGCATACTACACCTGCAAAGTCGCCAAAATGGCCAATGGCAACCTGGGAGGTCGGTGGAGACCAGGAGAGACCATGTCCCTGAACTGCATATTCGAAATAAAATATGCTACCTGCGCATGACGAGAGAGATGAAACATTTTTCTATACAAATAAAAGACAAAAATGCCGCCCGCGCCACCGAACTACACTGTGTGCCGAACCATGCTGCCGCAAACTAAATTTTGTGGAACTCCCCTCAACCAAAAAAGAAAGAAAGCAATCAAGTCCCGGGGAGTGGCTCGCGCGGCCAACCATAGTGGCCACGCACGGCCGTGAGCACCGCACTGCATGTGCGGCTCTACCGCACTACATGCGCTGCCCTGCCGCACTGCATCCGCCCACTGCCAATGCATCATCGTTAATCATCGGAGCGAACTGCAGGGGATGCAGAGGAGGAGGTGAATGGTGGAGGAGCTCCGACCAGACAGCTAGCGTTGAATGAATCGGGGTCGCCTGCAAAAAAAGCAAAACAGTGAACTGCAAAGAAGACACATGGAACGAATCGGGGTCGCTTGCAACAAACCAAAAATTGATAAAAGTGAGCTGCAGATGGGTGTCGATTCCCCATGTTCCTCGTCTCCCATGGCGAGCAGAGAATAGGAGTATCCCACTGTCATTGAGACAATCACAGGGCAAATCATCCAGCCCCTTGTAAAGTGGGGCAAATCATCCAATCCCCCCTTCAAGCTCCCTCCTCCCCTACAGCATAAGAGGGGCGCGGCCCCAGCTCCCTCCTCCCCTACAGCACAAGAGGGGCGCGGCGTTCCCTCTAGGGGGATTGGATGATTTGCCCCACTTTACAAGGGGTTGGATGATTTGCCCTGTGATTGTCTCTATGACAGTGGCCCCGGGCCCCACCCGGTAGCCTCTCAGGGGGCGGCAAATGATCTTATGGAGAAGTAAAGTGGGGCAAAAGATCCAATTTCTCGGAGGGGGCTGGGCAGTGGTGGATCTAGGCATTTGTCGCCGGCAGTCCCAACCACCGCACGACCAGACAGCCGCAGTTGGAGCAGGACTCGATCTCGATCCATGGGGCGACATGAACTGCATAAGAGGGCCCGATCCGGTGGGGATGGGGTGCAGCTGCTGGTGGAGATGGGGTGGGAGTGCTGGTGGATTGGGGGTGGGCGGCGCGCCCTACTGTCGGTCGTCCGCGTCGCTGCAGATCGAGGCGAGGGGAAGTTCGGTGATACCTGGGGAAGGGGAAGAATATGGATCGGGGGAGGGTGGCACCGGCGAGGGAAGAAGGTGGATTGGGGGAGGGCGGCGCCGGCGGGGAAAGAAAGTGGAACGGGGGAGGGCCGCGCTGGCGGGGGAAGGTCGCCAGGCACGGGGGAGCCGCACGCGTGTTGCTCCGGGCGGGGGTTGGCAGGGCAGAAGAGATTGCGGGCAGCAGCAAGGCTCTGGCATCGGAGGCACGAGCCCCTAGTGTCGCCGGCAGTGGAAGGTGGAGGGGAGGTGGGAGGAGGTTGTGCAGGAGGAAGAAGGTGGGAAGGAGGGGATCGGGCACGAACAGAACATGGGAGGAGAGGGGTAGGTGCGTTGACTCTTTTTGTTTTCGGATCGGGGTGGAATCGGTGGTGGGAGGTGTTATCAGAATAAGGGACAAGTGTTATCATAATATACGGATCTCTCCAACACATAGTGCTTGCCAAAGGAAAATGTGTGAAAAGGAAAGGTGATGATCACCATGATTCTTGTATAAGGGTAGAAGATAAAAGTAAAAGATAGACCCTTCGCAGAGGGAACACTAATGCAGGATGCTGCTAACACGACACTACGATCAGAGACCCTTCGAGAAACTGTGTGCGATGCAATAATCGCAAACGGTGTTGTATGAAAACTGTCATAAATGTGTAAAACATTTGCGATGACGGATGCATCAAACACGGTTCAGGTTTTAGTTGAGTGTGCGATGAAGGGCATACGGTTCAGTTCAATGAACTGTTTGCGATGAGGAGGAACAAAAGAAACGGGCAGCCAGATGAAGGCGTGTGTGATACACAGCATATGGTTAACTCGGATGAACTATTTGTGATTAGGCACCACAAAAGAAATGGTCAACCAGATCAAAGGTGTGTGCGATATACGGCATGCGGTTCACTCGGATGAACTGTTTGCGTTGAGACATGAGAACAGAAACGGTTCAACTTAACAAGATGTGTGTGTTACGTGACAAACAGGTCTGTAATCAGAAATGTGTGTGAAGACCGATAATAACACAGACAGTTGCTGCTAATAAGACGTGTGTGTTGTGCGATGAGATTGCACACAGAACAACAACACATATATACACACACACACTTATAAGGACATGCTTACATAACCAAATTAAACATCCACTTACATAGGTGGCTACTACAACCATGGCATTTGCACACACCAAAGTAAACTATTAGATGCATAATTACATAGGTGGCTACTACACACATGACATTTCCACACACACCAATAAAGTAAACTATATATTACATGCATGATTAACTAGCATAAACGATCATCTGATCATCATCTACTTCTTGTGATGCTTGCTCTTCTTGTGGCTCGATCCGGGCTCATCGATTTGGGTAACAAGGCACTTCCTCATGTCAACGATCCGCCTGTGCATCTCGTAGCATGTGTACACGCTCTTGGCCGCGAACCTGAGGTGAGGTTCATCCAATTGCCGCATCTAGGCCTTGTGCCAGGATACGTGACTTGTTCTTTGGGCATCCTGCTTCATCTTTTCGTAGTAGGGGTCGATGATGGCCGAGGCGAGTTCGATCAGGGAGTCCTACTTCGTGCTGCCCCAGACCCTGTAGTGGTCACGGATTTCGACAAGGTTCTTGCACGCCAAGCCCGTAACACTGAGCGCTTTTACATCATCTTTGGTATCCACCATGGCGAACTTGTAGTCGGTGTTGTTGACAAACCTGTTGAAACAGTCGCAAGGCTCCGTGGCCATGCAGTAGTGGTAGATGAGGACATGATGGCGCACACACAACTGGGCGACGACAACCTTCTGATCTATGCCGGGACGACCGGCGGTGTACTGTAGGTCGATGCCGACCACCTTGTACTTGTGTCCAGCAAGAAACTGCTCAACTCTATTGATGTAGTCGTCCACCACAGCCGGGTCGATGGTGTACACCACCAAGAGATCCGTCTCCCTCACGTGGGTCTCCACTCTATGCTTGCCGAACTCCATTGGAGCACCGCCAAACATCCCCTCTCTATGTGTCATCGTGGGTGTGCTTGTTGTGTTGTGGGGCGCGACCGAAAGGTTGAAGAGACTAAGGTTATAATGGCCGCTGGAACTAAAGGGGAAGCCTGACGGCCAGGAATATCGGCAGGCCCTGATGGCAGTTCTAATTTGCAGCGCGTAACTCCATCGTGCCGCATGTAACTACATCGCGTGGCAACGCGCGCGGCGCAACCGCATGCATATGAGGCCCCTGACGTGATCGTGTGCACGCGCAACCGCTGGCAGAGCGCACACGGAGGGACGCGAGCAGAGCGCTCCGCGGTCGCCTCAAGGAAAAGCTGTCCACAAGCCAAGCGCGCCGACGAACGCGATAGAGCGCACCGCGGCGCCTAACAGCGAGCACAGCATGCTGCGGCGCCTAACGGCGAGCAGAGCTTGCCGAGGGACGCAAGCAGAGGATGGCACAGTGATACCTGGAAAATAAGACGGACTATGCGAGCGATGTCGGAAACATCAAGCACGAATCAGATTAGAGTTGCGTGTGCGATACGTGGCAGACCATTGATCCATCAGAGCTGTTTGTAATGGAATAAGCCGTGTGTGTTGCGGGGAAACGCTTGCTGGCGTATAACCTTAAATTAACCAAAAAAGTGTTAATGCATGTTACAAAAATTGTATAGCTGGAAACTATGTTCAAATACGACTCCAACGATATAATCTATGGCGACATGCATTCATATTTTATTAGTTAAATCCGACTTATAAACCAGGACGGGGGTATAGTAGGTAATTAAATCGCAAACGTTTTTTTATTAATTGTATGTGTACGTGTCCTCTTGTCCTCCTCTCGCACGTCTTGTCACCCCGCTGCCGCAGATGGCTTACATCGCAAGCTTGCGCAGCGCGCGGGGGCATTCTTTTGGCCAAACAGTGGCGCCAATGAATCGTCGGTGAGCCCATTCCCACGAAACCTCGTAGGTTCCCACGCAAGCTTCCCGCTTGACTCGGTGAAATCCCCCAAAACCCAATGCTTACCGGCCTGCTATAAAAACACTCACGGCCGGCGAGTCCTGCGGAACACCCACCACACGCTCCGCCACCGCTGCCTGTCGGCAGCTATTGCCGGCCTCCGTTGCCGCCACACCACCATCGAAAGCCAGGGCCATCTCCCACTCCGCCGCCGCGGCCCAAAGGCGGGAGGTGGCTGTCGTGGCCGCCACCCCACTGCCAGCCACCGTGGCCATCACCTGCTCCCCCACCGTGGCCCGAAGGCGGGAGGTGGTGGTCGTGGCTGCCACCCCATCATCGGCCGCCGTGGCTGCCAGCCCACCATCGACCCCCGAGATCATCACCCGCTCCGCCACCGCCGCCCGAAGGAGGGGGCGGAGGTGGAGGCCCACACGTGCGTCAACGACCTTGGACGCTACATCGAGTTCCTGCGGGAGGAGGAGGAGGATCGCCTCGTCAAGCACGCAAAGAGCCTTACCGCAGATGTGGCCGCAGCACACGCCGACACAGAGGCGAGGAATCAGGAGATCTATGAGCAGTCTGGCCGCTTCGAGAGGGATCGTTTGGAGTGGCAGTGGGTGTTCAAGCCGGCGAGCGTCGCTGAACCTGCAGCAGCGGCAGGCACTGTATTGCATTTGTCCAGCTCGTCGGTAGGCTCCTCCTCCTCCTCTGCCTCTTACTGAGCGCGCTCGGCAGAGGAGAGGCTGCCGGAAGTAGCACAAAGCCCCTGCGTGGTAGTAGTAGTATTTAGGGGCTATTTTGTTTAGTTCATCTAACTATAGATGTGTGGTCGAACTGTAAAACATACTTAAAATTAGCTAGTATATATAGTTGAACTAGCTATTTCAGTACGTGGTTGACAACAATTGGGGAGAAGTTTGGTCGGTTCAGCTGTCAAGTTGAACTGCTTGTATAAATTAAGAACGACTGCTTAATCTATGAATGAAATCTATGCTTAATTACTGAATTTTAGTTGCAAAAATTACATAGTGCTAATGATTTCTAGCTGCATATTTCGACAAATCGCAGTGTTACAAGGATTGACAAATGGCAACATTACTAGATCAACAAATGTAAATCTTTCTAGTTTGACAAATGGCAACATACCCAATATGACAGATGCAAATCTTGCCAAATTGTTTATACGTGGTTTCACACGGGTCATCCAGAACAACCGTTTGCGTTGAAGGGATGCACAAATCCTGCGCTGCTCTCACTTTGCATACGGGTGTTCGATCTAAATCGTTTGCAATCAAGAGCTGCAGAAATCCTGCTCATCAGATTTTCTCTTGGCTTCCTGGGGAAGCTGTCGGTTTGCATACGACTGTACTAACCAAAACATTTGCGATGAGTGTTTTATATTTAAAAGGCGAATTAAACTACGGCTTGGGCGCCATTAAAGGAGAGGACGCGAGCAAGGCGGGCGGCCATGGAAATCAAAGGGCTCGCTTCCCAGTGAGCCTACGCAGCATACATCTCGCATGCTTCCCGGTGAGCTCGCTCACTCGAGGACAGGTTGCACGCCTCTCGGTCAGCCTGCGCATTGGACGATGCTTGCACGCCTCCCGTTCAGTCAAGGTCAAGCAGCTGTCCGCACAACACCTCCTACATCCATTAAAACCAAGACACGTGGCGTCACATGAATGGTTAACAGAATTTGGATTTACTAGAATTTAAAAACCAGGCATCTCAATGTTTTGCCGGCAATCAACGGTGCCCTGGTGTTTGAAATTCATGCCCATTTCTTGCATGGGACCTAAGCATCCACACAAGGACCCATATTTGATTTCTCAACCAATTTATATGCACTTGAGCATGTGCATGTAGTTCAAATTTGAATTATGCACATAAATGCATTGAAAACTCAGTTAATGCATAAAAGTGTCAACCCCGAAAAATCACAAAAATTCACACAACACTCCTATTGTTCTATGTTGACACGAGAAAAAAATTGAAAGCAATAAGAGGCAATGGATATCCTTTCGTCCCCAAAGGTGGGACGTTCCCTACCGAAAACCATCATGCTTGTTGTGAGAAGCTCCGGTTTGTGAGAAGCATATCCCCAAACCTGCCCCAAATGGGACAAAATTAGTACCACGACATGTTGATGCCGCTCCATGATAGCATGCCAAGTTTCATGAATTTCAGACGAGTTTTGGATTTACTATAACTTAAAAACTAGGAATCTCAATGTTTTGTCGGCAATCAACGGTGCCCTGGTGTTCGAAATTCATTCCCATTTCTTGAATGGGACCTAAGAATGCACCCGAGGACACATATTTGATTTTTCAACCAATTTATATGCACTGGAGCATATGCATGTAGTTCAAATTTGAATTATGCACATAAATGCATTGAAAACTCAGTTAGTGCATAAAAATATCCAAACGAACCCCGAAAAATCACAAAAATTCACACAACACTCCTGTTGTTCTATGTTGACACGAGAAAAAAAATTGAAAGCAATAAGAGGCAATGGATATCGTTTCGTCCCCAAAGGTGGGACGTTCCCTATCGAAAACCATCATGCTTGTTGTGAGAAGCTCCGGTTTGTGAGAAGCATATACCCAAACCTGCCCCAAATGGGACAAAATTTGTACTACATCATGTTGATGCCGCTCCATGATAGCATGCCAAGTTTCATGAAAATTCAAATGAGTTTTTGATTTACTAGAATTTAAAAACTAGGCATCTCAAAGTTTTGCCGGCAATCAACGGTGCCCTGGTGTTTCAAATTCATTCCCATTTCTTGCCTGGGACTTAAGCATGCACACAAGGACACAGATTCAATTTTTCAACGAATTTATATGCACTAGAGCATGTGCATGTAGTTCAAATTTGAATTTTGCACATAAATGCATTGAAAACTCAGTTAATGCATAAAAATGTCCAAACGAACCCTGAAAAATCACAAAAATTCGCACAACACTCCTGTTGTTCTATGTTGACACTTGAAATTTTGAAAGCAATAAGAGGCAACGGATATCGTTTTGTCCCCAAAGGTGCGATGTTCCCTACCGAAAACCATCATGCTTGTTGTGAGAATGTCAGGACCCCAATCCTAAGTCACACTGATCTAGCATGTAACACATCATATCACTTTGCGACCTCACGCACGGTATTCCCACGGGTGCCACCTTACCTGGCCCGGGACCGTTTGCGCCTTTTGGCTCACGTATATGATAGTGTCGCTAGCATCCATATGACAAAGAACCTGGGCCCAGATGACTAGTCGTGAACCCAAAGTGGCACTAACTTACAGGGACATGCATACATGAACCAGCATCAGACGTGTCGATCATCAGCGTGTGAATCCGGGCTGTAGCAACTAGGCTAACAGGACTCCGGGAACCCGGGCTGTAGCAGGCTAGCAGGACTCCGGAAGTCACCGCGTGACATTTCCCCGAAGGGACAGACACATGAACGAAGTGGGACACATGCCGGCCAGTCTAGGTGTTCCGGAGCAGTAGTAACTGGGCTAGCAGGACTCCGGTAAACCGGGCTGTAGCAGACTACCATGGCTCTGTGGAAGCACTAGACTACATTTCCCCATAAGAGAGGCTACCAAGGATAAACAACTAGGTTGTCAGATCCCACACATACCAAGCATTTCAATCATACACACAATATGCCCGATATGTGTAAATACAACATGGCATCACAACAAAACTCTACAACTCAAAGTATTTATTCATTAGGCTCCGAAGAGTGCTACCTCTTGAGCACAGCGTTGGTTTTCCCTTGAAGAGGAAAGGGTGATGGAGCAAAGTAGCGTAAGTATTTCCCTCAGTTTTTGAGAACCAAGGTATCAATCCAGTAGGAGGCCACGCGCGAGTCCCTCGCACCTACACAAACAAATAAAATCCTCGCAACCAACGTAATAAAGGGGTTGTCAATCCCTTCACAACCACTTACGAAAGTGAGATCTGATAGATATGATAAGATAATATTTTTGGTATTTTTATGATAAAGATGCAAAGTAAATAAAGCAAAATAAAAACGGCAAAAGAAATATCTTGTTGATGGAAGATTAATATGATGGAAAATAGACCCGGGGCCATAGGTTTCACTAGTGGCTTCTCTCGAGAGCATTAGTATTACGGTGGGTAAACAAATTACTGTTGAGCAATTGACAGAATTGAGCATAGTTATGAGAATATCTAGGTATGATCATGTATATAGGCATCACGTCCGAGACAAGTAGACCGACTCCTGCCTGCATCTACTACTATTACTCCACACATCGACCGCTATCCAGAATGCATCTAGAGTATTACATTCAAAAGAACAGAGTAACGCTTTAAGCAAGATGACATGATGTAGAGGGATAAAATCATGCAATATGATATAAACCCCATCTTGTTATCCTCGATGGCAACAATACAATACATGCCTTGCTACCCCTACTATCACTGGGAAAGGACACCGCAAGATTGAACCCAAAGCTAAGCACTTCTCCCATTGCAAGAAAGATCAATCTAGTAGGACAAACCAAACTGATAATTCGAAGAGACTTGCAAAGATAACCAATCATACATAAAAGAATTCAGAGAAGAATCAAATATTGTTCATAGATAAACTTGATCATAAACCCACAATTCATCAGTCTCAACAAACACACCGCAAAAGAAGATTACATCAAATAGATCTCCACAAGAGAGGGGGACTACATTGTATTGAGATCCAAAAAGAGAGAAGAAGCCATCTAGCTAATAACTATGGACCCGAAGGTCTGAAGTAAACTACTCACACATCATCGGAGAGGCTATGGTGTTGATGTAGAAGCCCTCCGTGATCAATGCCCCCTTCGGTGGAGCTCCAGAAAAGGCCCCAAGATGGGATCTCACGGGTACAGAAGGTTGCGGTGGTGGAATTAGGGTTTCGGCTCCGTATCTGGTAGTTTGGGGGTACGTAGGTATATATAGGAGGAATAAGTACGTCGGTGGAGCAACGTGGGCCCCATGAGGGTGGAGGGCGCGCCTGGGGAGGGGGGGGGGTAGGCGCGCCCCCTACCTTGTGCCTTCCTAGTTGCTTTCTTGACGTAGGGTCCAAGTCCTGTGGATCACGTTCGTTCCGAAAATCATGTTCCCGAAGGTTTCATTCTGTTTGGATTCCGTTTGATATTATTTTTCTGCGAAACTCTGAAGTAGGCAAAACCAACAATTCTGGGCAGGGCCTCCAGTTAATAGGTTAGTCCCAAAAATAATATAAAAGTGTATAATAAAGCCCAATAATGTCCAAAATAGAATATAATATAGCATGGAATAATCAAAAATTATAGATACGTTGGAGACGTATCAAGCATCCCCAAGCTTAATTCCTGCTCGTCCTCGAGTAGGTAAATGATAAAAAATAGAATTTTTGATGTGGAATGCTACGTGGCATAATTTCAATGTAATTTTCTTAATTTTGGTATGAATATTCAGATCCGAAAGATTCAAGGCAAAAGTTTAATATTTACATAATAATAATAATACTTCAAGCATAATAACTAAGCAATTATGTCTTCTCAAAATAACATGGCAAAGAAAGTTATCCCTACAAAATCATATAGTCTGGCTATGCTCCATCTTCACCACACAAAGTATTTAAATCATGCACAACCCTGATGACAAGCCAAGCAATTGTTTCATACTTTTGGTGTTCTCAAACTTTTTCAGTCTTCACGCAATACATGAGTGTGAGCCATGGACATAGCACTATATGTGGAATAGAATGGTGGTTGTGGAGAAGACAAAAAGGGAGAAGATAGTCTCACATCAACTAGGCGTATCAATGGTCTATGGAGATGCCCATTAATAGATATCAATGTGAGTGAGTAGGGACTGCCATGCAACGGATGCACTAGAGCTATAAGTATATGAAAGCTCAACAAAAGGAACTAAGTGGGTGTGCATCCAACTCGCTTGCTCACGAAGACCTAGGGCATTTTGAGGAAGCCCATCATTGGAATATACAAGCCAAGTTCTATAATGAAAAATTCCCACTAGTATATGAAAGTGATATCATAGGAGACTCTCTATCATGAAGATCATGGTGCTACTTTGAAGCACAAGTGTGGTAAAAGGATAGTAGTATTGTCCCTTTTTTGGGACAATACTCTATGAATGATGATCATCACACTTCTATTTACTTACAACTCAACAATTACAACTCAATACTTAGAACAAAATATGACTCTATGTGAATGCATCCGACGGTGTACCGGGATGTGCAATGATGCATGAGTGACATGTATGAAAGAATTATGAACGGTGGCTTTGCCACAAATACAATGTCAACTACATGATCATGCAAAGCAATATGACGATGATGGAGCGTGTCATAGTAAACGGAACGGTGGAAAGTTGCATGGCAATATATCTCGGAATGGCTATGGAAATGCCATGATAGGTAGGTATGGTGGCTGTTTTGAGGAAGGTATATGGTGGGTGTATGATACCGGCGAAAGGTGCACGATATTAGAGAGGCTAGCAATGGTGGAAGGGTGAGAGTGCGTATAATCCATGGACTCAACATTAGTCATAAAGAACTCACATACTCATTGCAAAAATATATTAGTTATCGAAACAAAGTATTACACGCATGATCCTAGGGGGATAGATTGGTAGGAAAAGACCATCGCTCGTCCCCGACAGCCACTCATAAGGAAGACAATCAATAAATAAATCATGCTCCGACTTATTCACATAACGGTTCACCATACGTGCATGCTACGGGAATCACAAACTTCAACACAACTATTTCTCAAATTCACAACTACTCAACTAGCATGACTCTAATATCACCATCTCCATATCTCGAAACAATTATCAAGTATCAAACTTCTCTCAGTATTCAGCACACTCATAAGATTTTTTTTTCTAATCTTGAATGCCTAGCATATTAGGATTAATTTCCCAGTTTAAGTAAATTACCATGCTGTTTAAGACTCTCAAAATAATATAAGTGAAGCATGAGAGAATAATAGTTTCTATAAAACAAATCCACCACCGTGCTCTAAAAGATATAAGTGAAGCACTAGAGCAAAAACTATATATATCAAAAGATATAAGTAAAGCACATAGAGTATTCTAATAATTTTGAAATCATGTGTGTTTCTCTCAAAAAGGTGTGTACAGCAAAGATGATTGTGGAAAACTAACAAATAAAGACTCAAATAATACAAGATGCTCCAAGTAAAAGACATATCATGTGGTGAATAAAAATATAGCTCCAAGTAAAGTTACCCATGGAAGTAGACGAAAGAGGGGATGCCTTCCGGGGCATCCCCAAGCTTTGGATTTTAGGTGTCCTTAGATTATCTTGGGGTGCCATGGGCATCCCCAAGCTTAGGCTCTTGCCACTCCTTGTTCCATAATCCATCAAATCTTTTACTCAGAACTTGAAAACTTCACAACACAAAACTCAAAGTAGAAAATCTTGTGAGCTCCGTTAGCGAAAGAAAACAAAACACCACTTCAAGGTACTGTAATGAACTCATTCTTTATTTATATTGGTGTTAAACCTACTGTATTCCAACTTCCCTATGGTTTATAGACTATTTTACTAGCCATAGATTCATCAAAATAAGCAAACAACACACGAAAAACAGAATCTGTCAAAAACAGAATAGTCTGTAGTAATCTGTAGCTAACGCAAACTTCTGGAACCCCAAAAATTCTAAAATAAATTGCTGGACGTGAGGAATTTATCTATTAATCATCTGCAAAAAGAATTAACTAAATATCTGTAACACCCCGGATGTAACTTGCCATATTTGTACTCTGACTCTTGCCATTTCCAGCTTTAAGTTATGAGATTCGTGGTTGGGTTTTTGTCTTCGTTTTGCTTTTTGTTCATGTCATGCATTTCATATCATGTCATCATGTGCATTGCATTTGCATACGTGTTTGTCTCATGCATCTGAGCATTTTCCCCGTTGTCCATTTTGCAATCCGACACTCCTACGTCCTCCGGCGCCCCCTTTTGTCTCTTTTCGTGTATGGGTGTTAAACATTCTTGGAATGGACCGAGATTTTCCAAGAGGCCTTGGTACACCACCGGTAGACCGCTTGTCAAGTTTCGTGCCATTTGGAGTCCGTTTGATGCTCCAACGGTTAACCGGGGAACCGTAAAGGCCTTGTGTGTGTGTTGCAGCCCAATACCCCTCCAAAACGACCCAATAACCCATCCAAACCTATCCCATGTCCTCCCTCGTTAGATCACGATCGCATGGTCGAAAACTACACCTCATTTGGACACTCCCACCTCCTAGGTATAAATATGTCCTCCCCGCCCAAATCCGGGTCCAAACACTAAAAATCCCCTACTCGCGCCGACGGACACGTCCGCCCGCGCCGGACGAAATCGCGCCGCCGCCCCGAGCCACTCACCGCCCGCCACCTGTCCCTGGCCGCCGCCCCACCACCAGGCCCGCTCGGGCCCATCGCCAGCCCTCCCGGCCTGGGCCATGCGCACCGCCGCCGCCCGTCCCGCTCCGCGCCTCCCCGCTCCAAGCCGCCACTCGCATCCGCCGGCCGCTGCCTTCGCCGCCAGCTCCGACGCCGGCCGTCCCCGCCGACCTCGCAGGCCGTGCCGCTCTGTCTCCGGTCACCTCCGCCCCGCCGCCTCTCCTCTTCCCCGACCAGATCTGGCGAGGATCCGGCCGGATCTCGCCGCCCCGATGTGCCCGCGCCTCCTCGTCGTCTCCCTCCTCTTCGGCGGCTCCTCCGGCGATCTCCGGTGATCCTCGATGTCCGTGCCGAGGAACCCTAGATCTGTTTCGCGGGGTAAAATATTCACTAAGTCCTTTGTCTGCTTTATTTTTATGCCCTGTTTGTGATGCCATAACTTCCTGCATGTTGCTCTTTTTTTGTGCGTGCAATATATCAAAATGTTCATCATGATGTGCTCTTAATTTTGTTCCATTGTGACATGCTTGTTTGAGTCCATCCTGATGCCCAAATCATTGATGCAAAAGGGCTATATATTGTTAGGTGCTGATTCTTAGCAGATTATGAGCTTTTGTCATTTTTGTCACATTTGTTGTGTGCTTCATATGGGCATGAGCTCTACATGTATTTTGATCTATGCCATGCCATCTTTACAGGCGTGTATGCCATGTATTTTTGTGATATTTGTGGTGACTATCACAAGCATGCAAAGTAGCCTTCGTGATATTGCTGATTTCAGGATCTCAGGATGATATGAACGTGTTAATCAATTTTGCCAAGGTTGTTATAGTTGATCCATGCATGATATGAACTTATTCTTGCCATGTTTAGTTTCTTGAACATGCCATCTCGCTGTAGGTATGCTTAGCTTGTCATGCAATGCCTTATGGTGAGTGAAACGAGCTCGCAAAGAGGCCTTCATATTTCTGTATTTGCCATGCCTAGTTTTCTGCTAAGTGTGAATCTGTTAACGAAACTTGCTATGTTTACATGGGTGCAATCATATCTTCTGATCCTTTTTGGCTTATGGTCAGTAAGGGACTTTTGTTCTATGCTTTGGGTAGATTCATGCCATGCCTTGTCTTGCTATTATATGTTCCTGTAGCATGTTGTTAGCTTGCTCTAAACATGTCTTCCTGATGTTAATTCCTGGCATGTTGTTATTTTCACTAAGTCTGTGATGCTGATATCTTTTGCACTTTTGCCATGCTTGTTTAAACCTGCTATTGTGTGAATTAGCCATAGATCAGTGTTCATCATTTGTTAAGCATCTTGAGTAGATCACTTCCATGTGCTTTGTTGCTATGTTGGAGTGCAGTAGCTTAGTTTCTTGTTGCATTCTAGATGGCATCGTGTTGTTAATCGCAGAATGGTGCCATTCTTGTTTTGCTTGCCATTTGCAAACCGTGCATCCGATTCCGGTGATCTTTATATCGATTTCGACCGAAATCAACTCTTCTTTCTAGCGGCACACTTGGTTTGCTAAGTTGATGCCTGGTTCAATCTTTCCTTCTGAAGCATGCATATGCATTGCATATCACATCCCACATGTCATGCCATGTTTTGCATCATATTGCTTGCGCATTGCATCGTGATTGATTGTTGGTCCTTTTGCTTGTGTTCTTGCTTTGGGTAGAGCTGGGAGACTTGTTCGTGATCGAGGAACCTGTTGAGTACGCTTATGAGTATCAAGCTTTCGTCAACTCGGAGAACTTTGTAGACAAGATGACCATACCCTCAAAATCACTTCTATCTTTGCTTGCTAGTTGTTCGCTCTATTGCTATGCCGCAATACCTACCACCTGCTATATCATGCCTCCCATATTGCCATTTCAAGCCTCTAACCCACCTTTCCCAGCAAACCGTTGTTTGGCTATGTTACCGCTTTGCTCAGCCCCTCTTATAGCTTTGCTAGTTGCAGGTGGAGATGAAGTTTGTTCCATGTTGGAACATGGATATTGTTGGGATATCATTATTATATATTGTTTAATTTAATGCACCTATATACTTGGTAAAGGGTGGAAGTCTCGGCCTTATGCCTGGTGTTTTGTTCCACTCTTGCCGCCTTAGTACCGGTGTTATGTTCCTTGATTTTGCGTTCCTTACACAGTTGGGTGTTATGGGAACCCCATGACAGTTCGCCTTGAATAAAACTCCTCCAGCAAGGCCCAACCTTGGATTTACCATTTGCCTACCTACCACCATATACCTTCCCTTGGGTTTTGTAGACTCAAGGGTCATCTTTATTTTAAACCCCCCCAGGCAAGTGCTCCTCTGAGTGTTGGTCTGAACCGAGCTGCCTGCGGGGCCACCTCGGGAAAACTTGAGGTTTGGTTTTACTCGTAGCTAGTCTCATCCGGTGTTGCCCTGAGAACGAGATACGTGCGAATCCTATCGGGATTTTTCGGCACATCAGGTGGCTTTGCTGGTCTTATTTTACCATTGTCGAAATGTCTTGTAACCGGGATTCCGAGACTGATCGGGTCTTCCTGGGAGAAGGAATATCCTTCGTTGACCGTGAGAGCTTGTGATGGGCTAAGTTGGGACACCCCTGCAGGGTTTTGAACTTTCGAAAGCCGTGCCCGCGTTTATGGGCAGATGGGAATTTGTTAATGTCCGATTGTAGAGAACTTGAAACTTAACTTAATTAAAATGAATCAACCGCGTCTGTAGCCGTGATGGTATCTTTTCGGCGGAGTCTGGAAAGAGAACACGGTCTCGTGTTATGCTTGAACGTAAGTAGCCTCAGTATCACTTCTTGATCACTTTTAGCTTCTCCACTGTGCTTTGCTTCTCTTCTCGCTCTCATTTGCGTAAGTTAGCCACCATATATGCTAGTGCTTGTTGAAGCTCCACCTCACTACCCCCTTTTCCTACCTTTAAGCTTAAATAGTCTTGATCGCGAGGGTGTGAGATTGCTGAGTCCCCGTGACTCACAGATACTTCCACACAGATGCAGGTGCCATTGATGCCAGTGCAGGGGACGCTGAAAGGATCGATATGGTTGACTAGAGGGTGGGGGGTGAATAGGCAACTAATAATTTTTATCTTTTCTTTACCAAATTAAAGTTTGCATCAAAGTAGGTTGTCTAGATGTGCAACTAGGTGAGTAACCTATATGATGCAACAACAACGAGCACACAAGCAAGCAAGAGAAGTAACACTAAAAGGCTTGCATAAGTAAAGGTAAGAGATACCCAAGAGTGGACCCGGTGAAGACGAGGATGTGTTACCGAAGTTCCTTCCTTTTGAGGGGAATTACGTCTCTGTTAGAGCGGTGTGGAGGCACAATGCTCCCCAAGAAGCCACTAGGGCCACCGTATTCTCCTCACGCCCTGACACAATGTGAGATGCCGTGATTCCACTATTGGTGCCCTTGGAGGCGGCGACCGGACCTTTACAAACAAGGTTGGGGCAATCTCCACAACTTAATCGGAGGCTCCCAACAACACCACGAAGCTTCACCACAATGGAATATGGCTCCGCGGTGACCTCAACTGTCTAGGGTACTCAAACACCCAAGAGTAACAAGATCCGCAAGGGATTAGTGGGGGAAATCGAATTTCTCTTGGTGGAAGTGTAGATCAAGGCCTTCTCAACCAATCCCTACAAAATCAACAAGTTTGATTGGCTAGGGAGAGAGATCGGGCGAAAATGGAGCTTGGAGCAACAATGGAGCTTAGGGTTGGAAGAGGTAGTCAACTCGGAGAAGAAGATACCCCTTATATAGTGGAGAGAGAAATCCAACCGTTATCCACTTAACCAGCCCGCGATAAGCGGTACTACCGCGCCTGCCAAGCGGTACTACCACAAGGCCTTACAGTACTACCGCACAACCTTGCCGTACTACCGCAAGGTAGGGTTGGGCCAGCCTGGGAAGGCCGTGGACAGATAAACATCCGTGGCTAGTATCGCTGAAAACAAAACAGTGCAAAAAGTCCGACACGATACTACCGCTGAAGGTACGTGGTACTACTGCGCGGGGAGCGGATGTAAAAAATTACATCCGCTCCTACTTCCGCTACTCTTGCTGTGTCGGACCAGGGCTCACAGTACTACGGCTACCAAGGAGCAGTACTACCGTGACCACTTGCGGTACTACCGCAAAGGCATGCGGTACTACCGCAGGGGCCTGCGGTACTACCGCTCCGAAGAGCAGTACTACCGCTAGCCTCAGAACAACAACAGAAGGGAAGACTTCTTTTTTGCACAAACAAGAAGAAACGAAAGATGCTCCAAGGTGCTAAAGGAAAGGCGGTGCAAAGAGGAGTAAACGTGTACGTGACGATTCCACCCAAACCTTTCCAAAGCAGACCCCCTCTTAATAGTACGGCTTTCCTATGACTCAAATACACCTAAAAAGGAACGTAGAAAACCGCCGTCTCCAATAATCTTTGAGGGGCTCCTAATCGTCTCATGCCTAGTTATGAATTATCTGAAATACTCGAGACACACGATTAGTCCGCAAATGCATTGTCATCAATCACCAAAACACCTTAGGGATAAGTATGCCCTTACAATCTCCCCCTTTTTGGTGGATTGATGACAATACGGGATTTGCACAAGGGAGAAAGAATAGAACATGAGCAACCCATACATCTCTAAAATATAGACGAGCTCCCCCTAGATGTGTGCTAGTTAGATGAGTGCTTTGGACTGCACGGCACACATACTAGGATCAACACTCCCCCTATATTTTATAGACATGGCATAACTTGCAATAATAATGCTAACACTAAGCATGATAGTATATAAGAGCATGAACTAAGTAGCACAATATCATAAGCTCGCGATAGATAGAGTGCATATGTCTTACACCATATTATAGAGAAGTCTCACACGCTCAAATAAACTCAAACCAAACCAAAGCAAACACGGTTCAACAAACCAAACACAAGCGAAGCAAACACGATATGGCAAATCCCTACACTCTCTCCCCCTTTGGCATCGAGACGCCAAAAAGGCAGAGAGGACACCTACAACACAAGTGGTGGCTCAAGCGGAGTAGTCGCTCGCACGCTCCTCGTCAGACTTGGCCGCGGGAATGTGCTCCTCCTCAGAATCAGTCCACCTGTAGCCTTGTTTTGCCATCCACTCAGCCTCTGGAGTGATGTGCTCCTCAGAGCCGCCCGAAACATCCTCTCCAAACACCCTCATGATCTTCTTGTCGCGGCGGCGACTCTGCTTGGAGGCCATGTGAGTCCGATACTGCCCCTTGGCCTGCATGTAGAACAAGGCCTTCATCTTGGCCTTCAGCTTCTTCGCCCATGAGGGCTCAGTGGAGGGAGGTGCATATCCCGTAGAGCTGTCCTCAGCCGCACTCTCCTCCTCAATCTCCTCCTCATTAGCTGCCTTCTTAGCAGCCTCAACCTCAACACGAGTAGTAGTGTTAGCCCACTAGGGCTTGATGCGGAGTCTGATGGAGTCATGACGGATCCAGTCAAGGGCTAGAAACTCCTCCGTGGGATATATCTTCTCCCAAGTCTTCGATATCATGAGGAACAAGTAAGGACCATAGATGGGTACCTTGCGGGTGAATACCGCGAACCAAAGCTCACACCACATGATATGTGAGACATCAAGTGGTTGAGTCTGAGAAACTCGGGTCTCCTCACAAATGAGCAACATGTCCACAAGATAGGCATGCACCTTGTCCTTGTCCCCAATGCGAGGAAAGAGGGAGTGGCGGAAGACCCGGTGCATGATGTCAAGGAATGGGTTGAGAACCCACATCGACTTGCCACTGGCTAGTTTCTTCTCAACATAGAACGGCATAAGCTTGTCCTTGTTAGCTGACTCGGCGTTGGCATGAGGGCGAACACCAACCGGTGTGTGGAGCCCCTCATCTGACACTCTGAGCAAATCCATGAACTCCTTCCAAGTAGCAGTCAACTGGAGTCCATTGGTCATCCAGGTAATCCTTCGATCCTCCCCAGAGTGGAAGTGGACCGAGGCAAAGAATTGGGTCACCAGCTCGGGGTCATAGTCCAGATGAAAAGAGATCACATCCTCAATGGCAAACTGCTCAATAAGGTCCATGGCCTCACCAAAGTAGTGACGATGCTTCTCCTCCCTCATGTGATGCATGTCAATCCAGTGCACATCCACATACCGATTCTTCTTGGCCTTGATCACATCCAAGTAAATGAGATTCTGCTACTTGGTCCAAAACAATTCATTCCCTCTGAAGATTGCGCGTGGATGCGCATAGGGGTTGATCTTCCTGAGAGGGACAAACTCAGCAAGGGGAATCTCATCCATGTCCCTTGTTGGTTCCTTGACCTTGCTAGCAGTGGTCTTGACATTGCTCTTGGGGGCATTGGAGCCCTCAGGAACATCCTCTTGGTTGCGCAGACGCTTGGAACCCGTGTCTCGGCTTGGATTGGAACGCAGGGACACCGGAGCCACCACTTGAGACACACACAAAGCACAAAAACACACGAGAAGCGAGATGGGTCAAAACAAAGACCACAACAAAACACAAGAAACCGTAGAAAATGCATATGATAAGTGCCATGAGGAAGATTTGACAGCAGCGGTAGTACGGCCTGGTCGCGCGGTACTAAAAAATTAGTGCCGCTCCTAGTCGCGGTAGTACCGCACGATGGCACGGTAGTACCGGGGCTCGGAGCGGCAGTAGAGCCTTAGTACCGCTGCCCGTGCGGTAGTACCGCGCCTGAGGAGCGGTAGTACCGTACGAGCGGTAGTACCGCACCTGCTAGGCGGTAGTACCGCACGGAATCAGATCCGAACAGATGAATCTGAGAACAACCGCGACAACGAGGCGGTACTACGGTTGATCAGATCTACCACAGGACAACATATCAAGTACACTTTCTACACATCACTACTCTCCTACATCCTACTCTTGCAAAGATTTGGCCTACAATCTCAAGAATCAACATGCATCTCCCCAAAACCAAGACGCAAAAGCACGAACAAAAAGAGAGGGATTTGCGGAGAGACCTTGATCCATGGCAAGAGGAAGTGGTGGGGAACGATCCCATCGGTTGGAATATGAGGAGAGCAGCCGGGGATGGAGATCTGGCGAGGCTCTCCGGTGCCGTTCTTGAGCAGGAGAGAGAGAGGCAGTGGGGAGAGAGATAGACGAATGGGTATGGGGGAGTTGGAACCCCCCTGCCCGAGTCTTATCCCCACGCGCCCTCGGCAGCGCGGTAGTACCGCATATCATCGCGGTAGTACCGCTCCCCCAGGCGCCAGTAAAAAATTAGTGCCGTGCTGGGTGCAGAAGTACTGCGCACTCCACAAGCGGTAGTACCGTGAGCTCAAAATGATGCAAGAACAAAGAAAAGAAAAAGGGGGCTACGTGAGAAAAAGAACGACAAGCGAACGAGACACCACACAAACACGCTCAGCACGGAGAAAGAAAGAAAGAGACAACAAGGACCAACCACGAGAACCTCTCCAAGGAGAGGGCGGTGGCCGGAGCCACCTATGTTTGAGTCAATTGGTATGGCACCGCGAAGAATTATCCTTGGGCCCATGACCAAAACTCGTCTTTGAAGCACAAGTGCCATCAAAATGGCTAATGTGAAAGAGTTGATCAATTTATGCATAATGGGGGGGGGGAGGGAGAGTTCATTGAGATAACAACACTCCCCCTATGTCCATGCCTACACCTAAACAAGATAACAAGTTGAGTATGGTGGGGTGTGCTCGGGTTGAAGCAACATTGTTCAAATCAATGATATTTAGCTCATGCCTTAACTCGCGAAATCTTGCTTCATCCAAGGGCTTTGTGAAGATGTCTGCAAGGTTATCAAGAGTGTTGACATAGTTGAGCTCGATCTCTCCTCGCCTAATATGATCCCGGATGAAGTGATACCGGATCTCAATATGCTTTGTCTTGAAGTGTTGCACCGGGTTGAGAGAAATCTTGATAGCACTTTCATTGTCACACCAAAGAGGCACTTTGTCACAAATGACACCGTAATCCTTTAAAGTTTGCCTCATCCATAAGAGTTGTGCACAACAACTACCGACTGCCACATACTCTGCTTCGGTGGACGAGAGAGACACACAACTTTGTTTCTTGGAAGACCAACTCACCAAAGAGCAGCCGAGAAATTGGCACCCTCTAGAAGTGGACTTCCTATCCACTTTGTCTCCCACCCAATCCGAGTCCGAATAACCTACAAGCTTGAAGTTTGCTCCTCTTGGGTACCATAAGCCAAAGTTTGGGGTATGAGCCAAATATCGAAAGATTCACTTGACCGCCACAAAGTGACTTTCCTTAGGTGCGGCTTGAAACCATGCACAAATTCCCACACTCAACATGATATCCGGTCTAGACGCACAAAGGTAAAGCAAGGAGCCAATCATGGAGCGATATACCTTCTGATCCACCGCTTTACCATTGGGATCAATGTCAAGTTGGCACTTGGTGGGCATGGGAGTGGAAGCCGGCTTGACATCACTTAGCTTGAATCTCTTGATCATGTCTTGAGTGTATTTGTCTTGGTTGATGAAGGTTGCTTCTATCCTTTGCTTCACTTCGAACCCGAGAAAGAACTTCAACTCTCCCATGGAAGACATCTCAAACTTTGAGGTCATGAGAGAGGCAAATTCCTCATTGAAAGCTTTGTTAGGGGAACCAAAGATAATATCATCCACATATAATTGGCACACAAACAACTCCCCTTTGACCTTCTTAGTAAAAAGAGTGGGGTCAATTAGCCCAACTTCAAAACCACGGTCTTGTAACAACTTGGTAAGGTGGTCATACCACGCACGTGGGGCTTGTTTAAGGCCATAGAGTTCCTTATCGAGTTGATACACGTGATCGGGAAAGTAGGGATCCTCGAACTCGGGGGGTTGCTTGACATAAACCAATTCATTAATAGGACCATTAAGAAAAGCACTCTTCACATCCATTTGTTGTAACTGAAAGTTATGATGAGAAGCATATGCAATTAACATGCGAATGGATTCAAGACAAGCAACGGGAGCAAAGGTTTCACCATAGTCGATACCCTCGACTTGGGAGTAGCCTTGTGCTACCAAGCGAGCCTTGTTGCGAATGATAATCCCATGAGCATGTTGCTTGTTCTTGAATATCCACTTGGTTCCAATGACATTGTGCTTCCCCATAGGCCTTGGCACCAATCTCCACACTTTGTTGCGCTCGAAGTTATTGAGTTCTTCATGCATGGCATTGAGCCAATCCAGATCTTCGAGCGCCTCATAGACCTTTCGGGGTTCAACACACAAGACAAACGCGTGATGTTCATAATAGTTGGCTAATTGTCTACGAGTGCTTACCCCTTCCTTAAGCTTCCAAGCACATTTGTCAGAGATGATCCTTGGTGGAGAGCTTGGAAGCAACCTTGGCGGCACGACGCTTCAATTCCTCCTCGGGGGGTGAGACGAGGAGTGCTCACTTGATCATCTTGAGCATTGTCTTGAGCTTGTTCTTGATCTCGTCGAAGCTATTAATCTTGAACTTGCTCGGAGGAGGGAACTTGACCTTTGGCATCACTTGATGTTACAACACCATCTTGAGATTGACCTTGCCCTTTGTCTTGTTCTTGAGGTTGAGGGCCCTCACTTTGTTCTTCGGAAGCGTGTGGGTCTTGGGTCGATGAAGGTTCCACTTGAGTGGAACATTGTCCTTCTCCTTCGGCCACAAGGGGTTCCTCAATGGGTAGGATATGACCAACACCCATTCTTCTTATGGCTTGGGGAGGAATTTCATCACCTACATCACAAGTACCACGTTGCTCCACTTGGGATCCGTTATTCTAATCAAACTCCACGTTACACATTTCCTCAATAAGTCCCGTGGACTTATTGAGAACACGGTAAGAATGAGAGTTTGTAGCATAACCAACAAATATGCCCTCATAAGCTCTAGCCTCAAATTTAGACAAACGGACACCTTTCTTGAGAATGAAACACTTACACCCAAACACCCGGAAGTACTTGAGATTGGGCTTGTTACCGATGAGTATCTCATATGGAGTCTTGTTCAAGCCTTTGCGGAGGTAGAGCTGATTAGATGCATGACACGTGGTGTTGATGGCTTCGGCCGAAAAGTTGTAGGGAGACTTGAACTCCGCCATCATGGTTCTTGCCGCATCCATCAATGTCTGGTTCTTCCTCTCCGCTACACCATTTTGTTGAGGGCTATAAGGTGCGGAATATTGATGCTTGATTCCCTCATCACTCAAAAACTCATCCAAGGTGTAGTTCTTGAACTCAGAGCAGTTGTCACTTCTTGTAGTCAAGATCTTTGCATTGTGTTGTCGTTGGGCTTCATTTGCAAAGTCGATGACGGTTTGTTGGGTCTCGCTCTTCCTCTTGAAGAAATATACCCAAGTGTATCTTGAATAGTCATCCACAATCACCAAACAATACTTTCTGCCCCCAAGACTATCAAAGGATGGAGGTCCAAAGAGATCCAAATGAAGGAGCTCCAAAGGCCTCTTCGAGTAGATAATAGTCGTGGGAGGGTGAGCCTTCTCATGTAGCTTTCCTTCGATGCAAGCACTGCAAGCATGATCTTTGGCAAAACTAACATTTGTTAGTCCACGGACATGGTCCCCCTTGAGAAGACTTTGTAAAGATCTCATATTGAAGTGGGCTAGACGGCGATGCCAAAGCCATCCCACGTCAACTTTAGCCATTAGGCATGTCGCGGTCTTAGTGGGTCGCTCCCAAAAGTTAATCACATAGAGACCATTCTCTACATGCCCAACAAAGGCTACTTTAAGAGTCTTGCTCCACAAGAGGGCCACGGTATCAATATCAAAGAAAGTGGCAAAGCCCATGAGTGCTAGTTGACGAACGGAAAGTAAATTGTATGCAAGGGACTCAACAAGCATGACCTTCTTGTTCGTAAGATCATGAGAAATGACAACTTTGCCGAGTCCCAATACCTTAGAAGATGAGGCATCACCCCACTAGACGTTGGTGGGCATGGATGTAATTTTTTGCACGTCCACCACCAAGTCCTTGCTTCCGGTCATATGATTAGTAGCTCCACTATCGAGCAACCATGATCCCCCACCGAAAGCAAACACCTACAAGAGATTAATGCTTGGTTTTAGGTACCCATTTTGTAATGGGTCCTTTGATGTTAGTAACAAGGGTCTTAGGAACCCAAATAGACCATTAAATGTACTCATAAGGAGAACCAAGAAATTTGGCATAAACATGCCCATCTCTAGCACGGCACAATACATAAGAAGGGTTAAAGTCGCCGACTTTGTTGGTAGTGGAAGCGTTGCCCTTCTTGGCGTCACTACCCCTCACGGAGTTCTTCTCATTCTCCTTAGTAGCACCCTCTCCCTCCTTCACAAAGGTTTGCTTGATAGGAGGAGGTCGTTTTCCCTTGTCATTCTTCTTCTTGTTCTTGGACTTGGGCACATACCCAATCCCTTCCTTGGCCACAACTCCCTTTTGGTTGGTCAAAAGGTCGTTGAGGTTCTTCTCGCCTTGTATGCAAGATACAAGACCTTTCTCAAGTTGAACTTTTAGCTTAGTGTTCTCCTCAAGAAGATGCACATGCTCACAACATGGGTTAGCAGCATTTGCATTATCAATTAACATCATACGAGGAAAAGTGGCTTTTTCCTTGGTTATCTTTACTTGAAGTTGATCATGAGACTCTTTGAGGCTAGCATGAGCACCCTTAAAGACCTTGTGAGCCTTGTCAAGTATATCAAACTCCTCTTTGAGTCTAGCAAGATCAACCCCAAGCTTGGCCTTCTCGGAGTTTAGCACACGAGAGATAACGAGAGCATGATCAAAATCTTTCTTTAACTTAGCGTGATCAACGTTGTGTGACTCCTCAAGAGCCAAACAAAGACCACGCTCTTCCTCAAGAGCATTGGAAAGATCTGAAATCTCATCGTCATAGTCACAACTATGCCCCTCCATCTTGGAGATAGTATCTTCATGAGCCTCGATCATGTCATTGGCTTCACCAAGTTGTTCCAAGAGAGCATCAAAATGCTTCTTGGACTTACCCTTGAGTTTACCCATAAAGGCCTCAAACTCATTTTTCTCCACATTAGATCCCTCACATTCATCAATGCAATCCGTCATGAAAGGATTATTAATGATGGTAGTTTTGATGTTGGGGGTTACCTTGTTGGTGGCTTTAGCCATAAGGCACTTGGCGGTGATGTTTTCATTGGGTGAGTCGAAGAGAGACACTCATGTAGTTTCTGCAATGGCAACAGAGGCCATGGCAACCGACTCACCATCATCATCATCATCATCATCATCATCCTCATGGTACTCTTCTTGAACCACCAACGCCTTGTGAGGTCTCTTCTTGGTGAAGTTGCTCTTGTTGGGGAAATACTTGGCTTTGTCCTTTTGGATGAGCTTGCCACCATTGTCTTCCCTCTTCTCATACGGGCATTCCACAACAAAATGGCTCACATTGCCACAGTTGTAGGAAGTCCTCACACGTTGCTTGCTCTTCGTGCCACTTGAGTTGTTCTTGTTGAAGTTCGGCCTTGAGCTCTTCTTGCTCCAAAATTCCCTTGAAGCAAGTGACATGTGTTCATGATAGGCATACTTTGTATCTTCGGGGTTGCTTTCCTCTTCTTCCTCTTCTTCTTCTTCAACACAAACCTTGGCCTTCAATGCAAGGTTGGGATTCTTTGCCCTTTGAGAGCGAAGCACCGCATTGTCGGTGGTCTTGTCCAAGATGTTCATAGCCACAAACTCATCCAACACTTCACTTGAGGTCAAAGTGTGGAAGTCCGGCCTTTGACGAATGACGGAGGACACGGCCTTGTGGTAAGGCATCATTGCCTTGAGGAATTTGCACTTGATCCAATTTTCATCCATGTCCTTGCTCCCATGATCTCGGAGTGAGACCGCGAGTTTGGTTGCTCTCCGATAAAGCTCACGAGGTTGTTCATATTCTTTCATTGCAAACTCATCGGCTTCATCTTGCACTACTTCATAGTTGGAGCGTTGAATGCTTGCGCTTCCCCGGTTCAGAGAGGCAACACAAAGCCATGCATCTTTGGCCAAGGCGAAGGGCCGAAGATGTGGTAAATATTCGGGTGGAATTGCATCTTGGATGATGAAGAGAGCATTCTCATTGAATTGATCATCCGCGGCTTCTCGTGGAGTGAAGTTGCTTGGGTCATGCGGATAGAAACCTTATTCAGTGATTCTCTAAAGATTAGTATTTACATGATTTAAATGGCACTTAAAGCGATAAACCCAAGAATCAAAGTCCTCATTTTTGACAATCTTAGGGGGAGAACCGCCATGATTCAAATGAGTGGAAGGAATCGGTCCACCATAAACAAGTGGTGGTTCCACATGGGCAAAGATGCCGGTGCCATTTTTACCACTAGAAGAAGGAGCCTTTTCACTACTAGCTTCCCCCTTGTCGGAGTTAGCATCCATCACCTTGTCAGTGGGATCACCCACTTTCAATGGTGCGGTGGATAGTTTAAGCCCTTCAATGAATTTAGTAAACTTGCTTTCAACCTCGGTCGTCATTGAGGTTTTCAATGTCTCCAAGGCTACATTGAATTCCTCACGGGAGACCGAGGTTCCCCCATCTCCCAGAGACAAGATCGGATTCACACCGGAGTGCTCCTCCACACTGTCTATGGTGTCAACCATACTCTTCGGATGGAAAAGTCCTTAGTAAAGAGACGAGGCTCTAATACCAATTGAAAGGATCGATATGGTTGACTAGAGGGGGGTGAATAGGCAACTAACAATTTTTATCTTTTCTTTACCAAATTAAAGTTTGCATCAAAGTAGGTTGTCTAGATGTGCAACTAGGTGAGCAACCTATATGATGCAACAACAACAAGCACAGAAGCAAGCAAGAGAAGTAACACTAAAAGGCTTGCATAAGTAAAGGTAAGAGATAACCAAGAGTGGACCCGGTGAAGACGAGGATGTGTTACCGAAGTTCCTTCCTTTTGAGGGGAAGTACGTCTCCGCTAGAGCGGCGTGGAGGCACAATGCTCCCCAAGAAGCCACTAGGGCCACCGTATTCTCCTCACGCCCTCGCACAATGCGAGATGTCGTGATTCCACTATTGGTGCCCTTGGAGGCGGTGACGGACCTTTACAAACAAGGTTGGGGCAATCTCCACAACTTAACCGGAGTCTCCCAACAACACCACGAAGCTTCACCACAATGGAATATGGCTCCGCGGTGACCTCAACCGTCTAGGGTGCTCAAACACCCAAGAGTAACAAGATCCGCAAGGGATTAGTGGGGGGAATCTAATTTCTCTTGGTGGAAGTGTAGATCGAGGCCTTCTCAACCAATCCCTAGAAAATCAACAAGTTTGATTGGCTAGGGAGAGAGATCGGGCGAACATGGAGCTTGGAGCAACAATGGAGCTTAGGGTTGGAAGAGGTAGTCAACTCGGAGAAGAAGATACCCCTTATATAGTGGAGAGAGAAATCCAACCATTATCCACTTAACCAGCCCGCGATAAGCGGTACTACCGCGCCTGCCAAGCGGTACTACCGCAAGGCCTTACGGTACTACCGCACAACCTTGCGGTACTACCGCAAGGCAGGGTTGGGCCATCCTGGGAAGGCCGTGGACAGATAAACATCCGTGGCTAGTACCACTGAAAACAAAATAGTGCAAAAAGTCCCACGGTACTACCGCTGAAGGTACACGATACTACCGCGCTGGGAGCGGATGTAAAAAATTACATCCGCTCCTACTTCCGCTACTCCTGCTGTGCCGGACCAGGGCTCACGGTACTACGGCTCCCAAGGAGCGGTACTACCGTGACCACCTGTGGTACTACCGCAAAGGCATGCGGTACTACCGCAGGGGCCTGCGGTACTACCGCTCCGAAGAGCAGTACTACCACAAGCCTCAGAACAACAACAGAAGGGAAGACTTCTTTTTGCACAGACAAGAAGAAACGAAAGATGCTCCAAGGTGCTAAAGGAAATGTGGTGCAAACAGGAGTAAACGTGTACGTGACGATTCCACCCAAACCTTTCCAAAGCGGACCCCCTCTTAATAGTACGGCTTTCCTATGACTCAAATACACCGAAAAAGGAACTTAGAAAATCATCGTCTTCAATAATCTTCGAGGGGATCCTAACCGTCTCGTGCCTAGTCATGGATTATCTGAAATACTCGAGACACACGATTAGTCCACAAATGCATTGTCATCAATAACCAAAACACCTTAGGGACAAGTATGCCCTTATAGACGCTACCGAACTCAAGTGGGAGTTCGACGAGGATTTGGGCCGTTACTACGTGTCTTTTCTGGATGATCTGTAAAGGAGCCCAGTTGGGGCGATCGGGGATCTAGCATTTGGGGTTGTCCTTTATTTATGTTGGTTCTGTAGTTAGACCTTGATTGTATTCTGGATGATGTATGCTATATTTATGTATTGTTTGAAGTGGTGATTGTAAGCCAACTCTTTATCTCTTTCTTATTCAGTACATGGGATGTGTAAAGATTACCCCTCTTGCGACATGCCTACTATGCGGTTATGCCTCTAAGTCGTGCTCCGACACGTGGGAGATATAGCCGCATCGTGGGTGTTACAAGTTGGTAATCAGAGCCTTCCCCGACTTAGGATCCCCCTGCTTGATTGAATCGCTGACGTTGTTGAGTCTAGAAAAATGTTTTTGTCAGGGTATGGGGTCCCCGCAAACCCTTAAGGTCCGAACACTGGGGTGCGCGCGAAGTCTGTCCCTCCAACCTATCTACGCCCTAGCTCGTTAGGATCTCGCGGACGAACTCGACGAACTCACAACACAGAAGGACACGGGGTTTATGCTGGTTTGGGCCACCTTTGTGGTGTAATACCCTACTCCAGTGTGGTGGTGATGGATTGCCTCTTGGGCTGATGATGAACAATACAAAGGAAGAACGACCTCCCGAGGTTGAGGCGTTCTTGTGCTCGACGAGCTTGTGTGTGTGGGGGTGGTCTCTCTCAAGCTCCGATCCGATCGTCCCCTCCACTATGGTGGCTAGTCTTATTTATAGAGGCCCTGGTCCTCTTCCCAAATATCGAGCGGGAAGGGAGCCAACAATGGCGGGCTAATTTGAAGGGGGAGAACTAGTACAAGCTATCCTGACAAAAGTAGTCTTCGCCTGCACAAAGTTCTGGTGGTGATGTTGTTCTGGGCTCCACGGTGACCTCCATCTTGCAGTCCATGGTTTTGGTCTTGTTGCACTGAAATGGCAACCTTTGCCTGAGGCCTCAGTACTCCGTGGCTATGCTTGCCCCCTTTGCACCAAAGAGGAAACAAGGACGATGTGCGCGCTGGCGCCCGCCTGGTGTCGATCGTCACGGCTCACGTCACGAGAACCTCGTGAGGTTTGCCTCGCCTTGATATCTCCGCTCCTTTGCCTAGCTAGGCCACTCCAGAGGAGGTCTTGCATCGTCCGCCTCGCGAGGCTTGGACCCTCGCGAGGGTCTTGGGTGCTTTGTTGGTGAGGATGGTCCGTACGGCCTGCTGGCTCAGTCACGCCGTGGGCCACAGGTAGGAAAGTTTGGGGACCCCCGTTCCCAGAACGGCGACAGTAGCCCCCGGGCCCAAGGTGCGCTCGGGCTTGGCTTCGCGGCGAAGCCAAGGGTCAAGCCTAAAGCGCCGCGGGCCCCCAAAGCCCGCGGCCTCGGTTGACGCGTGGCGGTTGATTGGACGTGGGCGTCTCCTCTTTCCGACGCTGCCTTTGAATCCGCCCGGCTATACGACCCCACTTCTTGCATAGTTATTCTTCCATCTCCGCGCCTGCCTCTTCCAATCTTCCAATCTCCCTGCTTCCTCGTCGCCTTGCTCCGCCTCCTCAATCCGACCAGCGCTCCGCTCACTTCACCGTCATGGCGCCGAAGCAAGCCGACAAGGGGAAGAAACCTCTCTCCTTGCCAACTGCGCCCCTATCCTTCGAGCCGGCGCTCAGCCGGCCTCGGGTGCTCAATGACGAGGCCATGGGAAAGGTGTGCCCCATGCTTACCTCCAGCTTCAACGAGTGGGGAGAGACGCCGGCCTGGCCTGCGTCTCGCTCTAGCATGGCTCGGGCAGTCACCGAGATCCCGATCTTCATTGACGCCCTCTGGGCTGGCCTGCTTCCTCCCTTCTCCGCCTTCTTCAACGCGGTGCTTGAGCACTACCAGATCCATATGCTTCATCTCGACCCCCAATCTGTGACCCTTCTTGTCGTCTTCGCCTTCCTGTGTGAGGCCATGGTGGGCATCACCCCCTCCGTAGCGCTCCTCCGCCACTTCTTCTCGCTACATCTCATCGGGGCCCGGTAGAGCTCAGGGTGTGTGGGCTTTTAGGCCGTGGCGGCGATGGCAGGCATGGGGATTGACTTCGAGCTTCCTTCATCCGCGAGAGAATTCCACACGCGATGGGTGTTTGTTGATGCCGGCGTGCTCAACCCTATGCTCCAAGCTCCGGTGGGGCCTGCCATTCCAAACTCTGGCTGGGGCCACCAGAGGCTCACGAGCCCCTGCCTTGCCCCAGCCTGGGCCAGGTTGCGGTGGTTGAAGGACCTTGGTGTGACTGCGCCCATGGTGGTGAGGGAGTTTGTCAGGCGTCAAGTTGCCCTGCTTCAGCACCATTCTCGCCCGATGTGGGACTTTCTCAGCAGTCAGGACAACATGAGGTTTCAGGAGGAGGGGCTTCCTCTTGCTGCGCGGCAAACTGTGCTCACGGTGCTATCCGGTGTATAGCAGCGAGAACAAGGTTACCTTTGTCGCCACCATGCCTTCCTTTGATGAGTGGGGGTTGCGCCCAATTGGCTTGGAGGGACCCCTCGAGAATCCCGTCATCGTGGTCCCATTCTTCGCCGCCGGTGATGGGCTCGCCCCAGGTGATGGTGCGGGGGAGCGAGCTGGAACGAGGGCCGGCTGCTCAGGTGCTGAGGAGCACGCGCCGAGCAGTGATCCAGGGGTGTCGTCCTCGGGAGCTTGCGAGGCCTCTCCTGAGGCGCCAGTCGCTGATGAGGTGCGGCATGCGGCTCCTGAGGTCGAGGCTTCAGGGGCCTCGGGAGGTCGCAGCGAGAGAGAGCCGGGTTGTTCGCCGCAGCCGGGCTCCCTTGAAGCCATTCCTCTTGGTTCTTCTTCGGCTCCGCCGTGCTCCGGCCATCACGTCCAGCGCTTCGGCTGCCTTTGCATCGACTTCGAGGAGCTTCGCAGGAGGAAGGGATCCCCTAGCGGTGGCAGCGTCTTCGGACCGTTGAAACGATAGAAGTACATCGCCATCGATGAGTAAGTACCTCTCCTTGGTGATCTTCTATGTGTCGCCTTCCCTTCCTGACGATTACCCCCTCAGGTCCCCTTCTCCTAAGGCCGCGAAACCTCCGGAGAAGCAGCTCTCTCTCGTCCCATCGTACTCGCGAAGCTCCAGTGCTTCTGGCTCAGATACTGCCCGCAGCGTGGGGTCAGCCTCGGGAGCTGGTCTGTCGTCAAGGCAACTCGAGCTTGTGCCTTCGTTGTCCTTTCTACGCGGCCTTGCTCGGAGCGCAACAGGTGTGCCAATGGCTCCTCCCTTGTTCACAGTTGGTAGGTGGCTAGCCTCGATGCTGGAGCTTCCTTCAAGTGGCGGGCCTTGCTCGGTCCGGGCCCCTTGCGAGGATCAGCTGGTGCCTGGGGCAGTGCCAGCCCCCAGCACCAAACCAGGAGATGGCGCGTCACTTGATGCTCCACCCGTAGCCCTCGAGGCGGAGGACGAGATGGGGCGAGTGTTCGAGCTCGAGCGCGGGCGCAGCGTGGTCTGCCATGAGCTCTTCTAGGAGGCGATGGGTGCGATGAACCGCCTTGGTGAAGAGCTTGCTGGCGTCGACTCGCGTCTTGAGGCTGAAGGTCTTCGGTTGGTGGACGAGCGGTGCAAGCTGCAAGTGGCCATCAACCTTGGCCATTATCATCGCGACCTCGAGAACGCGAAGGTTGAGGCGTCCCTCAAGATTGCCAATGAGGCCCGCTCACGAGCTTTGGAGGAAGCTCACGAGGCCGATCGCCGCTGCGAGGCTGCGGAGGAGCGCGCGTGGGAGCTCCAGGCCTGGAGCGCATCCCTTGAGCAGCAAGTCGAGGCGCACGGGGCCACCCTTGTGTTGATGAGGGGGACGCCTGCGGAAGAAGAGGAGATCCGGCGGTGCGAGGAGGTGCTGGCCCTGGAGGCCATGGAGCGCAGCCTCGAGCTCGAGCGGCTGGAGACGAGGGAGCATCAAGTCGCTCAAGCTGAAGACGCTGTCGGGGTCCGCGAGGCCGGAGTCGAAGAAGAGATCAACCGTCGGGTAGCCGTGGTTCGCGATGATATGGAAGGCAGATATGGCTTGAGGCTGGAGCTCGCCGGACAGGAGGGCGCGGGCAGGGCCGCCGCCCTCAGGCCCAGGTTGGACGAGGCCGAGAGGCGTGCTGAGGCCACAACCGCCGCCCTGGTTATGGCGCAGGCGGACCTGGCCTCCGCCCGCGCCGAGCTGCTTTCCCTCCGGAAGCGAATTGACGATGTCGAGCCCGTCACTCGGCAAAACAGAGAAGAAGTGCTCCAATGCCGAACGCTGGAGCGTGAGCATGCCCCTATGCTTCAAGACCTTCGGAACAAGGCCAACGCCGCCCTAGGCTATATCTGCGACGAGAACGCCCCAACCCCTCACTCGAGTGACTACGCCAGCCACCTGACCTTCTTCACCGAGGTGGTGACGCGCCTGGAGGCTCAATCTACCAGAGCTCGGCAGCTTGTGGAGGAGAGGGGTCGTGGCCTGCTTCAGCGCGCCTTCTCCCGTGTCTTCAGCCACCTCCTGAATGTCGACTCCAACTTCGACTTTGATGCCGCCATTGCTCCTGTGCCCATTGCCGTCTGGGGCGACTTGGCGCGTTGGGTAGAGGATCATGTCGACGCGTTGGTCAGGGCCTTCACCTCGGAGAACGATGGGGTGGTGGTCATCGCAGACGAAGGTGACGTGGTCAATGACGGCGATGGGGGCGTCGCCAACGGCGGTGATGATTCCGACGAAGGTGATGATGATGCGAGCGACGCGCCCCTGGATGACGCAGCGAGCGATATCTCCGGCTGATCCCATATTCTCCTGTTGTTTTATTCTGCACGCAAAACTCAGGCGTGGCCCTTGGAAAATTTGTGAGAGCATTTTGATAGGGGGAGCCCCTCGTGTAAGCAAATCGCAGTTTTCACTTTCCTATGCGATGTGGGTATGTGTCCTCGTGAGCTCATGAAGTGATACGTCTCCAACGTATCTATAATTTTTGATTACTCCATGCTATATTATCTACTGTTTTGGACTATATGGGGCTTTATTTTCCATTTTTATATTATTTTTGGGACTAACCTATTAACCGCAAGCCCAGCCTAGAATTGCTGTTTTTGCCTATTTCAGTGTTTCAGATAAACGGAATATCAAACGGAGTCCAAACAGTATAAAATCTTCGGAAACGTGATTTTCTCACCGAACATGATCCAGGAGACTTGGACCCTACTGCAAGGGATCAAAGAGGTGGTCACGAGGGTGGGGGCGCCCCCCCTAGGGCGCGCCCCCCTGCCTCATGGGCCCCTCGGTGCTCCACCGACGTACTCCTTCCTCCTATATATACACACGTACCCCCAAACGATCAGAACAGGAGCCAAAAACCTAATTCCACCGCCGCAACTTTCTGTATCCACGAGATCCCATCTTGGGGCCTGTTCCGAAGCTCCGCCGGAAGAGGGCCGTCATCACGGAGGGCTTCTACATCATCCTAGCCCCTCCGATGAAGTGTAAGTAGTTTACTTCAGACCTTCGGGTCCATAGTTAGTAGCTAGATGGCTTCTTCTCTCTCTTTGAATCTCAATACAAAGTTCTCCCCCTCTCTCGTGGAGATCTATTCGATGTAATCTTCTTTTTGCGGTGTGTTTGTTGAGACCGATGAATTGTGGGTTTATGATCAAGTCTATCTATGAATAATATTTGAATCTTCTTTGAATTCTTTTATGTATGATCGGTTATCTTTGCAAGTCTCTTCGAATTATCCGTTTGGTTTGGCCAACTAGATTGGTAGTTCTTGCCATGGGAGAAGTGCTTAGCTTTGGGTTCGATCTTGCGGTGTCCTTACCCAGTGACAGAAGGGGCAGCAAGGCACGTATTGTATCGTTGCCATCGAGGATAACAAGATGGCGTTTATTTCATATTGCATGAATTTATCTCTCTACATCATGTCATCTTGCTTAAGGCGTTACTCTGTTTTTAACTTAATACTCTAGATGCATGCTGGATAGCGGTCGATGAGTGGAGTAATAGTAGTAGATGCAGAATCGTTTCGATCTACTTGTCACAGACGTGATGCCTATATACATGATCATGCCTAGATATTCTCATAATTATGCTCAATTCTATCAATTGCTCAACAGTAATTTGTTCACCCACCGTAGAATACTTATGCTCTTGAGAAAAGCCACTAGTGAAACCTATGCCCCCCGGGTCTATTCTCATCATATCAATCTCCATCACTTTTATATTGTTTTGCTATTTACTTTGCTTTTACTTTTTACTTTGCATCTTTATATGAAAAATACCAAAAAAATATTCTATCTATCAGATCTCACTCTCGTAAGTGACCGTGAAAGGCTTGACAACCCCTAATCGCATTGGTTGCGAGTAGCTATCGCTTTGTGCAGGTATGAGGGACTTGAGCGTGGGCTCCTACTGGATTGATACCTTGGTTCTCAAAAACTGAGGGAAATACTTATGCTACTCTGCTGCATCATCCCTTCCTCTTCGGGGAAAACCAACGCAAGCTCAAGACGTAGCAAGAAGGATTTCTGGCGCCTTGCTAGGGAGTCTACGCAAAAAGTCATATACCAAGTACCCATCACAATCCCTATCTCTCGCATTACATTATTTGCCATTTGCCTCTCATTTTTTCTCTCCCCCCAATTCACCCTTGCCGTTTTATTCGCCCTCTCTCTCTATCCTCCCTCTCTGTTTGCCTCTTTTGTCTGCTTGCTTTTTGTTTGCTTGTGTGTTAGTTTGTTTGCCTGCTTGTCGTTATGTCTGAAACTGGGGAAGTTACCACCAATTTGGGCGATAACAATATCATGGAAGATTCTAATACTCCTGCTAAAGAACCTACCATCTTTCATACAAAAAAATTCCGTGTTGGTAGTGGTAATATTATTGGAAAAGGAGTTATTCAAGATTTCTTTACTTGTGCTGGTGCTTTAACTTCTATGGGTAGTTCTATCCTTCACAGAACTAGTAGTCTTGCGGACGCTATTGCCATGCTTGTAGTTGAACTTGAAAGACAATTCATGCACATGCATCCTTCTATACAAAGGATTTTTCTGGAATTTTCTAATATTGAGCATTATTCTGTTAAGCGTGCCGCTACTATCTTTTTGGCTCATGAGTTTAGGTTCATAATAAGAGAAGCCAAAGAAATCTTTGCACATTATAGGGTGGACGCTTGCCGTCCTCCCATAGAGGCTATCCTCTTTGATCAAGAAGAAATAATGCGTTTTCAATCTCTAGACTATGTTGCTTTTAATGAAAATCTTAGAAGAAAGGTTCCTACCAATGTTTTAGTTGATAGAATTTCTGAACTTAATGATGATTTGGCTATTTGAAATAATGAACTAGGATATTCTCTTGAATATACGCTCACGAAGTTCTGTCAAAAGAATGCTTATAATGATGAATTGGTTGTGCATTATGAAGGACCGAAGGAGGAACCTATACCTCCCAAGGTTGATCTTGGGGACTTTTGTCCCGTTAAATTTAGTCCTTTTGATTACTTTTGCTTGCCTCAAATAAAACTTGCTGCCGAACGTAGAGAATATGAAATGAGTTTCACCAACCTATCTTACTACTATGGCAATACCTAGATCTATTCTTGCTCATTATGCCTAGCTAGGGGCGTTAAACGATAGCGCTTGTTGGGAGGCAACCCAATTTTATTTTTATTCCTTGCTTTTTGCTCCTGTTTAGTAATAAATAAATTATTTAGCCTCTGTTTTCGTTGTGTTTTTTGTGTTTAATTAAGTGTTTGTGCCAAGTAGAACCGTTGGGAAGACTTGGGGAAAGTCTTGTTGAACTTGCTGTAAAAAAACAGAAACTTTAGCGCTCACGAGAACTTCTGTCATTTTTATTTGAAGAGTGATATTTAGTTAATTCTTTTTGGAGGTGTTTAATAGATAAATTACTCACGTCCAGCAATTTATTTTAGAATTTTTGGGGTTCCAGATCTTGCTCTATCTACAGATTACTACAGAATGTTCTGTTTTTGACAGATTCTGTTTTTCGTGTGTTGTCTGCTTATTTTGATGAATCTATGGCTAGTAAAATAGTTTATAATCCATAGAGAAGTTGGAATACAGTAGGTTTAACACCAATATAAATAAAGAATGAGTTCATTACAGTACCTTGAAGTGGTCTTTTGTTTTCTTTCGCTAACGGAGCTCACGAGTTTTCTATTTTGAGTTTTGTGTTGTGAAGTTTTCAAGTTTTGGGTGAATTCTATTGATGGATCATGGAACAAGGAGTGGCAAGAGCCTAATCTTGGGGATGCCCATTGCACCCCCAATATAATCCAAGGACACCAAAAAGTCAATGCTTGGGGATGCCCCCGGAAGGCATCCCCTCTTTCGTCCACTTCCATCGGTAATTTACTTGGAGCTATATTTTAATTCACCAACATGATATGTGTTTTGCGTGGAGCGTCTTGTATTATTTGTGTCTTTGTTTTTTAGTATTCCACAATCATCCTTGCTGTACACACCTTTTGAGAGAGCCATACATGAATTAAAATTTGATAGAATACTCTATGTGCTTCACTTATATCTTTTGAGCTAAGTAGTTTTGCTCTATGTGCTTCACTTATATGTATTGAGCTAAGTAGTTTTGCTCTATGTGCTTCACTTATATCCTTTGAGCTAAGTAGTTTTGCTCTATGTGCTTCACTTATATCCTTTGAGCTAGATAATTTTTCTCTATGTGCTTCACTTATATCTTTTGAGCTAAGTAGTTTTGCTCTATGTGCTTCACTTAGAACTTTTAGAGCACGGTGGTGGATATGTTTTAAAGAAACTATTGATCTCTCATGCTTCACTTAAATTAATTTGAGAGTCTCTTAATAGCATGGTAATTTTCCTAATAATAATATGCTTGGTATTCAAGATTTGTGAAACTCTCTTTTGAGTGTGTTGAATACTAAGAAAAGATTGAAGCATGATAATTGTTTTAAGTAATGGAGGTGATAATATTAAAGTCATGCTAGTTGAGTAGTTGTGAATTTAAAGAATACTTGTGTTAAAGTTTGTGATTCCCGTAGCATGCACGTATGGTGAACCGTTATGTGATGAAGTCGGAGCATGATTTATTTATTGATTGTCTTCCTTATGAGTGGCGGTCGGGGACGAGCGATGGTATTTTCCTACCAATCTATCCCCCTAGGAGCATGCGCGTAATACTTTGCTTTGATAACTTCTAGATTTTTGCAATAAGTATATGAGTTCTTTATGACTAATGTTGAGTCCATGGATTATACGCACTCTCACCCTTCCACCTTTGCTAGCCTCTCTAATACAGCACAACTTTCGCCGGTATCATACACCTACCATATACCTTCCTCAAAACAGCCACCATACCTACCTATTATGGCATTTCCATAGCCATTCCGAGATATATTGCCATGCAACTTTCCACCATCTAGTTCATCATGACACATTTCATCATTGTCATATTGCATATCCTGGCACACCGCCAGATGCATTCACATAGAGTCATATTTTGTTCTAAGTATCGAGTTGTAATTGTTGAGTTATAAGAAAAATAAAAGTGTGATGATCATCATTATTAGAGCATTGTCCCAGTGAGGAAAGAATGATGGAGACTATGATTCCCCCGTAAGTCGGGATGAGACTCCGGACAAAAAATAAAAAAATAAAAAAAGAGGCCATAAAAAAAGAGAAAAGGCCCAAACAAAAAAATGATGAGAGAAAAAGAGAGAAGGGACAATGTTACTATCCTTTTACCACACTTGTGCTTCAAAGTAGCACCATGATCTTCATAGGAGAGAGTCTCTCATGTTATGACTTTCATATACTAGTGGGAATTTTTCATTATAGAACTTGGCTTGTATATTCCAATGATGGGCTTCCTCAAATTGCCCTAGGTCTTCATGAGCAAGCAAGTTGGATGCACACCCACTTAGTTTCTTTTTGAGCTTTCATATACTTATAGCTCTAGTGCATCCATTGCGTGGCAATCCCTACTCACTCATATTGATATCTATTGATGGGCATCTCCATAGCCCGTTGATACGCCTAGTTGATGTGAGACTATCTTCTCCTTTTTGTCTTCTCCACAACCACCATTCTATTCCACCTATAGTGCAAGTTTTGAAAAGTTATAGTATGAAACAATTGCTCGGCTTGTCATCGGGGTTGTGCATGATTTAAATACTTTATGCGGGGAAGATGGAGCATAGCCAGACTATATGATTTTGTAGGGATAACTTTCTTTGGCCATGTTATTTTGAGAAGACATAATTGCTTTGTTAGTATGCTTGAAGTATTATTATTTTCTATGTCAATATAAACTTTTATCTTGAATCTTTCTAATCTGAATATTCATACCACAATTAAGAAGATTTGCATTGAAATTATGCCAAGTAGCACTCCGCATCAAAAATTCTCTTTTTATCATTTACCTACTCGAGGACGAGCAGGAATTAGGCTTGGGGATGCCTGATACGTCTCCAACGTATCTATAATTTGTGATTGCTCCATGCTATATTATCTACTGTTTTGGACTATATTGGGCTTTATTTTCCACTTTTATATTATTTTTGGGGCTAACCTATTAACCGGAGGCCCAGCCCAGAATTGTTGTTTTTTGCCTATTTTAGTGTTTCAGATAAACGGAATATCAAACGGAGTCCAAACGGAATAAAATCTTCGGAAACGTGATTTTCTCACCGAACATGATCCAGGAGACTTGGACCCTACTGCAAGGGATCAAAGAGGTGGTCACGAGGGTGGGGGGCGCGCCCCCCTAGGACGCGCCCCCTGCCTCGTGGCCCCCTCGGTGCTCCACCGACGTACTCCTTCCTCCTATATATACACACGTACCCCCAAACGATCAGAACAGGAGCCAAAAACCTAATTCCACTGCCGCAACTTTCTGTATCCACGAGATCCCATCTTGGGGCCTGTTCCGGAGCTCCGCCGGAAGAGGGCCGTCATCATGGAGGGCTTCTACATCATCCTAGCCCCTCCGATGAAGTGTGAGTAGTTTACTTCAGACCTTCGGGTCCATAGTTAGTAGGTAGATGGCTTCTTCTCTCTCTTTGAATCTCAATACGATGTTCTCCCCCTCTCTCGTGGAGATCTATTCGATGTAATCTTCTTTTTGCGGTGTGTTTGTTGAGACCGATGAATTGTGGGTTTATGATCAAGTCTATGTATGAATAATATTTGAATCTTCTCTGAATTCTTTTATGTATGATTCGTTATCTTTGCAAGTCTCTTCGAATTATCCGTTTGGTTTGGCCAACTAGATTGGTAGTTCTTGCCATGGGAGAAGTGCTTAGGTTTGGGTTCGATCTTGCGGTGTCCTTACCCAGTGACAGAAGGGGCAGCAAGGCACGTATTGTATCGTTGCCATCGAGGATAAGAAGATGGGGTTTATTTCATATTGCATGAATTTATCTCTCTACATCATGTCATCTTGCTTAAGGCGTTACTCTGTTTTTAACTTAATACTCTAGATGCATGTTGGATAGCGGTCGATGAGTGGAGTAATAGTAGTAGATGCAGAATCGTTTTGATCTACTTGTCACGGACGTGATGCCTATATACATGATCATGCCTAGATATTCTCATAAGTATGCTCAACTCTATCAATTGCTCAACAGTAATTTGTTCACCCACCGTAGAATACTTATGCTCTTCAGAGAAGCCACTAGTGAAACCTATGGCCCCCGGGTCTATTCTCATCATATCAATCTCCATCACTTTTATATTGTTTTGCTAATTACTTTGCTTTTACTTTTTACTTTGCATCTTTATATCAAAAATACCAAAAAAATATTCTATCTATCAGATCTCACTCTCGTAAGTGACCGTGAAGGGCTTGACAACCCCTAATCGTGTTGGTTGTGAGTAGCTATCGCTTTGTGCAGGTACGAGGGACTTGAGCGTGGGCTCCTACTAGATTGATACCTTGGTTCTCAAAAACTGAGGGAAATACTTACGCTACTCTGCTGCATCATCCCTTCCTCTTCGGGGAAAACCAACGCAAGCTCAACATGTAGCATGAAGCTGGGGGTGAGTTTTCAAACGTGGATTACCTTAGCCAGCGCCTTCTTAGGGTTGGGTCGTGAGGCGACGAGTTCCTGAGAATCCTGCGGAGCCTATCGCCCTGTTTGAAGGGGTCCCGGAAAGGGTGAGCACCAGGCGTAGTGCTAGCGCGTGCTCTGCGCGGTCTGGCTCGCAAGGAGCTTTGCGAGGGAGAGGCGACGGACGTGAGTCCCAAACCAAGCAAGATCCAGAAGGCGAAAAACGGCTCGAACGAGAAAAGGCACCCCCGCGCATATCGATAAAAATTCAGCTTCAACTTAAGTCCAGAATCAGAAAGCAAAGCCACAAAAAGAGAGATCCAAAGCAAAAGGCCGCGTCCGGCACCTAGTCTAGTCTTCTGGTCTTCAAGTATTCTCACCAGCGCGGAGCTATGTGATGTCCACTAGGCGTGGGAGGGAGCCCTAGGGCCTGAGGCCGACGCTCATGAGACTCCGGGGCATGTACAACCCCAACTCATTATTACGTGAGAGTGTCACAGGCGGCGAGCTTCACAGGCACCGGGCCTTCTTCACAGGTACTGGCCATGCTTCATATCACCAGACGAGGGCCCCGCCTTGCGCCACTCTTGACCTCCTTTGGACCGGCCGGAGACTAGGATGACACAAAGGAGGGAAAGAGGACGCCAGCGATTCCCTCGGTGACCATGGGTCCTCTGCCGGAGGAAGGGTCATTGAAGCCACCCCGGCAGAGGGCCTACCTCCGAGTGTCCCCTGGTTTCGCATGCCTTGGGAAGGGGCCTTGCTCCTGGCTCCCTCTTGGCGGCCCCCAGCATGTCTCCCTTGTTGAGACGGGTGTCGCCGTGCCAGGGTCGTCGATCGATGCTGCAACCTGATTCATCTGCAGCCCACGGTTAGCATAAGCCTGTTCCTGGGAGGTTAGCGGTACCCTGTCATCGCCGTCGCCGGCACGATCGCTGTGGTTCTCCGTTGGCTCTTGGAAGGCTTCGACTCCTAGCGCCCCTTCTCCCCAATCTTCTCCAATGAATGAGCCGATGTCGTCCTCTGGTGCGTACCCTTGGTCCATCATGCGGGGCACATAGGCTTCCGGGGCCGTCACCCCGAACACCTCGCCGTGGTGCCCCACACTCCATGTTGCTCCGCCCATGATGGCATCCTGGGGATGATAATACGGCATCCGGATGGGACCATGGGGGTGACGCTTGCGCTCATGCTTCTCGAGGGCAGCATGTGAGGGTTGGAGCCCCCTATGCCAGCCGTGCTGATGTTGGCGAAGCCCTCAAGCCCTTCCAACCGGACCTTTGTGAAGCTTTCCGCAAACTTAATCTCCAAGTTGTTCCTCAAGGTTTTCTTGCCAACCTCCAAGTCTCTCCTACTTTGGAAGATCAAATTCGTGAGGCACAACTTCTTGATGCCATGGTAAAGAAGGTGAAAAATGGGATGGCCAAGAGCCAACCCAAGTACAAGTGCTATCACGTTGATGACAAAGATACTCTATTCTTCGAGGATTGAATTGTGGTTCCTAAAGGTGATCTACGTAAAGTCATCATGAACGAGGCTCACAATTCCCTTCTATCCATTCATCCTGGAAGTACAAAGTTGTACCATGACCTCAAGCAGTCGTATTGGTGGACGCAAATGAAGCGAGAAATTGCTCAGTTCGTGAATGAATGTGATGTCTGCAGAAGAGTGAAAGCACAAAACCAACGGCCAGCTGGTCTCCTCCAACCTCTTGCCATTCTAGAATGGAAGTTTGACCATATTGAGATGGACTTCGTGACTGGATTTCCCAAGTCCAAGTGTGGAAATGATGCTATCTTTGTTGTCATCGACAAGCTTACAAAAGTGGCTCATTTTCTGCCTATCAAAGAATCTATCACAGTAGCTTAGTTGGCAGAACTATATACCTCCAGGATTGTCTCCTTGCACGGCATTTCACAGTTGATATCTTCAGATCGTGGAAGCATCTTTACTTTTAAGTTCCGGGATTCCTTCCAGGAGGCCATGGGCACCAACATTCGCTTCAGCACAACCTTCCATCCTCAAACTAGTGGACAAGTCGAGCGAGTCAATCAAATTCTTGAAGATATGCTCAGGGCTTGTGTCATTTCCTTCGGTATGAAGTGGGAAGATTTTCTTCCATATGCCGAGTTCTCCTACAACAAGAGCTTCCAGCGAGCTCAGGCAAGGCCCCATTCGAGATTCTCTATAGCAGAAAGTGATGTACTCCTCTTAATTGGTCAGAGACTGGTGAACGCCAACTTCTTGGCAATGACTTAATCACAGAAGATGAAGAAATGTGCAAAGTCATTCGTGAAAATCTCAAAGTCGCGAAATCGTGCCAGAAGAGTTACTATGATAGCAAGCATCGTGACTTGGCTTTTGAGATCGGAGAACATGTCTACCTCCGCGTCTCTCTAATGAAAGGTACTCGTCGCTTCGGTATCAAAGGGAAGCTTGCTCCTAGATATGTGGGTCCTTTCAAGATCATTGGCAAAAGAGGCGACCTCGCCTATCAACTTGAGCTTCTGTCCAACTTTGCAAACGTGCACGACGTGTTTCACGTGTCACAGCTTCGCAAGTGCTTCAAGACTCCTGACCGCACCATCAACTTTGAAGAGATTGATCTCCAAGAAGACCTGTCTTATCATGAGAATCCTGTTGCTATTCTTGAAGAAACCGAGCGCAAGACTTGCAACAAGTCTATGAAATTCCTGAAAATGAGGTGGTCACATCATTCCGATCAAGAAGCCACCTAGTAATGCGAAGACCACCTCCTTTCCGAATATTCGGAGTTCTTGCAGTCCTAGATCTCGGGACGAGATCCTTTCGTAGTGGTGGAGTGTTGTAACACCCCGGATGTAACTTGCCATATTTGTACTCCGACTCTTGCCATTTCCGTCTTTAAGTTATGAGATTCGTGGTTGGGTTTTTTTCTTCATTTTTCTTTTTGTTCATGTCATGCATTTCATATCATGCCATCATGTGCATCGCATTTGCATACGTGTTCGTCTCATGCATCCGAGCATTTTTCCCGTTGTTGGTTTTGCAATCCGACACTCCTACGTCCTCCGGCGCCCCCTTTTGTCTCTTTTCGTGTGCGGGTGTGAAACATTGTTGGAATGGACCAAGATTTTCCAAGCGTCCTTGGTACACCACCGGTAGACCGCTTGTCAAGTTTCATGCCATTTGGAGTTCGTTTGATACTCCAACGGTTAACCGGGGAATCGTAAAGGCCTCGTGTTTGTTGCAGCCCAACACCCCTCCAAAACGGCCCAATAACCCATCGAACCCTATCCCATGTCCTCCATCGTCGAATGACGATCGCCTGGTCGAAAACTACACCTCATTTGGACACTCTCACCTCCTTCCAGGTATAAATATGTCCTCCCCGTCCAAATCCGGGTCCAAACCCTAAAAATCCCCTCCTCGCGCCGACGGACACGTCCGCCCGAGCCGGACGAAATCGTGCCGCCGCCTCGAGCCACTCACTGCCCGCCACCTGTCCCTGGCCGCCGCCCCGCCGCCAGGCCCGCTCCGGCCCATCGCCAGCCCTCCCGGCCCGGGCCGCGTGCGTCGCCGCCGCCCGTCCCGCTCCGCGCCTCCCCGCGCCAAGCCGCCGCTCACCTCCGCCGGCCGCCACCTTCGCCACCAGCTCTGACGCCGGCTGCCGCCGCCGACCTCGTGGGCCGCGCCACTCCGTCTCCGGTTGCCTCCTCCTTGCCGCCTCTCCTCTTCCCCGACCAGATCCGGTGAGGATCCGGCCGGATCTCGCCGCCCCGACATGCCCGCGCCTCCCCGTCGTCTCCCTCCTCTCCGGTAGCTCCTCCGGCGATCTCTGGTGATCCTTGACGTCCGTGCCGAAGAACCCTAGATCTGTTTTGCGGGGGTAAAATATCCACTAAGTCCTTTGTCTGCTTTTTTATGCCCTGTTCGTGATGCCATAACTTCCTGCATGTTGCTCCGTTTTGTGCGTGCAATATATCAAAATGTTCACCATGATGTGCTCTTCATTTTGTTCCATTGTGACATGCTTGTTTGAGTCCATTCTGATGCCCAAATCATTGATGCAAGAGGGCTATATATTGTTAGGTGCTGATTCTTAGCAGATTATGAGCTTTTGTCATTTTTGTCACATTTGTTGTGTGCTTCATATGGGCATGAGCTCTACATGTATTTTGATCTATGCCATTCCATCTTTACAGGGGTGTATGCAATGTATTTTTGTGATCTTTGTGGTGACTAGCACAAGCATGCAAAGTAGCCTTCGTGATATTGCTGATTTCAGGATCTCAGGATTTTGGCTAAGTCTGTCTGTTGTTATTTTGATGCCTTGTAACCATGTTGCTACAGTGAGATCCATGCTTTATTTGAGTTGCTTCAGTAAGGATGATTTGGACATATGGTTATGCTCTGTCCATCCATGGACCTTTTTGCAATTATGGAGTGCCCTAGCATGTCTTAATCTTGTTATACTGTTGCTATAAAATGTTCCTCGCAGATTGTTTACGTGTTAATCAATTTTGCCAAGGTTGTTGTAGTTGATCCATGCATGATATGAACTTGTTCTTGCCATGGTTAGTTTCATGAACATGCCATCTCGCTGTAGGTATGCTTAGCTTGTCATGCAATGCCTTGTGGTGAGTGAATCGAGCTCGCAAAGAGGCCTTCATAATTCTGTTTTTGACATGCCTAGTTTTCTGCTAAGTCTGAATCTGTTAATGAAACTTACTATGTTTACATGGGTGCCATCATATCATCCGATCCTTTTTGGCTTATGGTTAGTAAGGGACTTTTGTTCTATTCTTTGAGTAGATTCATGCCAGGCCTTGTCTTGCTATGATATGTTCCTGTAGCATGTTGTTAGCTTGCTCTAAACTTGTCTTCCTGATGTTAATTTCTGGCATGTTGTTATTTTCACCAAGTCTGTGATGCTGATATCTTTTGCACTTTTGCCATGCTTGTTTGAACCTGCTATTGTGTGAATTAGCCGTAGCTCAGTGTTCATCTTTTGTCAAGCATCTTGAATATATCACTGCCATGTGCTTTGTTGCTATGTTGGAGTGCAGTAGCTTAGTTTCTTGTTGCATTCTAAATGGCATCGTGCTGTTAATCGCAGAATGGTGCCATTCTTGTTTTGCTTGCCATTTGCAAACTGTGCATCCGATTCTGGTGATCTTTATATCAATTTCGACCAAAATCAACTCTTCTTTCCACCGGCACACTAGGTTTGCCAAGTTGATGCCTAGTTCAATATTTCCTTTCCGAAGCACGCATATGCATTGCATATCACATCCCGCATGTCATGCCATGTTTTGCATCATGTTGCTTGCGCATTGCACCATGATTGATTGTTGGTCCTTTTTCTTGTGTTCTTGCTTTGGGTAGAGCCGGGAGACGAGTTCGTGATCGAGGAACCCGTTGAGTACGCTTAATAGGATCAAGCTTTTGTCAACTCAGAGAACTTTGCAGGCAAGATGACCATACCTTAGAAATCACTTCTATCTTTACTTGCTAGTTGTTCGCTCTATTGTTATGCCGCGATACCTACCACCTGCTATATCATGCCTCCCATATTGCCATGTTAAGCCTCTAACCCACCTTTCGCAGCAAACCGTTGTTTGGCTATGCTACTGCTTTGCTCAGCCCCTCTTATAGCGTTGCTAGTTGCAGGTGGAGATGAAGTTTGTTCCATGTTGGAACATAGATATTGCTGGGATATCATTATTATATATTGTTTACATTAATGCACCTATATACTTGGTAAAGGGTGGAAGGCTCGGCCTTATGCCTGGTGTTTTGTTCCACTCTTGCCGCCTTAGTTTCTGTCATACCGGTGTTATGTTCCTTGATTTTGCGTTCCTTACGCGCTTGGGTGTTATGGGAACCCTTTGACAGTTCGCCTTGAATGAAACTCCTCCAGCAAGGCCCAACCTTGGATTTACGATTTGCCTACCTACCACCATATACCTTCCCTTGGGATTTGCAGACTCAAGGGTCATCTTTATTTTAAACCCCCCTGGGTCAGTGCTCCTCTGAGTGTTGGTCCGAACCGAGCTGCCTGCGGGGCCACCTCAGGGAAACTTGAGGTTTGGTTTTACTCGTATCTAGTCTCATCCGGTGTTGGCCTGAGAACAAGATACCTGCGACTCCTATCGGGATTTGTCGGCACATCAGGTGGCTTTGCTGGTCTTGTTTTACCATTGTCGAAATGTCTTGTAACCGGGATTCCGAGATTTATCGGGTCTTCCCGGGAGAACGAATATCCTTCATTGACCGTGAGAGCTTGTGATGGGCTAAGTTGGGACACCCCTGCAGGGTTTTGAACTTTCGAAAGCCGTGCCCGCGGTTATGGGCAGATGGTAATTTGTTAATGTCCGGTTGTAGAGAACTTGAAACTTAACTTAATTAAAATGAATCAACCGCATGTGTAGCCGTGATGGTCTCTTTTCGGCGGAGTCCGGGAAGAGAACACGGTCTCATGTTATGCTTGAATGTAAGTAGCCTCAGGATCACTTCTTGATCACTTTTAGCTTCTCGACCGTGCTTTGCTTCTCTTATTGCTCTCATTTGCGTAAGTTAGCCACCATATACGCTAGTGCTTGCTGCAGCTCCACCTCACTACCCCCTTTTCCTACCTTTAAGCTTAAATAGTCTTGATCGCGAGGGTGTGAGATTGCTAAGTCCCCATGACTCACAGATACTTCCAAACAGATGTAGGTGCCGATGATGCTAGTGCAGGGGACGCTACCGAACTCAAGTGGGAGTTCGACGAGGATTTGGGCCATTACTACGTGTCTTTTCTGGATGATCAGTAGAGGAGCCCAGTTGGGGCGATCGGGGATCTAGCATTTGGGGCTGTCTTTTATTTATGTTGGTTCCGTAGTCGGACCTTGATTGTATTTTGGATGATGTATGCTATATTTATGTATTGTTTGAAGTGCGGATTGTAAGCCAACTGTTTATCCCTTTCTTATTCAGTACATGGGATGTGTAAAGATTACCCCTCTTGCGACATGCCTACTATGCGGTTATGCCTCTAAGTCGTGCTCCGACACGTGGGAGATATAGCCGCGTCGTGGGTTTTACAATATCACTTTCCAAATAAAAATGGCAGCAATTCTCGTGAGCGCTAAAGTTTCTGTTTTTTACAGCAAGATCAAAAAGGCTTTCCCCAAGTCTTCCCAACGGTTCTACTTGGCACAAACACTAATTAAACACAAAAAACACAACCAAAACATAGGCTAGATAAATTATTTATTACTAAACAGGAGCAAAAATCAAGGAATAAAAATAAAATTGGGTTGCCTCCCAACAAGCGCTATTGTTTAACGCCCCTAGCTAGGCACAAAAGCGAAGATAGATCTAGGTATTACCATCTTCGGTAGGCATTCCATAAGTGGCTCTCATAATAGATTCATATGGTAATTTAATTTTCTTTCTAGGGAAGTGTTCCATACCTTTCCTTAACGGAAATTGGAATCTAATATTCCCTTCTTTCATATCAATAATTGCACCAACCATTCTAAGGAAAGGTCCACCAAGAATAATAGGACATGAAGGATTGCAATCTATATCAAGAACAATAAAATCTACGGGCACATAATTCCTATTTGCAACAATAAGAACATCATTAATTCTTCCCATAGGTTTCTTAATAGTGGAATCCGCATGGTGCAAGCTTAAGAGCAATCATCAAAATCACGGAAACCTAGCAAATCACACAAAGTCTTTGGAATCATGGAAACATTAGCACCCAAATCACACAAAGCATAGAATTCATAAATTTTAATAGTAGGTTCCCACTCATCATAAAGTTTTCTAGGGATAGAAACTTCCAACTCAAGTTTTTCTTCATAAGATTGCATCAAAGCATCAACGATATGTTTAGTAAAAGCTTTATTTTGACTATAAGCATGTGGAGAATTTAGCACGGATTGTAACAAGGAAATACAATCTATCAAAGAGCAATTATCATAATTTAATTCCTTGAAATACAAAATAGTGGGTTCATTGATATTTAAAGTTTTGACCTCTTCAATCCCAGTTTTAACAATTTTAGCATCAAGATCTAAAGACTCCGAATTTTTGGAACGCCTTCTAGGTAAAGGTGGATCATATTCAGTCCCATAATTATCAAGATTCATATTGCAAAACAAAGATTTAATAGGGGACACCTCAATAACTTTTAGATCCTCATCTTTATTTTCATGAAAACTAGAAGAACACACTTTCATAAAACAATCTTTCTTAGCACGCATCCTAGCGGTTCTTTCTTTACACTCATCAATGGAAATTCTCATGGCTTTGAGAGACTCATTGATATCATGCTTAGGTGGTATAGATCTAAGTTTCAAAGAATCAACATCAAGAGAAATTCTATCAACATTCCTAGCCAACTGATCAACTTTAAGCAATTTTTCTTCAAGCAAAGCATTGAAATTCTTTTGCGAATTTATAAACTCATTAACACTACTCTCAAATTCAGAGGGCATCATATTAAAATTTCCATAAGAATTGTTGTCGGAATTACCATAATTATTAGAGGAATTACTAGGATATGGCCTAGGATTAAAATTACCTCTATACGCGTTGTTACCAAAATTATTCCTACCAACAAAATTCACATCCATAGATTCATTATTATTCTCAATCAAAGTAGACAAAGGCATATTATTAGGATCAGAAGAAACACTTTTATTAGCAAATAATTTCAGAAGTTCATCCATCTTTCCACTCAAAACATTAATTTCTTCTATCGCATGCACTTTCTTATTAGTAGATCCTTCAGTGTGCCATTGAGAATAATTAACCATAATATTATCTAGGAGTTCAGTAGCTTCTCCTAAAGTGATTTCCATAAAAGTGCCTCCCGCGGATGAATCTAAAAGATTTCTAGAAGCAAAATTCAATCCGGCATAAAAATTTTGTATAATCATCCACAAATTCAAACCATGTGTAGGGCAATTACGTATCATTAATTTCATCCTCTCCCAAGCTTGTGCAACATGTTCATGATCAAGTTTCTTAAAATTCATAATATCATTTCTAAGAGAGATGATCTTAGCGGGAGGAAAATACTTAGAGATAAAAGCATCTTTGCACTTATTCCATGAATCAATACTATTCTTAGGCAAAGATGAAAACCAAGCTTTAGCACGATCTCTAAGAAAAAAAAGGAAATAGCTTCAATTTAACAATATCATTGTCCACATCTTTCTTCTTTTGCATATCACACAAATCAGCAGAGTTGTTTAGATGGGTAGCGGCATCTTCACTAGGAAGGCCGGAAAACGGATATTTCATGACAAGATTCAGCAAAGCAGCATTAATTTCACAAGATTCAGCATTGGTAAGAGGACAATCGGAGTGCTAATAAAATCATTGTTGTTGGTATTAGTGAAGTCACACAATTTGGTATTATCTTGAGCCATCGTGACAGGCAAGCAATCCAACACACAAGCAAGAAAGAAACGGGCAAAAAAGAGGCAAATAGGGAAAGAGAAGGAGGACGGAGAGAGAGGGGAAATGAAACGACAAGGGTGAAGTGGGAAGAGGAAAACGAGAGGAAAATGGCAAATAATGTAATGTGGGAGATAAGGGTTTGTGATGGGTACTTGGTATGTTGACTTTTGTGTAGACTCCCCGACAACGGCACCAGAAATCCTTCTTGCTACGTCTTGAGCACTGCGTAGGTTTTCCCTTGAAGAGGAAAGGGTGATGCAGCAAAGTAGCTTAAGTATTTCCCTCGGTTTTTGAGAACCAAGGTATCAATCCAGTAGGAGGCCAAGCGCGAGTCCCTCGCACCTACACAAACAAATAAAATCCTCGCAACCAACGCAATAAAGGGGTTGTCAATCCCTTCACGGTCACTTATGAAAGTGAGATCTGATAGATATGATAAGATAATATTTTCGGTATATTTATGATAAAGATGCAAAGTAAATAAAGCAAAATAAAAACAGAAAAAGAAATAGCTTGTTGATGGAAGATTAATATGATGGAAAATAGACCCTGGGGCCATAGGTTTCACTAGTGGCTTCTCTCGAGAGCATAAGTATAAAGGTGGGTAAACAAATTACTATTGAGCAATTGACAGAATTGAGCATAGTTATGAGAATATGTAGGTATGACCATGTATATAGGCATCACGTCCGAGACAAGTAGACCGACTCCTGCCTGCATCTAATACTATTACTACACACATCGATCGCTATCCAGCATGCATCTAGAGTATTAAGTTTGAAAGAACAGAGTAACGCTTTAAGCAAGATGACATGATGTAGAGGGATAAACTCATGCAATATGATATAAACCCCATCTTGTGATTCTCGATGGCAACAATACAATACGTGCCTTGCTGCCCCTACTGTCACTGGGAAAGGACACCGCAAGATTGAACCCAAAGCTAAGCACTTCTCCCATTGCAAGAAAGATCAATCTAGTAGGCCAAACCAAACTGATAATTTGAAGAGACTTGCAAAGATAACCAATCATACATAAAAGAATTCAGAGAAGATTCAAATATTGTTCATAGATAATCTTGATCATAAATCCACAATTCATCGGTCTCAACAAACACACCGCAAAAGAAGATTACATCGAATAGATCTCCACAAGAGAGGGGGGAACATTGTATTGAGATCCAAAATGAGAGAAGAAGCCATCTAGCTAATAACTATGGACCCGAAGGTCTGAAGTAAACTACTCACACATCATCGGAGAGGCTATGGTGTTGATGTAGAAGCCCTCTGTGATCGATGCCCCCTTCGTCGAAGCTCCGGAAAAGGCCCCAAGATGGGATCTCACGGGTATAGAAGGTTGCGGAAGTGGAATTAGGGTTTTGGCTCCGTATCTGGTAGTTTGGGGGTACGTAGGTATATATAGGAGGAAGAAGTACGTCGGTGGAGCAATGTGGGCCCCACGAGGGTGGAGGGCGCGCTTGGGGGGGGGGGTAGGCGCGCCCCCTACCTCATGCCTTCCTGGTTGCTTTCTGGACGTAGGGTCCAAGTCATCTGGATCACGTTCGTTCCGAAAATCACATTCCCGAAGGTTTCATTCCGTTTGGAATCCATTTGATATTCTTTTTCTGCGAAACTCTGAAATAGGCAAAAACAACAATTCTGGGCTGGGCCTCCGGTTAATAGGTTAGTCCCAAAAATAATATAAAAGTGTACAATAAAGCCCAATAATGTCCAAAATAGAATATAATATAGCATGGAACAATCAAAAATTATAGATACGTTGGAGACGTATCAAAGAGCCAGATATTACAAACATGGGTCTCATGACCCAACATACAGAGAATTCAAGCAACAAGCACATGCGGAAGCTTAACTTCTCTGAATACAGACAACTACAAATGAAAAAGGCTGAGAAGCCCGACTATCTACAAGACCATGCCGAGGACACAAGATCGTAGCTGAGGTAACAAGCTAAATGTCGAAGTCCACGCGGAACTACTAGCGAGACTGAAGTCTCTCTGCAAAACATAAATTGAGCAAACGTGAGTACAAATGTACCCAGCAAGACTTACATCAGAACTAGCTACATATGCATCGGTATCAATAAAGGGGGTGGTGGAGTTTAACTGCAGCAAGCTAGCTTTGACTCGGTGGCTATCCTAAACTACAACTGCAAGTAACTCTTTTGAGGTGGCGCACATGAGTCCACATATTCACCAAAACAATACATCACTATGGATCCGGTCCCGTCTCCCTACAAGAAGGCCATCCATAGACTCACGCTTATCTTGCGCATTTTAGAGTATCCACTTTCACTTGTCTATGAAATGTATAGGCAACCCAGAAGTCCTTTACCGCGGATGCGGCTATTCGAATAGATCATTTATAACCCTACTGGGGTGTACTTCTTCACACATGTTTACACCACTTAGCGTCTGCACACAACATGTGCTCGGCAGACTTCAAGCAAAAGCCGACGTGGGTGTAGACCACGACCTAACTAACCACACAAGTCTCTAGTCTAGGTTCCATCCGCGAGGAGATCCGACCGGGGTTTCGCTCACAGCCCCAAACAATGTGTGCAGGGTTCCCGAGACACCGAACGGGCACTCGGTACACCGTGCCATGGTGTATCTACTGCATCATAGCCCACCCCTAGGGTCAGCCCTATGCACGGCCTCCAACACATATCCTACAAACACCAGAAACGAGTTGCAACTCCTGGACAGAGGACAGGGGCGGTTAATAAGTCGAGCAAGGTCATATTTCAGGGCACAACGTGTGGTAGTAGCTGTTCATGGATCACAAACACAGAACTTAGTTCCTGAGGACGGTTTCAATGAGACAACCCACCATGTACTCCTACATGGCCTCTCACCGCTACCTTTACCAAATTGTGTTCACACACTTGGCTCACACCCAGTAGGACATGTTCATCACCATTCCAATTCTTCCCCGATGAATCAGAGCTAACTCAACTCTGAGAAGTAGCAGGCATGACAAACAAGCATGAATGAGTAGGCACATCAGGGCTCAAACAACTCCTACTCATGCTAGTGGGTTTCATCTATTTACTGTGGCAATGACAGGTCATGCAGAGGAAAAGGGGTTCAACTACCGCAACATATAACAGTTGAAGCGTTGTTGTCCTAATGCAGTAGAAGAGAGCAGAAGCGAGAGAGTGGGATTGTATCGGAATGGACAAGGGGGTTTTACTTTCTTGGCACTTCTGAAGATAATAATAGCTCTTCATCGTTGTCATCGAACTCATTGTCGGTAGGTCATCTACCGAAAGGGGACAAACATCGGCAGCAGAGAAGGAAACACAATCAATGCAATGCACAATATGATGCATGATCATGACATGGTAAAATGAGTGTGTTGGGCTAATGCATCTATAACCAGATGGGTTTGAGCTATTTTCAACCAAAGATTCAAAGTTCAAACTCATTTGTGATCTTAAATAGTGCTTTATCATGTTTTGCACTAAACAGCAAGTTAACTTGTTTAAACATGCATGAAACTAGTACAGATGGATAGACTGTATTTTTCTGATCATTTTCATATATAAATTATTTCATTCTGAGTTATGGTTGAATTTCTATGAATTTTAGAAGTTTTGGACATTTTCTGGAATTTCCTGAATTGTTTTAATCCAGAAAATGGTTAACTGCGTCAGCATGACGTCGGTGTGATGTCAGGAGGTCAAGGGCGCCAGCCCAGGTCAAACCTAACGGCTGGGACCCACATGTCAGTGTCTAACTAATTAACCTGAGTTAATTAGCTCTAAACTAATGCTAAACTAAACTAGTTAAGGCCCTAGTCCCACATGTCAGTATTAACAGGGCTAATTAAGTTTAGTTAGCGCTTAATCTAAATTAGCAGGGGCCTGGGCCCACTTGTCAGCGACCCAGGAGAGGTCAAACAGGGGTCAAACCCACCGGCGTTGAGTCATCGGCGAGGCCAGACGCGGCGGAGCAGCGCGGGTTTCGCGCTCCGACGACCAAAACGACGGCGGAGGCGTGCTACGTGAAGCTGGGAGTGCCCCGCGTCTTTCTATGCGATTGGAACGGGCTGAGACGACCAGAGCTCACCGGAACGAAGCTCGCGGCGGTGGCCGGAGTTCGGGCGAGGTCGGGATTGGTGCTACGATGGACGGGAGGGCGAGTGAGTGTGTGCGTTAGGCTCCTAGGGGCTTACTGAGCATGGTGAGGCGCTCCGTTGTGAGCTTGCGCGGTTGTGGCCACGGCTACGCCATGGCCGGTGGCGAGAAGCTCTCGGCTGTGGTGGGAAAAGGAGCTAGGGGATGAGCGCGAGCTTGAGAGAAGAGGGGAGAGGAAGAGGGGCTCACGGCGGACTCGCAGAGCAGCTCAATGGGCTCGGGAAGGCTTTGGTTGCCGCGAATTCGACGGCGGCGATCCACGGCGGCGAGGCCGAAGACGACGATGGTGGCGATGAAGCAGGGCCTCCGGCGTCGTGTAGCTCGATGGAGAGGACGAGGAAGACACGTCGATGCTTCTGGGCGCAGCGGCAGGGCGAGGGGTGGCCGGTGGCCGCGGGTACGGTGATCAGCGTCAGCGAGCTCGCTCGGGCATGAGGTGTCGAGCGAGAGAGAGAAGGGGATGAGGACGGGGAAGTGGGCGAGGGGGTCCGAGGTGATGCGTGGCGTCATCCAGACGCGTCGGGGCAGCGGCGGGAAGCAGGAGGTGGCGGGGCACGTGCTCGCGTGCGGCGTCCACGCGCGTGCTTTCCTCCTAGCGGCAAGTAGGTGATGACTGGCACTATGGACTAGTGGGCCGTACAGTGCTGGACCAGCTGGGGCGCCAGATGGGCTGCAGGTAACTTAGGTAGGTTTTCTGTCCTTTTCTTTTTATTTCTGTTTTCTAATTCTTCTGCAACTTTTAGGGCTTTATTAAAATACTTAGGCACACTCAAAAATCATGAAACTTGCTCAAGCCCACTGTTTGGAATATGTCCAATAGTAAACATTTAAGTTTATGATTATTTGAACATTTAAAATATTATATAGCATTTAAATGCCCAAATGAAAATAGAGTATGATTTAATTCAGTGACCCTATGATGTCCGAGAAATATGTGCACCATTTTTGTCAGAGGTTCCAGAGCAAGGCAAAGATGATGAACATTTTAGAAGGGCATTTCAGGTTCATTGAAGAAGATTTTAGTAAACCCTAGTTGGATTAAGGGGGGTGCTGGGGGGTTTCAGTCATGCCCATTTCATATTCATTTGAATTTAAACATGATGCACACATGAAGCTAGCCTAGTGCATTGCCAGAAGCTAGGGATGTGACAGATAAGCTCTGGTTTGTGAGAAGCATATACCCAAGCCTGCCCCCAAATGGGACAAAATTTGTACCATGGCATGTTGATGCCGCTCCATGATAGCATGCCAAGTTTCCTGAATTTCAGACGAGTTTTGGATTTACTAGAATTTAAAAACCAGACATCTCAATGTTTTGTCGGCAATCAACGGTGCCCTAGTGTTTCAAATTCATTCCCATTTCTTGCATGGGACCTAAGCATGCACACAAGGACACATATTTGATTTTTCAACCAAATTATATGCATTGGAGCATGTGCATGTAGTTCAAATTTGAATTGTGCACATAAATGCATTGAAAACTCAGTTAATGCATAAAAATGTCCAAACGAACCCCGAAAAATCACAAAAATTCACACAACACTCCTGTTGTTCTATGTTGACACTCGAAATTTTTTGAAATCAATAAGAGGCAACGGATATCGTTTCGTCCCCAAAGGTGGCACGTTCCCTATCGAAACCATCATGCTTGTTGTGAGAAGCTCTGGTTTGTGAAAAGTTTATACCCAAACCTGCCCCAAATGGGACAAAATTTGTACCATGACATGTTGATGCCGCTACATGATAGCATGCCAAGTTTCATGAATTTCAGACGAGTTTTGGATTTACTAGAATTTAGAAACCAGGCATCTCAAAGTTTTTCCGCCGAATGATGGTGGCAGGGTGTTTGAAATTCATTCCCATTTCTTGCATGGGACCTAAGCATGCAACTAAGGACACATATTTGATTTTTCAATAAGTTTATATGCACTGGAGCATGTGCATGTAGTTCAAATTTGAATTATGCGCATAAATGCCTGGAAACCCAAGTTAATGTATAAAAATGTACAAACGAGCCCTGAATCATTCCAATTTTTTTGATGACACACCTATAATTGCATGTTCACTTCAGATAAAAGTTCTAACAATTCAAACACCACCCTTTGCAGTTGTGACCCCATTACGTAATTCAAATGATCAAGACGATAAATCAAGTAGATCGCACATAGTTTATTATCACCAACCAGGTGAGATGCAACACAAAATATCTTGGAGCACCGTCGGTCTGATGACACTTTGCGCGCTAGTTTTTTGGCTGAAGCGATTCCAAATTTTCGGCTTCCGTGGAAATATCTACCTCCCCGCCCCCTCCCCCTTACCAAAAGCCACATTTTCCCTCTTTCTGCCTTCCTTTACAAGTTGAAACCTTCACTCCTTGCTTGCAGCGCCGCCGCCTCCTCGCCGGTGACCCTCCTTCACGCTGCTCGGCCTCGCCTATCCAGGCAGGTAATCCACACCCGACCCCCATCCTCCTCCTCCTTCCACATCCCACATGGCCCGACCGCCGGTGCGACACCTTCCACCCAAATCACTGCCACCTCTTGAGCATGTGTTGGTTTTCCCTTGAAGAGGAAAGGGTGATGCAGCAAAGTAGCGTAAGTATTTCCCTTAGTTTTTTAGAACCAAGGTATCTATCCAGACATGCAAGTCCCTCGTACCTGCACAAACAATCAAGAACCTTGCAACCAACGTGATAAAGGGGTTGTCAATCCCTTCATGGCCACTTGCGAAAGTGAGATCTGATAAAGATAATAAGATACATATTTTTGGTATTTTTTGTTGTATAGATTGAAAAGTAAAGATTGCAAATAAACAGCGACAGAAATAACTAGTTGGCGGGAGAATAATATAATGGAGAATAGACCCGGGGGCCATAGGTTTCACTAGTGGCTTCTCTCAAGATAGCATAATCTATAGCGGGTGAACAAATTACTGTCGAGCAATTGATAGAAAAGCGAATAGTTATGAGAATATCCAGGCATGATCATGTATATAGGCATCACATCCGTGACAAGTAGACCGAAATGATTCTGCATCTACTACTATTACTCCACACATCGACCGCTATCCAGCATGCATCTAGAGTATTAAGTTCATAAGAACAGAGTAACGCATTAGGCAAGATGACATGATGTAGAGGGATAAAATCAAGCAATATGATATAACCCCGTTTTTTTATCCTCGATGGCAACAATACAATACGTGCCTTGTTTCCCCTGTTGTCACTGGGAAAGGACACCGCAAGATTGAACCCAAAGCTAAGCACTTCTCCCATTGCAAGAAAGATCAATCTAGTAGGCCAAACCAAACTAATAATTTGAAGAGACTTGCAAAGATATTTAAATCATGGATATAAGAATTCAGAGAAGAACCAAATATTGTTCATAGATAATCTTGGTCATAAACCCACAATTCATCGAATCTCGACAAACACACCGCAAAAACAATTACATCGAATAGATCTCCAAGAGAATCGAGGAGAACTTTGTATTGAGATCCAAAGAGAGAGAAGAAGCCATCTAGCTAATAACTATGGACCCAAAGGTCTATGGTAAACTACTCACACATCATCGGAGAGGCTATGGTGTTGATGTAGAAGCCCTCTGTGATCGATTCCCCCTCCGGCGGAGCGCCAGAAAAGGCCCCAAGATGGGATCTCACAGGTACATAAGGTTGCGGCAGTGGAAATAGGGTTTCGTGGTGCTCCTAGATGTTTTCAAGGTATATGGGTATATATAGGAGGAAGAAGTAGGTCGGTGGAGCTGCGAGGGGCCCGCGAGGGTGGGGGCGCGCCTGGCCCCCCTGGGCGCGCCCTCCTGCCTCGTGGCCTCCTCGCTAGGCATAAAAACAAGAATAGATCTAGGTATTATCATCTTTGGTATGCAATCCATAAGTGGCTCTCATAATAGAATCATAAGGTAATTGAATTTTCTTCCTAGGAAAGTGTTCCATGCCCTTCCTTAATTGAAATGGGAATCTAATATTTCCTTCTTTCATATCAATAATTGCACCAATCGTTGTAAGGAGAAGGTCTACCAAGAATAATAGGACCTGTAGGATTGCAATCTATATCAAGAACAATGAAATCTACGGGCACATAGTTCCTATTTGCAACAATAAGAACACCATTAATTCTTCCCATGGGTTTCTTAGTGGTGGAATCCGCAAGATGCAACTTTAAAGAACAATCATCAAATTCACGGAAACCTAACACATCACACAAAGTTTTTGGAATCGTGGAAACACTAGTACCTAAATCACATAAAGCATAGCATTCATGATCTTTAATCTTAATTTTAATAGTAGGTTCCCACTCATCATAAAGTATTCTAGGGATAGAGACTTCTAATTCAAGTTCCTCTTCATAAGATTGCATTAAAGCATAAACGATATGTTTGGTAAAGGCTTTGTTTTGATCATAAGCATGAGGAGAATTTAGCACGGATTGCAACAAGGAAATACAATCTATCAAAGAGCAATTATCATAATTAAATTCCTTGAAATCCAAAATGGTGGGTTCATTGCTATGTAAAGTTTTAGCCTCCTCAATCCTAGTTATATTAATTTTTGCATCAAGATCTAAAAACTCCGAATCATTGGGGCGCCTTTTGACTAAAGTTGAATCATCTCCAGTCCCATCTTTATCAAGATTCATATTGGAAAACAAATATTTAATAGGGGACACATCAATCACTTTTATATCTTCATCATTATTATCATCGAAACAAGAAGAACACGCTTTTACAAAGCAAATCCTTTTTAGCACGCATCCTAGCGGTTCTTGCTTTGCACTCATCAATTGAAATTCTCATGGCTTTGATAGACTCATTGATATCATGCTTAGGTGGAATAGATCTAAGTTTCAAAGAATCAACATCAAGAGAAATTCTATCCATGTTCCTAGCCAACTCATCAATCTTAGGCAATTTTTCTTCAAGCAAAGCATTGAAATTCTTCTGAGAAATCATAAATTCTTTAACACTGGTCTCAAAATCAGAGGGCATCTTATGAAAATTTCCATAAGAGTTGTTGTAGGAATTACCATAATTATTAGAGGAATTACTAGGGAAAGGCCTAGAATTAAAGTTTCCTCTATACGCGTTGTTACCAAAATTGTTCCTACCAACAAAATTCACATCCATAGATTGATTATTATTCTCAATCAAAGTAGATAAAGCCATATTATTATGATCAGAAGAATGTAAGTGCATCTAGTGCCCCTTAGTGATTTTGGTGTATTGAAGACTTATAGGTTAAGGTACTAATGCGTGTGTGAGTGTACACATGTCTATAAGTCTATGAGGAGTTTGATATTTACAGGAAAAGTCGACCCCTAAAAATGAATATCTTTGACTGAAGATTTTTGTATTTCTGAAGACTTTCATGAAGACTTTGAAAGTGAAGAAATTGGTGTGTCCGTGAAGACTTGATATTCATGCGAGAAATATGAAGGTTGAAGACTTTCGTTTTCATAGTTTTGGTTTTCTCTTTCTTGAGTCATAGGAAACACCGTACTGTTAAAGGGGGTCGAGGAAATACTAAGGAAAAATTTCCATGTGATGCTCAACTCAAATCCTACACCTACCAATCCCTTCGAGTGAAGCCATTGGAAATCTCATACAGTTCAGTCAATTTCTTCAGTGACAGAGACAAAGTTTTTCTGGTCTCTGAGGAATTTGTCCTGACTGAGGAGTTAGGAATTCGCCAGTGCGGATTGCCTACATAGTGAGGAACATGATAGCACTGAGGATTTTGCTACTCAAAATTCCGACCGTTGCTGTGCTATGCGCCAGCTGTCCCAAAATATCTATCCACCTAACGGTCATATTATTGAAGGGCATTTATGTCTTATCATGTCGGGCTGCTCCCTAGGCTATAAATAGCCGCCCCCTACAACCACTAGCTGGTTGGCTGCTCTGAGAGAAACTGACACTTGTCATTTGAGAGCAACCCATCCTCCGTGGACTTTGAGCGAAAATCATCAAGTGAAGAAAAACCAAAAACCCAAAACCCAAACACCTACAAACCCCAAGTGATTGGGCATCACTGAAGAGATTGATCCTGAGTGGATCCGACGCTTGTTACCTTTGAAGACTGTGCTTCTTCCAGACAGTTAGGCGTCATGGTCTAGAGCATCCAAGAGGAATAGTGGATCGCCGAGTGACCAAGTTTGTGAAGGTTTGCAAGTCACCTGAAGACTTACCACGAGTGATTGGACGTGGTCTATGTGACCTTAGTTCAAGGAGAATACGGTGAGGACTGGGTATCTTGGACTAATTGTCCTTGACTGGTTGTCCGGGACTGTGTGTCCTCGAGTTTAAATACTCAGCCGCTCCAACCAGACGTACAACTAAGACAGCAGTTGGAACTGGTCTACCAAATCATTGTCTTCACCGAGCTTACTGGTTTTATTTCCTCAACTCTTTCATTTCCTCATAACTGTGATGTATGTTTTTTCATATCTGTGTTTGAAGACTTTGACTGAAGACTTTCTCAATTTCCTCAGTTCAATTTCTTCAGTCTGTTTGTCTTCATCCTGAGTTATCCTATGATTACGCTTCCTGTACTATGTGCCTGTCTTCATTTCATCATGATGACTATGCTTGTATTCTGTTGTGTTTACTTTTGAGTACTTATTCCGATGCTAGTAGTTCTTCGCTAAGGAATTTCCTCACCAGCAAATTCCTCAGTGAAGAATTTCATAAAAATCGCCTATTCACCCCCCCCTCTAGTTGATATAACACACTTTCAATTGGTATCAGAGCAAGGTACTCCCTTGTTCTGTGTGATTTTGGTTTAACCGCTTGGAGTTTTAGTTATGTCGATCGCAGGTATGATCAAGGTCTTTGCTGGGTTTCCTACCTTCGATGGGACGGACTACCCCTACTGGAAGAATAAGATGCGAATGCATCTTGAAGCAATTGATAACGATCTCTGGTATGTTGTGGAAAATGGTGTTCCCTCAGTCACACCTTCTCTGAATGCTGCCGATGTGAAGAGATTCAAGCAACTCGACTCTCAAGCGAAGAATATCATATGTGGCCATCTGAGCAAAGGACAGTATGGCAGAGTGAGTGCTTTGGAAACAACGAAGCTTATCTGGGACAGGTTGTCCAAAGTGAATGAAGGAGTCTCAACTTAGCGTGACTCTGGAGTTGATGTTCTTCGCAATCTCTTCAACCGCTTCAAAAGACTCGACAATGAAAATGTTCAACAAACCTTCGATCGCCTCACTGACATCTCAAATGAGCTTCAAGCACTTGGTGCCACTGACATCACCGACCATGAGGTGGTGAAGAAATTGCTGAGATCGCTTGATTCCTCATTTGACACTCTGGCATTGATGATACAAGAACGTGCTGATTACAAGTCACTTGATCCCGCTGATATTCTCGAGAGGCTAAATACTCATGAGTTCCAACTTGCTGAAAAGAGAGATCTCTATGGTTCAAGCTATGGCAGAACACGTGCACTGAAGGCCAAGGCAGTATCTGAGTCCGAAGATGAAGACTCTGGTAGCAGCCTTGGTGATCCTGAAGAACTGAGCCATGATCTGGCTCTACTCATGAAGAAGTTCCAAAAGTTCTCAAGACGTGGTCGCCTTAGAAGATCCTCAAGGAGCAATGATTCCTCATCTAGTGACTACAAGAAGAGGCTCTGTCACAAGTGCAAAAAACCTGGACATTTCATTCAAGATTGTCCTCAGTGGGAAAAGGAATCAAAGAAGAAGAAATACAAGGATTACAGTTCTGATGATGCAAAGAAAAAGAAGAAATCCAGAAAATCCTCATCATCAAAATCCTTAAAGCCTTCATATCACAAGAAGAGCAGCTCCAAGAAGGCCAGGGCATTCATTGGCAAGGAAATGGACTCTGAGGCTGAATCTGAAGAAAATGAGGAAGAGGAGTCATCTGAGGAGTATGAATCTGGAGTGGCGAGCCTAGCTCTCGGTACTGCATTCGTCAGCAAGTCTATCTTCAACACTGAAGAAAATGACCTCACCAACAAGGCTGATGAAGGCGATGATGACTACGCTCCCACCTATTGCTTCATGGCAAAGGGTGCCAAGGTACTCAAATATACCTCCTCTGAATCAAGTGAGAATGAATCTGATGAAAACCTTAAGCCTAGCTATACTAAACTTGCTAAGATTTCTATAAAACAACAAAGGGCTTTAGAAAAGGTTCAAAACATGCTAAATAAAAGTGATGATATGTTGGGTGAAGAAATGGATCGCACTGAAACTTTGACTGAAAATCTTCAGAGACTTCAGTCCAAGCTTGACAAACTTCAAAGTCATCATAACACTCTCTTATCGGATCATGAGAAGCTTTCTTATGAATTTCTTCAAAGAAAGCAAGACATTGAGAAGCTAAGAGTGAGTTATGAAGATCTTCAGAAGGAGCGCGATTCATTACTTGCTCAACAAATCAGCGCATCTCAAGAAGAATTTGTTCCTCCATGCTTGAAGTGCATTAAACGTGAATCTGCTAATTCTTCACCTGAATGTTCAAATGCTGCTAATGTTTCAAATTCTTCACATGCCTCTGCCATCACTAATTCCTCATCTGAGGACATTGCTAGTATCACTGACAATGCAGGGCTGAAGGAACTGTACACGTCAGGCATGTGCAAAAGCCTCAAAGGACATCAGGCTCTTTGTGATGTGCTTAAAAAGCAGATCCTCAACAAGAACCCTAGGAAAGAGGGTATCGCCTTTGAGAGGAAACTCAATGCTGATGGTACATATTGGAAGCCTGAGCAGTACCCCAAAACTACATGGGTTGCTGCAAAGGGACCTCCAGTTGATCCATCTAACTTATCTGGATTTGCATGTGAATCTCCTCATTCTGATGATGAGTCAATTGACTCCAACTATAAGCTATTCAAAAATCAGAATGGTGAAGTATTTGCTAGATATGTTGGCACTAACTGCAGGAACGGCTCCCCTATGCAGAAAATCTGGGTTCCCAAAAGATGCCTTGAAAATCTTCAGGTGAATGTCATCATGACGCCACCTGTGAAGAATAGGAACCCCAGATCAAATTCCTCATACGGACCAAATTCCTCATATGGATCAAAGTCCTCATATGAACATCATCATGCTAACCCATCTGTTTCGCAGGGAAGATCTAAGGATTATGGATATGTGCATTATTCTTCAAATCATTATGTCCATAAGTCCTCGAAGAATTTCTCTGCTTACTCATATGCTTACTCTAACCCATCTTATGTGAAATGAAATGGATTGGCTTCTATGCCATCCTTCTCGTACGGAGCTCGTAGAATGATGAACTCTTTGCCACCCCTTCAGATGTGGGTGGTGAAGAAAAAGAACTAATCTCTTCTGCAGGGTCAGGTCTCCAGACGCACGTAATCGTCTGAAGAACTTGCTGGAGACCTGAGCATGCCTGATAGGACGCAGGCTAATCATGAAGAAATGAACTTTCTTTTCTCACGTCCTCATATTGCTTTATCAGTTCTTTTACTTGATGAAATTGATCTGATGAATTGATGCCATATTCTTCACTGATGAAGTATATGAGTTTGTAAGCTGCACTAATTCATCTGCAGGATGATTAACCCAAAGCCACTGAGTGGGTCCTTGATACTGGATGTACAAACCACATGACTGGCAACAAGAATCTATTGATGGATGCTCCATTATCTCCGTCGCATCTGAAGCATATCATCTTTGCTGACAAAGGCAAAAGTCAGGTATTGGGTCTAGGTAAGGTTGCATTACAAAGGATCGACACATGGACAAAGTCATGCTTGTTGAGTCCTTAGGATACAACCTTATGCCTGTCTCAATGCTTTGTGATCTTGATATGGTTGTTGTCTTCGGCAAGTACCGTTGTGTTGTGGTTATGGAAGCTGACAATTCCAAAGTCTTCGAAGGCTTTAGGAGAGGAGACCTGTATATTGTTGATTTCTCTACAGGACCACAACCAGCCGTGTGCTTACTTGCAAAAGCTTCAGAAGGCTGGCTCTGGCATCGATGACTTGGTCATGAAGGCATGAGGAATTTGCACACGCTTGCGAAGAAGAAGCATGTCATTGGCATCGAGAATGTCAAATTCCTCAAGGATCACCTATGCGGAGCCTGTGAAGCTGGGAAGATGACCAAGGCCAAGCATCCAGCGAAGACTATCATGACCACCACTCGCCCATTTGAATTGCTTCACATGGATCTCTTTGGTCCTAATCATTATTCTGCTATCTCAAATGAAGCATCTCAATATGGCTTCGTTATTGTTGATGATTATTCTCGTTACACATGGGTACACCTTGTTACTTACAAACATGAAGTGCAGGAAGTCTTCAAACGATTTTCCTCGAGGGCTTCAACCAACTTTGGTTTGAAGATCAAGCACATCAGAAGTGACAATGGCACTGAGTTCAAGAATTCTGGTCTCGATGACTATCTTGATGAACTTGGTATCACTCATGAGTTATCTGCTCCTTACAGTCCTCAGCAGAATGGCGTCGTGGAGCGCAAGAACAGGACTCTTGCTGAGATGGCTCGCACTATGCTTGATGAATACAAAACACCTCGTCGTTTCTGGACTGAGGCAATTGATACTGCGTGCCACATCATCAACAGAGTATATCTTCACAAATTCTTCAAAAATACTGCCTATGAACTCCTCACTGATAAGAAACCCAATGTAAGTTATTTCAAAGTATTCGGTGCTAAATGTTGGATTAGAGATCCTCATCACAACTCAAAATTTGCACCGAAAGCACATGAAGGTTTTATGCTTGGTTACGGAAAGGACTCACACACCTATAGAGTCTTCAACAACGTTCTTCACAAAGTTGTTGAAACTGTAGATGTGCGGTTCGATGAAACTAATGGCTCGCAAAGAGAGCACCTACCTACTATGATAGATGAACCAACACCTGAGGAAACTATCAAGTTCAAGGCTACTAAGGATGTCATTCCTACTAAAGAATCTGCTGAAGAATTCATTCCAGAACATGAAGAACGTCGAGCTAATGCACCTGAAGAAAATGGTGCTGAAGAAAACACTGATCAAATTCTTCAACGACAACCAGCTCATCCTCGCATTGCAAAAGAAGTGCAAGTTGAAAAGATCATCAATGACATCAAAGCGCCAGGTCCTCTCACACGCTCAAAAGCTTCACATTTGTCTAACTTTTGTGGGCAGTATGCTTTTGTCTCTATTACAGAGCCCACTAAGGTAGATGAAGCATTTCTGGAGCCTGAGTGGATTCAGGCCATGCAAGAAGAATTACATCAGTTCGAGCTGAACAATGTTTGGGAACTAGTCAAACGTCCAGATCCTCGCAAGCACAATATCATCGGCACAAAGTGGATCTACCGCAACAAGCAAGATGAAAATGGCCTTGTGGTGAGGAATAAGGCACGGCTTGTAGCTCAAGGCTACACACAGGTTGAAGGAATTGATTTCGATGAAACTTTTGCACCTGTTGCTAGACTTGAGGCTATTCGCATATTACTTGCTTATGCTAACCATCATGATATCAATTTATATCAAATGGATGTGAAAAGTGCATTCCTCAATGGTAAGCTTGAGGAAGAAGTATATGTTGCTCAACCCCCAGGTTTTGAAGATCCAAAGAATTCTGACAAAGTCTTCAGATTCAACAAGGCCCTCTATGGCCTCAAGCAGGCCCCACGGGCTTGGTATGATACCTTTAAGGAACTCTTCATGAAGAAAGGCTTCAAACCCGGTTCACTCTACCCTACTCTTTTCACTAAATCTTATGATGGTGAATTGTTTGTGTGCCAAGTATATGTTGATGATATTATCTTTGGCTGTACTGACCAACGTTATAGTGATGAATTTGCCTATATGATGAGTGAAGAATATCAAATGTCTAGGATGGGAGAGTTGAAATTCTTCTTAGGTCTTCAAATTCGTCAACAACACAATGGCATATTCATATCTCAGGAGAAATACCTCAAGGATGTACTGAGGAAATCCGGCATGCAAGATTGCAAAGGCGTCTAAATTCCTATGCCCACAAATGGCCATCTATGCACTGATGAAAATGGTATTGACTTCGATCATAAGGTATACCGCTCCATGATAGGTTCCTTATTATACTTATGTGCATCTAGGCCAGATATAATGCTTAGTGTTTGCATGTGTGCCCGATTTCAAGCTGCACCGAAGGAATCACACCATAAGGCTGTGAAGCATATTCTTCGATATCTAGCTCACACACCAACACTTGGATTATGGTACCCCAAGGGCTCGGCTTTTGATCTTGTTGGATATTCTGACTCTCACTATGCTGGAGATCGTGTGGATCGAAAGTCAACATCTGGTACATGTCATTTCCTCGGACGATCTTTGGTCTGTTGGTCCTCGAAGAAACAGAACTGTGTATCACTATCTACTGCTGAAGCTGAGTACATTACCGCTGGTTCTTGCTGTGCCCAATTGCTATGGATGAAGCCAACTCTCAAGGACTACGGCGTCAACATGAAGAATGTACCTCTCTTCTGTGACAATGAGAGTGCCATCAAGATTGCACATAGCCCAGTTCAGCACTCGAAGACAAAGCACATTCAGATTCGTCATCATTTTCTTCGTGATCATGTGTTGAAGGGCGACATTTCTATTGAGCATGTGAAGACTGAAGAACAGCTAGCCGATATCTTCACAAAGCCCTTGGATGAGAAGAGATTTAGCAAGTTGTGGTGTGAGCTAAATATCTTAGAGTCTTCGAATGTTCTTTGAAAAGGACACTCATCCTAACACTTATGCAAAATTGATGACTTAGATGTGCAACACTTGAAGAAATGTTTTTCTTCAATCAATGAAGAATAACACTCTTAGTGTGAAGAAATTAACGAAGAATTTGATTCTCAGAACCCTACGATAATTGTACGCGGTGTCTGAAATCATCATTCTTATACGGTGGGTCATGCCACCACCAAAAGTTGAAATTCCTCAAATTATTCATATTCTTCAACTTTGCATAGTCTTCACTGGTTCCGTCGTTTTTCTTCATTGGATATATATATATGTGAGTTTATGTCCTCTACAGCATTCACTTATTGCTATTTCTTCAAGTTGGTTTTCTACTAAGTGAATGTGATCGGACCCTTCCCCTCTATGCTATACTCAACCCAATCTGTTCACAAATTCTTCATGTGCGTTCTATTTGAAACTCGTTCAAAATCTTCACTGTGTCCTTGTCAGCTGAAGAAATTGCGAACGGAACTTTAAAACCTATCTTATCGAAATTTTCGGTTTTGCCGCTCAAACCGTTCCGCATCCCTCGATACACTTATCCACTCACCCACGATCTAACACGATCTCCACCTCTCACTACGTGGGTGAAACATGTCATGCGAATGAGAAGGGTCAGGGGCACATTCGTCCAATTTCTTCGGGCGTGCAGTTTTTCACCATGGCTATAAATACCCCTCCTTCCCTTCCTCACTTCTTTTACTCCGCTCGACCTTTCTCTCCAGCTCGAGCTTCTCAAACCCTAGCGCCGCCGCTACTTCATCCTCGCCGGTGAGGAAGACCTTCACTGCCTCGACCTCGTCGCCGATGTACTCGCGCCGACCGCGGACATCTTCACTCCGCCGCCGCCGTAGCCGTCTTCCTCCGCCAAGTTAGGGCATGGAAGATCTGCACTGACGAACTTCACATCTCCCCACTCCAGTTCGTCGTGTTCTTCATCCAGGGTAAATAAAAGTTACTTTTACTGCCCTCGTTGATTCGAATGATTATCTACAAAATCTTCAAAGGTGTTTTTCTTCATATCTTCACACACTAAACACCTCACAAGTCATCTGTTCTTGATTCGTTTCTCTAAGCATCATTTTTCTTCAAGATTCCTCAATTGTGTGGATCTTCGATCTATACAACTCTGGAACCTAAGACAAAGAACGCTTAGTGAAAATCTTCAAGACTCATCTGGTCAAATTCCTCAAACCTGTTCATTTTGAAAAACCTTCTGAGAACGCAAATGACCTCTCCAAATTCCTCGCAACTATACTCTGTTCACAGGTACACATGTCAGCTGCTGAATCACTAGGTTCTCATCAACTTAACTCATTTGCAGCATTCCTCGAAGAAAAGTTGCATATTTCTTCAGAGAATTCGATTGTTCAAATTCCTCAACTGAAGAAAATGGCTGATGGTAAAAGGCCACAGAAGGGAGGAAAGAGGCCTGAGGTAAATACAGCGTTTGAGATCCCTGATGACATATATGCTGGGTACTGCACACCTACTGAGGAAACCAAGAATGAGCGCAAAGTGCACATTCAGAAAATAGAGAGGAGATGGGAAAGAGAATGCAGGGAGTACAGATATGTCACTCCTAAGTATATGAAGAAATTCGCACTCAATCCTCCTTGCCCAAGAGCTCCATTGGCACCTGGCCAAATTGCTAATCCCACCAGCCTCAAGCGAGGTGAGGACTATCCTAATGAATGGGCCAAGCGCCAAGCCAAGCTGGCTAAGCAAGCCAGAGAAGTAGTGAGGAAATTTAATGAAGACTCTGCTGCTGCCTCTGCTGAGGCCTTTGCTGTCAAGCCAAAGAAGGCTATGTCAAAGAAGCCTGCGCGCAAGCCAAGTGCTTCACCAACAATGCCCTCAAGGCCAAGTTCCTCAGCAATGCCCTCACGGCCAGAATCATCAAAGCCCTCACGGACAATTCCTCATGCTGCTCCTATTCCTCCAAAGTCCTCAGCTCCTCCGCCGAAGCCTTCAGCTGTTCCGACCAAATCCTCAGCACATGTGCATCTCGCTTCGTGCCAAAGGACTGTCGGCATCTCCATTGCCTCAGGTGTCTCAGCTAGTTCCTCAGCTGGCCCCTCACTACTGAAGACAAAGGCCACTGCTAGACGAGGTCCACGCCCAAGTCCTCAAAAGAAGCAAGTCGCTTTCCAAGTGCCGTCTGATGAAGATGAAGCTGATGATGATGAACTTGCAGATATCATCAGAGACAGGCAAGTCAGGGCCGCTAGAGCCAAAGGATCAGAGGTGCCACTGCTTTTGGATCCCAAGCTGATCCTTGACTACATTGATGATTGGCACAAGGACCCCAACACTCCCTTGCCTGACTTCAAGCTGACTCCTGGCCAAAGTCACATGCTGACCCACTTCATTCAAGAAGAAAAGTGGAAATTTGAGAAGGCCAGGCAGATCAAGAAAGCGCAGTACAAGAAGGAGAAATTTCTGAAGAACAACATTGTCACTATGACAACTGATGAACTTGTAAAAATCCAATCTGAAATCAAAACCCTCAGCGATGACTTCATAGCCTACTATGCTGATTGGCAAGGAGCCAAAGTTAGATCTGTAAAGATAACTGAACAGTTCACTTCAAATGTTGCTGCCCCAACGCAACAGGGAATTCCTTAGGCTGAAGCATCTGCTTAGCCGACTAAAGAACACGCCAGCACCGCTGATGAAAATCAGGCTACTGAAGAAAATGTGAGTTCTAGGGCTGATGACTGCACTCCAGCCGCTGAAGAAATTGCCAGGGCATCCACTTATGGTGCGCCTGAAGAAACTGAAGAAATCAGGGCAACTGCATCAGTTGTGCCTGAAGAAAATCAACCAGATTCCTCAGCTGCTCCTGCACCAACTTCAACTCCAATCCTTCCATCTGCATCAGATGTGAAGAAGACCAAGGCTGCAGAGCGTGCTGAAGTGAAGAAAAGGAAAGCATCAGCTGCTTCAGATTCTTCAGCTCCGAAGAAAATGAAGCCTATGACAAGTTCATTTGCACATCCGATTGATGTTGTTCTCATCTCAACCAGGACATCAAAGGACCTTGTTCCTTTTGATGAAGAATATGTGATCCCCAGCGGATCTGATGAAGAAACTCATTCTGCTGCCTCGTCTGAACCATTGGATGAAGAAATTGAAGTGGATGCGATCCCTTCAACACCTATCATCTCCTCGCCTATGCCTCAGTTCACAGCTGAAGAGGCTGGCGTTGAAGAAATGGAAGATGATGATGTGGACATTGGCTGCTCCACACCCGTCATCAGTGATGAATTCTGGGAAAGTCAGCATCCAAACTCTCCAATGTTCACTCCTCTACAGCAAATTCCTCAGTCCCCCACACAAACTGTTCACATGGGCTCTAAAGAAACTCATCCCACTGCATCTATCCATGAGGAAATTCCAGCCACTAGCGCTGATGAAACTGTTGCTGCTACACAACCAACTACACAGACTGCCACTGAGGAGGAGCCAGAAATTCCTCAGCCTGAAGAACCTGCAATTGAGATTCCTGAAGTCGTGATGCAACTCACTGACACTCCTCTATCGAAGCCAAAGGATCCATTCTCATGCAAGCAAAAGTTCAAGGCTGATGATTTCTTCGGCGAGCACGTATTCTTCGAAGATTACAACCCATATGACTCTGCTCGCATTAGGAAGAGGTGTTTCTGGACTGCCAGTCAAGCAAATTTCTATTCCTCAATGCTGTTCAACAAGGAGAAGATTTTCTACCATGAGCATATTCCTCACGTGGATATGGAATCTCTGACATGCTTCGCACCAGCCCTCAGTGTTCTTCACGACGCTGGGCTGCTCAACTTTTGCTCTGACATCTGCGATTGGAATGAAGAACTGATTCTTCAATTCTATGCAACGTTGCACATCACCGGAGATGCTGAAGATGTGAATTCATGGGTGCTGGACTGGATGTCTGAAAACACTCACTACACTGCACCAGCCTCTGAATTGCTTCGTGCTCTACCACTCAGTCCTCCCCTCGAAGAAGCTCGCCGCATCTACAGTGAACCTGTGCTCACACATCATTACATGCATGTGCTGATGAAACCTTTGAAGCCAGGTCAAGCACCAAGAACCAAATTCCTCGTGAAGGAATTTTTGTACGTGCCCAGAACTGTCTATCGTATTCTTACGAGGACAATCAGTCCTATCAAAGGCCACGACTCATCTGATGAGGAAATTGTTGGCATCATGAAGAATCTGGTATTCAACATCGTTCATGGCATTCATGTCAATTATCACGATTTCTTCATGAGGACTATGGCCAATGTTGCACTGTCTCCATTTGAGCTGAAGCCTTATGCACCTTGGATCATGAGATTCCTCAGGACAAGGTCTTCACTCAACTACAAAGCTTATTTCCAGAATCATCTTAGCTACTTCCCCCCAATTGAAGTCCTCAAGCAGACATATTCCTCAGTTGATGGAAAGGGCAAGGCACCAGCTGTAATTGATGAAGTCATTCGTCCATTGGATGGTCAGTTTCACAAAGCTGCATCTTATTCCACCAATGATGACTCTGCCACACATGACTCTGCCAATGCACCTAAGTCCACTCCTCAAGCCACTGCTCCGCGCGTGATGACTGACCGTGAACTTCTGCTTAGTCTTCACCAAAAGGTGGATCGAAATCACAAATGGGTTAAGCATCAGTTTGGTTCACTTCTTCACAACATGACTGCCACACACAATGCAGTGAAGAAAAACCACTACTACCTCCATCAAGTCTTCGGTCGCACCTGGGCAATCCTGTCACATTTGTATGGTGAAGAAGATCTGAAGAACATGGGTCTTAATGAAGATTTTGACTGGTCTGCACCTCCTCCGAAGAAATTCAAGAAGGTCAAGGTTCCTTCTCTGGTGGCCAGCTCATATTCTTCATCGCGCGACACTGATGAACATGAAGATTTGGACGACACTGCGGCAGGCCCTACATCAACAAATGACCCCAACAACGATGGCGCTCCTTCATCAACATGATTATCTTCAGGGGCGTTAGTCCTCATTTTCGATCCTTTTGGTCATTCAATGACAAAGGGGGAGAAATATGAGTTAGTCTTCAAGCGGGTCTACTATATGGGCGTTTTTTTGCTAAGTTACAACTCTCGTTCTTCTGAAACTTTATTGGATCGAGCTGTAATCTTAAACCCGATGGTGCTCTGATACTTTTGATGCACTGTGCTCTGATACTCTTGATGCACTATTCTGCATGCTTATTCCTTGTTAATATTATTGCACGCATGTTGAATTTCTTCAGGCACCATATTTCATCATGCATTTCAAATTCTTCATATTATATGTTAAATGCGTGTATGAATTACAAGATATAGGGGAAGATCTCCATGATTCAACTCTTCAAGTGTGCATTGCTTCAAAAGCAAATTCCTCACTATGCACATCTTCACGGGGAGTTCTTCTATATCTTGCAATCAAATTCCTCAATATCAGTATTTACACTTCATATGTTTATCCCCGTTGAAAACTTAACCTATATTGTCATCAGTCACCAAAAAAGGGGGAGATTGTAAGTGCATCTAGTGCCCCTTAGTGATTTTGGTGTATTGAAGACTTATAGGTTAAGGGACTAATGCGTGTGTGAGTGTACACAGGTCTATAAGTCTATGGGGAGTTTGATATTTACAGGAAAGGTCGACCCCTAAAAATTAATATCTTCGACTGAAGATTTTGGTATTTCTGAAGACTTTCATGAAGACTTTGAAAGTGAAGAAATTGGTGTGTCTGTGAAGACTTGATATTCATGCGAGAAATATGAAGTTTGAAGACTTTCATTTTCATAGTTTTGTTTATCTCTTTCTTGAGTCATAGGAAACACCGTACTGTTATAGGGGGTCGAGGAAATTCTAAGGAAAAATTTCCATGTGATGCTAAACTCAAATCCTACACCTACCAATCCATTCGAGTGAAGCCATTGGAAATCTCATACAGTTCAGTCAATTTCTTCAGTGACAGAGACGAAGTTCATCTGGTCTCTGAGGAATTTGTCCTGACTGAGGAGTTAGGAATTCGCCAGTGCGGATTGCCTACACAGTGAGGAACATGATAGCCCTGACGATTTTGATACTCAAAATTCCGACCGTTGTTGTGCTATGCGCCAGCTGTCCCAAAATATCTATCCACCTAACAATCATATCATTGAAGGGCATTTATGTCTTATCATGTCGGGCTACTCCCTAGGCTATAAATAGCCGCCCCCTACAACCACTAGCTGGTTGGCTGCTCCGAGAGAAACTGACACTTTTCATTTGAGAGCAATCCATCCTCCGAGGACTTTGAGTGAAAATCATCAAGTGAGGAAAAACCCAAAACCCCAAACCCAAACACCTACAAACCTCAAGTGATTGAGCATCACTGAAGAGATTGATCCTGAGTGGATCCGACGATTGTTACCTTTGAAGACTGTGCTTCTTCCAGACGGTTAGGCATCATGGTCTAGAGCATCCAAGAGGAATAGTGGATCGCCGAGTGACCAAGTTTGTGAAGGTTTGGAAGTCGCCTGAAGACTTACCATGAGTGATTGGACGAGGTCTGTGTGACCTTAGTTCAAGGAGAATACGGTGAGGACTGGGTGTCTTGGACTAAGTGTCCTTGACTGGGTGTCCGGGACTATGTCCTCGATTTTAAATACTCAGCCGCTCCAACCAGACGTACAACTGAGACAGCAGTTCGAACTGGTCTACCAAATCATTGTCTTCACCGAGCTTACTGGTTTTATTTCCTCAACTCTTTCATTTCCTCATAACTGTGTTGTATGTTTGTTCATAACTGTGTTTGAAGACTTTGACTGAAGACTTTCTCAATTTCCTCAGTTCAATTTCTTCAGTCTGTTTGTCTTCATCCTGAGTTATCCCGTGATTACGCTTCCTGTACTCTGTGCCTGTCTTCATTTCATCATGATGACTATGCTTGTATTCTATTGTGTTTACTTTTGAGTACTTATTCTGCTGCTAGTAGTTCTTCGCTAAGGAATTTCCCCACCAGCAAATTCCTCAGTGAAGAATTTCATAAAAATCGCCTATTCACCCCCCTCTAGTCAATATAACGCACTTTCAAAGAAACACTCTGAAAGTGCAACTATCCCTAGGTGGTTTTGGTAATTCATAACAACATATAGCTCATTGAGCTAATGCTATTCCAAGATGATTATTTCAGGAAAAGCTCAATGATTGGCATGGCATGGATAGGAAAGTGGAACCCTCAAAATGCTAAGGACAATGGATTGGCTCAAGCTCAAAAGCTCAAGACTCTTCATTTTATATTTTAGTGATCCAAGATCACATTGAGTCCATAGGAAAAGCCAATACTATTAAGGAAGGATGAGGTGTTGCTTAATGAGCCTCTTGCTTCATGTGCTTAGTGATATGCTCCAAAACCCTCAACTACTTTCCCATATCCACATTTGACCTAAACTCTAAGCCAAACTCGGTCCTACCGATTCTTCCTATCCGGCGCCACCGAGTTTCACTTGTCATTAGCCACTGCCAAACCCTAGCAATTCGGTCCTACAGATAAGGATCTCGGTCCCACCGAGATGGGGTTGCAAACTCTCTGTTTCCCTTTCGTAACTTTTCGCTCCCACCGAAAGAGCAAATCGGTCCCACCGAGATTGCAATGTAAACTCAGTGTTTCCCCTTTGTAACTTTTCGGTCTCACCGAGTTCCACTCGGTCCCACCGAAAGAGCAAATCGGTCCCACCGAGTCTGCCTGACCAACTCTCTGGTTAGCTAATTACCAAATTCGGTCTCACCGAGTTTGTGTAATCGGTCTCACCGAGATTACGTTATGCCCAAACCCTAACCGAATCGGTCCTACCGAGTTGCATGTCGGTCCCACCGAAAAATTCCTAACAGTAACTAGGTTTACATTTTCGGTCAGACCGAGTTTTATGATTCGGTCCCACCGAGATTGGAAAACTGTGTAACGGTTGGATTTTGTGTGGAGGCTATATATACCCCTCCACCTCTTTCTCATTCCAAGAGAGAGCCATCAGAACACACACACCATTCCAACTAATTTGTTCTGAGAGAGAACCACCTACTCATGTGTTGAGACCAAGACATTCCATTCCTATCATATGAATCTTGATATCTAGCCTTCCCAAGTTGCTTTCCACTCAAATCTTCTTTCCACCAAATCCAAATCCTATGAGAGAGAGTTGAGTGTTGGGGAGACTATCATTTGAAGCACAAGAGCAAGGAGTTCATTACCTACACACCATTTGTTACTTCTTGGAGAGTGGTGTCTCCTAGATTGGCTAGGTGTCACTTGGGAGCCTCCGACAAGATTGTGGAGTTGAACCAAGGAGTTTGTAAGGGCAAGGAGATCGCCTACTTCGTGAAGATCTACCGCTAGTGAGGCAAGTCCTTCGTGGGCGATGGCCACGGTGGGATAGACAAGGTTGCTTCTTCGTGGACCCTTCGTGGGTGGTTGCTTCTTCGTGGACCCTTCGTGGGTGGAGCCCTCCGTGGACTCGCGCAACCGTTGCCCTTGGGTGGAGCCCTGTGTGGACTCGCGCAACCGTTACCCTTCGTGGGTTGAAGTATCCATCAACGTGGATGTAGGATAGCACCACCTATCCGAATCACGGGAAAAACATCCGTGTCTCCAATAGCGTTTGAAATCTCCAAACCCTTCCCTTTATATTCTTGCAAGTTGCATGCTTTACTTTCCGCTGCCAATATACTCTTTGCATGCTTGCTTGAATAGTGTGATGATTACTTGACTTGTCCTAAAATAGCTAAAATCTGCCAAGAACTAAAATTGGAAAAGGTTAAGTTTTTATTTGGTCAAGTAGTCTAATCACCCACCTCTAGACATACTTTCGATCCTACAAGTGGTATCAGAGCTTTGATCTCCATTTGCTTGATCTTCATAGCTTTTGGTGGTCATAGCCTTGGTTTCACAACCTAGGAGAGTATGGCGTCTAGCGAGGGAAATTATCACCGTAGAGGTCCTTACTTTGATGGTACTAATTTTGCTAGTTGGAAGCATAAAATGAAAATGCATATTCTTGGACATAACCCCGCTGTTTGGGCTATTGTGTGTGTTGGCTTGCAAGGTGACTTCTTTGAAGGGAGAGAACCAAACCGTGAAGCTACCGCGGAAGAGTTGAAGATGTTGCAATACAATGCTCAAGCTTGTGATATTCTCTTCAACGGATTGTGCCCCGAAGAATTCAACAAAATCAGCCGCCTTGAGAATGCAAAGGAAATTTGGGATACTTTGATTGATATGCACGAAGGTACCGACTCCGTCAAGGAATCCAAGTTGGATGTGCTTCAAAGCCAACTTGACAAGTTCAAGATGAAGGATGGTGAAGGTGTCGCTGAAATGTACTCTAGGCTTGCTCTCATCACAAATGAGATTGCCGGCATAGGAAGTGAAGAGATGACCTATAAATTCATCATCAAGAAGATCCTAAGAGCCTTGGATGGAAAATATGATACCGTGTGCACATTGATCCAAATGATGCCCAATTACAAAGATCTCAAGCCAACGGAAGTGATTGGAAGAATTGTTGCTCATGAGATGTCACTTAAGGATAAAGAGGAACTTCACAACAAATCAAGTGGTGCCTATAAAGCCTCATGTGAAGCCCCTACATCATCAAGTGAGAAACAAGACTTCAATGAAGAATTGAGCTTAATGGTGAAGAACTTCAACAAGTTCTACAAGAATAGAAGCAAAGATAGAAGCTCCAAATCAAGGTCCTACAATGACAAAAGATCTTCTAGTCGAGAGCGAAACTGTTACAATTGTGGAAGACTCAGACACTATTCCAACGAGTGTACGGCTCCCTACAAGAGAAGAGAAGATTCTCCAAAAAGAAGAAGCAAAGGATCACCACCAAGAGAGAGAAGGAGTAGAGATGATCGTTATGAACGAAGATACTCACAGAGAAGCAAGGACTCGGAAAGGAAGGAAAAATCATCAAGGAGCTACACAAGACGAAGACATCAAGCTCATGTTGGTGAATGGGTATCCGGCTCCGACTCCGACAGCCACTCTCAGAGAAGTTATCACTCCGACTCCGAAGATACTCAAGATGAAGGTGTTGCCGGTCTAGCACTTGTGTCAACCAACTCCTACGACATATTTGACTCACCAAATGAAGGAATTGGAAGATGCTTCATGGCCAAAGGTCCTAAGGTAACACACCCCGAGTATGTTGATTTTAATAGTGATGAGGATGACTTGTTAGGAGATGATTTGATTGGTGACAACTCTAGTGATGAATACTATTATGAAAGACCAATTAATCATGCTAATCAAGATAAAACGAGTGACAATGATAAGGAGAAGATTGAGGCCCTAACTAAAGAACTAAAAACTCTTAAGTTAGCTCATGACACTATCTTCGAAGATCATCGAGAACTTTTAAGAGCTCATGAGAAGCTATGCTTTGAAAAGCTCAATCTTGAGCAAGAGCATGAGTTCTTAAAGGCAATCAATGATGATCTCCGCAAGAAAAGTTCTTCTTACATTGCCAAGCGTTTAATCTTATCCACTTACATTCCTCAAGTCAAGTCTAACAAGAAAGATTCTTCCGCTAGTAGTAACAATGATCATGCTAAATCCAATATTGTTGCTTCTAGTAGTTCTCTTGATTCCACTAATGATTCTCTTAGCCAAGTTACACTTGAGCAAGAAAATAGCTTATTGAAGGGAATTATAGAGAAAGGAGTGTACAAAAGCCTTGCCGGGAGTAAGCAATTCAAGGAAATTGTGCGCAAGCAAGGAATGCACCGGAAGAATCAAGGTGTTGGTTTTGAACGAAAGTTCAATGCCGATGGAGTTGAATGGGAAGAAGATCAATACCCCAAGACGAAGTTTGTCCCTCAACAAGAAAAGTTTTTCAAAGGGACACAAGCTCAAGATGATCTTCCACCACAAGACTACGAGCAAAAAGGCAAGGACAAGCTTCAAGAGGAAATTGATGCATTTGAAGAAGCTCCTAAGACCTTAGTCAAGTGGATTCCCAAGACTACTTCAAGTTCCACTTCATCAAGTACGACTACAACTCTAAGGATTCCCATCAAGATGATGTGGATCCAAAAGAAGAAGAACTAGAGAGTTCTTGAGGGTGACTCCGCCAACATACTTCACTCTTATCATTTTGGCAAGAACAAGTGCAATCAACTTCCACATCTTGCACTAGTTCAAGGAGTCACAAACCCTCTTGTTGGTAAGACAAGGGACAAGGTAACCTAAAGTTTTCATGGACATCATCTTTTGTGTGCATCACTCTATGTCTATGGATATCCTTGTTTGTTCCTTGTGGGACTAACCCATGTAGGTATTGAAAGTGCAATTCACTCAAAAGGATAGCTCCAAGAGATCTACATCAACATTGAGCATCCACATCTTCAATATCTACATGAAGTCATCATCGACAAAACCCAAGGTTAGTTCATCCCTCTTAGGGGGGATATCACATCTAGGGGGAGCTTTACTCTAAGTGAGCTAAAGCAACTCTAAAGATGTGAACAAAACAATGCTTTATGTAAAAGTGGTAACCCCACTTGAGCTTAAACGATGAGTATGACCTACGATCAAGTGTTCTCACTTGACTCCTAAGTCAATATACTCATATATAGATGACCTAGTCATCGCAAATTGCTTGATAGATGCTAGAATTGGTTGTGCATGCTTTGCCACATATTTCATTTGCCATCTTATTGTGTGAGCATGCTGATTGCATATTTTACTCATTCGAGGACATCCACTTGTTGCTTTGATTGTTTGGCTTTATCTTCTTTTGCCAAGTGGATGGACAAGAATGCCTAAGAACCTCCTCTAGCTATCTATGCTTTTCTCGTCTCAAACTCTATTCATGCTGCATCACAAAATTGATCAAGTCAGATTCGAACCACTCTGTGTGAGGAGCGCTCGGAGTCCCTGATTCGTCATAGACTTAAACTTCCAAAACCTCTTTATGAATCTCGGTCTGACCGATACTCCATTTCGGTCCTACCGAGTTCATTAAGTTGATCTAGGTTTTCGATCTCGGTGCAACCGATTTGAACTTTTCGGTCTCACCGAGTTGCAATAACTGCACACAGTTTTGCATCTCGGTGCCACCGAGTTGTTCCACTCGGTCACACCGACAGGGTCGGGCTATATATAGTGACGGGCAGAATTTTGGAAATTTCTCCGAAACCTCCTCGCCCGCGCGATAGCCTGCTCTGCCTTCGTGGTCTCCGGATCGTCTCCTCGCCGCTAGCAGCCTCCAGTCGCTGGTCTTCGCCGCCGTCAACGGAATTTCTGCCCCGCCATTGCCGCCGTAGCAAGTCCCCGCCGAACTAGGGTATGGACTTGATCTTTGTGCTATTCCTCAATCTGATTCCTAGCACATTGTGATCATGATGTTTCTGGCCATGTTTGATAAACTTCTATCCAGTCAAAACGCTCATAGATTAGGTTTAATTCGAAAATTTTAGGGTTAGGTTTCCGCCGAAACCATCTCGGACCCACCGAGTTGAAAAACTCGGTCCCACCGATCTGGCTTTTGCCATTGCACAAGTTAAACTCGGTCTGACCGAGAATAACTTATCGGTGCGACCGATTTTGGAATTCTGTGAAACCCTAGAAGTCTCGGTGCCACCGAACTGTGACTCGGTCTGACCGAGTTCACCAGTTCTGGTGCCAAAACTGCTTCGGTGTCACCGAGTTTGAAAATCGGTAGATCCGAGATGCTTTCTGTGGAAAACTAAAACTAAGTTTTTGAGTTAATCTTTTGCAAAAATCTCTGCTTTTTGTGATGCTCATCCAATCGATCTCTTCTATAGTCTATTCACAGGGTCAGCAGTCAGTTTGCAACATGTCTGATCAAAGTGACAGCCAGAACCTCTCAGAGCAGCAAGTTGTGATGAGTGAGGGCACTAGCCCCTCAAGTTCTTCTGATGATGGCAGCAGGAGCACACCCAGCAATCTGCCTAAGGCTGCCACACGTCAAAGGAAGAAGAGAACGTCTGATTCTGAGGATGAAGACTATGTGGCAGAGGAAGAGGCCACTTCCAAGAGAGTTGAGCCAGCTCAAGGCTCAAAGCCAGGCCTGAAAATCAAGAGGCCAGCAGGCAGGCAGCCAATGTCAAAGGCTAGAGCCTCAACTGAGAAGCCTGCACCTGCTCCCATTGAGCCCATTGCTGCTGAGGGTAAGAAGAGGAAAGAGAGAGTAAAGAAGACTGTAGCCAAAGTGCTTGGGAGAGCCTCCATCATGGTAGAAGAGGAGGAGGAAGAAGAGGTTGCTGCACCATCACCCAAGGCAGCCAAACTTATGGGAGATGCCATAAGGTCAGGGGGAGCTGCATCCAAGCCCAAGGAAGCTCCTAAGGCTGCATCTAAGCCTAAGACAGCTCCAAAGAGAAACACAAGGAGTATACCTGCTGCAGAAAAGAACAAGGCCCCAGTGCCTGAAGCTATTGAAGAAGAGGAAGAGAGTATCCTTCGGAAGCTCAAGCCCAAGATCCCAGACCACAACGATGCTCATCCTGTGGCTGAGGACATGAAGCTCAGGAGAGACTCAGGGCTCAGGAAATGGAGAGAAGCAGATCCATATGCTTCTAGGAGAAGGACTGCCGTGGACTACAGATTTCACACAAAGGAGCAACAAGATTTTTATGAGACTATTTTGCTTGACAAGAAGCCAATCGTTTGTGACATGAGATGGGTCGACTGGACATACATCAAGGAGAATGAAGAGCACTACCCAGGAGTTCAGGACAGCTTCAGAGCGTGTGGAGTAGAGGACTTTGTTGGGCAGAAGCTCACAAAGTGGAACGAGGAACTCATCATGCAGTTCTACTCCACAGCTCACTTTTATCCGGATGGAAGGATTACATGGATGTCAGAGGGTACAAGGTACCAATCTACAGTGGCTGAGTGGGCACAGATCATCAATGCCCCAGAAGAGCAAGATGAGGACTTGGATATCTATGCCAAGAAAAAGATGGACCATAACTCCATGTCCAACATGTATAAGGAAATTCCCAATGAAGCTCTTGACACATTCAAGTTTGGCTCAGTGCACTATCTGCTCTCAGGATTGCCTACTATCAATTGGATACTAAGGCACACTCTGTTGCCTAAGTCTGGAGATCACAAGATGATCAGAGGTCACGCGAGCAACCTGCTTCATGTCTTTGACGTGCCTCAGAAATTCAAGGTCATGAGTCTCATTGTGGAAACCATTAAGAGGACAGCTGCAGATCAGAAGAGGAGCTGTGGATATGCCCCTCAGATTCAGGAGCTCATCAACTCCAAGATGGGCACGGGCGTATATTTGTTGGATAAGGAACACCTGCCCATCCGTCCAGATTTCAAGGACAATGAAGTTGTGATGACAGAGAATGAGCCATCGTCTGCACAAGCATATGCAAAGAAGGAGAAGGCGAAGAAGGAAAAAGCTGCCAGGATGCCTACTCAAGAGGAGGCATCTGACTATTTCTTGAAGACCAAGCAAGAGCAGCTCAGTTACTTGATTGCATCCACGCTGAGAATTGAGCAAAGTCTAGCCAACCTCACTAAGAATCAACAGAGCCTAGAAAGGATTATGGAACAGAAGTTCTATGACTTGGATGTCAAGGTAACGGAAGTTTAGTCTGTAGTGGAGCAGCTTCAGGAGGACATGAATGAGAGGAGAGGCAGGACCACGACTCATGCTTTTTCTAGAGTGCCACGAGGTCCGAGGTCGTCTGCACTGCCAGTTGCTGACACCAGAGCTACAACGTCTACACCAGCCATAGCCTCAGCTCCAGTGTCTACTTCAGCTCCAACTCCAGCGACTACTTCAACATCTACAGAAGCCTTCGTCCTTGGAGTGATCCGGACTCCACCACCACCTGAAGATCAAGCCTGAGCGTCGATCTAGTGCTATGCATTTTCTAGGAACTTTTTGGTAACTTGTTGCCAAAGGGGGAGAAGATGTATAGATCATAGGCTTCGAGAGAGAGAGTGTTGCTTTTCTCTCTTGTTTTATTTGGTGGTTTTTCGAACATTTTCTGCTTTTGAGTGCTTGATACTATGTCTTTATGTTTGTGAGACATCGATGATCATGTGTTTGATCATAAGCTACACTTAATGTTTGCTTAATGCTTGCTTAAATATCATCATTATATTTATCATTTGTGATCATTCACTATTCTTGGTGATGAGTGCATGTATTTCATTCCTATCATTTTGAGCGCTCCACCAAGATGTATGTGACATGAAAGAGTAACCCATGACTCTAACTCATTGTGCATTTGCAGTCCAAAGCAAATCTTAAATATGCACAAATTTAGGGGGAGCTCTTACTTATCACATACTTCTCAAAGCGACGATATATTTCATGCTTATTATCATTTCTCGAAGCTTTGATCTATATGTTGTCATCAATTACCAAAAAGGGGGAGATTGAAAGTGCAACTATCCCTAGGTGGTTTTGGTAATTCATAACAACATATAGCTCATTGAGCTAATGCTATTCCAAGATGATTATTTCAGGAAAAGCTCAATGATTGGCATGGCATGGATAGGAAAGTGGAACCCTCAAAATGCTAAGGACAATGGATTGGCTCAAGCTCAAAAGCTCAAGACTCTTCATTTTATATTTTAGTGATCCAAGATCACATTGAGTCCATAGGAAAATCCAATACTATTAAGGAGGGATGAGGTGTTGCTTAATGAGCCTCTTGCTTCATGTGCTTAGTGATATGCTCCAAAACCCTCAACTACTTTACCATATCCACATTTGACCTAAACTCTAAGCCAAACTCGGTCCTACCGATTCTTCCTATCCGGCGCCACCGAGTTTCACTTGTCATTAGCCACTGCCAAACCCTAGCAATTCGGTCCTACCGATAAGGATCTCGGTCCCACCGAGATGGGGTTGCAAACTCTCTGTTTCCCTTTCGTAACTTTTCGCTCCCACCGAAAAAGCGAATCGGTCCCACCGAGATTGCAATGTAAACTCAGTATTTCCCCTTTGTAACTTTTCGGTCTCACCGAGTTCCACTCGGTCTCATCAAAAGAGCAAATCGGTCCCACCGAGTCTGCCTGACCAACTCTCTGGTTAGCTAATTACCAAATTCGGTCTCACCGAGTTTGTGTAATCTGTCTCACCGAGATTACGTTATACCCAAACCCTAACCGAATCGGTCCTACCGAGTTGCATGTCGGTCCCACCGAAATTCCTAACGGTCACTAGGTTTACATTTTCGGTCAGACCGAGTTTTATGATTCGGTCCCACCGAGATTGGAAAACTGTGTAATGGTTGGATTTTGTGTGGAGGCTATATATACCCCTCCACCTCTTTCTCATTCCAAGAGAGAGCCATCAGAACACACACACCATTCCAACTCATTTGTTCTGAGAGAGAACCACCTACTCATGTGTTGAGACCAAGACATTCCATTCCTATCATATGAATCTTGATCTCTAGCCTTCCCAAGTTGCTTTCCACTCAAATCTTCTTTCCACCAAATCCAAATCCTATGAGAGAGAGTTGAGTGTTGGGGAGACTATCATTTGAAGCACAAGAGCAAGGAGTTCATTACCTACACACCATTTGTTACTTCTTGGAGAGTGGTGTCTCCTAGATTGGCTAGGTGTCACTTGGGAGCCTCCGACAAGATTCTGGAGTTGAACCAAGGAGTTTGTAAGGGCAAGGAGATCGCCTACTTCGTGAAGATCTACCTCTAGTGAGGCAAGTCCTTCGTGGGCGATGGCCATGGTGGGATAGACAAGGTTGCTTCTTCGTGGACCCTTTGTGGGTGGTTGCTTCTTCGTGGACCCTTCGTGGGTGGAGCCCTCCGTGGACTCGCGCAACCGTTGCCCTTGGGTGGAGCCCTGTGTGGACTCGCGCAACCGTTACCCTTCGTGGGTTGAAGTCTCCATCAACGTGGATGTAGGATAGCACCACCTATCCGAACCACGAGAAAAACATCCGTGTCTCCAATAGCGTTTGAAATCTCCAAACCCTTCCCTTTATATTCTTGCAAGTTGCATGCTTTACTTTCCGCTGCCAATATACTCTTTGCATGCTTGCTTGAATAGTGTGATGATTACTTGACTTGTCCTAAAATAGCTAAAATCTGCCAAGAACTAAAATTTGGAAAAGGTTAAGTTTTTATTTGGTCAAGTAGTCTAATCACCCCCCTCTAGACATACTTTCGATCCTACACACTCTTATTAGCAAACAATTTCATAAGTTCATCCATCTTTCCACTCAAAACATTAATCTCTTCTATCGCATGAACCTTTTTACTAGTAGATCTTTCTGTGTGCCATTGAGAATAATTGACAATAATATTATCTAGGAGTTTAGTAGCTTCTCCTAAAGTGATTTCCATAAAAGAGCCTCCCGCGGCCGAATCTAAAAGATTTCTAGAAGCAAAATTCAATCCAGCATAAAAAATTTGTTTAATCATCCATAAATTCAAACCATGTGTAGGGCAGTTACGTATCATTAATTTCATCCCCTCCCAAGCTTGTGCAACATGCTCATGATCAAGTTGCTTAAAATTCATAATATTTTTTCTAAGAGAGATGATCTTAGCGGGAGGAAAATACTTAGAGATAAAAGCATCTTTGCACTTATTCCATGAATCAATATTATTTTTAGAAAAAGACGAAAACCAAGCTTTAGCACGATCTCTAAGTGAAAACGGAAATAGCTTCAATTTAACAATATCATTGTCCACATCTTTTTTCTTTTGCATATCACATAAATCAACAAAACTATTTAGATGGGTAGCAGCATCTTCACTAGGAAGGCCAGCAAATTGATCTTTCATGACAAGATTCGGCAAAGCAGTATTAATTTCACAATATTCAGCATCGGTAAAAGGAGCAATCGGAGTGCTAATAAAATCATTATTTTTGGTATTGGAAAAGTCACACAATTTAGTATTATCCTGAGCCATCATGACAAACAATCAATCCAACACACAAGCAAACAAGAGGCAAGCGAAAAGAGATGGGTGGAAAAAGAAGGGCGAATAAAACGGAAAAGGGGCGGATAAAACGGCAAGGGTAAAGTGGGGGAGAGGAAAACGAGAGGCAAATGGCAAATAATGTAATGCGAGGGAGAAGAGTTTGTGATGGGTACTTGGTATGTCTTGACTTGTGCGTAGATCTCCCCGACAACGGCGCCCGAAATCCTTCTTGCTACCTCTTGAGTATGCATTGGTTTTCCCTTGAAGAGGAAAGGGTGATGCAGCAAAGTAGCGTAAGTATTTCCCTCAGTTTTTGAGAACCAAGGTATCAATCCAGTAGGAGACTACACGCAAGTCCCTCGTACCTGCACAAACAATCAAGAACCTTGCAACCAACGCGATAAAGGGGTTGCCAGTCCCTTCACAGCCACTTGCAAAAGTGAGATCTGATAAAGATAATAAGATACATATTTTTGGTATTTTTGTTGTATAGATTGAAAAGTAAAGATTACAAAATAAACGGCGACAAAAATAACTAGTTGACGGGTGAATAATATAATGGAGAATAGACCCGGGGGCCATAGGGTTCACTAGTGGCTTCTCTCATGATAGCATAATCTACTGTGGGTGAACAAATTATTGTCGAGCAATTGATAGAAAAGCGAATAGTTATGAGAATATCCAGGCATGATCATGTATATAGGCATCACATCCGTGAAAAGTAGACCAAAATGATTCTGCATCTACTACTATTACTCCACACATCGACTGCTATCCAGCATGCATCTAGAGTATTAAGTTCATAAGAACAGAGTAACGCATTAGGCAAGATGACATGATGTAGAGGGATAAACTCAAGCAATATGATATAAACCCCATCTTTTTATACTCGATGGCAACAATACAATATGTGCCTTGCTGCCCCTGCTGTCACTGGGAAAGGACACCGCAAGATTGAACCCAAAGCTAAGCACTTCTCCCATTGCAAGAAAGATCAATCTAGTAGGCCAAACCAAACTGATAATTCAAAGAGACTTACAAAGATATTTAAATCATGCATATAAGAATTCAGAAGAAACAAATATTGTTCATAGATAATCTTGGTCATAAACCCACAATTCATCGGATCTTGACAAACACACCGCAAAAATAATTACATCGAATAGATCTCCAAGAGAATCGAGGAGAACTTTGTATTGAGATCCAAAGAGAGAGAACAAGCCATCTAGCTAATAACTATGGACTCAAAGGTCTGTGGTAAACTACTCACACATCATCGGAGAGGCTATGGTGTTGATGTAGAAAGCCTCCGTGATCGATTCCCCCTCCGGCGGAGCGCCAGAAAAGGCCCCAAGATGGGATCTCACATGTACAGAAGGTTGCAGCAGTGGAAATAGGGTTTCGTGGTGCTCCTGGATGTTTTCAGGGTATATGGGTATATATAGGAGGAATAAGTAGGTTGATGGAGCTGTGAGGGGCCCATGAGGGTGCGGGGCGCACCCTCCTGCCTCGTGGCCTCCTCGCTTCTTTCTTGACGTCCACTCCAAGTCTCCTGGATTACGTTTGTTCCAAAAATGATCCTCGCGAAGGTTTCATTCCGTTTGGATTCCGTTTGATATTCCTTTTCTGCGAAACAATGAAATAGGAAAAAAACAGCAATTTGCAGTGGGCCTTTGGTTAATAGGTTACTCCCAAAAGTAATATAAAAGTGCATAATAAAGCCCATTAAACATCCAAAATAGATAATATAATAGCATGGAACAATCAAAAATTATAGATACATTGGAGACGTGTCAATCACCGGCCCCTCCACCAAATAAGTGCCGGCCTAAGCCATGGTGCACGCAGTATAGCTAGGACCTCAAGGAGCATTTGGCAGCGGAGAAGCAAATCGCGGCCGCACGCGCGGATGAGGTCGCGATGGCTGCCATTCGTGCCGACCCCCAGATCTTGAAGGAGCACCTTGCCATTTGCTAGCTACGCTGGTTATGCATGCTCGGTTTACCCATTGCGTGTGCTGCTCCTGCCTTTCCTTCACAAATTCTAGTGAATTGTGCTATCTAATTTTACCATGCAATCTGTTGCTCTAGTGTATATGTTCTATATGTCGTGCAGTGTGGTGCTCACTTATTAACTGTTTTGTTAATTAGTTGTCCTCTTCGGTTAACTGTTTGGTTCAATTCTGCAAATGTGATGTTTAGTTCTTCAGGCTGCAATTTTGTATTGTCTTCCATGTGAGAAATAAATCGAATTTATCTTTACAAAATTGTGGGTGCATTCTGTTATTGTATACCATGTGAAGAATAAATTGAATTTGCCTGTAGTAAATACATGAGAAACAAATACAATTGCTATAATTGGCTGTAGTTAACTGTTTGGTTAACTGTCTGATCTTCTATTAGGAGTATGTTATATTGTGCAATGTGGTGCTCGCTTAATGTTTGGTTCATTTGTTGTGGTGTTTAGTTAACTACTTGGTTCAATGTTATATTGTGCAATGTGGTGCTCAGTTAATGTTTGGTTCATCTGTTGTGGTGTTTAGTTAACTGCTTGGTTCAATTCTACAATGCGATGTCCAATTGTTGTGGGTAGAATTTTGTATTGTTGTGCATGTGAGGAATAAATCGAATTTGGCTGCACTTAATAAATGAGAAACATATACAAGTGCTATATTTCCTAGTTCTTAATCATGCTTGGTTTGGATAAATGGGCTTTCCCTGTGGCTTGAATTAATCCGATGAATCTGCAATGTGATTATTTTTCATCAACATATTTTACTGATAGCATGCGAACCCTTACTTAACCTGATGACTAACTAATTTATATGTGTTGCAGGGAAGCAATGGGAAACACTATGGTTTACAATCGAGGTTAGCATGTGCATGGTCCGTTGTCTAATAGCACATTATTGTGCAATTGCAGGAACCATTCTAATATTTAGGTTTTTAACAATTTGGTCTTGCACATGTAGGTCCCGCTGTCGGAGGTTTTGACCCACTGTTCGACCATTTTTGCATATGGGGAAATGAGTTCTCCATGAATATCAGTCAAGTCAAGAAACTCAGAAAGATTGTTAGGATAAAGAAATTAGCAACAAAAAACAACAAGATCTTTGTCTGCACAATGAAGAAGACATCAGTTCACTACATGATGGTACCAACTATTATACCTTGCCTTTTTATTCCTTTGCCCCATTTCCAATATAGAGAAGATATTTATGCACATCTTGTTTTTAGGCCTTTCCAAAGCAGTTCACTGATGATTACCTCTCAAACCACCTGTATGGTCAAGAGGCGAGGAAGGTATTCATACAACACCCACGTTTCAATATTGAACTGTTCCTCAAGAGGAAGAAGGATGGATGGTCAATCATCCACATGCACTGGCCTAAAGTTACAAAGACCTTCAACATCAATGAAGGCTCAATATTTGCCTTCTGCTTCAGCAGTTTTCCAGATGAGATACATCTGTCTATGTACCGTCTATGATGCTAATTTCGAATGGTTATAGATGTTGCATGTGAAACTTCGTCCTGGTGTAGTTGTGTAATGGGGTAGCTGAGTGCTGAAGCTATATGATGTTGTACTCTGATGTATTTCAATTATGAAAATGAAATATATTGTGTGCTTAATATGAACTGTCAATTAGATTAATAAATGGATTATGAATAATCAGATAATTAGCCTGCTAGTGGCGAATTAGCCTGCTAATTGGGTTTTGCTATTGCAAACGGTTGTTAAAAAAATACCGTGGGCGATGACCTCAGGCAACGCACAGAGTTTCTAGGAATAAACCATGTTGGATCAATGAACAATCACACATGACTTTCTCTTGAAAACTATTTGCGTTAGGCCACCTTGCGCAAACGTTTACCACATGAAAACTGTGTGTGATGGACAACCTTTGCCACACAGTTTCTTCCACGGACCGTGTGTGATATATTCAATAATGCAAGCAATTTAACGGGAAAAATTGTGTGTGATGTACCTGTGAACGGAAATGTTTTCCTTCTAGCGACTGTGTGGGATGTACATACGAACAGAAACATTTAGCGGGGACTGACTGTGTGGGATGTACTTGCGACCGGAAACAATTTCATCGTATAATTGTATTTTCTTTAGCTCTACTTTACATATTTCCGTATTTGAGCACTCGCCGGTCGCACACGACCTCATTTTGCCGAACGTGTGTGCCAGGAGGGCATATCCCCGACGATTTCTGGGTCGTATGGGAAGGACCTCCCTATCGCCCACACTCACTTGGCTACAGTTCCAGATGCCGTCGTGGAAAGGGGTTTTAAACTGTTTGTTTAGGAGCTTGCTGTACTAGTGGAAGCAGAGGTTGTCATGCGCTTTTATGGTTGGATGTATAAAATCTTAGTGGAATAGAACGTCACTTTACATTGCCGCTTGTGATAAGGACCTTTATTATGCAGTCCGTCGCTTTTATTTCTTCCATATCACAAGTTCGTATAAAGCTTATTTTCTTCACGCTAATAGATCATACATATTTAGAGAGCATTTTTTATTGCTTGCACCGATGACAACTTACTTGAAGGATCTTACTCAATCCATAGGTAGGTATGGTGGACTCTCATGGAAAAACTAGGTTTAGGTATGTTTGGAAGCACAAGTAGTATCCCTACTTGGTGCAAAGAATTTGGCTAGCATGAGAGGGAAAGGCAAGCTCAACAGGTTGGATGATCCATGATAATATAACTACTATTCGGATATAAGACAACATAACCTATTATGTTGTCTTCCTTGTCCAACATCAACTTTTTAGCATTTCATATTTTAATGAGTGCTCACAATTACATACAAGATAGTATATTTATACGTGAAGCCTCTCTTTCTTTATTACTTCCTATTAATTGCAACAATGACCAAAACTATGTTTGTCAACTCTCAACAACTTTTATTCATCACTCTTTATATGTGAAGTCATTACTCTCCATAAGATCAATATATGATCTTTTTATTTCTTTTTATTCTTTATCAACAACTTTTATTTCATCATACTCTCAACAACTTTTTATTTCATCGTACTCTCAACAACTTTTTATTTCTTTATTTAATACCCTCAAGATCATAGCAAGAAAGCAAAGCCCTTAACTCAAAACTACTCTTTATTATATATCTCACGGTCTCAATTACATAGATAGAGCATAAAGCAAAACTCAAAGCTATATCATACTAAAACTTTATTCTACTAGATCAAGATATAAACAAAAGGATCAGACTAAGAAAAACAATAAAGATAAAGGTGTGATGGTGAGATGATACCGGAGCACTCCCCCAAGCTTGGCAGTTTCCAAGGGGAGTGCCCATACCCGTGTAATTAGATCTCTTTCTTCGGAGGTAGTGATGAAGGAGTTGTTGATGAAGGAGTTGTTGATGAAGTAGTGTCACACATCGAGCGTAGGGGATTCTCCAATTTGCGAATGATGCCCTTGAGTGCGGTGATGTATTCTTGCAACAGAATATTTTCACGAGTGAGATACTTGTTTTGCACATGAACTATTTCAATGATCTTGAAAGCTTCAATTTCAGTAGGAGTAAGATAATCGTAGTGAGGTTGAAGGATGTCTTCTTCTTCGGCTGCCGAAACTTGATCTTCCGCGGCCTTCTTGATTTTATCATCCTCGTTGGTTGCCCCGAGTTCTTCTCGCTTCATCTCTATCTTCATCAGCCACACATCGTGATAACCCACTAGTATAGGGGGTTGTGACAGTTTTCGAGGGTAGAGTATTCAACCCAAATTTATAGATTCGACACAAGGGGAGCCAAAGAATATTTGTAGGTATTAGTAGCTGAGTTGTTAATTCAACCACACCTGGAGATTAATTATCTGCAGCAACTTGATCAGTAGCAAAGTAATATGATAGTTTTGATAGTAGTGATAGTACCAAAGGTAACGGTAACAGTGATAACAATAGTTTTGTATCAAGTGCAACGGTAACGAAAGCAGTGGTAACTTAGTAAGAACAACATAAGATAAATTCGTAGGCATTGGGTCGGTGACTTGTTGGATGGTATTCATCATGAGACAGTTATAACCTAGGGCGATACGGCACTAGCTCCAGTTCATCAATATAATGTAGTCATGTATTCCGTAAATAGTCATATGTGCTTATGGAAAGAACTTGCATGACATCTTTTGTCCTACCCTCCCGTGGAAGCGGGGTCCTACTGGAACCTAAGGGATATTAAGGCCTCCTTTTAATATAAAATCGGAACAAAGCATTAACACATGATGAATACATGAACTCCTCAAACTACGGTCATCACCGGGAGTGGTCCCGACTATTGTCACTCCGGGGTTGCCGGATCATAACACGTAGTAGGTGACTATAACTTGCAAGATCGGATCTAGAACATGGATATAATGGTGATAACATAAACGGTTCAGATCTGAAATCATGGCACGTGGGCCCAAAGTGACAGACATTAAGCATGGCAAAGTCATAGAAACATCAATCTTAGAACATAGTGGATACTAGGGATCAAGCCCTAGAAAAACTAACTCGATTACATGATGAATCTCATCCAACTCCTCACCGACTAGCGAGCCTACGAAGGAATTACTCACTCCCGGTGAGGAGCATCATGGAATTGGCGATGGAGAAGGGTTGGTAATGACGAAGAACGAAGATCCCCCTCTCTGGAGCCCCAATGGACTCCAGATCTGGCCTCCCGATGAAGAACAGGAGGTGATGGCGGCTCCATCTCGTGGATCACGATAATTCTTTCTCCCTATTTTTTTTGGAAAAATAGGATTTTATAGCATAGGTTTCAGGGTCTACGGGGCCACCAAGTGGGGGCAACCCACCTGGGCGCGCCACGAGGGGGGCGCCCTGGTGGGTTGTGCCCACCCAGGTGCCCCCCTCCGGTGGATCTTGGCTCCAAAAATTCTCTTTATTGATATAAAATTCCTCGCAAAGTTTCGTTCCATTCTGAGAACTTTTATTTCTGCACCAAAACAACACCATGGTAGTTTTGTTGAAAACAGTGTCAGTCCGGGGTTAGTTTCATTCAAATCATGCAAATTAGAGTCCAAAACAAGAGGAAGAGTGAAAAGTAGATACGTTGGAGACGTATCAACTCCCCCAAGATTAAACCTTTGCTTATCGTCAAGCATTTCAGTTGATAAACTGAAAGTGAAAAACAAAAACTTTTACGAACTCTTTTGCCCACCCAGGTTTTCAGCTAACATTATAACTAACAATGCCGACAATAACTCATAAAATTATATTAACTCATATCAATAACATAATCAGCTGGCGAGCAATAATAAGAGATCTCAAACAACAACACATTGCCAAAACAACCATAATATAATATGACAATAGTGGTATCTCGCTAGCCCTTTCTGAGACCACAAAACATAAATGCAGAGCACCTCCAAAGTTCAAGCAGCGACTAAACATTGTAATTCATGGTAGAAAAGATCCAGTCATGATGCACCCAACATTAGCTACACACAATGCATAAGGCATGACAGCAGTGCTCTCAAGTTCTGGCGCTTGTTTTAGAAGGTGATGACACAACATAAAAGTAAATAGATACTCCCTTCGCAGAGGGAAGCAGTGATTTGCAGAGGTGCCAGAGCTCAAGTTTTAAAATAGAGGTAAATGTTATTTTTGAGACATGCACTCTTCTCATTTACTTCACGACTATCAGTTATCAATATCTTACATGCTAAGCACGCTAGTGGCGGTTCGCAAGCGATAAAAGTAAAGGTTTTGACTCCATTGGGAGTTTTTGTTTGATTATTTGTAAGCTTTTTCTATTTGCAGTTTGGGACTGGGCATCCCTATTACCGCCATTTTCTCGTGCGGTGGCGTGTGAATAAACACTCGACCTGAGAATAACCCGCTTAGCATGGAAGATACCAACCACCTCCTGTCGTTCCATGAACGATCCAGGCACACAAAAAGGATATTTATTAGAAGTTTTTAGAGGTGGCACATGCAAATTTACTTAGCACGGCAGGGTAATACCACATATAGGTAGGTATGGTGGACTCATCTGGAATAACTTGGGTTCAAGGTTTTTGATGTACAAGCAGAATTCCCACTTAGTACAGGTGAAGGCTAGCAATTAGGTTGAGAAGCGGCCAGCTAGAGAGCAACAACGGTCATGAACATGCATTATGCATAAGTAACATTGGACACTAGCATGAGTAGGATATGAACACCATGAACACAAATATCATAGAGGCTATGTTGGTTTTGATTCAACTGCATACATGAACGTGTGCCAAGTCAAGCCACTCGAACAATTAGAGGAGGATACCATATCATCTTACTACATCACAATCATTTTAATGCAATGTTGATATCCAAGATAAATCATTATCCACTCCTAGCTACTTATGCATGGCATGATAAACTATAATATCTAATTTTCATTGCAAACATGTTTAATCACAATGAGCTGAATCATGGATACTAGGTTAAACATATTTACACAAACAGAACAAGTCGAGTTCATACCCATTTCTCTCTGCCATGGCCAGTTCATCGAATATCGTCATTATTGCCTTTCACTTGCACGACCGAACGATATGAAAGTAATAATATTGCAAGAGTGCCATGGACTAAGCTGGAATCTACAAACATTTTATTAAATAGGAGATGACAAGGTAAAATGGGCTCTTTATTAGATCAACAGTTATTCATATGAGAGCCACTCAACATTTTCATCGTGGTCTTCGCCTCGGTACAACTCGAATACAAAGAAATGAAATTTAGAGAAACACACTGAAATATTTTTGGAGTTTTTGGTTATCTTGAACAAGCAAATAAAAGGGAAAAGCAAAAACGAGAAAACAATTTACACGGGAAAGCTCCCAACAAGCAAAAGAAGAACAAGGAAATATTTTTGGGTTTTCTTTTTAGTGCTACAACTAAGCATGCAAAGAAAGTAAATTAACTACAACTATTTTTTTGGTTCTTCTAAGGTTTTTCAAACACAGAAAAAGAAAGCAAGAAAATAAAATTAAGCATGGATGATACAATGAAAAAGTGTAAACAACGACAAATAGAATGAGATGTGTGAACATAAATGTAATGTCGGTGAGAAACATGTACTCCCCCAAGCTTAGGATTTTGGCCTAGTTTGGTAACAGGTCAGTAGCCCGGATAGTAGTTGGGGTGCTGAGGAGCGGGCATCCATGCATCCCATTGCCGAGGATCCTCTGCTACAGCCTGATCGTTCTGGTAGGCGATGATGTCCGTAGGCATAATCCTATATCCGCCCCTGGCAACAGGATCAAACAAAGTAGGAGCAGGCAATGGAATAATATCAAGAGTCTTCACACTAAAAACCAGTTTATATGGAACAGGGATGTTAGGAGATTCGATATCAGTAATATGGTGGTGATCCATGGTCGCGCGATCTAGGTAAACCTTGGTCAAAGAGTAATTATGAAGGCGTATCTCAACATTAAAGTGAGCCGCCAAACGAGTAGCGAAAATCCCACCATGTAGTTTACCCTTGGACTTATTAACGTGGAGGCGACGTGCTACAATAGCTCCCAAGCTATAAGTGTTGTCGCCCTCTAGTGCACGATGTAACACAGCAAAGTCTGGTGCGCTCAGTGCACCTACCTTTTCTAGCAAGCAAATACTTAGCAACAAATAAGGCAAAATAATGTAAGGCAGGAAAGTGTATGCTAGTGGCAGTGACGGCCGACACCCCTCTCTCATCTCCCACTGTCAAGGTACGATAAAAGGCCTCAAAATCTGCCGGCCTAGGCTCAACTAAACTCCTGTTACAAGGGATCCTGCTGTGACGCCCCCGATTCAATCGTACACTAATCATACACGTAAACATGTACGATCAAGATCAGGGACTATTGGGAAGATATCAAAACACAACTCTACAAATAAAAATAAGTCATAGAAGCATCATATTACAAGCGAGGGGCCTCGAGGGCTCGAATACAAGTGCTCGATCATAGACGAGTCAGCGGAAGCAACAATATCTGAGTACAGACATAAGTTAAACAAGTTTGCCTTAAGAAGGCTAGCAGAAACTAGGATACAGATCGAAAGAGGCGCAGGCCTCCTGCCTGGGATCCTCCTAAACTACTCCTCCTCGTCGTCAGCGAGCTGCACGTAGTAGTAGGCACCTCCCGAGTAGTAGTAGTCGTCATCGACAGTGGCGTCTGGCTCCTGCACTCCAACGCCTGGTCGCAGCAATCGGGTATAGAAAGGGGCAAAAGAGGGAGCAAAGCAACTGTGAGTACTCATCCAAAGTACTCGCAAGCAAGGAGCTACACTACATATGTATGCATTGGTATCAAATGGAATGAGGGTATCATATGTGGAATGAACTGCAGAATGCCGGAGTAAGAGGGGGATAGCTAGTCCTTATCGAAAACTACGCTTCTGGCCACCTCCATCTTGCAGCATGTAGAAGAGAGTAGATGATAAGTTCACCAAGTAGCATCGTGTAGCATAATCCTAACTGATGATCCTCCCCTCGTTGCCCTGTGAGAGAGCGATCACCGATTGTATCTGGCACTTGGAAGGATGTGTTTTATTAAGTATCTGGCTCTAGTCGTCATAAGGTCAAGGTACAACTCCAAGTCGTCCTGTTACCGAAGATCACGGCTATTCGAATAGATTAACTTCCCTGCAGGGGTGCACCACATTTCCCAACACGCTCGATCCCCTTTGTCCGGACACACTTTTCTGGGTCATGCCCGGCCTCAGAAGATCAACATGTCGCAGCCCTACCTAGGCACAACAAAGAGGTCAGCACGCCGGTCTAAATCCTATGGCACAGGGGTTTGGGCCCATCGCCCATTGCACACATGCACATTGCGAACGCGGCCGGCGAGCAGACCTAGCCTCCCTTATACAAGATCAGGCATTCCAGTACAACCCGGCGCGCGCCGCTCAGTCACTGACGTCACGAAGGCTTCGGCTGATACCACGACGTCGAGTGCCCATAATTGTTCCCGCATAGTTGGGTAGTGCATATAGGCCAGTAGCCAGACTCATATCAAATACCAAGATCTTGTTAAGTGTGTTATTTTGAAATAACCACGGACGCCGACCAGGGCCAGGCCCATCTCTCTCCTAGGTGGTCTCAACCTACCATGTCGCTCCGCCACAAAGATCCACTCAGAGGGCCGTCGGGAGAAACCTCTTTTCGGACCCAATCTGTGAATCACTTGCGGGTACTCTTCGAGCCGACCCGTCTTTAGTCACCACAAGTATCATATATTATGTGTTGGAAATATGCCCTAGAGGCAATAATAAAATGATTATTATTATATTTCCTTGTTCATGATAATTGTCTATTATTCATGCTATAATTGTGTTATCCGGAAATCATAATACATGTGTGAATACATAGACCATAACATGTCCCTAGTGAGCCTCTAGTTAACAAGCTTGTTGATCAATAGATAGTCATGGTTTCCTGACTATGGACATTGGATGTCATTGATAACGGGATCACATCATTAGGAGAATGATGTGATGGACAAGAACCAATCCTAAGCATAGCACAAGATCGTGTAGTTCGTTTGCTAGAGCTTTTCCAATGTCAAGTATCATTTCCTTACACCATGAGATCGTGTAAATCCCGGATGCCGTAGGAGTGCTTTGGGTGTACCAAACGTCACAACGTAACTGGGTGACTATAAAGGTATACTACAGGTATCCCCGAAAGTATCTGTTGGGTTGACACGGATCGAGACTGGGATTTGTCACTCCGTATGATGGAGAGGTATCTCTGGGCCCACTCGGTAATGCATCATCACAATGAGCTCAATGTGACCAAGTTTTTGGTCACAGGATCATGGATTACGGTACGAGTAAAGTGACTTGCCGATAACGAGATTGAATGAGGTATTGAGATACCGACGATCGAATCTCGGGCAAGTAACATACTGATTAACAAAGGGAATTGAATACGGGATTGATTGAATCCTCGACATCGTGGTTCATCCAATGAGATCATTGTGGAACATGTGGGAGCCAACATGGGTATCCAGATCCTGCTGTTGGTTATTGACCGGAGAGTCGTCTAGGTCATGTCTGCATGTCTCCCGAACCCGTAGGGTCTACACACTTAAGGTTCGGTGACACTAGGGTTGTAGAGATGTTAGTATGCGGTAACCTGAAAGTTGTTCGGAGTCTCGGATGAGATCCGGGACGTCACGAGGAGTTCCGGAATGGTCCGGAGGTGAAGATTTATATATAGGCAGTCCAGTTTCGGCCATCGGGAAAGTTTCGGGGGTAATCGGTATTGTACCGGGACCACCGGAAGGGTCCCGGGGGTCCACCGGGTGGGGCCACCTATCCCGGAGGGCCCCATGGGCTGAAGTGGGAGGGGAACCAGCCCCTGGTGGGCTGGTGCGCCCCCCATGGGCCTCCCCCTGCGCCTAGGGTTGGAAACCCTAGGGGTGGGGGCGCCCCACCAGACTTGGGGGGCAAGTTCCCCCCCTTGGCCGCCGCCCCCCCCTTGGAGATTGGATCTCCTAGGGCCGGCGCCCCCCCTAGGGGTCCTATATATAGTGGGGGGGAGGGAGGGCAGACACACCCAAGCCCTTGGCGCCTCCCTCTCCCCTCGTAACACCTCTCTCTCTCGTTGGAGCTTGGTGAAGCCCTGCCGAGATCACCGCTGCTTCCACCACCATGCCGTCGTGCTGCTGGATCTCCATCAACCTCTCCTTCCCCTTGCTGGATCAAGAAGGAGGAGACGTCTTCCCAACCGTATGTGTGTTGAACGCGGAGGTGCCGTCCGTTTGGCACTTGGTCATCGGTGATTTGGATCACGACGAGTACGACTCCATCAACCTCGTTCTCTTGAACGCTTCCGCTCGCGATCTACAAGGGTATGTAGATGCACTCCCCTTTCCCTCATTGCTAGATGACTCCATAGATTGATCTTGGTGATGCGTAGAAAATTTTAAAATTCTGCTACGTTCCCCAACAGTGGCATCATGAGCTAGGTCTATGCGTAGTTTCTATGTACGAGTAGAACACAAGTTGTTGTGGGCGTTGATTTTGTCAATTTACTTGCCGTTGCTAGTCTTATCTTGATTCAGCGGCATCGTGGGATGAAGCGGCCCGGACCGACCTTACACGTACGCTTATGTGAGACTGGTTCCACCGACTGACATGCACTAGTTGCATAAGGTGGCTAGCAGGTGTCTGTCTCTCCCACTTTAGTCGGATCGGATTCAATGAAAAGGGTCCTTATGAAGGGAAAATAGAAATTGGCATATCACGTTGTGGTTTTGGCGTAGGTAAGAAGCGTTCTTGCTAGAAACCTATAGCAGCCACGTAAAAACTTGCAACAACAATTAGAGGACGTCTAACTTGTTTTTGCAGCATGTGCCATGTGATGTGATATGGCCAAAAGGATGTGATGTATGAGATTGATCGTGTTCTTGTAATAGGAATCACGACTTGCATGTCTATGAGTATGACAACCGGCAGGAGCCATATGAGTTGTCTTAATTTATTTATGACCTGCGTGTCAACATAAACGTTATGTAATTACTTTACTTTATCGCTAACCGTTAGCCATAGTAGTAGAAGTAATAGTTGACGAGATAACTTCATGAAGACACGATGATGGAGATCATGATGATGGAGATCATGATGATGGAGATCATGGTGTCATGCCGATGATGACGATGATCATGGCGCCCCGAAGATGGAGATCAAAAGGAGCAAAATGATATTGGCCATATCATGTCACTATTTGATTGCATGTGATGTTTATCATGTTTTACATCTTATTTGCTTAGAACGACAGTAGTAAATAAGATGATCCCTCACAATAATTTCAAGAAAGAGTTCCCCCTAACTGTGCACCATTGCGAAAGTTCGTTGTCTCGAAGCACCACATGATGATCGGGTGTGATAGATTCTAACGTTCACATACAACGGGTGTAAGCCAGATTTACACATGCAAAACACTTAGGTTGACTTGATGAGTCTAGCATGTACAGACATGGCCTCGGAACACAAGAGACCGAAAGGTCGAACATGAGTCGTATGGAAGATACGATCAACATGGAGATGTTCACCGATGATGACTAGTCCGTCTCACGTGATGATCGGACACGGTCTAGTTGAGTCGGGTGACTAGAGGGATGTCTAATCTGCGTGGGAGTTCATTAAATAATTTGATTAGATGAACTTAATTATCATGAACTTAGTCTAAAAATCTTTGCAAAATGTCTTGTAGATCAAATGGCCAACGCTCATGTCAACCTCAACTTCAACGCGTTCATAGAGAAAACCAAGCTGAAAGATGATGGCAGCAACTATACGGACTGGGTCCGGAACCTGAGGATCATCCTCATGGCTGCCAGGAAAGCATATGTCCTAGAAGCACCGCTAGGTGATGCACCCATCCCAGAGAACCAAGACGTTATGAATGCTTGGCAGTCACGTGCTGATGATTACTCCCTCGTTCAGTGCGGCATGCTTTACAGCTTAGAACCGGGGCTCCAAAAGCGTTTTGAGCGACACGGAGCATATGAGATGTTCGAAGAGCTGAAAATGGTTTTCCAAGCTCATGCCCGGGTCGAGAGATATGAAGTCTCTGACAAGTTCTACAGTTGTAAGATGGAGGAAAATAGTTCTGTCAGTGAGCACATACTCAAAATGTCTGGGTTGCACAACCGCTTGTCCCAGCTGGACATTAACCTCCCGAACGAGGCAGTCATTGACAGAATCCTTCAGTCGCTCCCACCTAGCTACAAGAGCTTTGTGATGAACTACAATATGCAGGGGATGGTGAAAACTATTCCTGAAGTATTTTCAATGCTGAAATCAGCGGAGGTGGAAATCAAAAAGGAACATCAATTGTTGATGGTCAATAAAACCACTAGTTTCAAGAAAGGCAAGGGTAAGAAGAACTTCAAGAAGGACGGCAAGGGAGTTGCCGCGCCCGGTAAACCAGTTGCCGGGAAGAAGTCAAAGAATGGACCCAAACCTGAGACTGAGTGCTTTTATTTCAAGGGAAAGGGACACTGGAAGCGGAACTGCCCCAAATACTTAGCGGACAAGAAGGCCGGCAACACTAAAGGTATATGTGATATACATGTAATTGATGTGTACCTTACCAGTACTCGTAGTAGCTCCTGGGTATTTGATACCAGTGCGGTTTCTCATATTTGTAACTCAAAACAGGAGCTGTGGAATAAGCGGAGACTGGCGAAGGGCGAGGTGACGATGCGCGTCAGGAATGGTTCCAAGGTCGATGTGATCACCGTCGGCACGCTACCTCTACATTTACCTACGGGATTAGTTTTAAACCTTAATAATTGTTATTTAGTGCCAGCTTTGAGCATGAACATTGTACCAAAAGATGTAAGATTGATAATGATAGTCCCACATATCTGTGGCACTGCCGCCTTGGTCACATCGGTGTCAAACGCATGAAGAAGCTCCATACAGATGGACTTTTGGAGTCTCTTGATTTCGAATCATTTGACACGTGTGAACCATGCCTCATGGGTAAAATGACCAAGACTCCATTCTCCGGAACAATGGAGCGAGCAACCAACTTATTGGAAATCATACATACTGATGTGTGCGGTCCAATGAGTGTTGAGGCTCGCGGTGGCTATTGTTATGTTCTCACCCTCACTGATGACTTGAGTAGATATGGATATGTCTACTTAATGAAACACAAGTTTGAGACCTTTGAAAAGTTCAAGGAATTTCAGAGTGAGGTCGAGAATCAACGTGACAGGAAAATCAAGTTCTTGCGATCAGATCATGGGGGAGAATAATTGAGTCACGAATTTGGCACACACTTAAGGAAATGTGGAATAGTTTCACAACTCACGCCGCCTGGAACACCTCAGCGTAACGGTGTGTCCGAACATCGTAATCGCACTCTATTGGATTTGTGCGATCTATGATGTCACTCACTGATTTACCACTATCATTTTGGGGATACGCTCTAGAGACAGCTACATTCACTTTAAATAGGGCACCATCTAAATCCGTTGAGACGACACCGTATGAATTATGGTTTGGGAAGAAACCTAAGCTGTCATTTCTAAAAGTTTGGGGATGCGATGCTTATATAAAGAAACTTCAACTTGAAAAGCTCAAACCCTAGTCGGAAAAATGCGTATTCATAGGATACCCTAAGGAAACCATTGGGTATACCTTCTACCTCAAATCCAAAGTCAAGATCTTTGTTGCCAAGAACGGGTCCTTTCTGGAGAAAGAGTTTCTCTCGAGAGAAGTAAGTGGGAGGAAAGTAGAACTCGATGAAGTACCGCCTCTTGAACCATAAAGTAGCGCAGCTCAGGAAGATGTTCCTGTGGTGCCTACACCGTCTAGAGAGGAAGTTAATGATGATGATCAAGGTACTTCGGATCAAGTTGCTACTGAACTTCGAAGGTCCACAAGGACACATTCCACACCAGAATGGTATGGCAACCCTATCCTGGAAATCATGTTGTTAGACAACGGTGAACCTTCAAACTATGAAGAAGCAATGGCGGGCCCAGATTCCAACAAATGCTTGAAGCCATGCAATCCGAGATAGGATCCACGTATGAAAACAAAGTATGGACTTTGACAGACTTGCCCGATGATCGGCGAGCGATAGAGAATAAATGGATCTTTAAGAAGAAGACGGACGCGGATGGTAATGTTACCATCTATAAGGCTCGACTTGTCGCTAAGGGTTATCGACAAGTTCAAGGGGTTGACTACGATGAGACATTCTCACCCGTAGCAAAGCTGAAGTCCGTCTGAATCATGTTAGCAATTGCCACATACTATGATTATGAGATATGGAAAATGGACGTCAAAACGGCATTCCTTAACGGCTTTCTTAAGGAAGAATTGTATATGATGCAGCTGGAAGGTTTTGTCAAGCCTAAGAATGCTAACAAGGTATGCAAGCTCCAGCGCTCCATCTATGGGCTGGTGCAAGCATCTCGGAGTTGGAACATTCGCTTTGATGAAATGATCAAAGCATTTGGGTTTATGCAGACTTATGGAGAAGCCTGCGTTTACAAGAAAGTGAGTGGGAGCTCTGTAGCATTTCTCATATTATATGTGGATGACATACTTTTGATGGGAAATGATATAGAACTTTTGGACAGTATTAAGGCCTACTTGAATAAGTATTTTTCAATGAAGGACCTTGGAGAAGCTGCTTACATATTAGGCATCAAGATCTATAGAGATAGATCGAGACGCCTCATAGGTCTTTCACAAAGCACATACCTTGATAAGATATTGAAGAAGTTCAATATGGATCAGTCCAAGAAGGGGTTCTTGCCTGTGTTGCAAGGTGTGAAATTGAGCTCAGCTCAATGTCCGACCACGGCAGAAGATAGAGAAAATATGAGTGTCGTCCCCTATGCCTCAACCATAGGGTCTATCATGTATGCCATGCTGTGTACCAGACCTGATGTAAACCTTGCCGTCAGTTTGGTAGGAAGGTACCAAAGTAATCCCAGCATGGAACACTGGACAGCGGTCAAGAACATCTTGAAGTACCTGAAAAGGACTAAGGATATGTTTCTCGTATATGGAGGTGACGAGGAGCTCGTCGTAAAGGGTTACGTCGATGCTAGCTTTGACACAGATCTGGATGACTCTAAGTCACAAACCGGATACTTGTATATTTTGAATGGTGGGGCAGTAAGCTGGTGTAGTTGCAAGCAAAGCGTCATGGCGGGATCTACATGTGAAGCGGAGTACATGGCAGCCTCGGAGGCAGTGCATGAAGCAATCTGGATGAAGGAGTTCATCACCGACCTAGGAGTCATACCCAATGCGTCGGGGCCGATCACTCTCTTCTGTGACAACACTGGAGCTATTGCCCTTGCCAAGGATCCCAGGTTTCACAAGAAGACCAGGCACATCAAGCGTTGCTTCAACTCCATTCGTGAAAATGTTCAAGATGGAGACATAGATATTTGCAAAGTACATACGGATCTGAATGTCACAGATCCGTTTGTCGGTGGGAACGACACCTATGGGATCACAAGAATCCCTACTACGGTTAGCGGGGCGCGGGGTCGTGAGAAGAGCGGATCTAACAGGTAGCACACGGTTCGTTTATCCAGGTTCGGGCCGCGAGGATGCGTAAAACCCTACTCCTGCATTGGTGGATTGTATATCTGTGTTCTTGAGCTAGCTATGGGGCCGTGAGGAGCTCCAAAAAGCCGAATCCTTCTCCTGGTCACCTCGGGCCTCCTTTTATAGAAAAAGGGGATGCCACAGTGGCACACAGGAGGTGGAAAGGGTACAGTGATGCGAGGTTATCCCTCGCATTACATGACAAGGCGCATTTAATGCGTCTTGCTTAGGTGTCCTTGCTTTATCGGGGACGGGGGAGAAACCTGTCTCGTCCGTCACCGCTCCTTCTTGTGTCGACACGCGCCCTGGCCAGCGACGCCTGCGATGCCACGTAGGTAGGCAGGCAGCTGAGGTGGTGCAGTGGTGGGTCTTCACGAAGATCTGCATGCCGCCACGCAGGTGCCTGCCCAGCTCGTTTGGCGGCAGCTGCATGCATGCGGTGGTGGAGGTTTAGTCGGCGTGGGCCTGATGGTGGCCCTGCAGGTGTCCTCGGGAAGGGCCTTGCCGGGGCCCCGGCAAGGGTCTTGTCGAGGCGCCTGTTGTCATCCCCGGCAAGGCGCTTGCCGGGGGCCTTGTGGTCTTCCTCGACTGGGATCCCGCCAAGGGTTGTCATCTCCTTAGTGCGTATCTGAACTTGAATGTCTTCACAAAGATCTGCATGCCGCCACGGGGATGTCCCCCGAATCCTTGCCCTTTGGGGGCAGTGGACTCAAGGGTGACTTGCTCCGTAGGCGCGGGACGAGTCGCCACGGCAAGGGTCTTGCCGGGGCTGCTAGAACTGTCTCCCGGCAAGGATCTTGCCGGGGGAGTCCGCTTCGTCCCCTTTGCTCTTTGTGGTCTTGGCCTTGGCATCGTTCTAGTTCTCTTGAGCTTCGGTCTTACCTTGGCTCACCTCCCTTGCCTTGCTTGGTGTGGTGGTGCCCGTGGCTCAGACTGCCCGTGCACAGTTATAGGGGTACAAAAAGTGTACCCCTCTTTTTGTACACTGACAGGAGCCCCCGGGCCTGGGCCACACATAAGTGCAACGCGTTGTTGGGCTAGGCCCAAAAACGATGCGCGGGCAGGCAGGGCGGTTTTTACCGCGGTAAGGTTCTTCGCGCGCTGCGCTTCCCACGACTCCCGCGCTTGGCGCGGCGTGGGGAGGTGTGTGTGACATGGGCAGCATGCGTGGGGTTCGTTCCTGCGGGCATGCGTCACACCACAGTTAATGTGAAAGGAGGCGGCCCGTGTTTTCCCCCATAAGAAAGGAATAACCGTGGGCGCGCTGCTCACTTTCTCCTCTTTCCTCGTGCCTTTTCCAATCTCAGAGCCGCCGTTTCCTCTCTTCCTTCCTTCCTAAGCTTCCGCCGTCACCTGCCGTCATTGCTTCGCCATCCCCCTTCTTCTTGGTCGCCATGGCGCCCAAATCTGTCAAGGGCAAGGGGGTGGCTAAGGGCGCTGGGACTGTGGAGCCGCCGGAGAGCGCGCTGTTGGGGGACCGGACGAAGTACGCCTTTTTCTTCCCCTCGACGGTTGATGTTCAAGAGCTCCGGGCCTCCTTCAGGCCCCTATGGGGAGCGAAGATGGGGGGGAGAGAATTCGGGACAACCGGCGACGCGCGTCATTCCTGCTGCTTACGCCGATCCTGCTCCAAATCGGTATCCTTTTTCGTCGATTATCTTTCTTGCGGGTTATGCCCCCCTTTCTCTGATTTCTTCTGCGACATTATGCACACCTTCTGTTTTCGCCTCTTGGATTTTACTCCGAATGCGGTGGCGTGCATGGCTTTCTTCGCGCATCTTTGCGAAGGCTTTGCCGGGGTGCAGACCAACACAGCGCTCTTCCACCATTACTTCTTCCCTCGGATCCAGCCGGGAGGTGCCATCTCTGGTTGCGTCACCTGGATCCCAAGATCCAAGGGGGCGTACCCGGACGGTGCCATGAAGGAGAGGTGGGAGGAATGGCGTGGCCGGTGGTGCTGGATTGAAGATGAAGACCCGCCGGAATTCTGCAAGGTCCGCCGAGTGCCGCCGGTCCGTGGCAGCGATTGGAGCGATGTCGACGCCGCCGACGGGAGGCTCACTGTTGCCACTACTAGGATTCTCCGGCTCACCCGGGCCGGACTCACCCTTGAGATGATCGGGGCAAACTTCATTCGCTGCCAGATCGCCCCGTTGCATAACAAGGGGAGGCCAGCTTGGCTCTTTACGAATCCGGCTGACATTATGCGACTCCGCCCCAGCCTCGATCACAACTTCACAGTGCTGGCGCATGCCCACTTCTGCCAGTGGCTTTTCCAGCTTGATGTGGGTCGCGATGGCGAGGTCGAACGGACCGGCAAGGCCACGAGGGCTGCCGCAAAGGTTGGCAAGGCCCTCAAGGGGCCGTTTTTCAAGCTGCCAGCGGGGGTGGTCCCGTTGTGCAACAATTCACGTCGGTCCAAGATCATCGCCATGATGCCAGACTGTAATGCGCATGGCCCTGTCCCGAGCTGGAAGGAGCCGAAGGACGCAGATGTGCGGCAATTCTTTGACACCCTGATTGAGGTATATGTCAATGCTGACGCCGAGCGGTGGCTTGTCATGGACACCACCCAGGCAGAGCTAGACTACATCGCCACTAGAGCGAGGGAGGCACAGCTTGCCATGGAGGCCGGCAGCGCCGAGGGTGTGGAGGACAAGGCCGCAACGGCTGCGGAGGAAGAGGAGCTCACCCGGTGGGCGGCGGCCTCCGGGGAGGTCAGCAGCGCCGACACTGGAGCTCCGCTTGTCGAAGATGCGGCCGACGAGTCATCGTTGGAGGAGGACGTGGAGGTGGGCTCGACGCCAACCAGGGGAAGATGGCGAATCCTGCGACGGGTTGGCTCCGGCGAGCCGGTCTGGCCCGGCAGGGCTACGTGGCCTCAATTGACCCTGGAGGGGTCTGGGCGTCACACGAGGGCCACGGCAGCCAAGGGGCTGACGAAGGCCGCTGAGAAGAAGAAGACAACAGCCCCTTCCTCATCTGGGCGCGCACAAACCCCGCCATCTTTGCCTCCTCCGGCAGATGTCGACTCGGATGTTGACGCGGAGGTCACTTTTGATCTCGGGCCTCTCAGCCCGAAGAGGAAAAGGAAAGTGGTGGAAGAGGAGGAGGTGGATGATGAGTAAGTACTCCGTTCCTTACTGCCATTTCCATTCCTCTGAATTAAGTCACTCATCTTGATCCGTTTTTGCTTTTGCAGGGATGCAGAGACGTTGGCCCAGAGGGTGAAGAGGGCGAAGGCCTCAGCGAGCAGTCAGCCCCCAGCTGGGGCTTCAAAGACGCCACTGGTGGTGTTGAGCAGCCCGGGCAGCAGCCCCCGGCATAGCCCCCAGCGTAAGTTCATCACCCTCCTCTTATTCGACATGTGGTAGGCGTTCGATGCTATGGTGTTGACCTTGTCAGGTTTGCAGGAGGGGAGCGGCAGCAGGAGGAGCCACAGAGGGCTACCCCCAACACACCACCCCCATCGACTATGCCGCCACGAGGGGCGTCCCCGGCAAGGGCATCAAGCAAGGAGCCCACACCCATGGAGGAAGAGGGGAACTTGGGCGCTGGTGACTCTGCCACGGTGCCGGATGCTGGCGGGGAGGGGACTTCTGCTTCACAGCCTGGCACTGGTGAGTCGCCTGTCCTCCGTCTCTGTTTTTCCCTTATTGTTTTTCTTGGCTTCAATGCTTCCATTACTACCCAGGCCCTCCTTCAATAGGTATGGAGGACCTGGATACTGTTGTTGGGAACATTGCTGAGGAGGCCGCCAGGGATGCTGACGAGGTCGCCGCTGATGAGGCGGCCAAGGATGCTGCCGAGGACACCGCTGCGGGGGCCGCCAAGGCGACCGGTGAGGCTTCTGCCGAGGGTGCCAGCGGTGGGCCTGCCGGGGAAGCCGGCAAGGCCACCGCCGAGGAAGAGGTGGCTGATGATCAGCCTCCCTCCTCCTCAACCTCGGGCCCCGGCAGATATCTGAAGGTGGGCGACGATCTTTTCGTCCATCTCCCAGGGGCGTCAAGTTCCCGGGCGCCCGCCGAAGGGGAAGCCTTTGACGGCGAGGTGCTTGCCGCCACCGGGCTCGAGGTTGTCGATGAGCCGGGCGTTGGCGGTGATGGTTCTCCAGAAGAGCAGCTTTTCCGCGCTTTGGGGGCCAACTTCCGGAAACTCCAGGCGCTCTACCGTGTCCGTCTGGACAAGGTTAAGTCCAGGACGGCAATGGTGGACCAGGCGGAGGTGGATTTCAAGGCGCGTGTTGCTGAGACGCAGACCTGGTTCCACCAGACTCGCGAGGAGCAGAGGGCCTTTCAGGAGGAATTGGCCAAGCACAATGTCGAGCTCACCATGAAGATGGCTGACATCGAGAAGGCCCAGGAAAAGGCGGCGAACTTGGCTGCCGTGGCCGAGGCCGTCCGGAACCAGCATCAAGCCGCACTGGATTCCCAGGAAGAAGACCTCACCGTGCATGAGGCAAAGCTTGCCGCATCGCTCCGTGGCAAGGATGAGGAGCTCGAGGCCCTTGTCGCGCGACGGACTCGCGAGCTGGAGCAGAGGCACAAGGAGGCACTCGATGCCCATGCTCTGGCCCATGCCGGCAAAGTAAGGGAGTTGGAGGTGGCGCAGGACGAGCAAAAGGAGCAGGCCCTCAAGCTGTCCAACAAGAAGAGCACGCTCAACAGCGCCTTGGTGGAGGCGCAAGGAGCGGTCATCAGCAGGGCTGGGGAGCTCTCCAAAGCGCAAAACTCCGTCAGAGATCTCAAGCTGAAGCTGGAGGATCTCGAGAAGATGTTGTCGGAGAGCAGGGATCGGGAGGAGACCTTCACCAGGAGTCTGGAGGAGGAGAAGCAGCTGCGGGCGAACGAGGCCGCCTCCCACCAGGATTATATGGCGGGCGAGAACAGATGGATCAGCCGTCTGGAGGACGTCGCCGGCAGGGTCACCTTGCAGTTGGCCACCATGGGGATGCCAAACGTGAGGTACGCCCCTGAGCACAGCGGGACCATCAACACCAAGCTGATTGTGTTCTTCGAGGGCGTCCTTGGAGCCTTGGCTTATCTTCACTCTAGCAGAGCGGCCACGTTGGCCGGGGAAGCCCGGCGACTTTGCCGGGGGGTCATGACCAAGGTCCTCACCAAGATGGCGTACTAGAACCCCGACCTCGACTTCGGTGCCGCGATGGATAGCTTGCCGTACAGTATTGACCTCACGGTGCTCAAGGAGCGCATCAAGCCCGTCATTAGTAGCATCGACGAAATCAAGAGGGTGGAAGGCCAGCGCCGGGATTAGGCATCCCGTTCTTCACCGCCGCTGCAGGTTCACGAACAAGACAAATTTCATCTTTAGTTAGAACCGCAGCAATGATGTGATGTAATATAACTCTGCAGTACTTTTAATTTCATGTACGTTATTTCCCCGTTCAATTCCTCTTTGTATGTGCGCCCTACGACGATCGGGTAGGCTCATCGGCGCGGAAGCCCCTAGCGGCGTTTTGGGGACGGATCCCCATGGGCCTGCTGGGTACGCGTGCTGCCGGATGAGCCACCTTTCCGTTCTGCACGCGGCCGCTCGAACTGTCGAGCTTGACTCGAGTTAGAATCGAGGGCGTTGTTGATCGCGGAAGGCTACTCTGCCATTCCTGACGCAGCCGCTTGAGCTGTTGAGCGGACTCGAAACAGGGCAAGGGCGTTGCCGATCGTGGGAGAGCCCCCTGGCGTGCAGGTTTCTCATACAAAGGCGTGACATCTCTGGGGGGAATAACCTCATATAAAAAAGGATAGAACAAATAAGGGTTCAGTGCAAGTTAGCTTCTGTTTGTGGTCGCTTGAGCGCTGATCTTCCGGCCTCCTTCCCTCTCCAAGAGCCACGAAGACGAAGGAGTGCTGGGCTGATTGCTAGAGCCGATTCTCACAACTGCGCTCCCCTACCTGGCGCGCCAGAGATGTCGGTGGGAATGACACCTATGGGATCACAAGAATCCCTACTATGGTTAGCGGGGCGCGGGGTCGTGAGAAGAGCGGATCTAACAGGTAGCACACGGTTCGTTTATCCAGGTTCAGGCCACGAGGATGCGTAAAACCCTACTCCTGCTTTGGTAGATTGTATATCTGTGTTCTTGAGCTAGCTATGGGGCCGTGAGGAGCTCCAAAAGGCCGAATCCTTCTCCTGGTCGCCTTAGGCCTCCTTTTATAGAAAAAGGGGATGCCACAGTGGCACACAGGAGGTGGAAATGGTACAGTGATGCGAGGTTATCCCTCGCATTACATGACAAGGTGCATTTAATGCGTCTTGCTTAGGTGTCCTTGCTTTATCGGGGACGGGGGAGAAACCTGTCTCGTCCGTCGCCGCTCCTTCTTGTGTCGACACGGGCCCTGGCCAGCGACGCCTGCGATGCCACGTAGGTAGGCAGGCAGCTGAGGTGGTGCAGTGGTGGGTCTTCACAAAGATCTGCATGCCGCCACGCAGGTGCCTGCCCAGCTCGTTGGGTCGGCAGCTGCATGCATGCGGTGGTGGAGGTTTAGTCGGCGTGGGCCTGATGGTGGCCCTGGAGGAGTCCTTGGGAAGGGCCTTGCCGGGGCCTCGGCAAGGGTCTTGCCGAGGCGCCTGCTGTCATCCCCGGCAAGGCGCTTGCCGGGGGCCTTGTGGTCTTCCTCGGCTGGGATCCTGCCAAGGGTTGTCGTCTCCTTAGTGCGTATATGATCTTGAATGTCTTCACAAAGATCTGCATGCCGCCACGGGGATGTCCCCCGAATCCTTGCCCTTTGGGGGCAGTGGACTCAAGGGTGACTTTCTCCGTAGGCACGGGACGAGTCGCCGCGGCAAGGGTCTTGCCGGGGCTGCAAGAACTGTCTCCTGACAAGGATCTTGCTGGGGGAGTCCGCTTCGTCCCCTTTGCTCTTTGTGGTCTTGGCCTTGGCGTCGTTGTAGTTCTCTTGAGCTTCGGTCTTACCTTGGCTCACCTCCCTTGCCTTGCTTGGTGTGGTGGTGCCCGTGGCTCAGACTGCCCGTGCACAGTTATAGGGGTACAAAAAGTGTACCCCTCTTTTTGTACACCGACACGTTAACTAAACCTCTTCCACGAGCAAAACATGATCAACACCAGAACTCTATGGGTGTTCGATTCATCACAATGTAACTAGATTATTGACTCTAGTGCAGGTGGGAGACTGTTGGAAATATGCCCTAGAGGCAATAATAAAATGATTATTATTATATTTCCTTGTTCATGATAATTGTCTATTATTCATGCTATAATTGTTTATCCAGAAATCATAATACATGTGTGAATACATAGACCATAACATGTCCCTAGTGAGCCTCTAGTTAACTAGCTCGTTGATCAATAGATAGTCATGGTTTCCTGACTATGGACATTGGATGTCATTGATAACAGCATCACATCATTAGGAGAATGATGTGCTGGACAAGACCCAATCCTAAGCACAGCACAAGATCGTGTAGTTCGTTTGCTAGAGCGTTTCCAATGTCAAGTATCATTTCCTTAGACCATGAGATCGTGTAACTCCCGGATGCCGTAGGAGTGCTTTGGGTGTACCAAACGTCACAACGTAACTGGGTGACTATAAAGGTATACTACAGGTATCCCCGAAAGTATCTGTTGGGTTGACACGGATCGAGACTGGGATTTGTCACTCCGTATGACGGAGAGGTATCTCTGGGCCCACTCGGTAATGCATCATCACAATGAGCTCAATGTGACCAAGTGTTTGGTCACGGGATCATGCATTACGGTACGAGTAAAGTGACTTGCCGGTAACAAGATTGAACGAGGTATTGGGATACCGACGATCGAATCTCGGGCAATTAACATACCGATTGACAAAGGGAATTGAATACGGGATTGATTGAATCCTCGACATCATGGTTCATTCGATGAGATCATCGTGGAACATGAGGGAGCCAACATGGGTATCCAGATCCTGCTATTGGTTATTGACCGGAGAGTCGTCTCGGTCATGTCTGCATGTCTCCCGAACCCGTAGGGTCTACACACTTAAGGTTTAGTGACGCTAGGGTTGTAGAGATGTTAGTATGCGGTAACCTGAAAGTTGTTCGGAGTCCCGGATGAGATCCTGGACATCACGAGGAGTTCCGGAATGGTCTGGAGGTGAAGATTTATATATATGAAGTCCGGTTTCGGCCATCGGGAAAGTTTCGGGGGTAATCGGTATTGTACCGGGACCACCAGAAGGGTCCCGGAGGTCCACCGGGTGGGGCCACCTATCCCGGAGGGCCCCATGGGCTGAAGTGGGAGGGGAACCAGCCCCTGGTGGGCTGGTGCGCCCCCCATGGGCCTCCCCCTATGCCTAGGGTTGGAAACCCTAGGGGTGGGGGCGCCCCGCCTCACTTGGGGGGCAAGTTCCCCCCTTGGCCGCCGCCCCCCCTTGGAGATTGGATCTCCTAGGGCCGGCGCCCCCCTAGGGGTTCTATATATAGTGGGGGGAGGTCAGACACACCCAAGCCCTTGGCGCCTCCCTCTCCCCTCGTAACACCTCTCTCTCTCTTGTTGGAGCTTGGCGAAGCCCTGCCGAGATCACCACTTCTTCCACCACCACGCCGTCATGCTGCTGGATCTCCATCAACCTCTCCTTCCTCTTGCTGGATCAAGAAGGAGGAGACGTCTTCCCAACCGTACGTGTGTTGAACTCGGAGGTGCCGTCCGTTTGGCACTTGGTCATCGGTGATTTGGATCATGACGAGTATGACTCCATCAACCTCGTTCTCTTGAACGCTTCCACTCACGATCTACAAGGGTATGTAGATGCACTCCCCTTCCCCTATTGCTAGATGACTCCATAGATTGATCTTGGTGATGCGTAGAAAATTTTAAAATTCTGCTACGTTCTCCAACATTATGTATATAAGTATATAGGCGTGATCACCTCCCGAGTGATCACAGCCCGATAGTATAGCATGGAAGACGGACAAAAATGTAGGGCCACTGATGGTAAACTAGCATCCTATACTAAGCATTTAGGAGTGCAGGTAAGGTATCAACAGTTGTAGCAACAATGACAGGCTATGCATCAGGATAGGAATAACGGAAAGTAGTAACATGCTACACTACTCTAATGCAAGCAGTATAGAGAAGAGTAGGCAATATCTAGTGATCAAGGGGGGGCTTGCCTGGTTGCTCTGGCAAGAGAGAGGGGTCGTCAACACCGTAGTCATACTGGGTAGCAGCAGCGTCGGTCTCGGTGTCTAGCGAGAGAAGAGGGGGAAGAAACAATAAATATTAAGCAAATAGATGCATAGCGATGCATGACATGACAAGTAGCGGTGCTAGGGGTGCCCTAACGCGGTATGAGGTGGTACCGGTGAAGGGGGGAAACATCCGGGAAAATATCCCCGGGGTTTTGCGTTTTCGGACAGATGAATTGGAGGGGGAAAGCTGCGTGTTCGCTATGCTAGGGATGCGTGGTGGATGAACGGGCTGCGTATCCGGATTCGTCTCGTCGTTCTGAGCAACTTCCATGTACAAAGTTTTTCCATCCGAGCTAGGGTTTATTTTATATTGATTTTAGAAGATTTAAATCATTTTTAGAATTTATTTAATTATTTAATTCAACATTATCCAGAATAGTGTTTGCTGATGTCAGCATGACGTCAGCAGTCAACAGAGGCGTTGACTGGTCAACCTGACGTGTGGGCCCTACATGTCATTGACTGTTTTGTTAATTAACCGTAGTTAATTAGTCTTTAGGTTTATTAATCATAATTAGTTAATTTAAACAGAATTAATTACTTAATTAATTATTTAATTAATTAATTAATTAATTTTTTATTATTTTTTAAAATTCTTTTTCATTTTTAATACGTTCTGGGGTGGGGCCCCCTAGTTAGTGGCTCAGGGGAGCCTAACGGGCTCCGCCTAGCGGGCGCGGGCGCTGGGAAACCGAGGCTTCGCCTTGGTGGTGCAGGCGCATGCGGCAGGCGCCGGAACGCGTGGCCCAGGGGGAGCAGCGGGCGGCGCCGGCGAAGGGATGTGCGCGCGTGGGCCGGCAAGGCCACCGCAGCACCGGCGAGGAGGGGACAGGCATGCGTCGAGCGGCGAGCAGGCAGAAGAGGCGACAGGGCGTGGCCAGCGAGCTGTAGAGCAGCGGTGGTGAGCGAGCGGAAGGGAGGCACAGGGTCGGTGGGCGAGCCGAGCGCGGTGAGCGGCGGTGGTCGCGAGGGGCGGGGGTGGCGCAGCCGCAGTAGCAGCAGCTGCTGCAACAGAGCAGCAACAGCGGGAGGGGGTTTCGGGTGGTGGCCGCGGGGTGCACGCGGGCGCGAGAGTAGGAGAGGCCAAGGGCGCGCGCGCGAGGGCTGCGGCCGGGCCCGGTCCTAGGCGGCAGCAGCGTAGGCGGTCGGTGGCGCTGGTGGGGCGGAGCAGAGCCACGGCAGCAGTAGGCGCGGGTGCGCGTGGGCGAGCAGGGGGCGAGGCAACGGTGGCCTCGCTTGGCAGCGACAGGGGCGAGGCGCAGTGAGGCGGGGCTCGGGTGCGCATGTACGGCAGCAGGCGGGCACGAGGCACGGTGACGGGGCAACCAGCCGGCGACGAGCGGGCGCGGTGGAGGAGTGAGCGAGGCAAGAAGGGGGAGGCCGGGGCCTCACCGCAATTGTAGGGCACGGGCAGTGGGGCGTGGGGAGGTAGACGGGGAAGACGGCGACAGAGAGGAGCAGTCCGGTGAGGGAGAACCGGCGAGGCAGCGATGGCGTTCGGCGGCGAGGATCTCCTCCCGATCCAATCGGGAGAGAGGGGGAGGGAGATATTTTGCGGGGGGAGTGCGGGTGTGTCGGTGTCTACTGGGGGGAGTGGGGGAGGTTATGGGGTGAGGGTGGGCCGGCCTGGCGGCCTGGTGGGTTGAGACCCAAGGGGGGCGCGGTGGCCAGCTGGGCCAGTAGGCCTAGTTGAGGGGGGGATTTCTCCTTTCCTTTTTTTAGTTTTAGTTTTAGTTTTTCTTTTTATTTATTTTCTTTTCTGTTTTAATTCATTTTAAAATATTTAGGCATTTTATAAAAATGTGTTTATTACCACATAATTACATATGCAAAATAGGTCACCTCCCGAACATTTTTGTTTTAAATTTTGAAAAACTTTTATTGTTGACATTATTCAAATTTGAATATTTGAAACGGTTTCAAACCAACCCGAGATTAACTACAGTGACAGAGGTGACGTGGCATCGTTAACGTGGGATTACTGTAGCATGATTATCCGGGCGTTACAAAACTCCTCCACTACAAGAAATCTCGTCCCGAGATTTAGGAGGTAGAAGGAAACAGTGCGGGGTATTCATCACGCAGGCGGTCCTCGTGTTCCCAAGTGGCTTCATCTTCAGAGTGATGCGACCATTGGACCTTGAGGAACTTGATCGCTTTTTGATGTGTGCGGCGTTCAGCTTGGTCGAGAATGCAAACCGGATGCTCTTTATAGGAGAGGTTCTGTTGCAATTCGAGCACTTCATGATCCACTGCTCGGATTGGATCCTTGAAGCAACGGCGGAGCTGTGACACGTGGAACACATCGTGAACTTGAGAAAGGTTCGGCGGAAACTCCAGTTGATATGCCACTTTTCCACGCCTTTCGAGAATAGTGAAGGGACCGATATAGCAAGGAGCTAGCTTACCCTTGATCCCGAAGCAGTGAGCACCCTTCATTGGTGTAACTTGAAGATAAGCCTTTTTGCCAGGTTGATAGACCATGTCCTTGTGATGGCGGTCATACTGACTTTTCTGACGTGACTGAGCAGTCTTGAGATTCTCGCGAATAATGCGGACTTGTTCTTCGGCCTATTGGAAAATATCCGTACCAAAGAGTGGACGTTCCCCAGTTTCTGACCAGTTCAGAGGGGTCTGACACTTTCGGCCATATAACACTTTGAAGGGGGACATCTTCAGACTAGCTTGATAGCTATTATTATAAGAGAACTCGGCATACGGAAGAGATTCCTCCCATTTCTTGCCGAAGGAAATTACACAAGCTCGAAGAATGTCTTCGAGAACTTGGTTGACACGTTCAACCTGCCCTTGCGACTGAGGATGAAACGCAGTACTGAACGACAGATGAGTTCCCATAGCTTCTTGGAAACTTGTCCAGAATCTTGAAGTGAATAAGCTGCCACGGTCCGAACTGATAACCAGTGGAATACCGTGAAGTGAAACAATTTTGGACATGTAGAGAGTTGCAAGCTGACTAGCAGTGATTGTTTCTTTGACCGCCAGAAAATGTGCAACTTTAGAAAGCCGGTCAATGATGACAAGAATAGCATCATTACCTTTCTGTGATTTGGGAAATCCAGTGACGAAGTCCATTTCAACATGGTCCCATTTCCATTGAGGAATAGAGATAGGTTGCAGAGTTCCAGCAGGCCTTTGATGTTCAGCTTTGATACGACGGCAAACGTCACACTCAGCAACATAACAAGCAATGTCTTGCTTCATATTAGACCACCAGAATCTCTGACGGATGTCTTGGTACATCTTTGTACTACCAGGATGGATAGATAGAGGCATATCATGGGCTTCTTTCATAACCTCCTGTGTCATATCATGGTTTTCCTCTGAACATGGCACCACTAGGCAGCCCTTGAAGTACAAGATGCCATCATCAGCAATAGTGAAGAACGAGGGCCTTCCTTCAGCGAGGTAGCGCTTAATCTTGTGGACTTGAGAGTCATAATTCTGTAGCGTTTTGATGCTGTCCATGAGATCAGGTTTAGCAACCAGGGTATTGAGACAACCCTGGGTAATTACGTGGAGGTTCATCTTGCGGCACTCGGGGGGAGGGGGAGCAAGTGCACCCAAAGGAACTACATGGAGGTTCAGCTTTCTGAATTCTTCAACAAGCGAGGGCTCAACCTTGTGAACCTGGAGGTGGTTGCAGTAAGACTTGCGGCTCAAGGCATCAGCCATTACATTAGCCTTGCTTGGGGTATAGGATATACCCACGTCAAAGTCTGCAACAGTCTCCATCCATCTCTGCTGTCGAAGGTTCAGGTCTGGCTGAGTAAACAGATACTTCAGACTTTGGTGGTTGGTGAAGATCTCGCATCGATTACCGAGAAGGTAATGTCGCCACTGCTTCAAAGCATGAATGACAGCAGCAAGCTCGAGGTCGTGAAATGGGTAGTTTTCTTCATGAGGGCGCAGTTGACGAGAGGCATAAGCAATCACTCTGCGCTCTTGCATTAGGACACAGCCTAATCCTTGACGAGAAGCGTCGCAGTAAATGACGAAGTCCTTAGTATCAGGTGGAGCAAGCACCGGGGCAGAATAAAACTTGTCTTTGAGTGCCTGGAAACTTTCTTGACACTTGTCTGTCGATTGGAACTTGACACCCTTATGCAACAGATTAGTCAGAGGCCTAGCGATCTTGGAGAATTTCTCAACAAATCGACGACAATAGCTGGCGAGAATTAGAAAACTTCGGACTTAATTGACATTCTTCGCAGGAGTCCAATCGAGAATAGCCTGGACTCATTTAGGGTTAACGGCAATACCATCCTTGGAGATGACATGCCCAAGATAGGTTACTTCGGGGAGCCAGAACTCACACTTGGAATACTTAGCATAGAGTTGATGCTCTCGAAGCTTTTCCAGCACAAGACGAAGATGTTCAGCATGTTCTTGTTTGTTCTTAGAAAATACCAGGATATCATCCAGATAAACCACGACGAACTTGTCGAGGTAATCCATTAATATGTAGTTCATCAAACGAGAGAAAGTGGCTGGAGCATTCGTTAAGCCGAATGACATGATGGTGTACTCGTATGATCCATACCGAGTCACGAAGGCGGTTTTTGGGATATCCTCTTCACAAACACGGATCTTGTGGTAACCCAACCTCAAGTCGAGTTTGGAGAACACTGATGAGCCAGCCAGTTGATCATAAAGATCATTGATCCGAGGAAGAGGATATTTATTCTGAATGGTAGCTTGGTTTATAGGATGGTAGTCTTGGACTAATCGGTTTGTCCCATCCTTCTTCTTAACAAAGAGAGAAGGTGCTCCCCAAGGAGAGCAACTAGGGCGAATGAAACCTTTGCTAATAGATTTGTCGATTTCCTCCTTAAGCTCAGTGAGTTCATGTGGCGGCATCTTGTAGGGTCATTTGGCTATAGGACTGGTGCCTAGTTTCAAGTCGATGATGAATTCGACAGCTATTAGGGGGAATCCCTGGAAGTTCTTCTGGAAAGACGTCTTGGAATTCACGAATGAAGGGAATGTTTTCAATGCCCTCGAGTGGTGCAGCGTTTAACGCATTCAAGGCACAAAGCCGTGCCTCGGTGTTCTGAACTAGATGAGCTTGGTAGGTAATTATTTCATCAGAAGGGTGTAGCAGATGGACGGTCTTAGTGGTGCAAACTATAGAAGCAGTATGCGCTTTCAACCAATCCATTCCCAGAATGAGGTCGATGCTATAGGACTTCAGTACGATGGGAGAGACAAGGAATTCCAGTCCTTCGATTTCAACGGGGACGTCGTTGCAAATCATGGAGGTCCAACATTGGCCCGAGGGAGTGTGTTCTAATAGCGAAGTGTTCATGTCCTCACATTTAATGTCGTGCAAGCATGCAAATTCTTCTGACATGAATGAATGTGATGCACCTGTATCAATTAAAACAGATGCTGGTACTGAATTTACGAGGAGTGTACCCATCACGGTAGCAGACTGGTCTAGAACTTCATTGAGATCAACGTGGTTGGCATGAACACGACCATAAGATCTGGCATTGTTGTTGCGAGGTTGGTTGCTTCCACGGCCAGCTGCAGGAAGGGCCAGTTGATTCTGGTTCTGAAAGCAATTCCTGGCGAGGTGACCTGGTAGGCCACACTTGTAGCACAGACCATTATTGGGAGTGGGAACAGGAGCTCGGGGTGGTGGAGCTGGAAGTCTCAGCTGCCTAGTTGGTGGGGGAGGCAGACGCGGTGCAGCATAGGACTGTCTTGGAGCAGGTGCAGTTGGCTGGTACATGCTATTGGGAATCCATATCCTACGCTTCTGCGAGGACGGGCTCAAAGATGAGCATGTGTCATGGTTGCGCCTGTGAGAGCTCTGGTGTTCCTGCAGACCAGTTTCGACGTTGATGGCCTTGTTCACCAAGGTGGCGAAATCAGCAAAGTCATGCACTAGAAGCGCGAGCTTGATGTCAGCTTGAAGGCCATCACGGAACTTCTCCTGTCTGTGTGCGTCAGTTGCAATTTCTTCTTCAGCATAGCGGGATAAATCCAGAAACTCCCGCTGATAAGCTTCCATAGTTTTGTTGCCCTGGGTGAGATTGCAGAACTCGCGCTTCTTCCGGTCCATGACTCCCTGAGGAATGAAACGGGCACAGAAAGCGGCTTGGAATTCTGGCCAGCTGATGATTGTTCCAACCGGCAGAGTTCGCCGGTGGCTGTCCCACCATTGAGCAGCGGGTCCTTTCAGGAAGAAGGAAGCAAAGGTGACATAGCTGGCAGGGGCTACATCAGCAGACTCCATCTCATAGGTGATGTCACGGAGCCAGTAATCAACATCCAGAGGCTGAGTTGAGCTGCGATACACAGTTGGGTTGAGGCTCATGAAATCCTGCAGAGTCACTTGGGCTGGCTGCTAGTTCATATTGGGGCGAGGAAACTGAGCCATCATATTTTCCATGAATTGGCGGTTCAGCTCGAACTGTTGGATCATACCAGCCATGTACTCAGGCGGTGGTGGGGCATGGCCACCACGACCACGACCACCTGGTCTGACCATCCTGCTAATATATATCAGGGGTAGTTCAGCATTGAGAAATTGCAAGGACAAGAATCATTCATGATGAAACATGCATAATGAAAGGAACACGATAGATACTACATAGTAGTTGGCATAACTTACAAAAGAGATCATGCATAGAGTTCAGTACACAGAGTTCAGTACATAGGCTAAGAACATCATAGGCGGCACGCAGGCTCGCGGCAAATGCATCTAACACTAACAAGCAAGCCTACATCAGTCCCAGGAGGAACTGTGGATGTAGGTGTAGCCGGACAGCTGGTAGTGACGTGAAGGGAAGTCCTCCACGTGAGTAGCTTGGGGTCCGCAGATACTCTGGTGCGGAACCCGATGCGCAGGTGGCAAGAGAGGACCAAGTGCGGGAGAGTAGCCTCCCACATCTGGCCAGCCGACGCCCTGGGGCATCACGGTCCTGGCAGGGTAGATCACAGAACGCGACAGATCACTAGATCGGACAGAGGGGTGCAACATCGTCAGAGCACGGTACAGGTGCTGACGGGTGGTGTTCAACTCGTGGCGAAGAGCTCGGTTAGCTCTATCCAGCCCATCAGCATGCAGAACCAGGTTCTGATGGTAGAAGGGCTCTCGGGTGAAAGTGGAGTAGGCAGCAGTGTAGTATCCCTCCGCACCAACATCGGATGCGATAGCAATGTGCCTGAAGGGGGAGGTGTCCAACTCCCGATACTCTCCACGAAGACGTATCAGAGCAGCATAAGCAACATCGTGGACCGCCATGTCAATAGTCACTCCAACACCATGAGCAGTGTGTGGCACGGTAGTGGAGTCATACTCCCGAGAGTAGAGGTGGACGATGGCACGGTACTGCTCCTGGTTGAAGTCCTGGTACTCCTCGTAGACGTTGTACTCAGGGTGCCAGCGATAACCCAGATAGGTCATCATCTCAACCAACACAGCAGGTGATCCTGAGGCACCAATGGTCGTTGTGTGGCGCACGACCTGTCTTGTGGGCTCCATCTGAAAACAGAGGTGTTTCAAATGAGTCAAATGACAGTGTGGATAAAGTTCAATATACTACTCTAAGGAACAACTAGGGCTTATCCAACTTTGGAGTGAACGTGGTCACGGGATCCTAATGTTAAAGTTAGTAAAATCGTTCAACCCGAGTAGAAGAGAGTTCAGAGTCCCAGAGTAAGGATCGGGGAGTAAAAGATCCTAATACCACCCAGATGGCGACGTGGGCCCGTAAGGCACACATCCATGTTAGTAAATAGTTTTGTAATGTCTAGACTCGACTTCAACCAAGGAGTGTGGAAGGGGGATTCCTACAAGCAGTCGGCTCTGATACCAACTTGTGACGCCCCCGATTCAATCGTACACTAATCATACACGCAAACGTGTACGATCAAGATCAGGGACTCATGGGAAGATATCACAACACAACTCTACAAATAAAAATAAGTCATACAAGCATCATATTACAAGCAAGGGGCTTCGAGGGCTCGAATACAAGAGCTCGATCATAGACGAGTCAGCGGAAGCAAAAATATCTGAGTACAGACATAAGTTAAACAAGTTTGCCTTAAGAAGGCTAGCACAAATTGGGGTACAAATCGAAAGAGGCGCAGGCCTCCTGCCTGGGATCCTCCTAAACTACACCTGGTCGTCGTCAGCGGGCTGCACGTAGTCGTGGCACCTCCCGAGTAGTAGTAGTAGTAGTAGTAGTAGTAGTAGTAGTAGTAGTAGTCGTCATCGACAGTGGCGTCTGGCTCCTGGACTCCAATGCCTGGTCGCAGCAATCGGGTATAGAAAGGGGGAAAAGAGGGAGTAAAGAAACCGTGAGTACTCATTCAAAGTACTCGCAAGCAAGGAGCTACACTACATATGTATGCATTGGTATCAAATGGAATGAGGGTATCATATGTGGACTGAACTTCAGAATGCCGGAGTAAGAGGGGGATAGCTAGTCCTTATCGAAGACTACGCTTCTGGCCACCTCCATCTTGCAGCATGTAGAAGAGAGTAGATGGTAAGTTCACCAAGTAGCATCGTGTAGCATAATCCTAACTGATGATCCTCCCCTCGTCACCCTGTGAGAGAGCGATCACCGGTCGTATCTGGCACTTAGAAGGATGTGTTTTATTAAGTATCCGGTTCTAGTCATCATAAGGTCAAGGTACAACTCCAAGTCGTCCTGTTACCGAAGATCACGGCTATTCGAATAGATTAACTTCCCTGCAGGGGTGCACCACATTTCCCAACACGCTCGATCCCCTTTGTCCGGGCACACTTTTCTGGGTCATGCCCGGCCTCGGAAGATCAACACGTCACAGCCCTACCTAGGCACAACAGAGAGGTCAGCACGTCGGTCTAAATCCTATGGCGCAGGGGTCTGGGCCCATCGCCCATTGCACACCTGCACGTTGCGAACGCGACTGGCGAGCAGAACTAGCCTCCCTTATACAAGAGCAGGCGTTCCAGTCCAACCCGGCGCGCGCCGCTCAGTCGCTGACGTCACGAAGGCTTCGACTGATACCACGACGTCGAGTGCCCATAACTGTTCCTGCGTAGTTGGTTAGTGCGTATAGGCCGGTAGCCAGACTCTGATCAAATACCAAGATCTCGTTAAGCGTGTTATTTTGAAATAACCACGGACGCCGACCAGGGCCAGGCCCACCTCTCTCCTAGGTGGTCTCAACCTACCCTGTCGCTCCGCCACAAAGATCCACTTAGAAGGCCATCGGGACAAACGTCCTTTCGGACCCAATCTGTGAATCACTCGCGGGTACTCTTCGAGCCGACCTGTCTTTAGTCACCACATGTATCATATATTATGTATATAAGTATATACCCGTGATCACCTCCCGAGTGATCACAACCTGATAGTATAGCATGGCAGACGGACAAGAATGTAGGGCCACTGATGGTAAACTAGCATCCTATACTAAGAATTTAGGAGTGGAGGTAAGGTATCAACAGTTGTAGCAACAATGATAGGCTATGCCTCAGGATAGGAATAACGGAAAGCAGTAACATGCTACACTACTCTAATGCAAGCAGTATAGAGAAGAGTAGGCGATATCTGGTGATCAAGGGGGGGCTTGCCTGGTTGCTCTGGCAAGAGAGAGGGGTCGTCAACACCGTAGTCGTACTGGGTAGCTGCGGCGTCGGTCTCGGTGTCTAGCGAGAGAAGAGGGGGAAGAAACAATAAATATTAAGCAAACAGATGCACAACGATGCATGACATGACAAGTAGCGGTGCTAGGGGTGCCCTACCGCGGTATGAGGTGGTACCGGTGAAGGGGGAAACATCCGGGAAAATATCCCCGGGGTTTTGCATTTTGGGACAGATGAATTGGAGGGCGAAAGTTGTGTGTTCGCTATGCTAGGGATGCGTGGTGGACGAACTGGCTGCGTATCCGGATTCGTCTCGTCGTTCTGAGCAACTTTCATGTACAAAGTTTTTCCATCCGAGCTACGGTGTATTTTATATTGATTTTAAAAGATTTAAATCATTTTTAGAATTTATTTAATTATTTAATTCAACATTATCCAGAATAGTGTTTGCTGACGTCAGCATGACGTCAGCAGTCAACAGAGGCGTTGACTGGTCAACCTGATGTGTGGGCCCCACATGTCATTAACTGTTTTGTTAATTAACAATAGTTAATTAGGTTAATTAGTCATTAGGTTAATTAATCATAATTAGTTAATTTAAACAGAATTAATTAAGTTAATTATTTGGTTAATTAATTATTTTTATTATTATTTATTTATTATTATTTTTAATTCTTTTTCATTTTTTAATACGTTCTAGGGGTGGTGCCCCCTAGTCAGTGGCTCAGGGGAGCCTAACGGGCGCCGCCTAGCGGGCGCGGGCGCTGGGAAACCGGGGCTTTGCCCCGGTGGTGCGGGCGCATGCGGCGGGCGCCGGAGCGCGCGGCCCAGGGGAGCAGCGGGCGGCGCCGGCGGAGGGTTGCGCGCGCGTGGGCCGACAAGGCCATCGCAGCGCCGGCGAGGCGGGGCCAGGCGTGCGCCGAGCGGCGAGCAGGCAGTAGAGCCGACGGGGCGCGGCCAGCGAGCTGCAGAGCAGCGGCGGTGAGCGGGCGGAAGGGAGGCACGGGGTCGGTGGGCGAGGCGAGTGCGGTGAGCGGCGGTGGTCGCGAGGGGCGGGGGCGGCGCAGCCGCAGTAGCAGCAGCAGCTGCAATAGAGCAGTAGCAGCGGGAGGGGGTTGCGGGTGGTGGCCGAGGGGTGCGCGCGGGCGCGAGAGGAGGAGAGGCCAAGGGCGCGCGCGCGACGGCTGCAGCCCGTCGCGGTCGTAGGCGGCAGCAGCGCAGGCGGTCGGCAACGCTGGCGGGGCGGAGTAGAGCCACAATAGCAGCAGGCGCGGATGTGTGCGGGCGAGCAGGGGGGCAAGGCGACGGTGGCCTCTCTTGGCAGCGACAGGGGCGAGGCGCAGCGAGGCGGGGCTCGGGTGCACGTGTACGGCAGCAGGCGGGCGCGAGGCACGGTGACAAGGCAACCAGCCGGCGACGAGCTGGCGCAGTGGAGGAGTGAGCGAGGCAAGAAGGGGGAGGCCGGGGCCTCACCATAGTTGTAGGGCACGGGCAGTGGGGCGTGGGGACGTAGACGGGGACGACGGCGACAAAGAGGAGCAGTCGGGTGAGGGAGAACCGGCAAGGCAGTGATGGCGTTCGGTGGCGAGGATCTCCTCCCGATCCAATCGGGAGAGAGGGGGGAGAGAGATATTTTGCGGGGGCAGTGGGGTGTGTTGGTGTGTACTGGGGGAGTGGGGGGAGGTTATGGGGTGAGGGTGGGCCGGCCTAGCGGCCTGGTGGGCTGAGGCCCAAGGGGGCGCGGTGGCCAGCTGGGCCAGTCGGCCCAGTTGAGGGGGGGGGGCTTTCTCCTTTCCTTTTTTAGTTTTAGTTTTAGTTTTTCTTTTTATTTATTTTCTTTTCTGTTTTAATTCATTTTAAAATATTTAGGCATTTTATAAAAATGTGTTTATTACCGCATAATTACATATGCAAAATAGGGCACCTCCCGAACATTTTTGTATGAAATTTTGAAAAACTTTTATTGTTGACATTATTCAAATTTGAATATTTGAAACGGTTTCGAACCAACCCGAGATTAACTACAGTGACATAGGTGATGTGGCATCGTTAACGTGGGATTACTGTAGCATGATTATCCGGGCGTTACACATGCATATGTTACAAAATTTAGTAAGTGGTATCTGACACCTCTAACATCATTTGATATTCTAAATAACAAGTCACTCAAGCGAGCAGTCATATCAGAATTGTATTTCAATTGTTTCATAACATTTGCATTGAAGTGATCTTGTTTTCTAGTATAGTTTTCAAACTCATAAAGGCATTGGCTAGGGTGCATATTGTGAGGATTGTCATTATCATTGAATTCCATAAGATAATTTACCTCTACCACCTTAGGAGGTGGTGGTGTATTAATCCCATGTGCTTCTTCAACTGGAGGTAAATGTTCAACATCCTCAGCTTTAATACCTTTTTCCTTCATAGATTTCTTTGCCTCTTGCATATCTTCAAGACTGAGATATAATATACCCCTCTTCTTCGGAGTGGGTTTAGGCGGCGGTTCAAGAAGAGTCCAATCATCATAATTTTTCAATATGTTATTCAATAATTCTTCAGCTTGCCCAACAGTTCGTTCCCTGAAAACACAACCAGCACAACTATCTAGGAAGTCCCTAGAAGCATCGGTTAGTCCATTATAGAAGATATCGAGTATTTCATTTTTCTTAAGAGGATGATCAGGCAAAGCATTAAGTAACTAGCAAAGTCTCCCCCAATCTTGTGGGAGACTCTCTTCTTTAATTTGCACAAAGTTAAATATTTCCTCTAAAGCTGCTTGTTTCTTATGAGCAGGGAAATATTTTTTAGAGAAGTAATAAATCATATCCTGGGGACTATGCACAACCAGGAGCAAGAGTATTCCACCAAGCTTTAGCATCACCCTTTAATAGAACGGAAATAATTTGAGAATAAAGTAATAACGAGTCTTATCATCATGAGTAAAAAAGGGTGGCTATGTCATTCAACTTAGTAAGATGTGCCACAACAGTTTCAGTTTCATAACCATGGAAAGGATCAGATTCAACCAAAGTAATTAACTCTGGGTTGACAGAGAATTCATAATCCTTATCATCAATAAAGATAGGTGAAGTAGCAAACTTAGGATCATATTTCATTCTAGCATTCAGAGATTTTTCTTTATACTTGCATAGTAATTTCTCTAGATCATTTGTATCCTTACAAGCAAGAATGTCTCTAGTTGTCTCCTCATTCATAACATAACCTTCCGGTACCTTAGGCAATTCATATCTAGGAAGGCTAGTTCTAGTAGGTGTTTCAGGAGTTTCAGATTCAAGCTCATCATCAGATTCAGCAACATCATGTTGAATTACTCTAGCAATTTGTTCATCAAGAAAGTCACCAAGTGGCACATCATTATCATCAAGCAAGGTACTAGCATCATCATAAGTATCATTCATAGCAAAAGTAGCATCATCAACAACTTGTGACATATCAGGATTAATAACATGTAGTGGTGTTGCAAGCTTACTTATAACAGAAGGTGAATCTAAAGCGGAACTGGATGGCAGTTCCTCACCTCCCCTTGTCTTAGAGGGATAAATCTTAGTCTTAGCATCCTTCATATTCTTCATAGTGATAAATTGATAATAATCCCAGGTGACTCAACAAATATAGCTATGCTCCCCGGCAACGGCGCCAGAAAAAGGTCTTGATAACGCACAAGTATAGGGGATCGCAACAGTTTTCAAGGGTAGAGTATTCAACCCAAATTTATAGATTCGACACAAGGGGAGCCAAAGAATACTTGAAAGTATTAGCAGCTGAGTTGTCAATTCAACCACACCTGGAGATTAATTATCTGTAACAACTTGATCAGCAGCAAAGTAACATTATAGTTAGTAGTGACAGTAGCAAAGGTAACGGTAACAGTGATAGCAATAGTTTTGTAGCAAGTGCAATGGTAATGAAAGCAGTAGTAACTTAGTAAGAACAATATAAGATAAATTTGTAGGCATTGGGTCGGTGACTTGTTGGATGATATTCATCATGAGACAGTTATAACCTAGGGCGATGCAGCAATAGCTCCAGTTCATCAATATAATGTAGGCATGTATTCCGTAAATATTCATACGTGCTTATGGAAAGAACTTGCTTGACATCTTTTATCCTACCCTCCCGTGGTAGTGGGGTCCAATTGAAAACTAAGGGATATTAAGGCCTCCTTTTAATAGAGAACCAGAACAAAGCATTAACACACAGTGAATACATGAACTCCTCAAACTACGGTCATCACCGGGAGTTCTCTCGACTATTGTCACTCCGAGGTTGCCGGATCATAACACGTAGTAGGTGACTATAACTTGCAAGATCGGATCTAGAACAAGGATATAATGGTGATAACATAAACGGTTCAGATCTGAAATCATGGCACCCGGGCCCAAAGTGACAAGCATTAAGCATGGCACAGTCATAGCAACATCAATCTTAGAACATAGTGGATACTAGGGATCAAACCCTAACAAAACTAACTCAATTACATGATGAATCTCATCCAACTCCTCACCGACCAGCGAGCCTATGAAGGAATTACGCACTCCCGGTGGGGGGCATCATGGAATTGGCAATGGAGAAGGGTTGGTGATGACGAAGAACGAAGATCCCCCTCTCCGGAGCCCCAAACGGACTCTAGATCTGGCCTTCCGATGAAGAACAGGAGGTGACGGTGCTTGTGTCTCGTGGAACGCGATAATCCTTTCTCCCTGGTTTTTTCCTCCAAATATGTGATTTTATAGTATCAGGGTTGAGGTCTGCGGGGCCACCAGGTGGGGACAACCCACCTGGGTGTGCTAGGAGGCGGGGGCGCGCCCTGGTGGGTTGTGCCCACCCAGGTGCCCCCCTCCGGTGGATCTTGGCTCCAAAACTTCTCTTTATTGATATAAAAATACCTCGCAAAGTTTCGTTCCATTCCGAGAACTTTTATTTCTGCACAAAAACAACACCATGGTAGTTCTGCTGAAAACAACATCAGTCCAGGGTTAGTTTCATTCAAATCATGCAAATTAGAGTCCAAAACAAGAGGAAAAGCATTAGGAAAAGTAGATACATTGGAGACGTATGAACTCCCCCAAGGTTAAACCTTTGCTTGTCCTCAAGCAATTTAGTTGATAAACTAAAAGTGAAAAAGAAACACTTTTACGATCTCTTTTGCTCGTGTTTGCATAAATAAGCTTAAACATCACCCAGGTTTTCAGCCAACATTATAACTAACCATGGTGACAATAACTCTTAAAAATTATATTAACTCATATCAATAACATAATCAGCTGGCGAGCAATAATAAGAAATCTCAAACATTAGCACATTGTCAAAACAACCGTGGTATAATATGACAATAGTGGTATCTCACTAGCCCTTTCTGAGACCGCAAAACAATAATGTGGAGCACCTCCAAAGTCCAAACAGTGACTAAACATTGTAATTCATGGTAGAAAAGATCCAGTCATGATGCACCCAACATTAGCTACACACAATGCATAAGCATGACAACATTGCTCTCAGGTTCTGGCGCTTATTTTAGAAGGTGATGACACAACATAAAAGTTAATAGATAGTCCCTACGCAGAGGGAAGCAGTGATTTGCAGAGGTGCCAGAGCTCAAGTTTTAAAACAGAGGTAAATGATATTTTGAGACATGCACCCTTCTCATTTACTTCACGGCCATCAGTTATCAAAATCTTCCATGCTAAGCATGCTAGTGGCAGTTCCCAAGCGATAAAGTAAAGGTTTTGACTCCATTCGGAGTTTTTGTTTGATAATTTGTAAGCTTTTTCGGCTTTCAGTTTAGGACTGGGCATCCCTATTACCGCCCTTTTTCTTGTGCGGTGGCGTGTGAATAAACACTCGACCTGAGAATAACCCGCTTAGCATGGAAGATACCGACCACCTCCTGTCGTTCCATGAACGATCCAGGCACACAAAAAGGATATTTATTAGAAGTTTTTAGAGGTGGCACATGTAAATTTACTTAGGACGGCAGGGTAATACCGCATATAGGTAGGTATGGTGGACTCATCTGGAATAACTTGGGTTCAAGGTTTTTGATGTACAAGCAGAATTCCCACTTAGTATAGGAAAAGGCTAGCAATTAGATTGAGAAGCGGCCAGCTAGAGAGCAACAACGGTCATGAACATGCATTATGCATAAGTAACATTGGACGCTAGCATGAGTAGGATATGAACACCATGAACATAAATATCATCGAGGCTATGTTGGTTTTGATTGAACTACATGCATGAACATGTGCCAAGTCAAGCCACTCGAACATTCAGAGGAGGATACCATATCATCATACTACATCACAATCATTTTAAAGCAATGTTGACATCCAAGATAAATCATTATCCCCTCCTAGCTACTTATGCATGGCATGAGAAACTATAATCTCTAATTGTCATTGCAAACATGTTAAATCATAATGGGCTAAATCATGGGTACTAGGTTAAACATATTTACACAAACAGAACAAGTTGAGTTCATACCCGTTTCTCTCTGCCACGGCCAGTTCATGCAATATTGTCATTATTGCCTTTCACTTGCACGACTGAAGGATGTGAACATAATAATAGTGCAAGAGTGTCGTGGACTAAGCCGGAATCTGCAAACATTTTATTCAACAGCAGAAGACAAGGTAAAATGGGCTCTTTGTTAGATCAACAATTTATTCAAATGAGAGCCACTCCACATTTTCATCGTGGTCCTCTCCTCGATAAGACTCGAATAAAAGAAAAATAAGTTCAGATAAGCACACTGATTTTTTTTTGGAGTTTTTAGTTTTCTTGAACAAGCAATCAAAAAGGGAAAGCAAAAACGATAAAAACTATTTACACGGGAAAGCTCCCAACAAACAAAAGAAGAACAAGAAAATCTTTTGGGTTTTCTTTTGAGTGCTACAGCTAAGCATGCAAAGAAAGTAAATTAGCTACAACTATTTTTTTGGTTTTTCTAAGGTTTTTCAAACACAGAAGAAGAAAGCAAGAAAATAAAATTAAGCATGGATGATACAATGAAAAAGTGTAAACACCGAAAACTGGAATGAGATGTGTGAACATGAATGTAATGTCGGTGAGAAACACGTACTCCCCCAAGCTTAGGCTTTTGGCCTAGCTTGGTAATCGATTAGTAGCCTGGATAGTAGTCAGGGTGCTGAGGAGCAGGCATCCAGGCATCCCACTGCCGAGGCTCCTCCTCTGCTAAAGCCTGATCGTTGCGGTAGGCGATGATGTCCACAGGCATAATCCTATATCCGCCCCTGGCAACAGGATCAAACAAAGCAGGAGCAGGCAATTGAATAATATCACGAGTCTTCACACTTAAAACCAGGTTATATGGAACAGGGATGTTAGGAGATTCGATATCAGTAAAATGGTGGTGATCCATGGCTGCGTGATCGAGGTAAACCTTGGTGAGAGGGTAATCATGAAGGCCTATCTCAACATTAGAGTGAGCCGCCAAACGAGTAGCGAAAACCCCACCATGTATTTTACCCTTGGACTTATCAACATGGAGGCGTCGTGCCACAATAGCTCCCAAGCTATAAGTGTTGTCGCCCTCTAGTGCACGACGTAAAACAACAAAGTCTGGTGCGCTGAGCGCACCTACCTTTTCTTTAGCAAGCAACACCTAGCAACAAATAAGGCATAATAATGTAAGGCAGGAAAGTGTATGGTAGTGGCAGTGATGGCCGACACCCCTCTCTCATCTCCCACTGTCGGTGGGAAACGACACATATGGGGTCACTGGGATCCCTTCTATGGTTGGCGGGTGCGGGGTTGTGCAAAGATCGGGTCTAGCGGACAGCACACGAATCGTTTACCTAGGTTCGGGCCACGGAGACGCGTAAAACCCTAGTCCTGCTTTGATGTATATTTAGGTGTTCTTGTGTTCTTGAACTAGCTGCAGTGGCTCTCTAGTCCAAAAGATCCTAATCCCCCTCCAGTACGCCTCGGGCCTCATTTTATAGACAAAAAGGGGTTGCCACAGTGGCACACAGGAGGTGGAAAGGTATACAGGGGCTGAGTCTATCCCCTGGCATCATCGGACAAATGCATTTAATGCGCTGCCGACGTACCCCTCTTGCTTTATTGGGGACGACAAAGAAGCTTGTCCCAACTGTCATCACCTCGCCTGGCTCCGACGCGCGTCCAAGCTGACGAGGCATTGTAGCGCCACGTTGGCTGGCTGCTGGGCTGGCGCGGTGGTGGAGCCTTCACAAAGATCTACATGCCATCACGCAGGTGCTTGCTGAGTTGGTGTAGAGGCCGCGTGCTGCCATGCAAATGCATGCTCAGCTGGTCGAGCTGGTAGATGTACGGGAGCGGCAGTGGAGTCTTGTCGGACGCGGGCCTGGCTGCGGCCCTGCAGGCGTCCTTGGCAAGGGTCTTGCCGAGGGCCCGACAAGGGTCTTGCTACGGCACCGTGGTCGTCCCCGGTAATGATCTTGCCGGGGGTCTCATCAATCTCCTTGGCAAGGATCTCGCCAAGGATCGTCGTCTTCTGGTTTCCATCTGATCTTGTGTGTCTATGATCTCTACAAAGATCTGCATGCCACCACGGAGGTGCCTCCCAAGCCTTGGTTCCAACATGGCGTGGGAACCCCTTGGGCTCAAGGGTGGTGCACTCTGCTGGCGTCAGGCAAGTTGCCCCGGCAATGATCTTGCCGAGGCTGCAGAAGCCACCCCGGCAAGGGTCTTGCCGGGGGAGTCCACCTCGCCCTCTTGCTCTCTTTGCGTCTCTAGTCTTGGCATTGCTCTGGTCGTCTTGTGCTCCGGCATCCCTCCTCTGCCCTGCTTAGTGTGGTCGTGGGTGCAGCTCTGACTGCCCGAGCACAAGTAAAGGGGTGCAAAAGCAGAGCCCCTACTTCTGTACACCGACAGGAGCCCCCGGGCCTGGGCCACACATAAGCACGACGCGTTGTTGGGCTAGGCCCAGAATGATGCGCGGGCAGGTGGGGCGGATTTTTACCGCAGTAATTTCTTCGTCCGCTGTGCTTCCCCACGACCCATGTTGAACGCGCCACGTGGAGGGTCATGTGTGATGTGGGAGTCGTGCGTGGGGCGGTTTCCACATGCATGCATCACATCATGGTAAAGAGGTGGCTCGCGCCTTCCCCGTAAAAAGAGGAAAACGCATAGGTGTGGCTCATTTACTGAGTGGGCTCGGGTCATGGTCTTCAAGGCACCCATGCCCCACGACCACGGGGTGGAGAACGGCCGTCTCATTTGTCCCCTCAATTTCTGCTAGCCTGCCACATGTCCCCCGTGCTCTGAAGACGGTAGGCGGTGGGTGTGGGCCTTGGATGGCGAGGCGGGGAAACGGGTCGCTGCTGATTGGGGCAGTGGGTCGGCCTCGATTCTCTGCGCCCCTGATGGTCGTATTGGCTGAGTGGGGCGGCCGAGTCCCGACCCCGTCCCTTTATAAGAAAGGGGAGGGTGGCACCCCACAATCTTTCATCATCCCTCTCCTTCCACCTCGACTCCGCTCTTTCATCTGCCATGGCGAGAGGGGGCGTCGGTCCTTCGACGATGGCGGCGAGGGTCTCTGCTCGACAGTGCGTGCCTCCTTCCCAAGAACCCGTGGCGGCGGAGCCGGCCATGAGAGGAAGGGGGAGGGAGCGAGGTCGAGGCCAGCGTGGCGCTCGGGGAAGAGGGGGACAGGGCGGCGCACCGGCCTTGCCTCTGCCAGCGATGCCTCCTCCGATGGAGGGCCACGTCAGGGACCAGCCTTGTGAGTTCTTCATCAGGCCGCGTCGGCCACCGCGTCGTCGCCTTCGTCTTCCTGTGCCATTCGCTTGTGAGATGGAGCTCGATCCGCCCCAGACCCTGAGGTTGCACATGAGGGGCTGCGTGAACGGCGGCATGCGGGTCGACGTCGACTTTCCCAGCCCTCGGGTCATGTATCTTCGCCGCGGATGGAAGACCTTCACTCGCATCCATAGCCTGACGGCGGGGCTCGTTCTCTATTTCAAATTAATGGAGAACGGCTTGCTCTCCGTCAATGTCTTTGGAGGCTCTGGGACTCACCTAAAGTGCTGCGTGGAGAGCTCCTCCGACGATGAAGACTCCACTTCAAGCAGGAGTGATGAGGAGGACAGCGACAGCGATGATGAGAGCGTCGAGTGAGGGCACGTCGACCTCATCTCCAACTGACCGCGTCGCCCCTCCCTCCGCCGTGCGCTCTGCCGAGGGCCTTCCATCGACGTGTTCCCCGTCCCTTCCTTTTTGCCTTCACCTGCCGCACCTAGGAGGAAAGGGGCAAGAATGGGGATCACGGGGCACTTATCTTTTCTAGTTTTTAAGCCCGCAGGCACTCGTGAGATTTCAAAATTTGTAATCCCCTTGCTTGTGTACCCATTCCGTATGAATTATACTTGTTTGAAATGTATGAATGAAAGGAAGGGTGTTTGTCGGGTTTTGTTTGCGCATGGGGAGGGCCACACCGAGGAACACATCATCGTTATCCTAAGATAAACATGGTCTCCCGGCAACATGCCTTGCTGTCCTCCTGCTCTACGGCCTGACTACGCTCATGCTCTTGGCGGAGGTAGGGGCCGAGTAGGACTAGGCCTTTCGCTCGCCCTCTTCCCACCGCACTACAACCAAGTTCTGGTCCAAAGTAGAGTTTTCGGACATGGGACGGAGGGGGCAAGATGGTACGAGAGCGAGCGAAGCCTTATACGTTCAAGGTTCACACGGGCGCACGGAGTGGGGGGAGAAGAACTTATCTGACGTTGCAGCCCCCGGCAACTTTGGCCTGCCGCGGTTAGATTCTTGTGTCTGCAGCCCCCGGCAACCTTGCCGGGGCCAAAGCACCGGCCCGTTCTTTTTCCTCCCAATAGCTCAGCAGAAATGTCCATAGCATTAAGATATATTGGTCCCCCTTCAATCCCGTATGCATCAATTTCTATGCTAGGTTGAAGCTTCTGTCACTCTTGCCCTCCAATACATAGTCCTATCAACATACAACTAACCCTATGGTGTGATCCACGCGCGTGCTCATATGATGGGCACCAAAGGATAGCAACATAACCATGAGAAAATTAAATCAATCATAGCAATTCATCAACCACCGATAGGACAACGAAAATCTACTCAGACATCATAGGATGGCAACACATCATTGGATAATAATATGAAGCATAAAGCACCATGTTCAAGTACAGGGTACAGTGGGTTGCGGGAGAGTGAACTGCTATAGATAGAGGGGGAAGGTGATGGAGATGTTGGTGAAGATGGCGGAGGTGTTGGGGTAGATCGCGATGATGATGATGATGGCCACGGTAGCGTTCCGGCGCCACCGGAAGAGAAGGGGAGAGGGGGGGCCCTACGTCTTCTTCTTCCTTTACCTCCTCCCTAGATGGGAGAAGGGTTTCCCCTCTGGTCCTTGGCCTCCATGGCATGGGAGGGGCGAGAGCCCCTTCGAGATTGGATCTGTCTCTTTGTCTCTCTCTGGTTCCGCGTTCTGTCCTGCTGGCCTTTCACCGTTTCGTATATATATGGAGATCCGTAATTCGATTGGACCGAAACCTTCGCCGTGATTTTTTTACCAAAAATAGCTTTCTTGCGGCCGAAGAAGGGTATCAACCGCCTTACCGGTGTCCCACGAGAGTCAGGGGCGCGCCCAGGGGGGCAGGCGCGCCCCCTGCCTCGTGGCCACCTCGGGCACCGTCTCGCGTGGATTCTTCTTCCGGAATTTTCCAAATATTCCAAAAATAAGCTCCATCTTTTTTTATCCCATTTGGATTCCATTTGATATGGATATTCTGTGAAACTAAAAACATGCAACAAACAGGAACTGGGACTGGGCACTGGATTAATATGTTAGACCCAAAAATAGTATAAAAAGTTGCCAAAAGTATATGAAAGTTGAATAATATTGGCATGGAACGATCAAAAATTATAGATACGACGGAGACGTATCAACATCCCCAAGCTTAATTCCTGCTCGTCCTCCAGTAGGTAAATGATCAAAAAGATATTTTTTGATGTGGAATGCTACCTAGCATAATATTGATCACATATCTAATCATGGCATGAATATTAAGATACGAGTGATTCAAAGCAATAGTCTATCATTTGACATAAAAACAATAATACTTCGAGCCTACTAATAAAGAAATCATGTCTTTCCAAAATAACATGGCCAAAGAAAGTTATCCTTACAAAATCATATAGTCTGGCTATGCTCCATCTTCACCACACAAAATATTCACATCATGCACAACCCCGATGACAAGCCAAGCAATTGTTTCATACTTTTCATGTTCTCAAACCTTTTCAACTTTCACGCAATACATGAGCGTGAGCCATGGACATAGCACTATAGGTGGAATAGAATGGTGGTTGTGGAGAAGACAAAAAGGAGAAGATAGTCTCACATCAACTAGGCATATCAACGGGCTATGGAGATGCCCATCAATAGATATCAATGTGAGTGAGTATGGATTTCCATGCAACGGATGCACTAAGAGCTATAAGTGTATGAAAAGCTCAGACTAAAAACTAAGTGGGTGTGCATCCAACTTGCTTTCTCAAGAAGACCTCGGGCGTTTGAGGAAGCCCATCATCGGAATATACAAGCCAAGTTCTATAATGAAAATTCCCACTAGTATATGAAGTGATAACTCAAGAGACTCTCTATATGAAGAACATGGTACTACTCTGAAGCACAAGTGTGGTAAAAGGATAGTAACATTGCCCCTTCTATCTTTTTCTCTCATTTTTTTGTTTTTTGGTGGGCTTCTTTGGCCTCTTTTTTTTATTTGGGCTTCTTTGGCCTCTTTTATTTTTTTGTAAAGTCCAGAGTCTCATCCCGACTTGTGGGGAATCATAGTCTCCATCATCCTTTCCTCACTGGGACAATGTTCTAATAATGATGATCATCACACTTTTAATTACTTACAACTCAATATTACATCTCGATACTAGAACAAAATATGACTCTATATGAATGCCTCCGGCGGTGTACCAGGATCTGCAATGATCTAGCGTAGCAATGACATCAAAAAAGGACAAGCCATGAAAACATCATGCCAGCTATCTTATGATCATGCAAAGCAATATGGAAATAAAGGCTCAAGTCATGTATATGATGATGATGGAAGTTGCATGGCAATATATCTCGAAATGGCTATGGAAATCCCATGATAGGTAGGTATGGTGGCTGTTTTGAGGAAGATATAAGGAGGCTTATGTGTGATAGAGCGTATCATATCATGGGGTTTGGATGCACCGGCGAATTTTGCACTGACTCTCAAGGTGAGAAAGGGAAATGCACGGTACCGAAGAGGCTAGCAATGATGGAAGGGTGAGAGTGCGTATAATCCATGGACTCAACATTAGTCATAAAGAACTCATATACTTATTGCAAAAGTCTATTAGCTATCGAAACAAAGTACTACGTGCATGCTCCTAGGGGGATAGATTGGTAGGAAAAGATCATCGCTCGTCCCCGACCGCCACTCATAAGGAAGACAATCAATAAATACCTCATGCTCCAACTTCGTTACATAATGGTTCACCATACGTGCATGCTACGAGAATCACAAACTTCAACACAAGTATTTCTACAATCCACAATTACCCACTAGCATGACTCTAATATCACCATCTTTATATCGCAAAACTATTGCAAGGAATCAAACATATCATATTCAGTGATCTACAAGTTTTATGTAGGATTTTGTGACTAACCATGTGAATGACCAATTCATGTCCTCTCTCTAAATAGATATAAGTAAAGCAAGAGAGTTTAATTCTTTCTACAAAAGATGTGCCGACGCTCTAACAAATATAAGTGAAGCAAAAGAGCATTCTACAAATGGCGGTTTTCTAAGTGAAGAGAAACAGGCAATCCAAACTTCAAATGATATAAGTGAAGCACATGAAGCATTCTATAAAACCATACTCAAAAGATATAAGTGAACTGCAATGAGAATTCTATAAATCAGCCAAGGAATATCTCATACCAGCATGGTGCATCAAAGAAAAGTGAAAACTAAATGCAAAAGACGCTCCAAGATTTACGCATATCATGTGACGAATAAAAATATAACTCCAAGTAAAATTACCGATGATTGTTAGAAGAAAGAGGGGATGCCTTCCGGGGCATCCCCAAGCTTGGTTGCTTGCGAGTCCTTGAATATTTCTTGGGGTCACTCGGGCATCCCCAATCTTAGGCTCTTGCCACTCCTTATTCCTTCATCCATTGTGATCTCTCCCAAAACATGAAAACTTCAATCACACAAAACTTAACAGAAAGTTCGGTAAGATCCGTTAGTATAATAAAGCAAATCACTACTCTAAGTACTGTTGCAAACCAATTCATGTTTTTTTCATTGTAGCAACTATAATATAAATTTTCCATGGCTTAATCCACTGATAGAAATCAATAGTTTCATCAAAACAAGCAAACTATGCATCAAAAACAGAATCTGTCTTAAAAAGGACAGTCTGTAGTAATCTGAACATTCACCATACCTCTAGTACTCCAAAAATTCTGCAATAATTAGGAAAAATGACCAATTTTTATAGAAAGACAGTGAAAAAAGTTTCAGAACCGTTTGACGTTCCAGTAAAAAACATAAAATCGCACACTACAGCCAAAGTTTCTGTTCTGCACCGCACAAACCAACAGGCAATGTAAACATCCTAAAGGCAAATCTTGGCACATTATTTTTATAATACAATGTAATTGTACAAGGGGATAATTATTTTTGTTGAAAAGTTTCTGTAATCAAGATTCACAAAGTTTCCGTGAGCATGAACAAAGTTCAAAGAGCTCCCCCACTTCAACAATGCTTGTCTCTCTCACTTCCACTTTCCTTTTTGAAAAGTTTTGGGTTCCCCTATTTATTTTTTGTTTTTAAACTATATAAAAGCACTCAACAGAAATAAATGACTCTCTAAAACTTCCGGGTTGTCTCCCTGGAAGCGCTTTCTTTAAAGCCATTAAGCTAGGCATATGGTGCTCAAGTAATGAATCCAGCCGGATCCCAAGGTATATCAAAGCCAATTTTAATTAACAATGATTTGTGATTTAGTAGTGAGCACAAAGTAACATATATCATGCAACAACGAAGTCTAACTCTCTTCCTATGCATTGGCATGTCATAAAAGAACAATTCATGCACACATAGTAAAGGCCAATGCATAGTATAAACAGTTTCTTGCAATTTTATCATATTGGAAACATGGAGAAGTGGAGATGTAGTTCCTCTCACATAATAATTGCAAGTAGGAGCAGCAAGAACATGCATATTATATCTATTAAAATCATCATGTGTAATAGTAAAACGCAACCCATCAATATAATCCTTAATAATGGCAAACTTCTCTGATATAGTGTAGTCGGGAGAATTCAAATAGATAATAGGACTATCATGCGTGGGTGCAATAGCAACAATTTCATGTTTAACATAAGGAACTATAGCAAGTTCATCTCCATAAGCATAATTCATATTGGAATCTTGGCCACAATCATAGCAAGCATCATCAAATAGGGATATTTCAAAAGAATCAACGGGATCATAACAATCATCATAGCAATCATCCTTCGGTAAGCACAAAGGGAAATTAAACAATGTATGAGTTGAAGAGTTACTATCATTAGAAGGTGGGCACGGGTAGCTAATCCGCTCTTCCTCCTTTTGTTCTTCGCTCTCCTCATCATCTTTTTCATCCAATGAGCTCAAAGTTTCATCAATTTCTTCTTCCATAGACTCCTGCAAAATATTAGTCTCTTCCTGGACATCGGAGACTCTCTCAATAAAATCATCAATATCGGAATTGAATTAATAATTTTCATAACAATATTTAAGTATAGCAAAATTTTCAGGTCTATAACCAGCATCATCAAGATTTTCACACTCTTTAAACAAAAATTCAATTTCATAAGCACCCATAAAAGCAACGAATTCTTCCATTCCACATCATAGTAATCATATATGCCATTAGCATAAGAAGCTGAGGTTTCATCATCATTAAATTCACATGAAAAGGGAAGGTGTGGAGCCTTCATCCTAGAGCAACAAGTATAATCATATCTCAAGCATAGTTGCCGAGCATACCAATGAAAAATATAAATTTGATCCGATAATAGTTTCCCTTTTTGAGTCAAGCGGTAATCCCTAAAGTATTCACGTTGATCCAACGTTACTCCCATTATAAAGTTGAATGGGGTTTTCTCAGGATTATCGAAGTAGTACATAATATCTTTCACATAATGAGCATTGAGGGTTTTAGGAGGTTCCTCATCTCCATGAGTAGCAAGTAAACCTAATTTTTTTTTGGTATTTCGTGTTCCATATCCATAACTAAAGATAGAGAACAACTTAGAACAGCAAATAAAAATTACTTACAGATAAAGCAAACAAGCACACACGAGAATATTCACCCCACGCTATTGCTCCCCGGCAACGGCGCCAGAAAAAGGTCTTGATAACCCACAAGTATAGGGGATCAATTGTAGCCTCTTTCGATAAGTAAGAGTGTCAAACCCAATGAGGAGCTAAATGTAGAACAAATATTCCCTCAAGTTCTATCGACCACCGATACAACTCTATGCACACTTAACGTTCGCTTTACCTAGAACAAGTATGAAACTAGAAGTACTTTGTAGGTGTTTTTGGATAAGTTTGCAAGATAATAAAGAGCGCGTAAATAAAAAGTAGGGGAAGTTTAGATAAAGAAGCAATAAAATTAGTATAGCGAGTGTGGAAAAGTGGTGGTAGGAGTTGCGAAATTGTCCCTAAGCAATTGACTACTTTACTAGATCGATAGCAAGTTTTATGTGGGAGAGGCCACTGCTAGCATGTCCCTGACTTGGAATTCTATGCACTTATGATTGGAACTATTAGCAAGCATCCGCAACTACTAACGTTCATTAAGGTAAAACCCAACCATAGCATTAAGATATATTGGTCCCCCTTCAATCCCGTATGCATCAATTTCTATGCTAGGTTGAAGCTTCTGTCACTCTTACCCTCCAATACATAGTCCTATCAACATACAACTAACCCTATGGTGTGATCCACACACGCGCTCATATGATGGGAACCAAAGGACAGCAACATAACCACAAGCAAATTAAACAAATCATAGCAATTCACCAATTACCTATAGGACAACGAAAGTCTACTCAGACATCATAGGATGGCAACACATCATTGGATAATAGTATGAAGCATAAAGCACCATGTTCAAGTAGAGGGTACATCGGGTTGCGGGAGAGTGGACCACTATAGGTAGATGGGTGAAGGTGATGAACATGTTGGTGAAGATGACGGTGGTGTTGGTGTAGATCGCCGTCACACGATGATGGCCCCGGCGGTGTTCTGGCCCCAACGGGAGAGAGGGGGAGAGGACCCCCTTCTTCTTATTCTTCCTTGACCTTCTCCCTAGATGGGAGAAGGGTTTCCTCTCTGGTCCATGACCTCCATGGCGGCGGAGGGGCGAGAGCCCCTCCGAGATTGGATCTCTCTCTCTCTCTCTCTGTGTGTGTGTGTGTGTGTGTGTGTTTCTGCATTCTCTGATTCTGCCCTTTCACCATTTCTTATATTCCCGGAGATCCGTAACTCTGATTAGGCTGAAATTTTAAAACCATTTCTATCTGGATATTGGCTTTCTTGCGGCGAAAGAAGGGCACCAACCGCCTTACGGGGTGGCCACGAGGGCCTAGGGTGCGCCTGACCACCTGGGGCACGCTCCCCTGCCTCGTGGCCCCCTCGGGCATCGTCTCGCGTTGACTCTTCTTCCCAAAATCACATATATTCCAAAAAAATCTCCGCCAGATTTTATCCTGTTTGGACTCCGTTTGATATGGATTTTCTGCGAAACAAAAAACATGCAACAATCAGGAACTGGCACTGGGCACTCGATCAATATGTTAGTCCCAAAAATAGTATAAAAAGTTTCCATAAGTATATAAAAGTTGTAGAATATTGGCATGGAACAATCGAAAATTATCGATACGACATAGACGTATCAGCAGGCATGGGGTTGTGCAAAGAGCGGGTCTGGCGGTCAGCACACAAATCGTTTACCTAGGTTCGGGCTGCGGAGACGCATAAAACCCTAGTCCTGCTTTGATTTATATTTAGGTGTTCTTGTGTTCTTGAACTAGCTGCAGTGGCTCTCTAGTCCAAAAGATCCGAATCCCCCTCCAGTACGCCTCGGGCCTCCTTTCATAGGCAAAAAGGGGTTTCCACAGTGGCACACGGGAGGTGGAAAGGTGTACAGGGGCTGAGTCTATTCCCTGGCATCGTCGGACAAACACATTTAATGCACTGCCGACATGCCCCTCTTGCTTTATTGGGGACGGCAAAGAAGCTCGTCCCAGCTGTCGTCGCCTAGCCTGGCTCCGACGCGCGTCCAAGCCGATGAGGCATTGTAGCACCACGTTGGCTGGCTAATGGGCTGGCGCGGTGGTGGAGCCTTCACGAAGATATGCATGCCACCACGCAGGTGCTTGCTGAGTTGGTGTAGAGGCCGCGCGCTGCCACGTAGATGCCTGCTTAGCTGGTCGAGCTGGCAGCTATACGGGAGCGGCGGTGAGTCTTGTCGGACACGGGCCTGGCTGCGGCCCCGTAGGCGTCCTCAGCAAGGGTCTTGCCGAGGGCCCGTCAAGGGTCTTGCTGCGGCACCGCGGTCGTCCCCGGCAAGGATCTTGCCGGGGGTCTCATGGATCTCCTTGGCAAGGATCTCGCCAAGGATCGTCGTCTTCTGGTTTCCATCTGATCTTGTGTGTTGACGATCTCTACAAAGATCTGCATGCCACCACAGAGGTGCCTCCCGAGCCTTGGTTCTAACATGGCGTGGGAACCCCTTGGGCTCAAGGGTGGCGCGCTCTGCTGGCGTCAGGCAAGTTGCCCAGGCAAGGATCTTGCCGAGGCTGCGGAAGCCACCCCGGCAAGGGTCTTGCCGGCGGAGTCCACCTCGCCCTCTTGCTCTCTTTGCGTCTCTGGTCTTGGTGTTTCTCTAGTCGTCTTGTGCTCCGGCATCCCTCCTCTGCCCTGCTTAGTGTGGCCGTGGGCGTGGCTCTGACTGCCCGTGCACAAGGGGTGCAAAAGGAGAGCCCCTACTTTTGTACACCGACACCCACTGTCAAGGTACGATAAAAGGCGTCAAACTCTGCCGGCCTAGGCTCAACTAAACTCCCGTCATAAGGGATCATGCATATGTTACAAAATTTAGTAAGTGGTATCTGACGGGTTTCAGCAAATAAATTAAACTGCGCCTCAGGAGGATTATTCCTAGGAAAGAAATTAAAACTTTGAACAAAGGTGTTTGTGAGGAGATGATATTGTTCACATTCAGCTGCGATGAAGTCGGTGAAGCTGGCATTAGCAGCATATTGTGTAAATTCTTGCAGGATTCCATGAACGGGGTATGCGGCCATTCGCACAGCCGTACTTCCGCCAACCTCCGGGGGTGGAGATCACTGTCAGATGACTCTCCAATAACTCCCTTGGATTTCTTCTTGGAACCAAACTTCCTAAAGATATTCATGTTTTTCCTATGAACAACAATTCTGAAATTTTTAGTCCACAAAATTTTCTGAACAAAACTTCACAAAAATGATACCAACTATTCATAGGGACACATAGAGGCCATAGCAAGCATTCAAACTACTTACAACTCTAAAAATTCAACATGCAAGCTCATCTACAGCAGCACCAAGAGTAGCTAATTATTCATAATATAAACAACTAAAACAACAACTAAAGTATATGTATACCCATTAGAGGAAGGAAAAGGTCCCATATAATCAAAGCCCCAAACATCAAATGGTTCAATAACAAGTGAATAATTCATAGGCATTTCCTGACGTCTACTAATATTACCAATTCTTTGACATTGATCACAAGACAAGACAAACTTATGAGCATCCTTGAAGAGAGTAGGCCAATAAACACCAGATTGCAATACCTTATGTGCAGTTCTATCTCCATCGTTGTGTCCTCCGTAAGACTTGGAGTGGCACTTGCATAGGATCTGTTCCTGTTCATGCTCAGGTACACAATGTCTAACAGCACCATCTACTCCTTTATAAAGGTGTGGATCATCCCAAAAGTAATGTCTTAAATCATAGAAAAGCTTTTTCTTTTGCTGGTATGTAAAACTAGGTGGTATAAATTTAGCAACAATATAATTAGCATAATCAGCATACCATGGAGTATTATGAGAAGCATTTATGACAGTTAATTGTTCATCAGGAAAGCTATCATCAATAGGTAGTTGGTCATCAAGAACATTCTCCAGCCTAGACAAGTTGTCTGCAACGGAGTTCTCAGCTCCATTTCTATCAATAATATGCAAATCAAATTCTTGTAGCAAGAGAACCCATCTAATAAGTCTAGGTTTAGCATCTTTACTTTCCATAAGATATTTAATAGCAGCATGATCAGTGTGAACAGTTACTTTGGAATCAACAATATAAGGTGTAAACTTATCACATGCAAATACAACTGCTAAAAATTCTTTTTCAGTGGTAGCATAATTTCTCTGGGCGTTGTCTAGAGTTTTACTAGCAATAATATTTAATTTCTTATCAACTCTTTGTCCTAGACCAGCACCAACAGCATAATCACTAGCATCACACATAATTTCAATGGGTAAATTCCAATTAGGTGGCTGAACAATAGGAGCAGAAATCAAGGCTTTCTTAAGTATTTCAAATGCTTCTACACAATCGTCATCAAAAACAAAAGGAACATCTTTTTGCAAGAGATTAGTGAGAGGCCTAGAAATTTTAGAGCAGTCTTTAATAAACCTCCTATAGAAACTAGCATGACCAAGGACACTTCTTATACCTTTGATATCTTTAGGACATGGCATCTTTTCAATAGCATCTACTTTAGCTTTATCAACTTCAATATCTCTTTCAGAAATTTTATGCCCCAAGACAATACCTTCATTAACCGTAAAGTGGCACTTCTCCCAATTCAAGACAAGATTAGTTTCTTCACATCTCTGGAAAACTTGGTCTAGGTTGCTTAAGCAATCATCAAAAGAAGTTCTGTAAACGGAGAAATCATCCATGAAAACATCAACAATATTTTCACAAAAGTCAGAGAATATAGCAGTCATACATCTTTGAAAGGTGGCAGGTGCATTGCATAAACCAAAAGGCATACGTCTATAAGAAAGGTACCGAAAGGGCAAGTAAAAGTGGTTTTCTCTTGATCATCTTTTGACACAGGTATTTTAGAGAAACCAGAATAACCATCTAGAAAGCAAAAATGAGTATGTTTAGATAGTCTTTCTAGCATTTGATCAATAAAAGGTAGATGGTAATGATCTTTTCTAGTAGCCTTATTCAATTTGCGAAAATCAATTACCATTCTATAACACGTAACAATTCTTTGTTGAATCAATTCATTCTTACAATTAGGAACAACAGTAATACCTCCCTTCTTAGGGACACAATGAACATGACTTACCCATTGACTACCAGCAATAGCATAAATTATACCTACCTCTAGGAGCTTTAGTATTTCATTTCTTACCACTTCTTTCATATTATTAGGATTTAACCGTTGTTGGTGATCAACAACCGGTTTAGCATCATTCTCCAACTTAATTTTGTGCCGGCATAGAGTGGGACTAATGCCCTTAAGATCATCAAAAGTATATCCAATAGCGGCACGGTGCTTCTTCAGAGTTTTCAATAACTTCTTTTCATCATGCTCTGAAAGGTTAGCACTAATAATAATAGGATATATCTTCTTCTCATCAAGATAAGCATATTTCAGAGTATCAGGTAATTATTTAAGCTCATATACAGGATCACCCATAGGTGGAGGAGGATCCCCAAGGATTTCAACAGGCAAATTGTGTTTCAAAAAAGTCCCTTGATTAAAGAATACTTCATACATTTCCCTTCTTTCATTCATAAACATATCATTTTCATGGTCTAGCAAATATTGTTCTAAAGGCTCAGCAGGAGGAACGACAATAGAAGCAAGACCAATAATTTCATCCTTACTAGGCAATTCTTTATCATGGGGTTGTCTATGAAAGTTAGAGAAATTCAAATCATGAGATATATCCCCTAAACCAATAGTAACAATATATTTCTCGTAGTCTATCTTAGCATTAACAGTATTCAAGAAGGGTCTACCAAATATACTGGGACACAAATTATCTTGTGGGGAAGCAAGAACAAGAAAATCAGTAGGATATTTTATCTTCCCACTCAAGACTTCAACATCTTTAATAATCCCAATTGGTGATATAGTATCTCTATTAGCTAGCTTAATAGTAACATCAATATCTTCTATCTTAGTAGGTGCAATATCATTCATGATTTCTTTATATAAGGTATAAGGAATTGCACTCACACTAGCACCTACATAACATAAGCCATGATAACAATGATCTCCTATTTTAATAGAAACAACGGGCATCCCAACAATAGGTATATGTTTATCTTTCATATCAAGTTTAGCAATCCTAGCAGCTTCATCACAGAAATAAATAACATGCCCATCAATATTATCGACCAAGAGATCTTTAACCATAGAAATACTAGGTTCAACTTTAATTTTCTCAGAGGGTTTGGGTGTTCTAATATTACTTTTGTTGACCCCAGTCAAAGCTTTAGCATGATCCTTTATTCTAACAGGGAATGGTGGTTTCTCAATATAAGCGGTAGGAACAATAGGATCAACATTATAAGTAATAGTTTCTTCTTCAACTTTAACAGGTTCAACTACTTTAAATTCAATGGGAGGATGATATTTAAACCACTTCTCCTTAGGGAGATCAACATGAGTAGAAAAAGATTCAAAAAAAGAAGCTACTATCTCAGAGTCAAGTCCATATTTAGTGCTAAAATCACGTAAAGCATCGGTGTCCATAAAAGATTTAACACAATCAAACTTAAGGTTTATACCTGACTCTTTACCTTCGTCGAGTTCCCAATCTTCAGAGTTGCGTTTAATTCATTCCAATAAATCCCATTTGAATTCAATATCCTTCTTCATATATGAATCAGTACAAGAAGTATCGAGCATGGATCAATCATTATGAGAAAGGCGAGCATAAATTTTTTGAATAATAATTTCTCTTGAGAGCTCATGATTGGGGCATGAATATAGCATTGACTTAAGCCTCCCCAAGCTTGAGAGATACTTTCTCCTTCAGGAGACCAATATATATATATATATATAATTCCAATCACGATGAACCAGATGCATAGGATAAAACTTCTGATGAAATTCCAATTTCAATCGGTTGTAGTTCCATGATCCAATATCATCCAATAGCCTATACCATGTCAATGCCTTTCCCTTCAAAGATAAAGGGAAGACCTTCTTCTTGATAACATCCTCGGGCATACCTGCAAGCTTAAATAATCCACAAACTTCATCCACATAGATTAGGTGCATATCAGGATGTAATGTACCATCTCCTGCATAAGGATTAGCTAGCAGTTTCTCTATCATACCCGAAGGAATTTGATAATAAATATTTTCAGTAGGTGTAGCAGGTTGAGGAGAAACTCTTTGCTCTTCTGTTCGAGGTGAAGTTAACCCGAACATGCCCCTCAAAGGATTATTTTCCATAGTAACACGTGACGGTAAATTTCAGCACACTATATAAATGTTTCCTTACTGAATTCCACTCACCAAAGGCGCTTCACTCCCCGGCAACGGTGCCACAAAAGAGTCTTGATGACCAACAAGTATAGGGGATCTAGCATAGTCCTTTCGATAAGTAAGAGTGTCGAACCCAACGAGGAGCAGAAGCAAATGACAAGTGGTTTTCAGCAAGGTATTCTCTGCAAGCACTGAAATTATCGGTAATAGATAGTTTTGTGATAAGATAAATCATAACGGGTAACAAGTAAATAAAGTAACTAAGGTGCAACAAGGTGGCCCAATCCTTTTTGTAGCAAAGGACAAGCCTGGACGAACTCTTATATAAAGCAAAGTGCTCCCAAGGACACATGGGAATTGTTGTCAAGCTAGTTTTCATCATGCTCATATGATTCGCGTTCGTTACTTTGATAATGTGATATGTGGGTGGACCAGTGCTTGTGTAACACCCTCGATGCGGCTATATCTCCCACGTGTCAAAGCACGACTTAGAGGCATAACCGCATTGAAAGCAATGTCGCAAGTGAGGTAATCTTCACACAACCCATGTAATACATAAGGGAAAGAGATACATAGTTGGCTTACAATCGCCACTTCACACAATACATGAATAAAGCATTACATCAACCAGATACAATCAAGGTCCGACTATGGAACCAAAATAAAAGAAGACTACCCCAAATGCTACACAGATCCCCGATCGTCCCGACTGGGCTCCACTACTGATCATCTGGAAACGGAACAGCATAACGAACACGATCTTCAACGAGCTCCTCCTTGAGCTTGGTTGCGTCATCTACACGGTTCAACGGCACCTGCAAGCTGGTTTTGGAAGTATCTGTGAGTCACGGGGACTCAGCAATCTCGCACCCTCGCGATCAAGACTATTTAAGCTTATAGGTAGGGAAAAGGTATGAGGTGGAGCTGCAGCAAGCGACTAGCATATTTGGTGGCTAACATATTCGCAAAAGAGAGCGAGAAGAGAAGGCAAAAGCACGGTCGAGAACTATGATCAAGAAGTGATCCTAGAACAACCTACGTCAAGCATAACTCCAACACCGTGTTCACTTCCCGGACTCCGCCAAGAAGAGACCATCACGGTTACACACGCGGTTGATGTATTTTAATTAAGGTCAACTTCAGGTTTTCTACAACCGGACATTAACAAATTCCCATATGCCCATAACCACGGGCACGACTTTCGAAAGTTCAAATCCCTGCAGGGGTGTCCCAACTTAGCCCATCACAAGCTCTCACGGTCAACGAAGGATATTCCTTCTCCCAACACATTCCGATCAGACTCGGCATCCAGGTTACAAGACATTTCGACAATGGTAAAACAAGTCCAGCAACACCGCCCGAATGTGCCGACAAATCCTGATAGGAGCTGCACATATCTCATTCTCAGGGCACACTCAGATGAGACTAGCTACGAGTAAAACCAACCCTCAAGTTTCCCCGAGGTGGCCCCGCAGGCAGCTCGGTTCGGACCAACACTTAGAGAAGCACTGGCCCCGGGGGGTTAAAATAAAGATGACCCTTGAGTCTGCAGAACCCAAGGGAAGGTGGTAGGTTGTTGGTGCAAATGGTAAAACCAAGGTTGGGCATTGCTGGAGGAGTTTTATTCAAGGCGAACTGTCAAGGGGTTCCCATTATAACCCGACCACGTAAGGAACGCAAAATCTGGGAACATCACACCAATATGACGGAAACTAGGGCGGCAAGAGTGGAACAAAACACCAGGCATAAGGCCGAGCCTTCCACCCTTTACGAAGTATATAGATGCATTAATTAAATAAGAGATACTGTGATATCCCAACAAAATATCCATGTTCCAAACATGGAACAAGCTCCAATCTTCACCTGCAACTAACAACGCTATAAGAGGAGCTGAGCAAAGCGGTAACATAGCCAAACAACGGTTTGCTAGGACAAGGTGAGTTAGAGGCTTGGTTCAACAATATAGGAGGCATGATAAGCAAGTGGTAGGTATCGCAGCATAGGCATAGAAAAAGAGCGAGCATCTAGCAAGCAAAGATATAAGTGATTTCGAGGGTATGGCCATCTTGCCTGAAATCCCGCAAGGAAGAAGAACGAGTCCATGAAGAAGACAAATGGACGTAGACGAACGGGTCCTCACAAACGCGACGTTATCGGAACCAACCCGAAGAAGCAACACCGGAAAGAAAGCAAACAACATAGTAAACAACCACCACATAAGCATGGCAAGATGCACAACCGAGTATGATGCATGTCCGGTTTAATGAGGCATGGCATGGCAAAGTGCACAAACAATCCTACAAATTAAGTGGAGCTCATTATGCAACGGAGTTGCATATTGAAGAAAACACCACAAGACTTATTTAGTTCTCTCTCATTTATGTACCCAACAAGATTAAATGTTGATTAACATGGCAAGAGGGTGAAGCAAAGTAAAACTACCTATCTAGTCAAGGTTAAATGAGGCCGGAAACAACGAACAACACTTCCGGAAAATCCCCATATGCATTTATTAGGTTTGGTACTTTTCTGCCCTAAACACAATTTTAGAGTTGTTAAACATGCAAAGTGATGCCACCATGTTAAACTAGACATTTTTCTACCCCATTTACATATAAAGTTTATTAAATTTGGAGCTACGGTTATTTAATTATGAATTAAATCATTTTAGCATGGCATTAGGCAAATTTAACCAAATAGCATTTTAAACATTTTAAACATGGATGAAAATGACATATTATGAAACTAGATGCAACTCTAAGCATTTTTCATATATAAGTTATTTGCAAAACATGCACGGTTGAGAAGTTATTAAATGCATGAAGTTCAAGGGGTTTTCTGCAAATCTGCGTTCTTTGGAAAAATAACTAAATTCGCCAGGCAGAAAAAAATACGAAACAGGCCGAAATTGGAGGGGTTGGGGGCGCTGCTCACAGTGGGCCTTCGAGGCCTTTGGCGAAGTGAGAAAGGCGCTGGGCCTGAGAGGAGGCCACGGTTGGCCTTAGCGCCGAAGCGGCCCGGAGCACGGTTGCGGCCCAGGCGCGCAAGAGGCAGGCCGGCCTGGAGCTGGGCTTGAGGCACCGCAAGAGGAGGCCCACGCATGGATCTGGCCCAAACTGGCGACGTGCGCGGTCAACGGGGATCGAGCAGGTCCAGGCGCGGGCAAAACTCGTCGCCGCGGTCACCGTCCTCGCGTGCGGGCGCAGCGGCCTGAAGAAGGCGGCGCCGATGGCAGGGAACGGCCGGGAACAGGGGTCTCTGGCCCGGATCTGGTTCATGGCGGCTTGGGAAGGCGGACCAACTCCAGGACGGGTGCGCGGTGGCCGGGGAAGTCCATGGAGGCGCGACGGGGCTGACGGAGGCCGGCCGGATGTGGCCGTTCCGAGGTCAGGCGGCGAAGCATGCCGGGGTGGTGGAGGCGCTAGGTGGCTCGGCGCACTGCAAGAGCATGTCGGTGCGGGAACGGCTTGCGGGTCCGAGCAAGGAACTTGGCGCGGAGACGAAGGAATGGAGCAGAGCTTGGGGGCGGCTTGGAGCTCCCGGCGACGATGGTGAGCGAGACAAGGCAGGCGCGGCATGGACGAAGACCGACCCCACAGCCGTGGGTCCAGGGAGGCACGGCTCCGGCAGGCAGGGGCCGGCGATGAGGTACAGAAGGGCGGCTTCCATGGCCTCGTCATGTTCCTATAGAAAGAGAGAACAAAAGAGATTTGAGAAGGGAGGGAGCAACGAGATGAACAGGGAGAAGGAGGGGTGGAGCGGGGACGCGGGTCCTGCTGGTGCGGCGGCTGGCTGCGGTGGTGGATCGAGCAGGCGACGAGTGGTTGGTCCGGTTGGAAAAATCGAGGGAGGATTTGAATCGGGGAAGAACCCGAGGTGGGAGGAGACAAGAGGAGTGGCGGCGGCAGCTATGAGGATCCCTAAAAATTAGGGATTCGGTCTCGGGTTAGTCCAATATATAGCAAGTTGAATAGGTTAGGGGCTATCTTGTCCCTCCGATTAAAATCGGACGGACAGAAAAAAATAGGCTAGGGAGTCTAATAAATAAAACGGAGATTTTTTGTAGACGTTTGGGGATGATCCGGATCCGACGGTGGCGACAGTCCGGGTCGGGTCCGGGACAACTTTTCGGACGCGCGCGCGAGGGGGTTTGATGCACTGAGCAGAGAGGGTTTCGGACCGTGCGGTCGCATCGGACAACTCCGGAAGCGAAGAGGGGAAGGAGGATGGACTAGGTGGGCTGTGGCGAGACTGCGAGGGGGAGAAGAGAGAGAGAGGGCCCGGCATCTGTTTCCAGAGACCGAAAACGTCCGACGTTAGACCGGCTATAATGCCGCTATAGTTTAACGGTTGGGATATCAAACGAACTCTGAATGCGATGAAACCTGACAGGCGGTCCATCTACACTATAATAAGACCACACGCCAACTTTCAACCCAATCCGAGAACATTTTCCGGCCACTTATAAAATAATATTTCGGACATGCCGCGGGCGCGTGCAAGTGTGTCTGGGCTCAGAACGGACAACGGAAAGAACTCGGAGAACCCGGACGAATGCAAGTTTTAAAACATGATGATGCGATGCACATGATGACATGATAAGATGCAACACGCAAGCAAATGACATGGCAACAACAACGAATAACAGGAAGACACCTGGCACATCGGTCTCGGGGCGTTACAGCTTGGGTGCTGGCCTTCCTTGGACAAGCTTCCCACTTATGATTAACCCCTCTCGCAAGCATCCGCAACTACGAAAGAAGTATTAAGGTAAACCTAACCATAGCATGAAACATATGGATCCAAATCAGCCCCTTACGAAGCAACGCATAAACTAGAGTTTAAGCTTCTGTCACTCTAGCAACCCATCATCTACTTATTATTTCCGAGTGCCTTCCCCTATGCCCAAACAATGGTGAAGTTTCATGTAGTTGATGTTCACATAACACCACTAGAGGAAAGACAACATGCATCTCATCAAAATATCAAACAAATTCCAAATTCACATGATCACTTATAACAAGACTTCTCCCATGTCCTTAGGAACAAACGTGACTACTCACAAAACATATTCATAATCAAGATCAGAGGAGTACTAATTATCATTAAGGATCTGAAAATATAATCTTCCACCGGATAAACCAACTAGCATCAACTACAAGGAGTAATCAACACTACTAGCAACCCACACGTACCAATCTGAGGTTTTGGGACCAAGATCGAATACAAGAGATGAAGTAGGGTTTGAGAGGATATGGTGTTGGTGAAGATGTTGATCGAGATTGACCCCTTCTCGATCAGAGGATCGATGGTGATGACGATGGCAATGATTTGACCCTCCCGGAGGGATGTTTCCCCGGCAGAAGAGCTCCGCCGGAGCCCTAGATTGGTTCTGCCCAGGTTGCGCCTCGAGACAGAGGTGCTTCATCCCGAAAGCTTCCTTCATATTTTTTCCAGGTCAAAACACTCCATATAGCCAAAGATGGGCACTGGAGGCCTACCGGCGGCCCACAAGGCCGGGGGGCACGCCCAGGGGTAGGGCGCGCCCTCTACCCTTGTGGCTGGCTAGTGGCCCCCCTCTGGTACTTTATTCGGCCAATATTTTTTTATATATTCCAAAAATAAGGTATGTGAAGTTTTAGGACTTTTGGAGTTTTGCAGAATAGGTCTTTAATATTTTCTCCTTTTCAAGTCCAGAAGTCCAGCTACCGGCATTCTCCCTCTTCATGTAAACCTTATAAAATAGGAGAGAATAGGCATAAGTATTGTGATATAATGTGTAATAACATCCCATACTGTAATAAATATCAATATAAAAGCATGATGCCAAATGGACGTATCAGGAGGCGCTGGCGGCGGAGTGGTAGCGTGGTCACGGCGGCGCTAGCAGCGCTGATTGATCGGGCGTAGATCTGTAGCTGGACATACGGTTGTTGTGGCATGACGCTACAATGGTAAAATCCCGTGATCCAGGCAGATCCGTACGCCACGAGGCGTTGGTCAGGCGGCGACATCGGGCTGTGATGAGGAAGGGTTCTGGACTAGTTCAAAGGTAAAATTTCGTACCCTGCTTGCAGTCTGATGGCGAAATCGAAGACCCAAGAAGAAAAGGAAAACGCTCAAGAAGTGGCAGCCATGAGGTTGGACCTGGAACATGTTGGGTCGTGCACAAAGGAGATGAACTCCAAGTTCGAGGGGATGTAGGAACTAGTTACTGCTCTGAACGAGACCCTAAAGAGAATGGAGTCACTGCTGAAGGAGAAGCAAGGGTCAAGCACTCCACCAGCAACAAGTGGCCTAGGAAAAGGAACAGAGGCAGGGCAGAAATCCCAAACCCAACCCAACCCTTACCAGACTGAAGCTGTGATCTGGCACACTGAAATACCTTACTGGAGGAGGAGAAGTGGGCCATCTCAAGAGCAAGCTAATTACAACATGGGAGACTATACTCAACCAGATCCAGAGCAGATGTACTATGAAACATCAAGGAGCAATTCCAACAGTGGTCGGATCCACAAATCAATGTCGTTCCTGAGGTAATAGACCCCTCCATACCTTCAGGGCACCGGCATTATTGGGGACGTCAGCAGATAATGAAACCTCAGTTCAACCAAAATCAGTTTCCTCAATGCCCACCCCAGTACCCAACCCAACACCCTTCACCTTACAGACCACCACCACCCCTAGTTTATCCACCACCACCTCCTACTCCCCCCTCCCTTCAAAAAAGTCACTTCAATCCTATATACCCCCCCCCCACACACACACACAATAGAACTACCAACACTACAATCAACAACCGCAACTCTATCAGTACCCACCACAACAACAACAATAGTATATCCACCCTACCCACCACCCTATCCACCACCACCAATCCTTGCAGCTGCTCAACCCCAACAACAACAATACCAACATCAAGACCCTATGTTGAATTACCAGGACAGAGGACGGGGCAATCATTTCAGAGGAGAGAAGCTGCAAGAACTTGACAAAGAAGCTCAGTTTTACAAATCCATTGTTAAAGGACCTAAGATGGATTTCCCCAGATTTGATGGTTCCAACCCACAAGAATGGCTGAGACTCACAGATAAATATTTTGCCATGGTATTTGTACCTGAAAGTGCCAAATTTGATTATGCCCGGATGTATATCATGGGGAGGGCTGATACTTGGTTACGAAATTCAGGCATACTACATGAAAACCTCACTTGGGTAGAATTTTGCAAAGTCTTGTGCAAGAGATTTGCCAACAATAGTTCCTATGAAGTAGTGGATGATTTCAACTCCATTAAGCAGAGTAGTAGTAGTACAATGGTTGAATACACTGACAGATTTGAGGATCAATGGCTGACTATAAAAAGAGAACCCTGAAGTAAAAGAGCAGTATTATGTGAAGTGTTATATAAATGGACTGAGGGGGGACATAAAACATTACCTCAAACCATTTAAACCAGCAAATATTTATGATGTTGTTGAAACTGCAAGAGTCATAGAACAGGGAGCAAATGCTGCTAACCAATCAAGGAAGTATTAGCAAACGAGGTACTTTGAGAAGAACACTGCCACAACTACCTATACTGGCAGACCAAGACCTACTGAAATTGCTGCTAACAAACCAGCAGACAAACAGGGCACTAGACCTGAAGTAAAGTATAGAGAACCAGGGCAATGCAGGTATTGTGGACAAAGGTGGTTTATTGTCCATAAATGTGCACAATACAAGAATCTTAATCTCATGGCTACTAAGGAGACAGAGCTAGTTCTAGATGAACAAATGCAGAACATACAATACCAACAAGAAGATGAACAACCGTCCACTTCACCCAATATTGATGAACCACTTATGTTGATCTCCATGCAAGCTGTGAAGGGAAGAAGTACAGCTGCTACATTTCACTATGTGGGTAGATATTGGGGGCAAAAAGGGCCTGGCTCTAGTGGATTCTTGAAGCACCAACACCTTTATGGACTTGGCATTTGCAACAAAAACTAATTGCACAATTGCAAGGAATGGCCTGCAAACATTACATATTGCTGGTGGGGGCAAGTTGCAAACATGATCTCACATCTCTTCTGCCAAGTACGCCATACAAGGCCATGCATTTTCAAACACCTTCAAACTCCTTCCATTGAAAGGATACGAAATTATCCTGGGTTGTGATTGGCTTGGAACACAACCCAATTTCTTTAGACTTTGATGAAAGATTAATGAAAATCAATTGGAAGAGGGAGAAAACAATTACCCTACAAGACAAGACATTTGCTAAGGGAATTCCTCCAATATCTCTGCACAGACTGATATCTATCAAGAGCAAAATAACTAAGGGTTATTTCCTATTTCCTATATCCAAATTTGAGACCGCAAATCCTCAAGTAGAACCTCCTGTTCAAGAAGTTCTAGAAGAGTTTCAAGATGTTTTTGCCACCCCTTCTGAACTTCCCCCTCAGAGAGGCTTTGATCATGCAATTCCTCTCAAACCAGGAGCTGAACAACTGGGATTGAAACCATATATAGTACCCCATCACCAGAAAGAGGAAATGGAGAAGTAGATTAAGAAACTTTTGGAAGCTTCCATCATACGACCAAGCGATAGCTCTTATGCAGCCCCTGCTTTGCTAGTCAAAAAGAAAGACGGAACATGGAGATTGTGCACACATTTCAGGAAACTTAGTGACCAAACCGTTAAAAACAAATTTACCATACCAAATCAGGATACTCGATGAACTCCATGGGGCCAGGTATTTTACAAAGATAGACCTCAGATCAAGGTACTATCAAATCAGGATGAAAAAGGAGGACATCCCCAAAACGGTATTCACCACATTCCTAGGGCATATTGAATACTTGGTCATGCCCTTCGGCCTTACAAATGCACCTCCCACATTCTAGATGGAAAAATGCCCTAGAGGCAATACTAAAATGGTTATTATTATATTTCCTTAATCATGCTAGAATTGTATTGACCGAAACTTAAATACATGTGTGGATACATAAACAAATACCGTGTCCCTGGTGAGCCTCTACTAGACTAGCTCACTGATCAAAAGATGGTTAAAGTTTTCTAACCATAGACATGAATTGTCATTTGATAACGGGGTCACATCATTAGGATAACGATGCGATGGAGAACACCCATCTGTTAGCTTAGCATATGATCGTTCAGTTTATTACTACTGCTTTCTTAATGTCAAATACATGTTCCTTTGACCATGAGATCATGCAAATCCCGGATACTAGAGGAATGCCTTGTGTGCTATCAAACGTCACAACATAACTGGGTGATCATAAAGATGCTCTACAGGTATCTCTGAAGGTGTCTGTTGAGCTAGCTTGAATCGAGATTGGGATTTGTCACTCCGTGTAGCGGAGAGGTATATCTGGGCCCTCTCAGTAATACGCATCACAAGAAGCTTGCAAGAAAAGTGACTAAGGAGTTAGTTGAAAGATGATGTATTACGGAACGAGTAAAGAGACTTGCCGGTAACAAGATTGAACTAGGTATAGAGATACCAACGATCGAATCTCGGGCAAGTAACATACCGACAGACAAAGGTAATTACATATGATGTCATAAAGGTTCAACCAATCAAAGATATTCGTGGAATATGTAGGAATCAATATGGGCATCCAGGTCCCACTATTGGTTATTGACCAGAAAGGTGTCTCAGTCATGACATAATTCCCGAACCTGTAGGGTCGCACGCTTAACATTCGTTGATGCTAGAGTAGTATTGGGATATTTGATGAGTGGTAACCAAATGTTGTTCGGAGTCCCAGATGAGATCTCGGACGTCACGAGGAGTCTCAGAATGGTCGAGAGGTAAAGATTTATACATGGGAAGTCATATTTTGGGTTCCAGAAAAAGGTGCAGTTTTTCGGTATTGTACCGGGAAGCTTCCAAAAGGTTCTAGAGGATTCTGGAGGGGTCCGAAAGTCCACAAGTGGGTCCACCACGACCCAAGGGCTAGCGTGGGATGCGGGGAGGTTCCCTGGCCTTATTGGTCTTGGCACACCAAGTCCACAAAAGACCATGTGGCTAGGGAAGGCAAAAAAGGAAGGAGTCCTAGTAGGAATAGGATTGGACTTGGAGTCCAAGTCCTCTCCCCCTTAGATGTGCCCTAGGTCTTGGAGGGGAGGTTTCCCATGCCCCTCCACCTATATATAGAGGGGAGGGGCACCCCAAAAGGATACACCAAGCCCTTGGCACCCCTCTATCTCCCGTTACTCCGTAGTTCCACCGCCTCGTCCCGGCGACGCTTACTGAAGCACTGTCGGTACTCTACCACCATCACCACCATGCCGTCGTGTTTGTTGTGACCCCATATACTTCTCCTCTCCCGCTTGATGAATCAAGAAGGAGGAGACGTCATTGGCCCGCATGTGTGCTAAACTTGAAGGTTTCGTCTGTTCGGCACTAGATCGGTTGGATCGTGATCGGATCGCGAAGAGTACGACTACATCAACCGCATGATAAATGCTTCCGCTTAACGGTCTACGAGGGTACGTAGACACACTCTCCCCTTTCTTTACTATGCATATCCATGGATAGATGTTGCGTGTGCGTATAATTTTTTTTGTTTTCCATGCAACGTTTCCCAACAGTGGCATCTGAGCCTGGTCTATGCGTAGATGATATGCACGAGTAGAACACAAAGAGTTGTGAGTGGTGATAGTCATAATGCTTACACCAACGTCTTATTTTGATTCGACAGTGTTGTGGGATGAAGTGGCCCAGACCAACCTTACATGTCCACGCACATGAGACCGGTTCCACCGAACTAGTTTTGCATAAAGGTGGCTGGCGGGTGTCTGTTTCTCCTACTTTAGTTGAATCAAATTCGACTACGGCCGGTCCTCGAAGAAGGTTAAAACAGCAAACTTGATGAATCACCGTTGTGGTTTTTGCATAGTTAAGAATGGTTCTTGGTAGAAGCCCGTAGCAGCCACGTAAAACTTGCAACAACAAAGTAGAGGATGTCTAACTTGTTTTTGCAGGGCATGTTGTGATGTGATATGGTCAAGACGTGATGTGGTATATGTTGATGTATGAGATGATCATGTTTTGTAATATCGACAACTGGCAGGATTCTTAGGGTTGTCTCTTCATTGTATGAAATGCAAGCTCCATGTAATTGCTTTACTTTATCGCTATGCATTAGCAATAGTTGTAGAAGCAATAGTTGGCGATATGACCCCGACGCAACAATGGAGATCAAGGTGTCGAGCCGGTGACGATGGAGATCATGACGATGCTTTGGAGATGGAGATCAAAATCATAAGATGACGATGGCCATATCATGTCACATATTTTGATTGCATGTGATGTTTATCTTTCATGCATCTTATTTTTCTTAGAATGGCGGTAGCATTATAAGATGATCCCTTCACTGAATTTCAAGATAAAAGTGTTCTCCCCGAGTATGCACCGTTGCTAAAGTTTGAAGCACCTCGTGATGATCGGTTGTGATAGACTCTACATTCACATACAACGGTTGTAAGCCAGATTTATACACGTGGAATACTTGGGTTAAACTTGACGAGCCTAGCATGTATAGACATGGTCTCGGAACACTGGAGACCGAAAGCTCGAACGTGAGTCATATAGTAGATATGATCAACATAGAGATGTTCACCATTGATGACTACCCCATCTCACGTGATGATCAAACATGGGTTAGTTGATTTGGATCATGTATCACTTATACAACTTGAGGGATGTTGATTTAAGTGGGAGTTCATTAGTAATTTGATTAATTGAATAGTCAAAATGTCTTTGCAAATTATGTTGTAGTTCAGTAGCTTGCGATGTAGCTTCCCCGTTTTTTGATACGTTCCTAGAGAAAACTAAGTTGAAAGATGATGGTACCAATAATGCGCACTGGGCCCGTGATCTGCGGATTATCCTCATTGCTGCATAGAAGAATCATGTCCTTAATGCACCGCTAGGTGATAGACCTGCTGCAGGAGCTGATGCAGACGTTATGAACGTTTGGAAAGCTCGATCTGATGACTACTTGATAGTTTAGTGCGCCATGCTTTACGACTTAGAATCGGGGCTCCAAAGATGTTTTGAATGCCATGGAACATATAAGATGTTCCAAGAGCTGAAATTGGTATTTCAGGCTCATGCCCGTGTTGAGGGTATGAGACCTCTGACAAGTACTTTGCCTACAAGATGGAGGAGAATAGCTCAGCCGGTGAGCATGTGCTCAGAATGTCTGGGTACTACAATCTCTGGAATCAAGTGGGAGTTAATCTTCCAAATAAGATAGTGGTTGACAGTTTTCTCCAGTCACTATCACCAAGATACTAGAGCTTCGTGATGAACTATAAATATGCAAGGGATGACGGAAACGATTCCCAAAGCTCTTCGCGACGCTGAAATCGGCGAATGTAGGAATCAAGAAGGAGTATCAAGTATTGATGGTTAAGAAGACCACTAGTTTCAAGAAAAAATGCAAGGGAAAGAAAGGGAACTTCAAGAAGAATAGCAAGAAAGTTGCCGCTCCCATGAAGAAGCCCAAAGCTGGGCCCAAGCCTGAAACTGATTGCTTCTACTGCAAAGGAAATGGTCACTAGAAGCGGAGCTACCCCAAATACTTGGCGGATAAGAAGGATGGCAAAGTAAACAAAGGTATATTTGATATACATGTTATTGATGTGTACCTTAATGGTGCTCGTAGTAGCCCCTGGGTATTTGATACTAGTTCAGTTGCTAAGATTAGTAACTCAAAACAGGAGTTGCAAAATAAACGGAGACTAGTTAAGGGCGAGGTGACGATGTGTGTTGAAAGTTTTTCCAAGATTGAAATGATCACCATCACACACTCCCTCTACCTTCGGGATTAGTGTTGAGCCTGAATAAATGTTATTTGGTGTTTGCGTTGATCAAGAACAAGATTAGATCATGTTTATTGCAATACCGTTATTCATTTAAGTTAGAGAATCATTGTTGTTCTGTTTACATGAATAAAACCTTGTATGGTCATACAACCATTGTGAATGGTTTATTGAATTTCGATCGTAGTGATACATATATTCATAATATTGATGACAAAAGATGCAAAGTTGATAATGATAGTGCAACATACTTGTGGCACTGCTGTTTAGGTCATATTGGTGTAAAGCGCATGAAGAAACTCCATGCGGATGGACTTTTGGAATCACTTGATTATGAATCATTTGATACTTGTGAACCATGCCTCATGGGTAAGATGACTAAAACTCCATTCTCCGGAACAATGGAGCGAGCTAATGACTTATTGGAAATAATAGATACCGATGTATGCGGTCCGATGAGTGTTGAGGCACGCGGTGGTTATTTTCTAATCTTTACAGATGATTTTAGTAGATATAGGTATATCTACTTGATGAAACACAAATCTAAAAACATTTGAGAAGTTCAATGAATTTCAGAGTGAAGTAGAGAATCATCGTAACAAGAAAATAAAGTTTCTATGATCTGATCATGGAGGTGAATATTTGAGTTACGAGTTTGGCCTTCATTTAAAACAATGTGGAATTGTTTCACAACTCACCACCTGGAACACCACAGCATAGTGGTGTGTCCGAATGTCGTAACCGTTCTTTATTAGATATGATGCGTTCTATGATGTATCTTACCGATTTGCCTTTATCATTTTCGGGTTATGCATTAGAGACAACTGCATTCACGTTAAATAGGGCACCGTCTAAATTTGTTGAGACAACACCGTATGAAGTATGGTTTGGCAAGAAACCTAAGCTATCGTTTCTTAAAGTTTGCGGATGCGATGCTCATGTCAAACAGCTTCAGCCTGATAAGCTCGAACCCAAAGCGAAGAAGTGCGTCTTCATAGGATACCCTTAAGAGACCATTGGGTATACCTTCTACCACAGATCCTAAGGCAAGATTTTCTTGCCAAGAATGGGTCCTTTCTATAGAAGGAGTTTCTCTCGAGAGAAGTGAGTGGGAGGAAATTAGAACTTGATGAGGTAGTTGTACCTTATCTCAAATTGGAAAGTAGCACACCAGGGAAAAACGTTTTCGTGATGCCTACACCAACTAGAGAGGAAGCTAATGATGTTGATCAAGAAATTTCGGATCAAGTTGCTACTGAACTTTCTTGGTCGACCAGAACATGTTCCGCACAAGAGTGGTATGGTAATCTTGTCCTGGAAGTCGTGTTATTAGACCACGGTGAACTTACGAACTACGAAGAAGCTATGATGAGCCCATATTCTGATAAATGGCTTGAGGCCATGAAATATGAGATAGGATCCATGTATGAGAACAAAGTGTGGACTTGCCCGATGATCGGCAGGCCATTGAAAATAAATGGATCTTCAAGAGGAATATGGACGCTGATGGTAATATCACTGTCTACAAAGCTCGACTTGTCGCGAAAGGTTTTCGACAAGTTCAAGGGGTTGACTACGCTGAGACTTTCTCACCCGTAGCAATGCTTAAGTCTGTCCGAATCACGTTAGCACTTGCCACATTTTATGATTATGAAATTTGGCAAATGGACGTCAAAATTGCATCCCTTAATGGATTTCTTAAGGAAGTGTTGTATATGATGCAACCTGAAGATTTTTTCGATCCTAAGGGTGCTAACAAAGTGTGAAAGTGATACGTCTCCAACGTATCTATAATTTATGAAGTATTCATGCTACTATATTATCATTCTTAGATATTTTACAATCATTTTATAGCAACTTTATATCATTTTTGGGATTAACCTATTGACATAATTCCCATTGCCAGTTGTTGTTTTTTGCTTGTTTTTTACATCATAGAAAATCAATACCAAACGGAGTCCAAACGCAGCGAAACTTTTTGGAGATTTTTTTGGACCAAAAGACCATCAATGCGCCAATGAAGTACCAGAGGGGTGCCCCTAGGGGGGGCACAACCCGCCTGGGCGCGCCTGGGGGCCCAGTCGCACCCTAGTGGGTTGTGCCCACCTCGGTGGCCTCCCGCACCGCCTCTTCGGCCTATAAATTCCCAAATATTCCAAAAACCATCCGGTTATCCCTAGATCAGAAGTTCCGCCGTCGCAAGCCTCTGTAGCCACGAGAAACCAATCTAGACCCCGTTCCGGCACCCTGCTGGAGGGGGAAATCATCACCCGTGGCCATCTTCATCATCCCGACGGCCATCATGATGAGGAGGGAGTAGTCCACCCTTGGGGCTGAGGGTTTGTACCAGTAGCTATGTGTTTAATCTCTCTCTCTCTCTCGTGTTCTTGAGATGTCACGATCTTGATGTATTGCGGGCTTTGTTAATATAGTTGGATCATATGGTGTTTCTCCCTCTCTATCTTGTTGTGAATTGAGTTTTCCCTTTGAGTTTTCGTTTTATCGTATTGAATACTTTCATAGATTTGAGAGCACTTGATGTATGTCTTGCATATGAATACCCGTGGTGACAATGGGATATTATATTGATTCACTTGATATGTGTTTAGGCACTCAACTCGCAGATTCCGAGGTGACATTGCGGTAATCTATGCATATGAGTTGATGCACGTTCTCGTCTTTGTTTCTCTAGTGGAAATCTTGGGGCAGTCTTTGAGGTTCTTCGTGTTGGATTGAGTATTATGAATTTGAATTTGCTTTGGTGTTATTTTAGTATGAACTCTTGATAGATCGGTCGGAAAGAATAACTTAGTGTTATTTTAGTATGAACTATTGATAGATCGATCGGAAAGAATAACTTAGTGTTATTTTAGTACGAACTCTTGATAGATCGATTGAAAAGAATAACTTGGTGTTATTTTAGTACGAACTCTTGGATAGATCGACCGGAAAGAATAGCTACAAACAATTCTTCTTATGTTCTCCGCTAGATAGTAACTTTGGAGTGATTCTTTATCGCACTTTGATGGGTGGTTATATGATCCAATTAGATTAGCATTGTTTAGAGATTGCACTAGCGAAAGTACGGACCCTAGGTCTTATTTTCAAGCATTGCAATACCGTTTGTGCTCCGTTTTACCAATTGCTACCTTGTTATTTTTATTGTTCCTATTACAAAAATCAATATATACTATCATTACTACACTTGTATCACCATCTCTTCGCCGAACTAGTGCACCTATACGAATTACCATTGTATTTGGTGTGTTGGGGGACACAAGAAACTTTTTATTATGTGGTTGCAGGTTTGTTTGAGAGAGACCATCACTACAACAAATTTTAGATACTGTGACGAAAATCCGCGTGACGTTGGTGGGCAACGTCACGAATATAACTAATATGTGACATTCTCGCACGTAGCATCACTGATTACCACAAATAGGTGATGATAGACATCACTAAATCGCCTCGGCCATAGAGCGCACCTGGCTGCCAATTTGTATGACGCTTTGGTAATTTCCATGGCCAACCTACCTAGAGTCACCGACTATTACCAATGTGTGATGATGATTTTTTGTCATGTAATGTCGAGTAGTGGGACCCCCCATAGCTACTTCATGGTTTATTGAGTGGCAGGATCCAGACACCAGTGTTGGTAGTGGGGCCTGGCATAATTTATTTACATGAAGTTGAGCGATGTAATTATTTTGTTCTGTCTAATATAAATAGGTATAGTGGCTAGGTAAAAACTTATTTTGCTATATCTTTTTTAAGTTGCGTTCTATCTAATATAAATAGATGGTTGCTGGGCAAAAATGTTCAACCTGATGATCATGAGCTGATGTTGTTTTGTTCAATCTAAAAAAATTAAAATAGGGATTGGGTGGAAAATGGGAAAAACTTATTTTGTTCTTAGCTAATATAAATAGATTTCGTTCTATCTAAAAAATATGTTTTTTTACCCAACCACTCTGAATTGGGCGCTTGTGAGTTGAGGTTTCGTTCTATATAAAAAATAAAAATAAGAAGGACATAGGAGAGTTGATGGAAAAAATATGGCGCCCGAAGTTTGACCCCACGACGACCATGGTCTCCACCAAGGGAGCTTACAATGGGACTACAAATTAACGTTGTGCGAAAATATATGTTTTAGCCCCCCACAAAATAAATACTCTGTATGTATTAATGTTCGTGCGACTATACGCCTAAACGCCTATAGCAGCAGTTTAGTTATTCTTTATCAAAAAGATTGGTCTAGTTATTTCTAGTTATTTCCATCCGGGACCCGTGTGACTTGCTCTCGAAAGAACTAAGGGATGCGTTACCTCTTTTGGATTATGAAGAGATGCAGTACTAGAAATGGCGACATGTGGCTCGTGTGCGCACAAGTCTTCTAAATCTAGTGCGCACCAAGTAACCATCAGACAAGATGTTCCACATATAAACTATAGAATATAATTGAAAAATAGAAGTTATTTTTGGTGAGAGACTAATTGACCAAACAAAGGATTCAGTTTTCTGCCCACAAAAAATAGGATTTATTTTATGCAATCTAGAAAAAGCATCGTGACAGGAGAACAAATTTCAAGAAAAGAGAGGCACGGCGTGCAATATCAATGACACGTTCTCCTAGCACAGATATCTTCTCTCATTATTTCTCAAAAAAAAAAATCATCCCACGATCCCATTTCTGTTTAGGATATATCTTTCTCTAATAATAAATCACGCTGGTCGTACGTCGTTGGTAGTTTTGCAAAAAAGTCCATACATTTCTGAGAAATCAACCCGCGGTCCCTATTTTAGTGGATACATGAGAAAACGATTCGTTTTTATAGAAAAGATCATGCATTTATTTATATTCAACCCGTAATCCTTTATTTAGAAAAAAAAAACCGCCATCCTTTTATCTAGGGAGCGAGGCGAGCTAGAGGTCGAGGATGCAGACGACGCATGGCGCGGCGGCGGCTATCTCCGGCCAGATCCGATCGAGGAGGCGCGGAAGGGGACGGATCATGTTCCAAGGACGGCGTCGATGCAATCTAGGAGGCGCGGGAGGAGGTCCAACTATTGAATATATATTTTGTGCATTTATATTGTATAGTCTAGTCCACCTCCTAGTCATTGTATAGTTGAGGTTGTGGCCCACCTTGTACTCCATATATACGTATGCTATGCACCGATCAATACATCGAGTTGCATTGCCAAAATATTCGTTTCTAACATGATATCATACCTACAATCCTAACCCTAACTCCTGCCGCCGCCGCCGCGATCCCATCGCCGCCGCCGCTACCCGCCGCCGCCACTTCGTGCTGCCGCCGCCGTGCCGCCACCCCTTGTGTGCCGCCGCCGCCTCGCGCTTCCGCCCACAACCCGCAGCGCCGCCACCCGCCGCGCTGCCATGCCTCTCGCCGCGCTGCTTCACCACGCGCCGCCGCCCTTCCCTCTCGGCCATGGCCTCCCTCGGTTCCACCGGTACCACCCGCAGCCGTCGCACCAACCCCTTCGACGGCCCCGACCCCGTCGTCATCCATGATCTCAGTATCCTCGCTCGGGTTCCCGTCATCCTCGATCACCTCACCTTCACCTACTATGCCTGGAAGACGTACTTCTCCCTTGTGTTTCGTGAGTACAATCTCCGGGATCACATCGATGGCTCCGTGGACTCCCGCTTCATGGAGGACGATGAGGTGTGGACGTACATCGACGCCACTCTTATCCGTTGGTTCTACACCACCATCTCAAAGGACCTCTTCCACACGATGGTCTTCGCCGATGATGACGCTCACGCCGTTTGGACTAAGCTCAACGGCCTCTTCACCAATAATGCACTCCAACGCAAGGTTTTCTTGCACGACGAGTTTTTTGGGTGACAACAGCTTGACTCGTCGGTTGACGATTATTGCATGCGCCTCAAGAAGTTTGTCGACGAGCTCCGTGACCTCGGCGAGAAGGTCTCCAACGAGCTCCTCCTCAGCACTATCATCGCCGGCCTGAACGAAGACTTTGGGAACGCCGCCTCTAACATCCCTCTCATCACCAACCCGACCTTCCCCAAGATCATCGCGTACCTGAAGCTGGAGGAGAGGAGGATGTGGATGTCGCGCACCCGGGCCACCCATACGGCTCTCACCGCCGGACCCCGCGGCGATGCGCCGCCCACCGCTCCGGCTCCCCCGTCGCGGCCCGCCCAGGGGCCCCTCCATGCGCAGCCGCCGCCCGGGTTCCCATATCCCACGCCGCCGCAGGCCCCTCCGCCGCCCCCCGCCGAGCAGCAGCAACGCCGGGGCGGGCGTCGCCGCCGAGGTGGCCACAAGCAGCAGCAGCAGCCGCCAGCTACCCATGGCGGGGCGCCGCGCCAGCCACAGCACCCGCTCCCGCCGGCGCCCATACCGCGCGCCCCCATCTTCGGTGTTTTTGGCGCCCGCCCGACCCCTCATCAGGATCTGTATGCGGCCCCTCAAGCGTATCCGCCGGCGCCGCTCTACGGCCCCTCGGCAGCCTATGGGCGGCCTCCGGCCGGTGGGTTCGCGGCGCCGCCGCCACAGCCCCTGCCGTCGGCCCCGGCCCTTCCGCCGGCGCCATGGGACCCGCGCTGCTAGCGGCCCTCCACACCGCCCCCACGCCACAGCAGTACACTGGCGGTGGCGACTGGTACATGGACACCGGAGCCACGGCTCACATGGCCGCCAACCCCTGTAACCTTCTTACCGCTCACCTTGTTCACACTACTGCGCGCATTACCGTGGGCGACGGTTCTTCCGTGCCCATCACTCATGCCGGCCATGCTGCTTTTCCTTCTAACTCCATTCCATTACATCTTTCTAACGTACTCGTTTCACCTGACATCATTAAAAATCTTGTTTCTGTTCGTTTTCTTACACGTGAAAATCCTGTCACCGTTGAATTTGACATGTTTGGCTTTTCTGTTAAGGATGCCCGTACCCGGATGGTGCTCCACCGATGTGACAGCCCCGACGATCTCTACCCGGTCCACTCATCCACATCCTCTGTCGCTGCACCCATGGCGCTTTCCACTGGAGTGGACCTTTGGCATGCTCGTCTTGGTCATCCCAACACTGCCACCCTTCGTCATATTCTTCGCAGTTTTTCATTCACGTGTAATAAGATCGACGATCACACTTGTCATGCTTGTCGTCTCGGCAAACATACTCGTTTACCCTTTAGCACTTCCTCGCATGTTGCTTCATACCCATTTGAGTTAATTCATAGTGATGTTTGGACCTCTCCTATTGCAAGTAACATGGGCTATCTCTATTATCTAGTTATTCTTGATGATTTTTCGCACAATGTGTGGACCTTCCCGTTGCGGCGAAAGTCGGATTCTGTTACCACTCTCACCGCATTCTACTCCTATGTCTCCACGCAGTTTGGTCGCCCCATTCATGCATTGCAAACATACAACGGGAAGGAGTTCGATAATCTTGCAATCTGCAACCTTCTCGCCACACACGGCACGATTTTTTGTCTCACTTGCCCGTACACTTCGCAACAAAATGGCCACACTGAGCGCGTGCTTCGTACTCTTAATGACTGCGTTCGCACCCTCCTCTTTCACGCCAACGTGCCACCACGTTTCTGGCCTGACGCGCTCACCACCACATCACTACTCCTCAACATCCGTCCCTGTCGCACTCGCTGGAATTTTGCTCCTCATCATCTTTTGTTCGGCACGCCACCTTTCTACACCGAGCTTCGCATTTTCGGTTGCTTGTGCTACCCTAGCATCGCTTCCACTACTCCTCATAAGCTCGCACCACGGTCCGTGGCCTGTATTTTTCTTGGCTATCCCCACAACACCAAAGGTTACTGCTGCTATGATCCTATCTCACATCAGGTCATCACTTCCCGACATGTTTACTTTGATGAGATGGTTTTTCCGTTTCAGCAGGTACCTTCGGATGTTGCGGCCTTGCCCGCTCCTGGTGACGGCCTCTCGAGCACTTCTCTTGGGCCGCCTCCTGGATTTGAGGGTGCCCCCATGCCCCGGGTCGAGTTCCTCCCCGGCCGGTTTCCTTAGGGGCTGCACCCATCCCGGCGCCTGCGACGCCCCCTGCGCCACCATCGGCGTGGGCCTCCTCGGCGCCCCCCGCGCCCTCGCCTGCGGCCTCGCCCGCGGCGGCCTCACCCACGGCCTCACCCGCGGCATCAGTGGCGGCGGGCTCTTCTTCGTCTTCGCCCATCGCCCTGGACTCGCTGCCCCGCCCGATGACTCGCTCTCGGGCCGGTACCTTCCGCCCGAGTACGCGGTACACCAGCGATGAGTATCTTCTCGCCGCTTCCGTCTCCGAGTTGTCCCCTCTCCCATCGTCAGCTCGAGCCGCCCTTCGGGACCCTCATTGGCTCGCTGCGATGCAGGAAGAGTTCGATGCGCTCCAACGGAACCGCACCAGGCAGCTTGTCCCTCAGCCACCTCGTGCCAACATCATCACGGGCAAGTGGGTCTTTCGGCATAAGACTCGTCCCGATGGGACTCTCGAGCGCTACAAAGCTCGCTGGGTGGTTCGAGGCTTTCGGCAACGTGCGGACGTGGACTTCACCGACACTTTTGCTCCGGTTGTTAAACCAGGAACGATCCGCACCGTGCTTCAGCTGGCCGTCTCCCGAGTTTGGCCTGTGCATCAGTTGGACGTCTCCAACGCCTTCTTGCACGGCCACCTCGCCGAGCAGGTGTTCTGTGAGCAGCCCACCGGCTTCGTCGACGCCACACATCCGTACCATGTGTGCTTGCTCTCCCGTTCTCTTTACGGGTTGAAGCAGGCGCCTCGGGCCTGGTACCAGCGCATCGCTGCCTTCCTGCAGACGCTCGGATTTACATCGACCCGCTCCGACGCGTCCCTCTTCGTGTACCATCACGGGGTTGACACGGCCTACTTGTTGCTCTACGTCGACGACATCATCCTGATGGCATCCACTATCGTGCTTCTCCAGCGGCTTACTGCTCGTCTTCGCGATGAGTTTGCCCTGAAGGACTTGGGGCCCCTCCACTACTTCCTCGACATTGAGGTGGTTCGACGGCCAGATGGGTTCTTTCTGCACCAGCAGCGTTACGCCCATGAGCTTCTCGATCATGCCGGCATGCTTAACTGCAAGCCTGCTCCCACGCCTGTTGACACCAAGGCCAAGGTTTCAGCTCTGGAGGGCTCTCCCGCATCCGACGCAGCATTCTATCGCTTCATTGTGGGTGCCTTGCAGTACCTCACTCTGACGCGCCCCGACTTGCAGTATGCCGTTCAGCAGGTCTATCTTCACATGCATGCTCTGCGTGACTCTCACTGGACCTTGGTGAAGCGTATCCTCCGTTACATATGCGGCACTACGTCCATGGGACTTACACTAACGGCCTCCGCCTCTACCGACCTCGTCGCCTACTCTGATGCGGACTGGGCTGGCTGCCCAGACACACGGCGCTCCACTTCGGGGTACTGTGTCTACCTTGGGCCGTCTCTGATCTCTTGGTCTTCCAAGCGACAGCCCACAGTCTCTCGCTCGAGTGCCGAGGCAGAGTATCGGGCAGTGGCTAACGCCGTTCCCGAATGCTCTTGGCTTCATCAGCTGCTCCAGGAGTTGCTTTGTGATGTTCACAAGGCCACACTCGTCTACTGCGACAACGTCTCCACCGTGTACCTCTCCGCCAACCCGGTCCATCATCGACGAACGAAGCACGTTGAGCTCGACATACACTTTGTTCATGAGCAGGTGGCCCTTGGGCGCATCTGGGTCCTCCACGTCCCAACGGCGCAACAGTTTGCCGATGTTATGACAAAAGGACTACCTACTTCTGTTTTCGAGGAGTTCGTCCAGTCTTTGCGTTTCCGGCGACGCTTCGACTACGGGGGGTGTTGAATATATGGTTTGTGCATGTATATTGTATAGTCCGGTCTACCTCCTACTCATTGTATAGTTGAGGTTGTGGCCCACCTACATACGTACGTTATGCACCGATCAATACATCGAGTTGCATTGCCAAAATATTCGTTTCCAACACCAACGGCGGGGCTTCAACTCGAAGTTCATGGCGGCGGCGTTCCTCGCCGGTTCCGAGCGAGATGACGAGCTCCGGCGGAGACTGGATACGGTGGCGCTGCACCAGTGAGAGAGACAGTGGTGAGGGGAGAGATAGAAAGAAGGAGGAGTGGCAGGGAGAAGGAGAGGGCGCGACGAGCGGCGGGGAAGTGGATTGGATGCTTGAGGAAGGAGGGGTCGACCTTGCCTTTCTGCAGCTCGGGAAGCACCACCCATGGAGCTTCATCCTTCTGGTCTTCAGGTGAGTTCGCTCCCTCCTCTCTCTGCTCTTGTTCGTGGACATTGAGGCATTGCTCTTGATTAGATTTACCACTGTTTGGGCTCAATTGGCTACTGTTTGAGGTCAATTTTGTTGATATGTGTTGATTGTTCCTTGAATTGAACAGCAAGGTTAACCATGAATTTGTTAGTTGAATTGATGTCTGACTGAACTGCAGTTATTAGTTGAATTGTTCAATCTGGAATTTAGGGAGCTGCTACTGAAATATGAACAAAAAATGGGCATTGTTTGAGGTCCATGTGCCTCCCCTGCTCATCAACTTACTACTATTTGAGCTCAATTGTTTGGTACAATTTATGTGTTAATTGATCTGTGCTCTGTTGCATCCCACCCTACTGTCCCATGATGGCAGCCAACGCTTGCATCGGAGGAGCTGCTGCTGCCCTTCCTTCTCTGATTTTTCTGCTACATGTTGCAGGTGTTTGAGGCATCGACAAGCAACGACAGGGTTCGGCGTCAGTTAAGATAGCTGGTTCATTTTGTTAATTGCTCTATAATAGATGTTATTTCTTAAGGTTGGAGTTGACTGCTGACACCCAATAAGATTGCCCTGAAGCAGCCCTCTCTCTGGCACATCTGCTACCATGCACCCATTGACATCTGAGATTTCTATTCACCAAAAAGATGGAGCCGCCTTTGGCAAGCACTGACGAGCAGCTCAGTCTCAGCCGATGCATCGACGGACTGAGGCGGGCTTCCAATAGAGGTCATAAACAGGGAATGGCCTTTTGAGCTGATGGAGGGATCACTGGACGTGGTGTTCATGTTTGTGTTGGCATACATGCAGAAATAAGGAGGATAGTAAGACTTTTTCAATGATTCTCTTGGAGGTCATGTCTATGCCATTCAAGGATTTTGGTATCTGAATGTACAATATATAGATAGGGGAGATAGCCCTCCGCGTCCTGGTGACCACTGTATGCTGCAGCGAAGAGCACACTTCAAATAGTGAGCAGGCAGATGCGGCGATCCCAGATGTGCTTTGACATTGTGATTTGTACTTGTCAATGACGTCATTACCCAAGCTGTTCCTATGCTTCGGTGAGTGGTACTTCACTCCCACCCCATAGATTACACTAATTTGTTTGATTATAATTGAGTGGTATGACCTAATTAATTTGTACACTTAGACACACGACCAAGGAATGAAAAACCTGCTCCAGAGATCTTCAAAATAGTACAATACTAGGTATTTTAGAGTACAATTTGTTTAAGCTAAGTTTTTCTTTTGCATGGAAGCTAATTTTATATTTGAGGTGTAATAGATACACATGCCTGAATCTGGATACACTCCAATGGTGATGGTAATACTTTCAGTCACTTGCAAACAATAAGCTCAGCATACAAGGCAGAGTCCAATGCTACTGGACTCGGGTGCTGGTATGCAATTTCTTGTACATTTTACTTGTATAGGACTTCCGATTACTGGTTGCAAACTTTGTACAAGGCAGTCTGAGCTACCACTTGGTGAAGATCGGATCCAATATGTTCAATGATACGGTTTCTTTTTTGTAGGGAAACACTGATATGATACAACTATTTGTTATCTGAATTTTTGAATATATGTACACCCATGGATATGTTTATAATGAGCCGGTTGGGGCCTACTCTGCTCCTTAAAATTTAGCTCTACTCCAGAAAACGCAAGCCAAACGGAGTAGCTCCACGATATGCCACTCCTCAAAAAAACTAGAATCTGAGGTACAACTCTTAGTTTTCTACGAAGCTCTTTAGGGGGTGCTCCAAAAAACTCTAGAAGCTGGAGTTGGGGGACAATTACCCACCACTGCCACCAGTAAGTGGATACCCCTTCGTTTCTCCTCCCTCATCCAATCAAATAGATCCTTTCCACCAGATTTCCCATTCTTGAAGTTGGAGTTAGACGGAAACCAAATATTCTGTTTGGTAGTGCTACAACTTATGTATGAAACTGCTCCAAAGTGGATTTGGTGGAGTGAAACTGATTTTGATGAAGCGGAGTTGTCCGGAACAGGCCCAATGATAGCTAACATCAGCTTACTGTGGTTTATTTGGTCCATGTAGAGCTGGCATGGTACGGCTACACTTCCAACAGTTTTACTTGCTAACAAAAATCAAGTAAAACTAAAGCATAGATCTTTCTGTTGTTAAGTTTAGCTGTATGTAATAATGCAATGCTTATGGTTGATAGTGCTACAGATTTTCTTAGTGGGAAGGAATAACTGGTTAGCCTTCCATAACTTCTATTTGTATTTCTGCAGCATAATTGTTTTTTACATTGAGTTGACTGTTATTTCTTCTTTTTAGTCAGGATTTTACATCAAGCTAACTACTATTTCTTCTTTTGTTCTAGTAGTTAAAGGCGCAGAGGGGAGCATATGTATTACCTTGATTGAGTTTCGTTTCGTGTGCTGCATTACCGTTATAATTAAGTTACCAGCTGCAAAGAAAGAGAGTCATGTAGGCACTAAAATCTGATAAGGTAGTCTGCTCTTGCAGATCATCTGGTTGATCATTTCTGTTACTAAACTGTACCAAGTTCTATAATGACACAATATTAACCTGTTACAGGACAAGTTTACTGAATAATGAGTATGCACAGAAGCTTCGATTCTTTGTCATCTATAGTCTACTTAGAATATATATAACTCACAAGGTATGAACATAATTACTGTTTTTTTTGTCGTGTCAATGTACATCCATATTGGCTGACAAGCTATCTTGCAAAGCCCCGGATCACGGCGTTCTCGTGGAGGGAGAGGGCGGCGGGGTCGAGCACCTATGAATATAGAGGGAGGCGAGGATGGGCGTGGCAGGCGGAGCCCCGTCCTCCTTTGTCCTCTCCCATGGAGCGCTGGATCGAAGAAGCAGCAGCTCCCCACCTCCACCCCGTCTCCTCCTTGTGGAGCAGAGTTGCGGAAGCATCTGGGGAGTGCAATGTCAACAGCTGGATCTGCAGACATTAAAGTTGGTGACATAAAGAGAGATCTTGTGTACGCATAGGATGAGGTGCAAACTGCATAGATAAAATCTTGCTCAACATTGCAGAGTTAGGATTGAAGGTCGTGATTGCTATTGTAGATGGTTTTGTTATTTGTTAGAAGTTCCTTGGTCCAATTGTTCTGAGTTCTGACAACTTATAGAGGGATTGTTGTTTCTTTATTGAAAAAAGTCACAATCTTTAGTTTAGAAGGTTTAACTACGCTTTTCTTAAACATCGGTGTACATTTCCAAAAGCTGTTTGATAAGATCCGCTGTGTTTGTTTGTTACAGTGATGATGTCTGTTCTTCACAGGGGTGATGTATCAAATCCTAGAATTGTAAATAAGAAGTTATTTTTACTCTATTTCGGGATACTACTCCAATGCCTATCCATTTACAGATTTACATGCTTGAACATTTGCAGCAAAATACAAGATACCTGTTTATTTTGCTTAGTTATTCACCTATATTGTGCCATATGAAGTTATCTTCCTAGACTTGTAATAAGCCATGAAGTTGTTCAATCATTAACTGCTGCGATGCTTGAACTTCCATGAAGATCTTTGAAAATAAATATTGTTCACCTCTATTTAGAGTGACTCTTCTGTGCATTTCTATAAGAAAAACTATACGCAAATCATGAAGCATTGGATGGTATCAACCAAACTGGTATTGACTGCAACCTAATAATACTTGCCCTTTCATATGGTAGAGAACAACTTCACAGGAGCTGTTAAGGCTTTAATATTCGTGGCACCTTCGATCTCACTGATTCATTCCTTCTCTTGGGAACATGTTCTAATTTTGCTTTAACACATAAATTTGTTCTTTTGCCTTGCTAGAAATGTAGTAGAAATGAAATGAGTATGTACTAAATCTGTTTTTCTGCTTTCAGTGATCTTTCTGGCTTCTGCATAAAGGTAAAATTTAGTGCATCTGGTAGATTTCAACTAGCTTGGAAAAGGCAGCACCGTATGCTTAAGCTTCGGCATTCAGCAGTACACAAATGCATCCTGTTATATTTTCTATATTTATCGCAAAAGGAAAACCTAACCGCATTTGAGCTTCTAGACCCTGGAGTAATTACCTATATGTCACTAATGGGATTAACTACCTTCCCTGCCCAGTTTGACATTTTTGTTTCTCATACAGGGAGTTGTTAATAAGCAGCAACTGATATGGAACAAGCACCTATTTTCTTGTTTGTATAGTACTTAACGATACAAAGAACTGCTTTGTAAATAGCGGCATCGAATTAAAACGAGCGAAGTAGCGTTTCTGGGAAAATGGATTGATAGGTGTCTCTAACAGATGTTACCATATGTTATCGCATCTCAAGATAGGCAAGTATCTCTGACAGATGTTATCATATATTCTTGCATCTCGAGATGATATTGGATAACTTGCGTGTGCATATGTCTCATGCTTGCATTAGCATTAGTCCATGTTATGTGGCTGTTCTTTTTGGTTGACCCATGGTATCCTTGTGATGTTATAATAATCTAGACCTAATTAGGGCACCGGTTCATGTCTCATTACACTGTTCACTATCCACAGTAATTCAGAGTTGTAGATAGAGATGGAGCGGTGAGAACTAATTCTCCTCTACTCCTTTTTTTATGTTTGATTGAACAGTCGACATCAAAATAATATCACTTTGATTAACATATCATGTGATAATTTTTTCTATTGATTCCAAAAGAAAAAAAAATGCCCATTTGATCTTTTGGGGACTGGTAGAGTTACCTCTATTCCACTGACAATATTAACCACTTTTCCTGCTCAGTTTGATATTTCGTTTCTCATACTACGAGTCGTTAATAAGCTGCAACTGATGAGATGGGACGATATTTTTTTGTTTAGCATTTAACCACAGGAAGAAACTGTTTTGTGAATATCGGCATCGAATAGAAACGAACGAAGTAGCGATACTGGGAAATGGATAGGCTGGTGTCTCTAATAGGTGCTAGGATATATTCTTTGCATCACAAGATGATCTGGTACACAAATTTCCTTTCTTTCTTTGTTGTACGACGATCTTAATAGATCAGTAACCTGTATGAGAAGCAGTATGTTTGTCATTTCAATTATCACGATGATCATCACTTCGTCAGGTACTAATGTATCTTTTCGACGATGTATTAAGCTGCCCTGGGATCAGCAGCTGAGGTGATGAGTCACTCTCTTGTTTAGGTGGGATCAGTAGATGAAGTGCTTACATACGAAAAGAATAAGATACCACCTTTTAATGTTAGATACTATTAACTTTATTAATCCTCACTATGATACATATAAATTCACTCGGTACAAAAATAGAAGTCTTGAAAATTTCTAGCACGCTGTTGCCTGGGTTGATGACTAGCTTAGAGCTCTATTGCCACTGCTTGCAACCGTGCCATTGGTATTCCCCGGACCGGGTCGTCCTTCTCAACTACAATTTGTGCTTGCCCAAGTTAAGTCGCTTCTACTTACCAACGGCCCACCTCGATGGTGGCCCCCTATAGAAGTACTAAACCCTACTGTGAAGCCGGCTTGTATCCCATTGTTTACTCGTTGTCTCCCGTTGCAACGCACGGGCAATTTTCCTAGTACAAAACCAAATCTCTATCTTGGTTAGACGCCACTGCCACCGTGCTGAAATCTACATTCGGCACTGGCGTCAACCTCGGCTGCGAGCGACAAACCAAATTCCTCCTTCACCCCAGCGTTCTCAAACACACCCCCTCCTGCAAGTTGCGAAGGCCGACGACTGGGTGTTCATCCACCTTCAAGATTACAACCGATCTGACCACCCCGGATGCCATCACCGCCCGGCCAGATCGTCATGGCACTCGGAGCTGACGCCACACGGATATGGCTGTCACGAACAACGAAACCGCCACACCGTCTTCCTCGCCAGTCCAGATCCACTTTTCCCCTATCTCACTCGTGGTACGGGTGCCAGTCGCGAGGTGGATGATGATGGCTATCACCTGCACTGAGTAGCAGCAGAGAACTATGAGGCATCGATGATCCAGCTATCGTCGTGTTTTTTTCGTCTCTACAGGTAAGCCCTATTCCTGCTGCCTCTAGTTCATCTTTGCCTGCAATTCACAGGATCCCAATCTAACATCATTCCTCTCTATGCAGGATGAACAATGCAACACTCCCTCCATCCGGATGCAACAACGCACGGTAGTTGCGACTCCATCTTCCTCCTTAGTCATGTTGTTCCAAATTATTAGATTGTTACAATCCACACCGTACACGGTTCTGCATTGTGGCATGTGTGCCATAGTGCTACATAGGTGACGAGTTTGTTCCTTGTGTGATTAGACCCCTCAAACGGTGATTGTTTTGCAGCTGGAGTGGCGCTCATGCCAGATTCGAGCATAATCTGAAACAGATGTCGTTCTCTCTAGATGCTAACAGGTACCAGTGAGATTGCTCACCTCCCCTCTCTGTCTTCCCATTGTAGATAAACAAAAATTGCTATTGCCCGCAAGTAATGGATCTACATGGTTTAATATATGTGCTGATAGTTGTAATGTGGTTATAAGTCAATTAGCTGCACATGCACGATATAACAAGTCACTACTAGCCTTATAATCACAGCATGCCCTCTTCTTTTGATCTGTTTACGAGTTTGTTGTCAATTCTAATCCTATGCTAGATTTTGACATGATGATATGCAAGTCATCTTTGAAGAAGTCATGATGGACAAAGAAGGGTTACAACAACTTTAGTTGCCTTCAAGAAATTAGGAGAAAAGATGACCAAAAAGTGTTCCTTGCTTTGATGAAGATGAAAGCTATACAATTATGTTTGGAAGCCAAGACAATACTCATTTGTTAATATAGTCCTTAGTGCCCATTACTGCTACTTGTTTCATCAGGTTTATGTAACTTGTGTTATTTCGGCTTATGTAGCATGTGAACTATGATTGTGATGTTCTTTTAATAAAAACTATGATCGTGATGTGTGTTGTGAAATAGGCAAGTTGTCATTAATTGCCTGCCATATGAAGCAAAAATATTATGTGTTGACAATAGTAAGATGGATTGAATGAGTAGAAAGAAAAATAATTGGCAGAAAATGGATATAGCCCAACAAATTCCCAATCAAACAATATTGGGCAGCAAATTGTCCATGGCCTAGAAAATGGATATAAAATGTAAATCCACCAAATTATCAGGCTCGGCCCATTTAGAAATACAATGTGTATTGGGCCATCGAAAATCCAGTGACGTCGAATGTCACTGAAGGTCCCATGTTGAGTGACGTTTTGTGCGTACGCCGTCACTAGGAGTAATCTGTGACGGGGATTCCGTGACGATGCTCGTGACGCCCAAATAATGTCACATATGGGTATTTTGTGACTTTTATGAATGTTTCATGACATTTCTTAGCTCGTGATAGTAGGCCCAATCTCTTGTAGTGCATCTTCATCCTACGCCTCCCACGGATTGATAAACCTTAGGTCATCCACTTGAAAGAAAATTTCTACTGTCCTACAAAATTCTGCGCTTGGAGACCCAACACAAGGCTACAAGAACAAGTTGCGTAGTAGACATCAAGCTCTTTTCTGGCACCATTGCCGGGGAGGTGAGTGCTTGAAGGTATATCTTTAGATCTTGTAATTGAATCTTTTGATTTCTTGTTTTATCACTAGTTTGGTTTATAAAAGAAAACTACAAAAAATGGAATTAAGGTTGCATCATATTATTCATCTTTATAATGTATTTCATGAAAATTATGGAAAGGAAAATTGTGCTCAATTGATAGAAGAAGAATTCAATAGAATGTTTGGTATAAATGATGAGCATGATTGCAATGTTGTTAGTATGAATTCTTTGAATATTCATGATGCTAAGGATATGCAAAACCATAAGCTTGGGAAGCTATGTTTGGTGAAGATGATACTTTTAGTCCCCCAAGATTTGATGTGCAAATTTGTTATAATGATTGCATGCCTCCTATTTATGATGATTATATTGATGAAAGTGGATTTGGAGAGGTCATGACTTTATTTAATGATGAATCCACTATTTTGGAAGAGGTTTCAATTGATTATGATCACAAAGTTGCTATCTATGATGATTTGGTGATGACATGTATGCTATATTGAATAATGATAACCATGAAACTTGTCATCATGATTTTAATTTCCAATCAAATGATAGCTATTTTGTTGAGTTTGCTCCAACTACTATTCATGAGAATAAATTTGCATATGTGGAGAGTAACAAAATTTCTATGCTTGTGGATCATTAAAAGAATGCTTTATGTTATAGCTATATTGTTGAATTCATTCATGATGCTACTGAAAATTTTATGAGAGAGGAACTTGTGATTCATGATGCTCCCATTATGTTTCATTCTTTACTTTTATGTGAGCACCTTTGAAATCATCATGCCTAGCTAAAAGACATTAAAGAAAAGCGCTTGTTGGGAAACTTCACAACACTTTTACCTACTGTTTTTGTATTTGTATGATTAGGTTACTGTATTAATCATGTTTTATAGCTTTTGTTTCAATAAAGTGCCAAGTAAGACCTTTGGGATGGTCTATGGTGATAGTTGATTTGATCTTGCTGAAAACAGAAAATTTTGCACCCAATAAAATAATTTTCATTTCTTACAGAAGCATAATAAAATCCTGATTCTTCTTGCACAAGATTGATATACAAATTTCCCAGGATTTCCTAATTTTGCAGAATTTTTTGAGTAGCAGAAGTATGGTTGTTGTTCAGATCATTACAGACTGTTTTGTTTTTGACAGATTCTGTTTTCAATGCATAGTTTGCTTGGTTCCTAGTTTCTATGGCTTATATTGCTCAATATAAATTGTGGAAATGATATGCTACAGTAGGCATTGTGTGGAAACAATTATGAATCTTTTATTTGACAGTACCAAAGTGAAATAGTTTGCTCTTTAACATACTAACCTATCTCACGAAGTTCCGTTAAGTTTTGTGTGATTGAAGTTTTCAAGTTTTGGGTGAGATGTCGATATGAGGAGAATAAGGAGTGAAAAGACCCTAAGCTTGGGGATGCCCAAGGTACCCCAAGGTAATATTCAAGGAACATCTAAGAAACTAAGCTTGGGGATGCCCCGGAAAGCATTCCCTCTTTCGTCTTCAACAATATCGGTAACCTCACTTGGAGCTATATTTTTATTTGTCACGTGATATGTGTTTTAGTTGGAGCATCATTTTCTTTTGTTTTGATTTGATTTCTGTTATTTAGAATAATATTTTGTGTCTTTCTTTTCAACAAAAATGTCAAGGATAGCCTTTACCATGCTTATTTTTGCAAGTATACATGTTGCTGTTTCAAAATAAAAAGTTCACCGCTGTTGCAAAAATTCTCTGGAAAATTCAGAACGTGATAAAATGTTGAAACTTTTTGCACAATAAGCTATGATAAATTTTATACAGTGTGGTAATTTTCAGAATTTTTGGAGTTATATAAGTATGAATGTTCTTGCATTCTTTATCGACTGTACTGTTTTGGCAGATTGCTGTTATGGTTGCATTGTTTGCATATGTTTGCTTGTTTAATGATTCTATTTTAGAATAGGACTATTAAATATGTAGATGAATTTAGTATGCAATGTTAAATAATAATTTTAGTGATTTTCTACAGTAGAGAATGATAGGGTTTTGCATTGATTTATACTAACTTATCTCACGAGTTCTTGTTGAGTTTTGTGTGGATGAAATTTTAAGATTTAGGGAAACCATGATATAAAAGGAATTAAGGAGAAACAAAATCTCAAGCTTGGGGATGCCCAATGCATCCCAAGATAATATTTCAATAAGTCTCAAGCATCTAAGCTTGGGGATGCCCCAGTAGGCATTCCACCTTTCTTCATCAACAATTATCGGTTAGTATCGGTTGATCCTAAGTTTTTGCTTCTTCACATGATGTGTGCTATTGTTGGAACATAATTTTTTTTTGCTTGCTGTTTAAATAAAATACTTTGATCTGAAAGTTTTAAATAAGAGAGAGTCCTCAATTAGCTACCCATTTACTTAACTACTCGCTTGATCTTCACTTATATCTCTTTGGAGTAGCTTGTCATTTACTCTTGTGCTTCACTTATATCCTATGAGTAAATTGTTGAATGAATTGAATATCATGAAGTTGAAACTATATGTTCATATCATGCTTAGTGGTAGCTTCACATTGGGTTCAGAAAGTGAAATCTTTTGAAGCTTGACAATCACAATATTGGCCACACAAGCAATTCATGAATGATTAGTATAAGGAAGAGAACTTTCACATGCAAATAGATTATCTTGGACATCTTGTATGATTGTGAATACCCATTAATTATTTTCAAACTTGAGCAAATTAGTTGAAGTTGGACAAGGAAGACAACGTAATGAGTTATGTTTGGGTATATTTGCGTAGAAGTTATATTGTTATAGATCCTCCAACATGTGGTGTTTTCCTAGGATCTTTTGCTAGCCAAAAAATCGTACTAAGTAGAGATACTACTTGTGCATCCGAAAACCCTTAAACCCAGTTTCTTGCCATGAGTGTCCACCATACATACCTATGGATTGAATAAGATCCGTCAACTAAGTTGTCATCGGTGCATAAAGCAATAAAAATGCTCCTAAATATGTTTGATCTTTTACTGTAAGGGAAAATTAAGCATTGTACGAACTTGTGATGGCAAAGTAATAAAAGCGACAGAGTGCATAATAAAGGTTGCTATCATAAGGGGCAATATAACGTGATGTTCCTTTGCATTAAGAGCTTGGGCATCCAAATAAAAAGCACATGGCAACCTCTGCTTCCCTCTGCAAAGGGCCTATCTTTTACTTTTCAGTATTTACTTTATGCCAAGAGTCAATAGTATGAATTCTCATTTCAACCTCAATTATTCTCTAGTTGGCAAGCATTATGTGGCGGGGAAAGATCTAGGCACATATGACAATCAAATATATTTGATCATGATTTATTATTGTTGGCAATTATCTCTATGATAAATGAGTTGGGAGGCGAAACATTAAGCCCCTATCTTTCTTTATGTTCGATGGATGTCATTTGTTTTAAGAATATGCTTTGAGTAGTAGCAATCATGGAAGACTATATGTTGATTGAGTATGTGGAGCTCTTACTTAGACTCTGTTGAATAAGTTGAATCGCAATTGTTTGGTGACTAAGAATATAGGTTGTTGACTTTCAAGAGAATTCATTGTTTAAACCTTAACATGTGAATTGGTTGCCACTTTACCATGATTAGTTTTATGAGAAAGAATTGTTGTTATGATGTTAGGAAAAGTGATTGAAATTATCATTGATCAAACTTATGCACTTTGCTAGCATTCACACTTCATAAATTATTTCTTTTATCATTTACCTACTCGAGGACGAGTAGGAATTAAGCTTGGGGATGCTGATACGTCTCCAACGTATCTATAATTTATGAAGTATTCATGCTGCTATATTATCATTCTTAGATGTTTTACAATCATTTTATAGCAACTTTATATCATTTTTTGGTACTAACGTATTGACATAATGCCTAGTGCCAGTTGCTGTTTTTGCTTGTTTTTTACATCATAGAAAATCAATACCAAACGGAGTCCAAACGCAGTGAAACTTCTTGGAGATTTTTTTGGCCCAGAAGACCACCAATGGGCCAAGGAAGTACCAGAGGGGTGCCCCGAGGGGGGAACAACCCACCCGGGCATGCGCGGAACCCAGGCGCGCCCTGGTGGGTTGTGCCCACCTTGATGGCCTCCTTCACCGCCTCTTCGCGCTATAAATTCTCAAATATTCCAAAAACCATCGGGGTAACCCTAGATCAGACGTTCCGCCGCCACAAGCCTATGTAGCCATGAGAAACCAATCTAGACCCCATTCCGGCACCCTGCCGGAGGGGGAAATCATCACCGTTGGCCATCTTCATCATCCCGGCAGCCACCATGATGAGGGAGTAGTCCACCCTCGGGGCTAAGGGTTTGTACAACTAGCTATGTGTTTAATCTCACTCTCTCTACCTCGTGTTCTTGAGATGTCACGATCTTGACGTATCGTGGGCTTTGTTAATATAGTTGGATCATATGGTGTTTCTCCCTCTCTATCTTGTTGTGAATTGAGTTTTCCCTTTGAGATTTCATTTTATCGGATTGAATACTGATGTTTTCTTGAACCATGTCGGTATTTCCCCAAAGAGGAAGGGATGATGCAGCACAACAATGGTAGGTATTTCCCTCGGTGATGAGATCAAGGTTATCGAACCAGTAGGAGAACCACACAACATCACGTAAACAGCTCCTACACACAAATAACAAATACTTGCAAGCCGACGTAAGAGAGGGGTTGTCAATCCCTCACGGGTAAAAAGATAGGTAAAATTGTAGTAGATTAGATAAATGGATCTCGCGGGAATGCGAGATAAAATAAATAAATAAAAATTGCAGCAAGGTATTTTTGGGTTTTTGGATTAATAGATCTGAAAATAAAAGCAAATAAAAATAGGCCGTGGAGGCAAATATAATAAAGAAGAGACTCAGGGCCGTAGGTTTCACTAGTGGCTTCTCTCGAGAAAATAGCAAATGGTGGGTAAACAAATTACTATTGAGAAATTGATAGAACTTCAAATAATCATGACGATATCCAGGCAATGATCATTATATAGGCATCACGTCCAAGATTAGTAGACCGACTCCTGCCTACATCTACTATTATTACTCCACACATCGACCGCTATCCAGCATGCATCTAGTGTATTAAGTTCATGGAGAAATGGAGTAATGCAATAAGAACAATGACATGATGTAGCCAAGATCTATTTATGTAGAAATATACCCCATGTTGTTATCCTTAATAGCAACGATACATACGTGTCGGTTCCCCTTCTCTCAATGAGATCAAGCACCATAAGATCGAACCCATCACAAAGCACCTCTTCCCATTGCAAGATAAATATATCAAGTTGGCCAAACAAAACCCAAATATCAGAGAAGAAATATGAGGCTATAAGCAATCATGCATATAAGAGATCAAAGAAGACTCAAATAACTTTCATGGATAAAAGCATAGATCTGATCATAAACTCAAAGTTCATCGGATCCCAACAAACACACTGCAAAGAGAGTTACATCATATGGATCTCCAAGAGACCATTGTATTGAGAATCAAAAGAGAGAGAGGAAGCCACCTAGCTACTAACTATAGACCCGAAGGTCTACAAAAGGCTACTCACGCATTATCGGGGAGGCGCCAATCAGGATGATGAACCCCTCTGTGATGGTGTCTAGATTGGATCTGTGGTTTCAGGAACTTGCGGCGGCTGGAATTGATTTTCATCGACTCCCTAGGGTTTCTAGAATATTGGGGTATTTATTGAGCAAAGAGGTGGTGCAGGAGGCCACCGAGGTGGGCACAACCCACCTGGGCGCGCCTGGGGGCCTAGGTGCACCTTGGTGGGTTGTGCCCCCCTCGGGGCACCCCCCAGGTGCTTCTCCCGCCCATTGGGTGTCTTCTAGTCCATAAAAAATACACAAAAAGTTTCGCTGCATTTGGACTCTGTTTGGTATTGATTTTCTGCGATGTAAAAAACAAGCAAAAGACAACAACTGACACTTGGCACTATGTCAATAGGTTAGTACCAAAAAATGATATAAAATGATTGTAGACATCGAAGAATGATAATATAACATCATGGAACAATAAAAAATTATAGATACGTTGGAGACGTATCAGCATCCCCAAGCTTAATTCCTGCTCGTCCTCGAGTAGGTAAATGATAAAAACAGAATTTTTGATGTGGAATGCTGCCTAACATGTTCATCACATATTCTTTCTTTTATAGCATGTACATTGGGACTGTTATATGATTCAAAGCAATAGTCTAGTTTTGACATGAGAACTTTAATACTCAAGAATATCAACAAGCAACCATGTCTTTCAAAATATCAACGCTAAAGCAAGTTATCCCTAGCCCATTATGCTCAATCATTGACCCATTCATGAAACACACTCGCATATTAGCTACACCCAATGCTCAAGTACGATCATAGTGACCCTTAGTTGGTGCTTTATAAGAGAAGACGGAGACTCAAGTAAAAAATAAAAATTGCATAAAGTAAATATATAGAAAGGCCCTTCACGGAGGGAAGTAGAGATTTTTAGAGGTGCCAGAGCTCAAACCAAAAAAGATAGAGATAAAACATTTTGGGAGGCATGCTTTTCCTGTCAATGAAAATGATCGAGTAGTTCCCAATACTTTCCATGCTATATATATCATAGGAAGTTCGCAAACAGAAAATAAAGTTTATTCCTTTTTCCACCATACTTTCACTTTCCATGGCTAACCATATCCACGGGTGCCTCCCATACCAACACTTTCCAAGTAATTTATTATTTGACAACATAAAGTAAATTCATTTTTCATTTCGGGACTAGGCATCCCTAATACCTTTGCCGTGCTCTTGTGCAATGACAAGTGAATAAACACTCATCTTGAGAATAACACATCTAGCATGGAAATATATCAGCCACCCCTACTGTTTCATGAGCGGTACGAGCACACAAAAGAGAAGTTTATTTTGAAAATTAGAGATGGCACATACAAATTTGCTTATAACGGCAAAACAATACCACATATAGGTAGGTATAGTGGACTCATGTGGCAAAACTATTTTAAAGGATTTTGGATGCACAAGTAGTGATCATACTTAGTGCAAAATGGAGGCTAACAAAAGATTGAGAAGAGACTAGCCAAGAATCAAAAAAAATCTCATAAGCAAGCATAACTAGCACCAAAAATGCACCACAAGTAGGATGTAATTTCATTGCATAATTATTGACTTTCGTGCTTGCATAGGGAATCACAAACCTTAACACCAATATTCTCACTAAAGCATAATTACTCATCAACATGACTCACATATTTTATCAACATATCTCAAAACTATTACAAGGAATCAAGTTTATTTTGTCCAATGATCCTAATGCAAGTTCTTATTATATCCTCCTTGGATATATATCACTTTGGGACTAGTTTTATATGTTGCTTTTGATAGCTTAAACAAATCTAAGTGAAGAACATGAGCATCAAAATTTTCTTCTCTCAAAATAATTTAAGTGAAGCAAGAGAGAATTTATTAAAAAAATTACTAACTCTCAAATAAATCTAAGTGAAGTATGGGAGCATTTCTTCAAAAATACTAAAGCACACCATGCTCGGAAAGATATAAGTGAAGCACTAGAGCAATTCCATAGCTCAAAAAGATTTAAGTGGAGCATAGAGAACAATTCTAACAAGTCATGGCATAATTTTGGCTCTCTCAAATAGGTGTGTCCAGCTAGGATTCATGATTAAGAACACAAAGCAAAACAAGCAAAGACTCATATCATACAAGATGCTCCAAGAAAAACTCATAACATGTGACGAATAAAAATATAGTTTCAAGTAAAATACCAATGGTTGTTAGAAGAAAGAGGGAATGCCACTCGGGGCATCCCCAAGCTTAGTTGTTTCATAGTTATTGAATATTATCTTGGGGTGCCTCGGGCATCCCCAAGATTGGCCTTTTGATAATCCTTATTCCTTCATCCATCATGAAGTCATCCAAAACTTGAAAACTTCAATCACACAAAACTTAACAAAACCTTCATGAGATCCGTTAGTATAAGAAAGCAAATCACTACTATAAGTACTGTTGTAAACCCATTCCTATTTTATTTTTGCATTATATCTACTATATTCCAACTTTTCTATAGCAAAAACTCTTCAAAGAAAACCATAGAATCATCAAAACAAGTACACAACACAAAAAGACAGAATCTGTCAAAAACAGAACAGTCTGTAGAAATCTGGAGATTTCGAATACTTTTGTAACTCCAAAAATTTGAAATATTACGACAACATGACCAATTTTTATATTAATCTTTTGCAAAAAATCAGTACTTTATCGCGCTTCTATTAAAAACGAGAATTATTTTTCTGGGCGCAAAAGTTTCTGTTTTTCACCAACATCAAATCAACTATTACCCAACATGATCCCAAAGGCTTTACTTGGCACAAACACTAACTAAAACACAAAAAACACAATCATAACGGTAGCATAATTGTGGAAACACTCAAGAACATAAAGAAAAAGACAAACATAAATTTTATTCATTGGGTTGCCTCCCAACAAGCGCTATCGTTTTATACCCCTAGCTAGGCATAAGATTAAATGATGATCACATGGAAGATAGTAATTGAAACATGAAGAGAGCATCATGTAGCATGTGAAAAACACATTTAATTCTAACATACTTCTTATGCATAGGCATTTTATAGGAGAACAAATTATCAAGACAAGCAAGATCTAGCATATGCAAGGAAGAAGAAAGAAACAATAGCAATCTCAACATGAGGAGAGGTAATTTAGTAACATGGAAAATTTCTACAACCATATTTTCCTCTCTCATAATAATTACATGTGGTATCATATTCAAATTCAACAATATAGCTATCATATAAAATTTTCTCTACATGATCCACATGCATGCAAAGTTGACACTCTTCAAAACTAGTGTGATCATCAAATAAAGTCATGACCTTTCCAAGCCCACTTCATAATTTTCATAAGATTGATCATGATCCAAAGTAGTGGGATCATTTTTACCTAGAGTTGACACTCTTCCAAACCCACTTTCAATATTATCGCAAACATATTCATCATGAGGCTTAAATAAATTTTCAAGATCATAAAAAGAATCACCCCAATCATGATCATTGCGACAAGTAGTGGACATATCAAAATTAGCATCCCCAATGAAAGATCATGGATGTCACCTAGACGGGGGGGGGGGTGAATAGGCGTTTTAAAATAATTACGGGTTAGGCTTGAACAAATGCAGAATAAACCTAGCGGTTAATTTGTCAAGGACAAAACCTGAAACAACTAGGCTCGCCTATGTGCACCAACAACTTATGCTAAGCAAGATAAGAAACTATGTGATAGCAAGATATATGACAAGAAACAATATGGCTATCACAAAGTAAAGTGCATAAGTAAAGGGGCTCGGGTAAGAGATAACCGAGGCACGCGGAGACGACAATGTATCCCGAAGTTCACACCCTTGTGGATGCTAATCTCTGTTTGGAGCGGTGTGGAGGCACAATGCTCCCCAAGAAGCCACTAGGGCCACTGTAATCTCCTCACGCCCTCGCACAATGCAAGATGCCGTGATTCCACTAAGGGACCCTTGAGGGCGGTCACCGAACCCATACAAATGGCAACCCTTGGGGGCGGTTACCGAACCCATACACTTTGGCAACCCTTGGGGGCGGTCACCAGAACCCGTAAAATTGCTCGGGGTGATATCCACAACCTAATTGGAGACCCCGATGCTTGCCCGGAGCTTTACACCACAATGCTTGAGCTCCGAACACCACAAAGGTTGGGGTTAACTCCCCAACGACACCACGAAACTTTACCACAATGGAATATGGCTCCGAGGTAACCTCAACCGTCTAGGGCGCCCAAGCATCCAAGAGGAACAAGCTCAAGGGTACCAAGCACCCAAGAGTAATAAGCTTCTCAACTTGTAACTTCCACGTATCACCTTGGAGAACTCAAACCGATGCACCAAATGCACTGGCAAGGGCACACGAAGTGCCCAAGTCCTTCTCTCCCAAATCCCACCAAAGCAACAAATGCTAGGGGGGAAAATGAGAGGAAAAATGAAGAAGAGAACACGAAGAACTCCAAGATCTAGATCCAAGGGGTTCCCCTCACATAGAGGAGAAAGTGATTGGTGGAAACGTGGATCTAGATCTCCTCTCTCTTTTCCCTCAAGAACTAGCAAGAATCATTGGAGGGATTGAGAGTTAGCAAGCTCGAAGAAGGTCAACAATGGGGGAAGAACACGAGCTAAAGAGATAAGGTTCATTGAGGAAGAAGACCCCCTTTTATAGGTGGGGAAGAATCCAACTGTTATGCTCACAACCCGCATAGAGCGGTACTACCACTCCAAGGAGCGGTACTACCGCTAGGGCGGTAGTACCCCTTTGAAAAACAACAGCGAGGAGGAAAAAGGCCAGTAGAACCGCCGGAGCGGTACCACTCGACCTCATAGTACTACTGTCAGGGATAGCGGTACTACCGCAAATGGTAGCTGTACTACTGCTTGCGAGCGGTACAAAAAAATACTTCCGTGCCTACTTCCGCTGAGCAAAACACGAGATTTTGGTCCGGAGCAGTACTACCGCTCAGGAGCCGCGGTAGTACCGCTCTGGAGCGGTAGTAATAACTTACATCCGCTCTAGCCGTGGTAGTACCGCTGCAGCCTTTACCAAAATAGCCAGAACTTCTGCAAACGGACTCCGAATTCAACGAAACCAAGTTTGTTGGAAAGCTAACGACATGGGCTAACACAATCTTGATAGAAATATCAATAAGAAGAAAATTAGAAAAGGACCATAACAAAATGGTGAGAACCCTTCCTCGGATAAGACCGGTAAAACCTCCAACACCAAAAACATCATAGAAGATGCATGCTAACTCCGTTTTCGATGAACTCAAGCTTGTCATCAAGATGACCATAAGCTCTAAGACTCACAAATAGAACCAAACAAGAACCAAGAAAGATGATGCAAGCATGCAATGGTTTGAGCTCTCTACGAACGATACGATCAAGCTACTCACTTGAGAGCCCCCCCCCTTGATAGTACGGCAAACGGTCCTATAACCCGGTCTCCAAACTACCACCATGAGACCGGTAGAATAGAGAACCTATCAAGGGTAAACCTTTGCCTTGCACAAAGTCCACTTGAGCTAGATGTAGATGATCTTGACTTCCGTAAGTAGGACCACCTTTCTTGATTGCGTTGGCTCGGTGAAGACTAGTAGATTGCTCCCCCATAATCCATTATGGGTGAGCCACTTTTCGGCACATCTTCACAAGTCCATTGTCACCACAATGGACGGCAATATTCAAGCACTTGATCTCTTCGTGATGCATCACTTGAACATGCACACCGCAACCTAACCCCATAAAGAACTCTCACGAAGACTGTGGGTTAGTACACAAAGCGTAATGGTCAATGCTTACCATACCATGGAATCATTTGATCCCTCTCGGTACATCTTGTATGCTTTGTTATTTGATCAACTTTATTCACTCTTGACTTAGTATTGATCAACCTTGAACCTTTCCAACTCTCTTCATTTGGATGATGCCTTGAAGGTAAGCATGAATGATCACACAATCTTCTTCTTCAAGACATGCTTGCAATAAGCTCAACTCTCACATGACCAATCTTTAGGTAATTCCTTGAATAGCACCTTGGTCGACACAAACTCTCCTTGAAACCAACACATGTACTCCAAGAAAAGCCTATGGACAAAACCTTCAAATATAACTCAAGGCAACCATTAGTCCATAGAGATTGTCATCAATTACCAAAACCAAACATGGGGGCACCGCATGTTCTTTCAATCTCCCCCATTTTGGTAATTGATGACAATCACTTTCAAGAGAGTTTATACAAGGAATTATGCATCACCTTGCAATGCAACAACCAATAATGCATGCGTATGAGATGCAAATGCTTAGGAACAAAACCAAAGCAAGGAGAAAACTCTGAAGACTTCTCCACAAAACACTCTGAAACTTCTCCCCCGTTGGCATCGATTGCCAAAATGGGAGAAAAGCTTAGAAGGCCAATAAATTATGTTCCTCCATAAATTGTGTATTTCTCAACAAGAGAGTGTAATGCCATACACATATCCAAAGGTAAATACTTGGAGGAACACAAACTATATTGAGGCACAAAGATTGCTAAAGGTTGACATGCGACAAGGACATAACAAAGAGAGACACAAGCAATCAAGCAATCAAAAGATACCAATTGAAGCAAGCAATCAAAGGATATCAATTGAACCAACTAGACCAAAGATCCTACGAGCCACATGAATAAGGATATTATGATATGAGCAGAGGAGTGTTCTAAGGAAACTATAGAAGCTCCCCATGATTTTGTGCACACATAAGAATTTTTGTATTTGGATACAAAGTGCACAAAATAGGATCATAGCTCCCCCAAAATCAATAGAAACTTACAACAAGTGCAAGTGAGCATAGGAAACAAAGCCTAGTACTTGCAACAAACACATGGTTGAGCAACAAGTAAAAGAGGCAACTTAAGAATGGGATCAACAAAAATGATGTGAGTGAGTCAAGGCAATGCACTTGAGAAGACTAATGTACGAATGAGCATTAAGCATAAATAAAGTATTGAAAGAATGAGGCACACGGTGCACGACCTATCATTCCCACACACAACTAGCAAATGGGTTCACAAGCTTACTAATAAGAATATAAAGAACCTATGCTTGTGACAACCCATGGTGAAGATAGAAGATGAAAGCCTCATCAAGACGAGTGATACCAATTAAGATGGCAAAAGCCTCGTAAAAATAAGCATGAGGAAAATAATCTTCACCACACAAGAGTGCATCAAGATGCAATGATAGAAGATATGCACTCAAGGCAAAAGCTTTCATTGAGCCACCAAAGAAATAACATATGAAAGACAAGGTGGACGTGAAAGAAAGGATATCAACTAGATATGCAACTTCTCTCAAGTGTATAAGATTCTAGGTAGACGAAATCATGATGATATATATCTACAAAGAAGGATGTACACCCGAAATAGTTACAACAAGAGGAACAAGATATCCAAAGGGAGGTCATACATATACCAATAAGATATTTGCTTGAAGCATAGCACATGGCTAGATATGGTCTTATTGTATATAAATGAATTCCTACCACACACCCATCAAAGACATCACAACTAGCAACAAGAGATCATTGTTGGGATGCTTTGAGAAAGGGAACAAGTATCACAAGAATGAATGAATAACATGCCATGATACAGCCTACACAAGGTTGATGCAAGAAATGTGTGCATGAAGAATATGAAGATACTTGTTACCGAGTTAACATTGGAAGGATGTAGTAGATACCAATTGAAGGTAGATAGTAGTTCATTGATCATCCTAGCTCGACTCCAATAAGCACATGATGACAACACCTTCCCTGTGAGTGAGCCGAGCATCCAATGTATCTCCAATTTTTCCTAGAACAAAAACACAAACAAAATGGTACCCAAACTCATTGGGACCAAAGAGTTAGAGAACCAACAATACATAGGACAAACTCCACATAAAAATGTGCATATAGATACGAAAATGAATTTCATGCACATCTCATCCAATTTGAGACTTGGTGGAGTTTCCCCTATATATTGGGTTAAAGAAAGAAAGCATGCCAAAGATATTACACGAAGTTAATATGCATGCTCAAGACTTTCAAGAACCGATACCAAATGACAAAGAAATACCAAGACAAGAAAAGATACCAAATGAATAAATCATCACTTGGAGGATATCAATTGAAAGATACATCAAGGAATGAGATATCCATTGATACCCACTAAAAAAGATATCAAACCCCCCAAAAGAGAGGATGGTTCCAAACAAACCAAGCTCTATACAAAGTTTCATGATGGCACAAAGTACCAAAACGAAAATGGCTTGCCTTCCACCAACACACACTTGATAAGGATCGCAAGAGTGTTTTATAGAAAATAGGATAGCTCCCCCAAGACTAGTGCATTATAGAGAATTTGCATCTGAATACAAAATGCACAAGGTGGGATCACCACTTTCAATATATCTAGAAAACACTAGACAAGATCAAGAAATAAACAAGATCCACAAGTGGTATGGAAGACAAAGCGAGTTGATACATTCCTTGGCAAGAGAAAAGGCAAATAAAAGCAAAAGCCAATGTAAAGATGATCAATAAATTCTACCACACAAGTGAGTACCAATTGTCAAAAGACAAGAAGTAAATGGAAATAATTCCCGGTGGTAGATAGCAAGGATATCTGACATCATCTTCACACCAAACAAAAATCAAATTGCAACTTGTAGAGCTAATATGCCACCCAGGAACAAGATAATTTACAATATCAACTCTAGGTGACAATATCTCAAATGTACACATTTTCTAGGCTAGTAATATACGCATAGCATATTACTCCCTCATAATGTGATACAAATTAAGGATAAACAAGAGGCAAATAAAAGGATCCAACAAGAGATAATTAATGGACTATTTAGAATTTGAATTTCTCATGAGAAGACATACCACATAGCGACTAGATAATCTTGAAATATCAATACTAGATGGTTACTCATGTACATACATTTATAGGATTGTGAGGTGCACAAAGCACATCACTCCCCCATAATGGGATATTCCATTAATCTCTCACAAGAGCCAACTAAGAAATAAATAAGATGCAAAAGGCTCAACGCATGACACACACGTACATGATGTGCAAACCAACACACACATACTTGATTGCTCAAGATAATCAAGTTGGAAGCACAACATATACAAACACAAGCAAGGAACGAAACCAACCATGCAAAGGGGCAAGTAACTATCAATGTAGACACTTTAAGCATGAGTTACTGCAAGGAGGAACATTGGATATAAGATAGAAACTTGACAATCCGAATGACTTGGCTTGAGACAATAAGAATGATGAAGTCCCCTTAATTCTTCATAATGTAGCCAAGTCTCCAATGACCTCCAAGAACACCTATTGATCAAGTATGAGCTAGTTGGTCCCCAACCAAGTTGGGTCCTAAGAGGTTAGTCACAATAGGCTTGGCTACCCAAATGGTTCTTTTCTTGATACCACTTTGAGCACCAACAAATCTGGCAAACACATTGCCAACCTTATCCTTCCCAAGAGAATAGATATCATCAATTATAATAGGGTTGGATAAGGTACCATTTGTGCATGAAGAAGCAACGTGACCTTTTTCATGACATAGGTAGCAACATCTATTCTTTACTTTCTTATCACTTGATTTCTCAACTTGAGAAGCATTAGCTTGAGTTTTCTTGGGAAGAGGCCTTTCTTCAACTTGAGGTTGAGAATGAGAGTGAACTTGTGGCCGCTTCCCTTGTTGCTTGTCACTAATGGCCTTCTTCTTCAAAGGGCAAGATTTAACATGATGCCCTTCAATTTTGCACTTGAAGCAAATGATCTTGGCCGAATTCTTGACTTGTTTTTGGCCCTTCTTCTTATTGCTCTTGGACTTCTTCTTCTTATTGGAGTTGAATCCAAGTCCAACTTTGTCATTGGGGGATTTTTGCACACTCAAGATATTGTTGAGTGTGAATTTCCCTTCATGACTCTTTTCCAAGTCTTTCTTCAAAGAAGTGACTTGGGCCTTGAGCTCTTTGATTTCCTCTACATGGTTAGTCTCAACACAAGTACTAGAGGAAGTATAAGCTTCATCGTTAGAGCAACAAGGCAAGGAAAGCAATTCATCACAAGATCTACCAACATTGTGAGTAGATGAATTACAAGGACTAGCACACGACAACATAGAATTTTGACTAGAAGTAGTGCTAGTATCCACATGAGGCTCACTAGATGTTACCTTAGCAATCATGGCCTCATGAGCTATCTTTAGCACATTATGGGATACTAGAAGATCATCACGAGAGCTTGAGAGCTTTTCATGGCTTTCGTCCAATTTCCCATAGTTGCTACATAGCAACTCAAGTTGAGCCCGTAGCTCAACGTTCTCCTTCAAAATGGATGCTTCACAAGTAATATAGTTAGTAGCACAAGCATCATCATTAACAACAATAGGAGAGGACAACTTGGCAAGCTCTTTTAAGTAAGAAGCTTCAAGTTGATCATGAGACTTGGTGAATTTGATGAGCTCACCCTTGATGACCCTTGAGCCATTTTCGAGGTGCTGAAAATCCTCAAGGAGTCTAGCATGAGCAACTTGAAGCTTAGCATTTTTAGTTTCAAAAACATTGGCCACCTCAAGAGCTCTATCATGAGATTCCTTCACTCTAGATAATTCTAGAGCAAAAGTCTCCTCAAGAGATTTCTTGGTGGTTTGTTCAAGATCAAGAGCTTGAGAGAGGTCCGCAATCTCATTAGCGTAATCACGCTCATGACCTTCCATTTTATCAATGGTGACCTCATGCTCCTCAAGACGAGATTCCAACTCATTAATATAATTCTTGCCCTCAATAGCAATAGACATGATTTCCATGAAGTTGGAACAAGCAATTTTATTCTTATGAAGAGCTTTAAAAATCATTTCCCCCTTAATTTTTAAGGAGGCAACATTATCATTCTCTTCATCATTATCCTCATCATTATTAGCATCAACATCATCATCAAGAGACATATTGGGGTTAAAGGTAGGATATACCTTAGAAGCCTTGGCCACAAGGCAAACCGCAATAGATGATGATGTAGGATCCGTTAAAGCACCATTTAAGACCACATCTTGTTCCATGGGGTGTTGGGTTTCCTCTACATTGTTAGCACAACAATTTGAGGAAATATATGCATTTTTATCATGGCAACAAGACATTGTAAACATATCATCATGAGATTTAGTCAAGCAATTTCTACATGATGTGCAAGGCCTATCAACACAAGCATGTGAAACATTTGGAGTGCTCGAAGTGTTAAAGCCCAAAGAAGGAGCATTGCAATAAGATAGTGATGAAGGATCATCCACAATAAGCATACTATCATCATTGCAATGACCAACACTACTCACCATATAATTACCTTGTGGCAAACCACATGTAGGTGAAGTAGAAGAAGTTGAGAAGACTATACGACCGGAGGTGGAGGGAAACAATCATCCCCACAAATCTTGGACAGACCATATTTATCTTGAAGCTTCGTCCACAACTCATGAGCATCCCGGAACGACATGAGTTGAAATATAACTACATTGCTCAAAGCATCGAAAAGCACATTAGAAGCTTGAGAATTGAGATAAGAGTTTTTCTCATCCTCTAAAGACAATCTTTGGGGATCCTTCGGAGGAGAAAACCCCATATCTACAATTCGCTCTAAATTTGGGTCCATGACCCTAAAGAGATTAAGCATGCGAATTACCCAAACATCAAAATTTGTGCCATTGAAACTAAGAGTGTCAAAGAATCCTAATCCCCTAGTCGACATCTTTACTCTCTAGGCGGTAAAGCCTAATAAAGAGAGACGAGGCTTTGATACCAATTGAAAGATAATGGATGTCACCTAGAAGGGGGGGGTAAATAGGCGTTTTAAAATAATTACGGTTTAGGCTTGAACAAATGCGGAATAAACCTAGCGGTTAATTTGCCAAGCAGAAAACCTAAAACAACTAGGCTCACCTATGTGCACCAACAACTTATGCTAAGCAAGATAAGCAACTATGTGACAGCAAGATATATGACAAGAAACAATATGGCTATCACAAAGTAAAGTGCATAAGTAAAGGGGCTCGGGTAAGAGATAACCGAGGCACGCGGAGACGACGATGTATCCCGAAGTTCACACCCTTGTGGATGCTAATCTCCGTTTGGAGCGGTGTGGAGGCACAATGCTCCCCAAGAAGCCACTAGGGCCACCGTAATCTCCTCATGCCCTCGCACAATGCAAGATGCCGTGATTCCACTAAGGGACCCTTGGGGGCGGTCACCGAACCCGTACAAATGGCAACCCTTGGGGGCGGTTACCGAACCCGTACACTTTGGCAACCCTTGGGGCGGTTACCGGAACCCGTCAAATTGCTTGGGGTGATCTCTACAACCTAATTGGAGACCCCAACGCTTGCCTGGAGCTTTACACCACAATGATTGAGCTCCGAACACCACAAAGGTCGGGGTTAACTCCCCAACGACACCACGAAACTTCACCACAATGGAATATGGCTCCGAGGTGACCTCAACCATCTAGGGCGCCCAAGCACCCAAGAGGAACAAGCTCAAGGGTACCAAGCACCCAAGAGTAATAAGCTTCTCAACTTGTAACTTCCACGTATCACCGTGGAGAACTCAAATCGATGCACCAAATGCAATGACAAGGGCACACGGAGTGCCCAAGTCCTTCTCTCCCAAATACCACCGAAGCAACAAATGCTAGGGAGGAAAATGAGAGGAAGAACGAAGAAGAGAACACGAAGAACTCCAAGATCTAGATCCAAGGGGTTCCCCTCACATAGAGGAGAAAGTGATTGGTGGAAACATGGATCTAGATCTCCTCTCTCTTTTCCCTCAAGAAGTAGCAAGAATCATTGGAGGGATTGAGGGTTAGCAAGCTCGAAGAAGGTCAACAATGGGGGAAGAACCCGATCTAAAGAGATAAGGTTCATTGGGGAAGAAGACCACCTTTTATAGGTGGGGAAGAATCCAACCGTTATGCTCATAGCCTGCATAGAGCAGTACTACCGCTCCAAGGAGCGGTACTACCACTAGGGCGGTAGTACCCCTTTGAAAAACAACAGCGAGGAGGAAAAAGGCCAGTAGAACCGCCGGAGCGGTACTACCGATCGACCTTACGGTACTACTACTAGGGATAGCGGTACTACCGCAAATGGTAGCGGTACTACTGCTTGCGAGCGGTACAAAAAAAATACTTTCGTGCCTACTTCCGCTGAGCAAAACACGAGATTTTGGTCCGGAGCGGTACTACCACTCAGGAGCCGCGGTAGTACCGCTCTGGAGCGGTAGTAAAAAATTACATCCCCTCTAGCCGCGGTAGTACCGCTGCAGCCTTTACCAAAAGAGCCACAACTTCTGCAAACGGACTCCGAATTCAACGAAACCAAGTTTGTTGGAAAGCTAACGACATGGGATAACACAATCTTGATAGAAATATCAATAAGAAGCAAATGAGAAAAGGACCATAATAAAATGGTGAGAACCCTTCCTCGGATAAGACCGGTAAAACCTCCAACACCGAAAACATCATAGAAGATGCATGCGAACTCCGTTTTCGATGAACTCAAGCTTCTCATCAAGATGACCATAAGATCTAAGACTCACAAATAGAACCAAACAAGAACCAAGAAAGATGATGCAAGCATGCAATGATTTGAGCTCTGTACGAACGATACGATCAAGCTACTCACTTGAGAGCCCCCCTTAATAGTACAACAAACGGTCCTATGACCCGGTCTCCAAACTACCACCATGAGACCGGTAGAATAGAGAACCTATTAAGGCCAAACCTTTGCCTTGCACAAAGTCAACTTCAGCTAGATGTATATGATCTTGACTTCCTCAAGTAGGACCACCTTTCTTGATTGCGTTGGCTCGGTGGAGACTAGTAGATTGCTCCCCCATACTCAATTATGGGTGAGCCACTTTTCGGCACATCTTCACTAGTCCATTGTCACCACAATGGACGACAATATTCAAGCACTTGATCTCTTCATGATGCATCACTTGAACGTGCACACCGCAACCTAACCCCACAAAGAACTCTCATGAAGACTATGGGTTAGTACACAAAGCGTAATGGTCAATGCTTACCATATCATGGGATCACTTGATCCCTCTCGGTACATCTTCTATGCTTTGTTATTTGATCAACTTGATTCACTCTTGACTTAGTCTTGATCAACCTTTAACCTTTCCAACTCTCTTCATTTGTATGATGCCTTGAAGGTAAGCATGAATGATCACACAATCTTCTTCTTCAAGACATGCTTGCAATAGGATCAACTCTCACATGACCAATCTTTAGGTAATTCCTTGAATAAAACCTTGGTCGACACAAACTGTAACGCCCCGAGACCGATGTGCCAGGTGTCTTCCAGTTATTCGCTATTGTTGCCTTGTCATTTGCTTGCGTGTCATGCATTTCATATCATGTCATCATCAGCATTTCATTTGCATACATGTTCGTCTCATGCATCCGAGCATTTTCCCCGTTGTCCGTTTTGCAATCCGGCGCTCGTATGTCATCCGGTGTCCCATTTTCGTGTGAGGGTGTTAAATGTTCTCGGATTGGACCGAGACTTGCCAAGCGGCCTTGGTTTACTACCGGTAGACCGCCTGCCAAGTTTCGTACCATTTGGACTTCGTTTGATACTCCAACGGTTAACCGAGGAACCGTAAAGGCCTCGTGTGTGTTGCAGCCCAACACCTCTCCAAAGTGGCCCAAAACTCACCTAAACCCCCTCTGTCATCTCGGTCATTCGATCACGATCGCGTGGCCGAAAACCGCACCTCATTTGGACTCTCCTAACCCCCTCTACCTATAAATATGTGGCTCTCCCCAAAATTTTGCGGTCAAACCCTAGCGTCTTCCTCCTCACGCCGCCGGACATGTCCAACCGCGCCGTACATGTCCGCCGGACACGTCACTCTGACCAACCCTGTCGCGCCACGTCACCCCGCCGCCGCTCCCCTCCACTCACGCGCTGCCACCTCACCCCGCCGGCCCTCTCTCTCCCCCCGGCCCGCGGCGCCCAGATCCGGCCCGCCCGGGCCCGAACCGCCACCGCCTGAGCGCCCTTCCCCGCGTCGCGCCTCTCGCCGGAAACGCCGCGTGCGCCACCGCCGGCCTCCGCGCCCCGCCGCCTTGCTCACCGCGCCGCCTTCGCGCCTCGCCGCCGTTGCTCCTCCACCACCGCGCGCCTTGCTCCGCCGCCGAGACGCTCCGCCTCGCCCGCTCCTTCGCCGCGCCGCCGCGGCGCGAGCCCGCCACCGGATCTCCTTCGTCGCCGGCGTCCAAGCTCGCCGGCGCCGCCTCCTCGCCGGATCGGGTTGGGGTGGATGAGATCCACCCGCCCCCCGTTCCAAACGGTGTCCCGCGTCCCCGGATTCCTCCATCCCGCACAGTCCCGTCCCGGGTTGAGTTTTTCGCGATGGTATATTTTCTCTAAGTCCCCAGATCTGCATATTTTTCTAGCCCTATTCATCGCATCATAACTTTGCATCCATGGCTCAGTTTTGGGCGTGTAGTATATTAAATTGTTCGCCTCGACGAGCACTACATTTCATTCCATTGCACCATGTTCATTCGAGATCATCTTGATGCCCTAAATGCTATTGCAAGAGTGCTATGTAATGTTAGTGTCTGTCTCTTATCAGTAATTGGACATTTGTCATTTTTGCCATGATTAATGTGTGCCTCCTATGAGTATGGGCTCTACATGTGTTTTGTAGTATGCCATGCCATCTTTACAGGGGTGTATGCCATGTATTTTTTTGATCTTTGTGGTAATTAGCACAAGCATACAAAGTAGCTCTCGTAATGTTGCTGATTTCAGGGACTTAGAATTCTTCTAAGTCATTTTCCCTGATGTTATTTTTATGCCATGTATTCTTGTTGCTACAGAGTGATCGATGCCTCTTTTGAGCATGTTCAGTAAGGATGATTTTGAGATATTGTTGTGTTCTATCCATCCATGTCTTTGTTTGCGATTATGGAGTACCCTAGCATGACTCAATCTTGCTCTACTTTTTCTATAAAATGTTCCTGGCAGATTGTTTACATGTTAAGAAATTTTGCCAAGGTTGTTGTAGTTGATCCATGCATGCTATGAGGTTGTTCTTGCCATGTTTAGCTTATTTATCATGCCTACTTTCTGGGTGTATGCTTAGCTTGTCATGCAATGCCTTGTGGTGAGTGCATCGAGCTCGTAAACATGCCTACGTAATTCTGTTTTTGCCATGTTCCAGTTTTTCTGCTAAGTCTGAATCTGTTAACGAAAGTTGATATGTTCACATGGTTGCCATTGTATTTTCTGATACCTTTTGGCTTATGGTCAGTAAGGGACTTTTGTTGTATGCTTTGAGTAGCTTCATGCCATGCCTTGCTTTTCCATGATATGTTCCTGTAGCATGTTGTTATCTTTCTCTAAACATTGCTTCCTGATGCTAAATCCTGCCATGTTGTTATTTTCACTAAGTCTGTGAACCTGATATCTTTTGCACTTTTGCCATGCTTTTTTGAACCTGCTATTGGGTGAATTTAGCCGTAGCTCAGTGTTCATCTTTTGTCAAGTTTCCTGAGTGTATCCCTGCCATGTGCTTTGTTGTTATGTTAGAGTGCAGTAGCTTGTTGTTCTTGATGCATTTAGGTGGCCTCGTGCTGTTAATCGCAGTTCGGTGCCATATTTGTTTTGCTTGTCATTTGCAAACCGTGCATCCGATTCTGGTGATCTTTATATCGATTTCGACCGAAATCAACTCATCTTTCCAGTGGCACTCTTGGTTTTCCAAGTTGAGGCCAGGTTCAATCTTTCCTTTCCGAAGCATGCATATGCATTGCATATCACCTCCCGCATATCATGCCATGTTTTGCATCATGTTGCTTGTGCATTACACCGTGGTTGATTGTGTCTCCCTTTGCTTGTGTCATTTCTTGGGTAGAGCCGGGAGACGAGTTCGTGATTGAGGTACCCGTTGAGTACGTTTACGAGGATCAAGCTTTCGTCTTCTCGGAGAACTTTGCAGGCAAGATGACCATACCCTCGAAATCACTTCTATCTTTGCTTGCTAGTTGCTCGCTCTATTGCTATGCCTATGCTACACTACCTACCACATGCTTTATCATGCCTCCCATATTGCCATGTCAAGCCTCTAACCCACCTTGTCCTACCAAACCGTTGTTTGGATATGTTACCGCTTTGCTCAGCCCCTCTTATAGCATTGTTAGTTGCAGGTGAAGATTGGAGTTTGTTCCATGTTGGAACATGGATTTTTGTTGGGATATCACAATATCTCTTATTTATATTAATGCATCTACATACTTGGTAAAGGGTGGAATGCTCGGCCTTATGCCTGGTGTTTTGTTCCACTCTTGCCGCCCTAGTTTCCGTCATACCGGTGTTATGTTCCTTGATTTTGCGTTCCTTACGCGGCTGGGTTATAATGGGAACCCCTTGACAGTTCGCCTTGAACAAAACTCCTCCAACAAGGCCCAACCTTGGTTTTTCCATTTTCCACCTAGCCTTTTTTTCCCTTGGGTCGGCCAACCCAAGGGTCATCTTTATTTTAACCCCCCTAGGCCAGTGCTCCTCTGAGTGTTGGTCCAAACTAGAGCCCCTTGCAGCGCCACCTCAGGGAAACTTGAGGGTTGGTTTTAGTTGTATGGATTGCTTATCCGGTGTGCCCTGAGAACGAGATATGTGCAGCTCCTATCGGGATTTGTCGGCACAACGGGTGGTCTTGCTGGACTTGTTTTACCATTGTCGAGATGTCTTGTAACCGGGATTCCGAGCCTGATCGGGTCTTCCTGGGCGAAGGAATATCCTTCATTGACCGTGAGAGCTTGTGATGGGCTAAGTTGGGACACCCCTGCAGGGTTATGAAACTTTCGAAAGCCGTGCCCGCGGTTATGGGCAGATGGGAACTTGTTAATGTCCGGTTGTAGAAAACTTGAAACTTAACTTAATTAAAATGCATCAACCGCGTGTGTAGTCGTGATGGTCTCTTTCCGGCGAAGTCCGGGAAGTAAACACGGTTATTGTGTTATGTTTGAACGTAAGTAGTTTCAGGATCACTTCTTGATCACTTCTAGTTCACGACCGTGCTTTGCTTCTCTTCTCGCTCTCATTTGCGTAAGTTAGCCACCATATATGCTAGTGCTTGCTGCAGCTCCACCTCACATACCTTTTACCTACCCATAAGCTTAAATAGTCTTGATCGCGAGGGTGCGAGATTGCCGAGTCCCCGTGACTCACAGATTACTTCCAAAACCAGCTTGCAGGTGCCGATGATACCGTGCAGGTGACGCAACCGAGCTCAAGGAGGAGCTCGATGAAGATCTTGTTCATCGTGCTGTTTTGTTTCAGTTGATCAGTAGTGGAGCCCAGTTGGGACGATCGGGGATCTGTAGCATTAGGGGTAGTCTTCTTTTATTTTGGTTCTGTAGTCGGACCTTGATTGTATCTGTATGATGTAATGCTTTATTTATGTATTGTCTGAAGTGGCAATTGTAAGCCAACTCTGGACCTCTTTCTTATTCCGTACATGGGTTGTGTGAAGATTACCCCACTTGCGACATTGCTTACAATGCGGTTATGCCTCTAAGTCGTGCTTCGACACGTGGGAGATACAACCGCATCGTGGGCGTTATACAAACTCTCCTTGAAACCAACACATGTACACCAAGAAAAGCCTATGGACAAAACCTTCAAATATAACTCAAGGCAACCATTAGTCCATAGAGATTGTCTTCAATTACCAAAACCAAACATGGGGGCACCGCATGTTCTTTCACCCAATATTGGGGTTTTGCATAGTATTAGCACATTTACATTAATAGAATTTATAGTAAAATCATTGCAATCATGCTTTTCATTCAAGGAGCTATCATGAATCACTTTATAAATTCCTTCGTTCAACACTTCATGACAATTTTCAGATTCATAATATCAAGCAAAACTTCATAAAGATAATCTAGTGAACTCAATTCACTAGCAATTGGTTCATCATAATTGGATCTTTTGAAAAGATTAGCAAGTGGATGAGGATCCATAACAATAGATTTTTAGCAAGTGAAGATGCAAGCAAATAGAAGACACATGGCAACACAGGCAAACATGAGATCTGACGAGAAAAAGGCAAACGAAAGAGGAGGCGAATAAAACAACAATTTTTTGTGTGAAGTGGGGGAGATGAAAATGAGAGGCAAATGGCAAATAATGTAAATTGCAACGAGATGAGATTTGTGATTAGGAACCTGGTATATGTTGATGATGTCTCCCAGCAACGGCGCCAGAAATTGGCAAGTTGAAGGGAGACTATCTTGATTTGATCCTCCCCAGCAACGATGCCAGAAATTCCTTTTGATGTTTGCTTGAACTACATCGGTATTTCCCCAAAGAGGAAGGGATGATGCAGCACAACAAGGGTATGTATTTCCCTCGATGATGAGACCAAGGTTATCGAACCAGTAGGAGAACCACGCAACATCACGTAAACAACTCCTGCACACAAAGAACAAATACTTGCAACACGACGTAAGAGGGGGGTTGTCAATCCCTCATGGGTAAAAAGATAGGTAAAATTGTAGTAGATTGGATAAATGGATCACGCGGGAACACAAGATAAAATAAATAAATAAAAATTGCAGCAAGCTATTTTGGGGTTTTTGGATTAATAGATCTGAAAATAAAAAAATAAAAATAGATCGCGGAGGCAAATATAATAAAGAAGAGACCCGGGGGCCGTAGGTTTCACTAGTGGCTTCTCTCGAGAAAAATAGCAAACGGTGGGTAAACAAATTACTGTTGGGCAATTGATAGAACTTCAAATAATCATGAGAATATCCAAGCAATGATCATTATCTAGGCATCACGTCCAAGATTAGTAGATCGACTCCTGCCTGCATCTACTACTATTACTCCACACATCGACCGCTATCCAGCATGCATCTAGTGTATTAAGTTCATGGATAAACGGAGTAGTGCAATAAGAACGATGACATGATGTAGACAAGATCTATTTTTGTAGAAATAGACCCCATCTTGTTATCCTTAATAGCAACAATACATACGTGTCGGTTCCCCTTCTGTCACTGGGATCAAGCACCGTAAGATCGAACCCATCACAAAGCACCTCTTCCCATTGCAAGATAAATAGATCAAGTTGGCCAAACAAAACCCAAATATCGGATAAGAAATACAAGTCTATAAGCAATCATGCATATAAGAGATCAAAGAAATAACTTTGATGGATAAAAACATAGATCTGATCATAAAAATCAAAGTTCATCGGATCCTAACAAACACATCGCAAAAAGAGTTACATCATATGGATCTCCAAGAGACCATTGTATTGAGAATCAAAAGAGAGAGAGGAAGCCATCTAGCTACTAACTACGAACCTGATGGTCTACAAAATACTACTCACGCATCATCGGAGAGGCACCAATTAGGATGATGAACCCCTCCGTGATGGTGTCTAGATTGGATCTGTGGTTTTTGGAACTTGCGGCGGCTGGAATTGATTTTCGTCGACTCCCCTAGGGTTTCTAGAATATTGGGGTATTTATGTAGCAAAGAGGCGGTGCGGGAGGCCATCGAGGTGGGCACAACCCACCTGGGTGCGCCTGAGGGCCCAGGCGCGCCCTGGTGGGTTGTGCCCACCTTGGGGCACCCTGCAGGTGCTTCTCCAACCCATTGTGTGTCTTCTAGTCCATAAAAAATACACAAAAAGTTTCGTTGCATTTGGAATCCGTTTGGTATTGATTTTCTGTGATGTAAAAAACAAGCAAAAAACAGCAATTGGCACTTGGCACTATGTCAATAGGTTATTACCGAAAAATGATATAAAATGATTCTAAAACATCCAAGAATGATAGTATAACAACATGGAACAATAAAAAATTATAGATACATTGGAGACGTATCAGCATCCCCGAGATTAATTCCTGCTCATCCTCGAGTTGATAAATGATAAAAACAGAATTTTTGATGTGGAATGCTGCATAACATGTTCATCACATATTCTTTCTTTTATAGCATGGACATTTGGACTTTTATATGATTCAAAGCAATAGTCTAGTTTTGACATGAGGACTTCAATACTCAAGTATATCAACAAGCAACCATGTCTTTCAAAATATCAATGCTAAAGCAAGTTATCCCTAGCCCATTATGCTCAATCATTGATCCATTCATGAAGCACACTCGCATATTAGCTACACCCAATGCTCAAGTACGATCATAGTGCCCCTTAGTTGGTGCTTTATAAGAGAAGATGGAGACTCAAGTAAAAATAAAAATTGCATAAAGTAAATAGAAAGGCCCTTCGCGAAGGGAAGTAGGTATTTGTAGAGGTGACATAGCTCAAAGAGAAAAGGATAGAGATAAAACATTTTGGGAGGCATGCTTTTCCTACCAACGAAAACGATCAAGTAGTTCCCAATACTCTCCATGCTAGATGTATCTACTACTTCTTGAGCTTGCGTTGGTTTTTCCCTTGAAGAGGAAAGGGTGATGCAGCAAAGTAGATTAAGTATTTCCCTTAGTTTTCAGAACCAAGGTATCAATCCAGTAGGAGACAACGAACAAGTCACCGAATACCTGCACAAACAAACACCAACTTGCACCCAACGCAATAAATGGGTTAGCAATACTTCACGGTTATTTGCAAAGTGAAATCTGATAGAGATGGATAAATGGTAAAGTAATATTTTTGGTATTTTTGTTTTATGGAACGGAAAGTAAAAGATTGCAAAGGAAGTAAAAAAGGAAACTAAAATTGTAGATCGGAAACTTATATGATGGAAAGTAGACCCGGGGGCCATAGGTTTCACTAGAGGCTTCTCTCAAGATATAAAATATTATGGTGGGTGAAGAAATTACTGCCGAGCAATTGATAGAAAAGCGCAAAGTTATGATGATATCTAAGGCAATTATCATGAATATAGGCATCACATCCGTATCAAGTAGACCGAATCCTGCCTGCATCTAGAGTGTTAAGTTCATAAGAGCAGAGTAATGCATTAAGTAAGATGACATGATGTAGCGGGATAAACTCAAGCAAAATGATGAAGACCTCATCTTGTTATCCTTGATGGCAACAATACAATATGTGTAGGTTCCCCTTCTGTCGCTAGGATCGAGCATCGCAAGATTGAACCCAAAGCTAAGCACTTCTCCCATTGCAAGAAAAACCAATCTAGTTGGCCAAACCAAATCGATAGTTCAAAGAGACTTGCAAAGATATCAAATCATGCATATAATAATTCAGAGGAGAATCAAATAATATTCATAGATAAGCTGATCATAAATCCACAATTCATCAGATCTCGGCAAACACACGGCAAAAAGGTATTACATCGAATAGATCTCCAAGAACATTGAGGAGGACATGGTATTGAGAATCAAATAGAGAGAAGAAGCCATCTAGCTACTAGCTATGTGAAGGAAATATGCCCTAGAGCCAATAATAAAGTTGTTATTTATATCTACTTATATCATGATAAATGTTTATTATTCATGCTAGAATTGTATTAACCGGAAACTTGATACATGTGTGGATACATAGACAGAACACAGTGTCCCTAGTAAGCCTCTACTAGACTAGCTCGTTAATCAATGATGGTTAAGTTTCCTAACCATAGACATTTGTTGTCATTCGATAAACGGGATCACATCATTAGAGAATGATGTGATGGACAAGACCCATTCGTTATCTTAGCATATTGATCATTCAGTTTTATTGCTACTGCTTTCTTCATGACTTATACATGTTCCTATGACTATATGCAACTCCCGAATACCGGAGGAACACCTTGTGTGCTATCAAACGTCACAACGTAACTGGGTGATTATAAAGATGCTCTACAGGTGTCTCCGAAGGTGTTTGTTGGGTTGGCATTGATCGAGATTAGGATTTGTCACTCTGAGTTTCGGAGAGGTATCTCTGGGCCCTCTCAGTAATGCACATCACTATAAGCCTTGCAAGCAATGTGACTAATGAGTTAGTTGTGGGATGATGCATTATGGAACGAGGAAAGAGACTTGCCGGTAATGAGTTTGAACTAGGTATGATGATACCGACGATCGAATCTCGGGCAAGTAACATACCGATGACAAAGGGAACAACGTATGTTGTTATGCGGTTTGACCGATAAAGATATTTATAGAATATGTAGGAGCCAATATGAGCATCAAGGTTCCGCTATTGGTTATTGGCCAGAGATGTGTCTCGGTCATGTCTACATAGTTCTCGAACCTGTAGGGTCCGCACGCTTAACATTCGATGACGATTTGTATTATGAGTTATGTGATTTGATGACCGAAGTTTGTTCGGAGTCCCGGATGAGATCACGGACATGACGAGGAGTCTCAAAATGGTCGAGAGGTAAAGATCTATATATTGGAAGGCTATATTCGGACATCGGAAAGGTTTTGAATGGTTCGGGTATTTTTCGGAGTACCGAAGAGTTACGGGAATTCGCCGGGGGAAGTATTGGGTCTTCATGGGCCTTAGTGGAAAGGAGAGAAGGGCCACAAGGATAGGCTACGCCCCGCTATGGGCTGGTCTGAATTGGACTAGGAGGGGGCGGCACCCCCTCCCTCCTTCTCCCCTCTTCCTCCTTCCCTTCTTCTCCTAGTTCGAATAGGAAAGGGGGGGCTGAATCCTACTTGGACCGGGAGTCCAAGTAGGACTCCACCCTTTGGCGTGCCCCCTCTTGGGCCAGCCTCCTCTTCCCCCTCCTTTATATACGTGGGAGGGGGGCACCCCAAAGATATACAAGTTGATCTTTAGCCGTGTCCGGTGCCCCCCTTATAGTTTTCCACCTCGGTCATATTATCGTAGTGCTTAGGCGAAGCCCTGCGTCGGTAACTTCATTATCACCGTCAACACGCCATCGTGCTGATGGAACTCACCCTCGAACTTAGATGGATCAAGAGTACGAGGGATGTCACCGAGCTAAACATGTGCAAATCTGAGTCGTGCTTTTGGTACTTGATCGGATTGGATCGACTACATCAACCGCGTTACTTAAAGCTTCTGCTTTCGGTCTACAAGGGTACGTAGACACACTCTCCCCTCTCGTTGCTATGCATCTCCTAGATAGATCTTGCATGATCATAGGAATTGAAATACTGCGTTCCCCAACACTATGGACCCGTAGGTCTGAGGTAAACTAATCATGCTTCATTGGAGAGGCAATGGTGTTGACGTACAAGCCCTCCATGATTAGATCCCCCTCCGGCAGGACGTCGGAAAAGGTTCCTAGATGGGATCTCACGGGCACAGAAGGTTGCGGCGGTGGAAAAGTGTTTTCGTGGCTCTCTTGGTAGGTTTTGGAATAATTGAGAATATATAGGCGGAAGAAATAGGTCGGTGGAGTCACAAGGGTGGGGGGCGCACCCTCCATCCTTGTGGCTGGCTCGTGGCTTCCCTGACATGTACTCCAAGTCCCCGTGATGTCTTCTGGTCCAAGAAAAATCACAGCGAAAGTTTCATTCCGTTTGGACTCCGTTTGGTATTCCTTTTCTGTGAAACTCTAAGACAAGGAAAAAACATGAGCTGGCACTGGGCTCTAGGTTAATAGGTTAGTCCCAAAAATAATATAAAATAGCATATAATGCATATAAAACATCCAAAACAGATAATATAATAGCATGGAATGATCAAAAATTATAGATACATCGGAGACGTATCAAGCATCCCCAAGCTTACTTCCTGCTCGTCCTCGAGCAGGTAAATGATAAAAACAAATTTTTTGATGTGGAATTCTACCTAACATACTTATCCATGTAATTTTCTTTATTCTGGCATGAATGTTCAGATCCGTATGATTCAAAACAAAAGTTTAGTATTGACATAAAAACAATAATACTTCGAGCATACTAACAAGACAATTATGTCTTCTCAAAATAACATGGCCAAAGAAAGCTTATCCCTACAAAATCATATAGCCTGGCTATGCTCCATCTTCATCACACAAAATATTCAAATCATGCACAATCCCGATGACAAGCCAAGCAATTGTTTCATACTTTTGATGTTCTCAAACTTTTTCAACTTTCACGCAATACATGAGCGTGAGCCATGGACATAGCACTATAGGTGAAATAGACGGTGATTGTGGAGAAGACAAAAAGAAGGAGATAGTCTTACATCAACTAGGTGTATCAACAGGCTATGGAGATGCCCATTAATAGATATCAATGTAAGTGAGTAGGGATTGCCATGCAACAGATGCACTAGAGCTATAAGTTTATGAAAGCTCAAAAAGAAACTAAGTGGGTGTGTATCCAACTCGCTTGCTCACGAAGACCTAGGGCAATTTGAGGAAGCACATCATTGGAATATACAAGCCAATTTCTATAATGAAAAATTCCCAATAGTAGTATGTGAAAAATGACAATATAGGAGACTCTCTTATAATGAAGATCATGGTGCAACTTTGAAGCACAAGTGTGGTAAAAGGATAGTAGCATCGCCCCTTCTCTAGTTTCTCTCATTTTTTATTTGGGCCTTCTCTCATTTTTTTGGCCTCTTTTTTTCGTCCGGAGTCTCATCCCAACTTGTGGGGGAATCATAGTCTCCATCATCCTTTCCTCACATGGGACAATGCTCTAATAATGATGATCTTTCACACTTTTATTTACTTACAACTCAAGAATTACAACTCGATACTTAGAACAAAATATGACTGTATGTGAATGCCATCGGCAGTGTACCGGGATATGCAATGAATCAAGAGTGACATGTATGAAAGAATTATGAACGGTGGCTTTGCCACAAATATGATGTCAACTACATGATCATGCAAAGCAATATGACAATGATGGAGCATGTCATAATAAACGGAACGGTGGAAAGTTGCATGGCAATATATCTCGGAATGGCTATGGAAATGCCATAATAGGTAGATATGGTGGCTGCTTTGAGGAAGGAATATGGTATGTTTATGGTACCGGCAAAAGTTGGGCGACACAAGAGAGGCTAGCAATGGTGGAAGACTACACCACAACATGGATGCAATGGCATGTAATCTGCCAGGATAATGCACTTAAGAGGGTAGATAAACTGCCAGGATAGAGTTTCTCCCGGCTGATAGAACTGCCATGAGAACGGCTGCCGGGGATTACTTCTCCTGACAGATAATCATTTCCCAATAGTTTGTCTGCCGTGACCATTGTATTTGCCGGCAATTTGTTTTCTCCCGACAGATTAGTCATCTAATAGGAACTACATCTTACCGGCAGTTGATGACCCACAAGTATAGGGGATCTATCGTAGTCCTTTTGATAAGTAAGAGTGTCGAACCCAACAAGGAGCAGAAGGAAATGATAAGCGGTTTCCAGCAAGGTATTCTCTGCAAGTACTGAAATAAGTGGTAACAGGTAGTTTTATGATAGGATAATTTGTAACGAGCAACAAGTAACAAAAGTAAATAAAGTGCAGCAAGGTGGCCCAATCCTTTTGTAGCAAAGGACAATCCTGGACAAACTCTTATATGATGTAAAGCGCTCCCGAGGACACATGGGAATATCGTCAAGCTAGTTTTCATCACGTTCATATGATTCGCGTTCGGTACTTTGATAATTTGGTATGTGGGTGGACCAGTGCTTGGGTACTGCCCTTACTTGGACAAGTATCCCACTTATGATTAACCTCTATTGCAAGCATCCGCAACTACAACAAAAGTATTAAGGTAAACCTAACCATAGCATGAAACATATGGATCCAAATCAGCCCCTTACGAAGCAACACATAAACTAGGGTTTAAGCTTCTGTCACTCTAGCAACCCATCATCTACTTATTACTCCCCAATGCCTTCCTCTAGGCCCAAACAATGGTTAAGTGTCATGTAGTCGACGTTCACATAACACCACTAGAGGAGAGACAACATACATCTCATCAAAATATCGAACGAATACCAAATTCACATGACTACTAATAGCAAGACTTCTCCCATGTCCTCAGGAACAAAAGTAACTACTCACAAAGCATAAACATGTTCATAATCAGAGGGGTATTAATATGCATATAGGATCTGACCATATGATCTTCCACCAATTAAACCAACTAGCATCAACTACAAGGAGTAATTAACACTACTAGCAACCTACTAGCACCAATCCCGGACTTTGAGACAAGAATTGGATACAAGAGATGAACTAGGGTTTTGAGATGAGAAGGTGCTGATGAAGATGTTGATGGAGATTGCCCTCTCCCGATTAGAGGAGCGTTGGTGATGACGATGGCGATGATTTCCCCCTCCAGGAGGGAAGTTTCCCCGGCAGAACAGCTCCACCAGAGCCCTAGATTGGTTCCGCCAAGGTTCCGCCTCATGGCGGCGGAGTTTTGTCCGAGAAGATGGCCTATGATTTTTTTTCCATCGAAATACTCCATATAGCAGAAGATGGCCACCGGAGGGCCACCAGGGGGCCAACGAGGTAGGGGGGCGTGCCCCCCACCCTCGTGGGTAGGGTGTGGCCCCCTGGTGAAGTTCTTGCTCTTAGTATTTTTTATATATTTGGAAAATGTCTTCCGTGGAGTTTCAGGACTTTTGGACCTGTGTAGAATAGGTCTCTAATATTTACTCCTTTTCCAGCCTAGAATCCCAGCTGCCGGCATTCTCCCTCTTTATGTAAACCTTGTAAAATAAGAGAGAATAGGCATAATTATTGGGGGCCACCTCACTCATTAGTGGGGGCCACCTCACTCTTTGCCGTCAGCCAGCTGACAGCAAAGAGCTGGCAGACGGCAAAGGCATGTTTTGCCATCTGTCAGTTCTTTGCCATCTGCTTTTTTGTAGCTGATGGCAAAGACCTTCTTCGCCGTCTGCTAGCAGACGACAAGAGCTGGCAGATGGCAAAGTAGCTGATTCCAGTAGTGTAGATCATAGTAAGAACTTTTATTCTACTAGATCAAGATATTACCAAAAGGATCAAACTAAGAAAAACGGTAAAGATAAAAGTGATGGTGATACGATACCGGGGCACTCCCCCAAGCTTGGCAGTTGCCAAGTGGAGTGCCCATACCCATGTGGTTACGTCTCTCTTTTAGGGGGTGGTGATATGATATTCTTGGCGATGATGCCCCTCAGGATACGATTCTCCTCATCTAGCTTATTCACTTCCTACTTGAGGTCCATTATTTCCTTTTGGAGTTTTCCTGTAACAGCCAAAGCTCCCTGCACCCAAGGGTGCTGCATAGCTGCGGGAGAACCAGTGACACTCTTTTTCATATTCTCATAAGAAAGAAATCTAACGTTGGAAGGGATAACCGAGTTTGGAATAGCCGAGCTCTGCAGTTCTCCCATTGTGAATCCAGCTCGGAAGTGGGAAGTGACTTCTTGATCCTCTTCCATGGCATCCATCCTCTTCAATTCGCCCTCCATCTCTTCCTCCGTTGCTGGCCCAAAGAGGTCAACATTGTTGTTTGTCATTGATCTCGGCGCGGGGTGAGACACCCGGCTCTCCCCGACTGACTCTTGTGAAGACATCTTGCTCTAATCTGCAGCAGCAACAGCTCAAAACACAAAACAGAGGATAATTGCGTGAAATGGGAGTCAAAACCCCCAGGAGATTATATAATGAATTTTTATCGACCAAAATACGTGTCATGTACGAAAACGGAGTCCGGAGAGCACATGAGGTGCCCACGAGGTAGGGGGCGCGCCCAGTAGGGTAGGGCGCGCCCTCCACCCTCGTGGAGCCTCGTGTCCTTCCCGGACTGCTGCTTATTTTTCTATTTTTCTAAATATTCCAAAATGGAGAAATATTGCCTTAAAAACTATCTTGGAGTCGGTTTACTTACCGTACCAGATACCTATTCCTTTTCGGAGTCTGAAACGTTCCAGAAAGTGTCCCTTATGTATTCCTCCGAGGTTACGGTTTCAATAACATTGGTTTCAACATTTATGGGATTACCTGAGATATAGTGTTTGATTCTTTGACTGTTCACCACCTTCGGATTTGTGCCTTCGAAGTTGTTGATTTTTATGGCACCAGAACGGTAGACCTCCTCGATAACGTAAGGACCTTCCCATTTAGAGAGAAGTTTTCCTGCAAAAAATCTTAAACGAGAGTTGTATAGCAATACATAATCACCTACATTAAACTCACGCTTTTGTATTCTTTTGTGTGACGCCCGAATAATCAAGCTACAGTAACCTGTGCTAATAACGCCATGTCACTTCCGTTACTGTCGCTAATCTCGCGTTAGTTCAAAACCGATTCAAATTCAAAATCAAAATCAAGTAAACAATAATTTTTTTCAAATATTAAAAATAAAATGTTGGGAGTGAACCAAATAATTCATAGGTAATATTGGTGAAGGAACCACACTTTTATAAAATATTTAATGCTCTTTTTTTTAATATAACAATGGCTTAAACTACTATATAAATGCCTTTTAAAATAGTAAATTTTTGGACTAAATTAATTGAGTACCAAACTTTTTGTGGCTGAGGGTTAAACTAAAACACTAATTTAGGTTAGGGTCTCATATTTTTATTAAACTATAATGGTGTGGAAATTAAATAAAAAAAATAAAAGGTTAAAGATAAAAAGATAATAAACAAAAAGATAAAATTAAACGAATCAACCCCCTCCCACTAGGCCACTTGGCCCACCTAACCACCAGGCCGGCCCAGTTCCCCCGGTACCCGCTCCCTCCCGGGGGGGGGGGGGGGGGGGGGGGGTGGCGGCCATCCGCCGGCGAACCCCCGCCTACAAATAGGGTCGGCGCCCCTTCGTCGGAAAACCCTAGCCCTAACTCTCTCCTCACTCTCCCTCTCCGCCCCGACCCGGACGCCCACGGCGCCCTGTCGCCGCCACCTGACGCCGAAGCTCCCCGTCCCCGACCGCCTCCACTACGACGCGCGCGAAGACGACGCTTGCCGCCCCGACGCCGTTCGTCCTCGCCGTGGCCGCCTTGTCATCCCTGGCCTCCTCCTCGACGAGCTCCGTCCGTTGCGACCGTCGTGCTGCTCCTAATCCGTCGCCGGCCTTTCATGTGCCTCACCGTGAGCTCTCATCATTTCCCCTCGTCCTCGTTTGCTCAATCCCGTGTCGTAGCTGCCTTTTCCCGCGAGCCCCGAGCACCATCACGTCCACGCCCGCATCGCGACAGCCACTACTGTTGCCTGCGTTGGCCCCGCCGGCGGGCGCGCATGCGCACGACCGCGCCAGCTGCGTCCCGTCTCGGGCGCCCGCTACCTAACCAGGCCCTGCGCCACTGTCGCTTGACCGCTCCCCTCGCTACGCTGGAGTGCGCCCACAGGTGCCTGCACTCGCTCGCTACGCCCCACGCGCCTCGTTTGTCGCCGCCGCTGCGCCTGGCCGTGCCTCCGCACGCGCCGGCCTTTGTGAGGCCCTACCTACTTCCGCGGCCACTCGCCCGCGCTGCCGCATCCCCGTCCCCACACACGCCCGCCGTGGCCTACGGCCACTTCCGCGCACGCCATGGACGCTGCCCGCCCGGGCCAAGCCCTGCCTCACTAGCTACTGCCCCGGGCCGCCCGCGTTCGTGCCTTGGCCGCCCTCGGCCTCGCGCGCTTGCTGCGTCCGTGTGCAGCTCGCTCGCGTCGCGGCGTCCGTGCACCGCATCGCCTGTGCCACGCCATTGCCAGTGCTCTGCTTATACTACAACTGCTAGTACTGTAGCTACTAGCTAGCTTTTGTATTTCTACAATGAGTAACCCCCTAGACATCCCTTAAACTCCGGTTAAACAACTACTAATAGGCCAAAAATAAATATGAGTAGAATGTACACTTGACAAACTTCATATTACTTCACTGGACCAAATTCATTTGATGCATGGTTTAAATCTTACAAAAATCACAAAATGCTATCTTTTCTTAACCTTGGCATTGTGTGTGCATGTGTGTTCTGTGTGTGGTGGCCGGCCGGCTCTCCATTAGCTAACTAGTACTCCTACTAGTTAGTCTAATCAGTGGTTAGGTATAGCGAAAATGACAGGTGGACCTCCCTCTAAATATCCACTTAAAAAGAATATGCAAGATATGTGTGAATGACACCTGGGCCCATCTACGGTTTTGACCAGTCAACAGTCAACAGTTGACCCCACTGTCAGCCTCCGGTGGCCTTGCTGTGTACACTCTGCTGGGTGCACATAGCAATTTCCCCTTTTATTTCGAGTTAATAATAATTTCGGAATATTGTTAAAACTTTGAAAAATCCATAGAAAATAATCCGTAACTCGGATCGGAATAATTTATATATGAAAGATGATCAGAAAAATTAGACGAATCCAAATATGCCACTCATTTTCCTACCACACACCTCAAGCATGATGAACATGGAACTTTTCCCTCCGATTTATTTGTCCGAAAACGTGAAACACCGGGGATAATTTCCCGGATGTTTCCCCCTTCACCGGTATCACCTAGTACTGTGTTAGGTCACCTCTAGCACCGCGCATTGCCACATTACGTTTTGTGTTACTTTGTTTGCTCTGTTATTTATTGTGTTCCCCCTCCGTTACTTCTTTCCGGTAGACCCCGAGACCGCTACCGGTACCCCCGATCGACTACGGTGTTGACGACCCCTACTTGTCTGAGCAACCAGGCAAGCCCCCCTGATCACCAGATATCGCCTACTCTCCTCTATACTGCTTGCATTAGAGTAGTGTAGCATGTTACTACTTTCCGTTAATCCTATTCTGATGCATAGCCTGTCATTGTTGCTCTAGCTGTTGATACCTTACCTGCAATCATAAATGCTTAGTATAGGATGCTAGTTTACCATCAGCGGCCCTACATTCTTGTCTGTCTGCGATGCTATACTATCGGGCCGTGATCACTTGGGAGGTGGTCACGGGTATATACTTATACATAATATATGATACTTGTGGTGATTAAAGTCGGGTCGGCTCGTAGGAGTACCCGCGAGTGATTCCGATGTTGGGGGCTGAAGGGGCAGGTGGCTCCATCCCGGTAGAGGTGGGCCTGAGTTCCCGAAGGCCCCCGACTATTACTTTGTGGCGGAGTGACAGGGCAGGTTGACACCACCTAGGAGAGAGGTGGGCCTGGCCCTGGTCGGCGTCCGTGGTTATTTCAAAATAACACGCTTAACGAGATCTTGGTATTTGATCTGAGTCTGGCTACTGGCCTATACGCACTAACCATCTACGCGGGGACAGTTATGGGCACTCGACGTCGTGGTATCAGCCGAAGCCTTCGTGACGTCAGCGACTGAGCGGCGCACGCCGGGTTGGACCGCGTAACGCAACTTCCTTTGTAATGGAGGTTTCTAGGTCTGCTCTCCGGCCGCGTACGCAATGTGTAGGTGTGCAATGGGCGATGGGCCCAGACCCCTGCGTCATAGGATTTAGACCGGCGTGCTGACCTCTCTGTTGTGCCTAGGTAGGGCTGCGACGTGTTGATCTTCCGAGGCTGGGCATGACCTAGGAAAGTGTGTCCGGCCAAATGGGATTGAGCGTGTTGGGTTATGTGGTGCACCTCTGCAGGGAAGTTAATCTATTCGAATAGCCATGATCTTCGGTAACAGGACGACTTTGAGTTGTACCTTGACCTTATGACAACTAGAACCGGATACTTAATAAAATACACCCTTCCAAGTGCCAGATACAACCGGTGATCGCTCTCTCACAGGGCGACGAAGGGAGGATCATCGGTTAGGATTATGCTATGCGATGCTACTTGGTGAACTTACCATCTACTCTCTTCTCCTGCTGCAAGATGGAGGTTACCAGAAGCGTAGTCTTCGACAGGACTAGCTATCCCCCTCTTATTCCGGCATTCTGCAGTTCAGTCCACATATGATACCCTTATTCCATTTGATACCAATGCATACATATGTAGTGTAGCTCCTTGCTTGCGAGTACTTTGGAAGAGTACTCACGGTTGCTTTGCTCCCCCTCTTCCCCCTTCCTATACCCGATTGCTGCGACCAGACGATGGAGTCCAGGAGCCAGACGCCACTGTCGATGACGACTACTACTACTCGGGAGGTGCCTACTACTACGTGGAGTCCGCTGACGACGACCAGGAGTAGTTTAGGAGGATCCCAGGCAGGAGGCCTGCGCCTCTTTCGATTTGTATCCCAGTTTGTGCTAGCCTTCTTAAGGCAAACTTGTTTAACTTATGTCTGTACTCAGATATTGTTGCTTCCGCTGATTCGTCTATGATCGAGCTCTTGTATTCGAGCCCTCGAGGCCCTTGGCTTGTAATATGATGCTTGTATGACTTATTTTATTTGTAGAGTTGTGTTGTGATATCTTCCCGTGAGTCCCTGATCTTGATCGTACACGTTTGCGTGTATGATTAGTGTATGATTGAATCTGGGGCGTCACAAGTTGGTATCAGAGCCGACTGCCTGTAGGAATCCCCCTTCCACACTGCTTGGCCGAAGTTGAGTCTAGACATTACAAAACATTTTACTAACATGGTTGTGTGCCTTACGAGCCCACGTCGCCATCTGGGTGGTATTAGGATCTTTTACTCCTCGATCCTTACTCTGGGACTCCGATCTCTCTTCTATTCGGGTTAAATAATTTTTTACTAATTCTAACATTAGGATCTCGTGATCACTTTCACCCGGAGAGCAACTTATTACTGATGATCCTCTGCTGCACCAGAAAATTTTGAAGATACTCTCTGATGTTTCCCCGAGACCCTTGTGTCCTTCGCCGTTGCAATTCCATACCATCGATAAATCCCTATGGAAAGCTACATACACTTGTCGTCCTTAACTTCTTTTCCAATTGTCTTGCTATTACAAGATACCCTGAAATGCTTTGGATATTCCGAGAATCCTTTATGTATGTTGCCTTGCAGCTCCTATTCCTCATGAATACATGTATAAAAAATCCTCACACTTACCGGGGATTCGTTCATCCCCAGTTGATCAGGTGTTTCGCAAAATTCTTCGAAATGCCATTCGATCTTTCAAAAATCTTCGGCAGCCTATTGCTCTTGAAATTCTTGCTTGCTTGCATTATGGTTAATCCCATAAGTCTCGTAATCTTATTGGCATCCCTTGTCATTATCATTTTGACTACATTGATTCAAAAATGTTGTGAATTCTTGCAATACTCAATCAGATCGTAGAATTCATCCTTCCAGCTCAGACATCATTTCAAACATGAGCTGGTTCTCGGCCAATCAAATTGCCGTCAATTGAACCCCTAAGTCTATTCAACTTATCCATCCCTAATCAGAACATTGCTTCTGATCCCTTGATTTGAAAATCACAATTCCTTTGCATTTGAGCTCTGGATTAGTCAGTTGTTTCTATAACCCAATGCCTTTGCATTGTTACTTCCTCTGGTTGTGTGCCGATGCTCACATCAGCTCTGTTATGAACCTGCAGATCCCTTTAATGGATTTTATCCGACAACATCCTTCGTATTCATTAAACTTGTGAGCCTTTCCACGGATATATAAAGTCTTTGGTAAATTGTATCCTCTCCTTTCTCAAGCATGCTCTACTAGCAAGCTTGTGCTATTTACTCCGAAGTTTGTGGTATATGTTCCTAAGATGCCCTGATGGGTTGAACCTACGCCTTCCCTAATCCATGTGAACCCGAAAGATTTCACGGGTCATACTTATCTGGTACTGCACCAGGTAAAACTTTCAACAACTAATGCCATTTCGAAAAGAAATGAGAAGTGAATGATAGGTTATGCATTGAAGAAGTGGGAGTCGACCTTGAGCCTTTGCGTTCATGCCCATGGACCCGATGTGAAACTTATCATCGAAGCTTCTTGTAAATGATAGTAATCCCCTTGTTATAAGTTCATCCTGTATCTATGTTTGGTCCTTTGCAATCATGGTTTCGACCATATTTTCTTCTTGATTCCTTTTCTCGGACATGTTAGAGTACTTGCCTTCTGCAGATCAATATGCCTGCCCAACGTATATTTTGATCTGCCTTCTTGTATTACCCCCATGGTATCTCGAGGATATATCTTATGAATTTCTGATGAAGTAGTACCTTCCTGTCATAGTGACTCCACAAGTTCCGGGTCATCATCAACCAAGAACATCCATAAGCGAATCGATTCCGCGCTCCGATACGATAACTCTTAAGTAATTTTCCTGATTGGCTATATCCTTATCGTGCTAAATTTTAACTGTGCTACCTGGTTCTTTTTCCCGGAGCACAATTTTCGATGATGAGCTAATCATGCGTCGATCTTCCTCGTCAAATCAATTCTCCTCGAACAGAAAACTTGATTTCAAGTTTGTGTCATACCCATGGTTCCAATAACCTTTCGCTTCATCATTCATTTGACTTGATGTCATCGCCGACCGATTACATCTTCATGAAACCTCTCGACAAAAAATTGTCATGATCATCGTCAACATTATGAGTTATTTCAGGATATCAATTGAATTCATGATGAGAAATACCATCCTTTCCCCTCGATGAATTGTGTTATCATCGACAACTTTATTGCCTTCCCTCCAACACAAACTTGTTCGTGTTCTGTGTTATACCTTGAGTCCTTGCTATCCAACATTTGTTCTTCTTTACCTTGGAGTATTACCATCTTTTATATCAAGGATGTAGTTCTTAGTCCACCCGGCCGGAGGCCCTATGGTTATAGATTCCTTTTCAGCAAGGTTATCCATTCTTCCATGAGGAAATTGTAAGACTTATTCTACAAGTTATTCCTGATGGATCCTTTGTGTTTCCAAAGTCTGACCTTTTCCTGAAGACCATGTCAATGCTACCTCGAAGCATATATATGGTACTCCAATTTTCAACAAGAACATTGAAAGCCTAATGTTAAATGTTTCCTGCTCAATTATCCAAACACCGTTGTACGGGTAATGTCATAAAAATTCTCTCCCCTACCTAAAGAGTTTTCTACATTATATCCTGTCATGGATACTATGTTCTGCTTGTCCTTGGGAAGAATATACCCTTGAAATATGTGTTTAAACACATTTTCCTTTCCATTGTTCTGTTTAAACCTGATAATCACTTTTCCTTTCCATTGGTTTGTTTAAACCTTCTTGTGATCTCTATTATATAAGCAGTAATATATCCCTGCTTATGTAAACACCTCATTGTACCACTCTGTTAGAAAGACCCTGTTACTTTTGTTGATGGCATTCCGGTAACCACCGATGGACGAGAATCTTGCCTACTGGTCCGCCTCGTTCAACGAGCAGGAAAATGGTTCTCTTTGTTCCTCGCCCTTGGTACCGATGTTGTTGCCGACATAAATGACAGACAATCCTCTGACATGCCTTGCTTACATAATCACGCAAGATGTCACCACCCTTTCTACCTTGAACCACACGGTGGGCCCATAACCCACAGTTCCACAGGATCAAAATCTGACTCTCCTGTACACCATGTTGCCATAGTTATTCCTAGAGCTTGAAGAGTATGTAGTTCACAAGCCACCTGCCTAGTGATCTATTCTGGTATCAGACGCAATACTTATTCCCATTGCTCTGAACCCCTTTCACATTTCGTATCAAGCGTCCAACGATTGCCTATGTGCTTGAAACTTCTTATTGTACCTTCAAACTTTACTCTCGATGTGTTTTAATTGTTCAAATTGAGAGTTACTTTCCGCCACCTTTGCTGATGTTATCTAACAGATAAGCAACACTATAGTGGCCCATTCTTCCGGAATACCCCCTTACCTATTCGTAAGTTCGATGGAGTTCCTGAAGAAAGGACGAGAACTAAAGGAAATATGCCCTAGAGGCAATAATAAAGTTATTACTTATTTCCTTATATCATGATAAATGTTTATTATTCATGCTAGAATTGTATTAACCGGAAACATAATACATGTGTGAATACATAGACAAACAGAGTGTCACTAGTATGCCTCTACTAGACTAGCTCGTTGATCAAAGATGGTTATGTTTCCTAACCATAGACAAAGAGTTGTTATTTGATCAACGGGATCACATCATTAGGTGAATGATCTGATTGACATGACCCATTCCATTAGCTTAGCACCCGATCGTTTAGTATGTTGCTATTGCTTTCTTCATGACTTATACATGTTCCTATGACTATGAGATTATGCAACTCCCATTTGCCGGAGGAACACTTTGTGTGCTACCAAATGTCACAACGTAAATGGGTGATTATAAAGGTGCTCTACAGGTGTCTCCAAAGGTACATGTTGGGTTGGCGTATTTCGAGATTAGGATTTGTCACTCCGATTGTCGGAGAGGTATCTCTGGGCCCTCTCGGTAATGCACATCACATAAGCCTTGCAAGCATTGCAACTAATGAGTTAGTTGTGAGATGATGTATTACGGAACGAGTAAAGAGACTTGCCGGTAACGAGATTGAACTAGGTATTGAGATACCGATGATCGAATCTCGGGCAAGTAACATACCGATGACAAAAGGAACAACGTATGTTGTTATGCGGTCTGACCGATAAAAGATCTTCGTAGAATATGTAGGAGCCAATATGAGCATCCAGGTTCCGCTATTGGTTATTGACCGGAGACGTGTCTCGGTCATGTCTACATTGTTCTCGAACCCATAGGGTCCGCACGCTTAAGGTTTCGATGACAGTTATATTATTAGTTTATGAGTTTTGATGTACCGAAGTTTGTTCGGAGTCCCGGATGTGATCACGGACATGACGAGGAGTCTCGAAATGGTCGAGACATAAAGATTGATATATTGGAAGCCTATATTTGGATATCGGAAGTGTTCCGGGTGAAATCGGGAATTTACTGGAGTACCGGGAGGTTACCGGAACCCCCCGGGAGGTATATGGGCCTTAGTGGGCTTTAGTGGAAGAGAGGAGAGGTGGCCAGGGCTGGGCCGCGCCCCCCTAGTCCGATTAGGACAAGGAGAGGGGGCCGGTGCCCCCTTCCTTCTCTCTCTCCTCTTTCCTCCCTCCCGAATCCTATTCCAACTAGGAAAGGGGGAATCCTACTCCCGGAGGGAGTAGGACTCCTCCTAGCGCGCCCTCCCTGGCCGGCCGCACCCCCCCTTTGATCCTTTATATACGGAGGCAGGGGGCACCCCTAGACACACAAGTTTATCCACGTGATCATATTCTTAGCCGTGTGCAGTGCCCCATTCCACCATAGTCCTCGATAATATTGTAGCGGTGCTTACGCAAAGCCCTGCGACGGTAGTACATCAAGATCGTCACCATGCCGTCATGCTGACGGAACTCTTCCCCGACACTTTGCTGGATCGGAGTCCGGGGATCGTCATCGAGCTGAACGTGTGCTAGAACTCGGAGGTACCGTAGTTTCGGTGCTTGATCGTTCGGGCCGTGAAGACGTACGACTACATCAACCACGTTGTGCTAACGCTTCCGTTGTCGATCTACAAGGGTACGTAGATCACACTCTCCCCTCTCGTTGCTATGCATCACCATGATCTTGCGTGTGCGTAGGAATTTTTTTGAAATTACTACGAAACCCAACAGTGGTATCAGAGCCAGGTTTTAGTGTTGATGTTATATGCACGAGTAGAACACAAGTGAGTTGTGGGCGATATAAGTCATACTGCTTACCAGCATGTCATACTTTGGTTCGGCGGTATTGTTGGACGAAGCGGCCCGGACCGACATTACGCGTACGCTTACGCGAGACCGGTTCTCCCGACGTGCTTTGCACAAAGGTGGCTAGCGGGTGACAGTTTCTCCAACTTTAGTTGAACCAAGTGTGGCTACGCCCGGTCCTTGCGAAGGTTAAAACAACACCAACTTGACAAACTATCGTTGTGGTTTTGATGCGTAGGTAAGATTGGCTCTTGCTTAAGCCCGTAGCAGCCACGTAAAACATGCAACAACAAAGTAGAGGACGTCTAACTTGTTTTTGTATGGCATGTTGTGATGTGATATGGTCAAGACATGATGCTAAATTTTATTGTATGAGATGATCATGTTTTGTAACCGAGTTATCGGCAACTGGCAGGAGCCATATGGTTGTCGCTTTATTGTATGCAATGCAATCGCGCTGTAATGCTTTACTTTATCACTAAGCGGTAGCGATAGTCGTGGAGGCATAAGATTGGCGAGACGACAAGGATGCTACGATGGAGATCAAGGTGTCGCGTCGGTGACGATGGTGATCACGACGGTGCTTCAAAGATGGAGATCACAAGCACAAGATGATGATGGCCATATCATATCACTTATATTGATTGCATGTGATGTTTATCTTTTATGCATCTTATCTTGCTTTGATTGATGGTAGCATTATAAGATGATCTCTCACTAATTATCAAGAAGTGTTCTCCCTGAGTATGCACCATTGCGAAAGTTCTTCGTGCTGAGACACCACATGATGATCGGGTGTGATAGGCTCTACGTTCAAATACAACGGGTCCAAAACAGTTGCACACGCTGAATACTCAGGTTATACTTGACGAGCCAAGCATATACAGATATGGCCTCGGAACACGGAGACCAAAAGGTCGAGCGTGAATCATATAGCAGATATGATCAACATAGCGATGTTCACCAATGAAACTACTCCATCTCACGTGATGATCGGACATGGTTTAGTTGATTTGGATCACGTAATCACTTAGAGGATTAGAGGGATGTCTATCTAAGTGGGAGTTCTTAAGTAATATGATTAATTGAACCTAAATTTATCATGAACTTAGTACCTGATAGTATCTTGCTTATTTATGTTTGATTGTAGATAGATGGCCCGTGCTGTTGTTCCATTGAATTTTAATGCGTTCCTTGAGAAAGCAAAGTTGAAAGATGATGGTAGCAATTACACGGGCTGGGTCCGTAACTTGAGGATTATCCTCATTACTGCACAGAAGAATTACGTCCTGGAAGCACCGCTGGGTGCCAGGCCTGCTGCTGGAGCAACACCAGATGTTATGAACGTCTGGCAGAGCAAAGCTGATGACTACTCGATAGTTCAGTGAGCCATGCTTTACGGCTTAGAATCGGGACTTCAACGACGTTTTGAACGTCATGGAGCATATGAGATGTTCCAGGAGTTGAAGTTAATATTTCAAGAAAATGCCCGGATTGAGAGGTATGAAGTCTCCAATAAGTTCTATAGCTGCAAGATGGAGGAGAACAGTTATGTCAGTGAGCATATACTCAAAATGTCTGGGTATAATAATCACTTGATTCAATTGGGAGTTAATCTTCCACATGATTGTGTCATTGACAAAATTCTCCAATCACTGCCACCAAGCTACAAGAGCTTCGTGATGAACTATAATATGCAAGGGATGAATAAGACTATTCCCGAGCTCTTCGCAATGCTGAAAGCTGCGGAGGTAGAAATCAAGAAGGTGCATCAAGTGTTGATGGTCAACGAGACCACTAGTTTCAAGAAAAAGGGCAAAGGGAAGAAGAAGGGGAACTTCAAAAGGAACAGCAAGCAAGTTGCTGCTCAAGAGAAGAAACCCAAACCTGGACCTAAGCCTGAAACTGAGTGCTTCTACTGCAAGCAGACTGGTCACTGGAAGCGGAACTGCCTCAAGTATTTGGCGGATAAGAAGGATGGCAAGGTGAACAAAGGTATATGTGATATACATGTTATTGATGTGTACCTTACTAATGCTCGCAGTAGCACCTGGGTATTTGATACTGGTTCTGTTGCTAATATTTGCAACTCGAAACAGGGACTACAGATTAAGCAAAGATTGGCTAAGGACGAGGTGATGATGCGCGTGGGAAACGGTTCCAAAGTCGATGTGATCGCAGTCGGCACGCTACCTCTACATCTACCTTCGGGATTAATATTAGACCTAAATAATTGTTATTTGGTGCCAGCGTTAAGCATGAACATTATATCTGGATCTTGTTTGATGCGAGACGGTTATTCATTTAAATCAGAGAATAATGGTTGTTCTATTTACATGAGTAATATCTTTTATGGTCATGCACCCTTAAAGAGTGGTCTATTCTTATTAAATCTCGATAGTAGTGACACACATATTCATAGTGTTGAAACCAAAAGATGCAGAGTTGATAATGATAGTGCAACTTATTTGTGGCACTGCCGTTTAGGTCATATCGGTATAAAGCGCATGAAGAAACTCCATACTGATGGGCTTTTGGAACCACTTGATTATGAATCACTTGGTACTTGCGAACCGTGCCTTATGGGTAAGATGAAAAAAACACCGTTCTCCGGTACTATGGAGAGAGCAACAGATTTGTTAGAAATCATACATACAGATGTATGTGGTCCGATGAATGTTGAGGCTCGTGGCGGATATCGTTATTTTCTCACCTTCACAGATGTATGCGGTATATCTACTTAATGAAACACAAGTCTGAAACGTTTGAAAAGTTCAAAGAATTTCAGAGTGAAGTTGAAAATCATCGTAATAAGAAAATAAAATTCCTACGATCTGATCGTGGAGGAGAATATTTGAGTTACGAGTTTGGTGTACATTTGAAACAATGTGGAACACCACAGCGTAATGGTGTGTCCGAACGTCGTAATCGTACTTTACTAGATATGGTACGATCTATGATGTCTCTTACTGATTTACCGCTATCGTTTTGGGGATACGCTCTAGAGACGGCCGCATTCACGTTAAATAGGGCACCATCAAAATCCGTTGAGACGACGCCTTATGAACTGTGGTTTGGCAAGAAACCAAAGTTGTCGTTTCTGAAAGTTTGGGGCTGCGATGCTTATGTGAAAAAGCTTCAACCTGATAAGCTTGAACCCAAGTCGGAGAAATGTGTCTTCATAGGATATCCAAAGGAAACTATTGGATACACCTTCTATCATAGATCCGAAGGCAAGACTTTTGTTGCTAAATTCGGAAACTTTCTGGAGAGGGAGTTTCTCTCGAAAGAAGTGAGTGGGAGGAAAGTAGAACTTGACGAGGTAACTATACCTACTCCCTTATTGGAAAGTAGTACATCACAGAAACCTGTTTCTGTGACACCTACACCAATTAGTGAGGAAGCTAATGATAATGATCATGAAACTTCAGAACAAGATACTACTGAACCTCGTAGATCAACCAGAGTGAGATCCGCGCCAGAGTGGTACGGTAATCCTGTTCTGGAAGTCATGCTACTAGATCATGATGAACCTACGAACTATGAAGAAGTGATGGTGAGCCCAGATTCCGCAAAATGGCTTGAAGCCATGAAATCTGAGATGGGATCCATGTATGAGAACAAAGTATGGACTTTGGTTGACTTGCCCAATGATTGGCAAGCAATTGAGAACAAATGGATCTTCAAGAAGAAGACTGACGCTGATGGTAGTATTACTGTCTACAAAGCTTGACTTGTCACAAAAGGTTTTCGGCAAGTTCAAGGGGTTGACTATGATGAGACCTTCTCACCCGTAGCGATGCTTAAGTCTGTCCGAATCATGTTAGCAATTGCCGCATTTTATGATTATGAAATTTGGTAGATGGATGTCAAAACTGCATTCCTGAATGGATTTCTGGAAGAAAAGTTGTATATGATGCAACCAGAAGGTTTTGTCGATCCAAAGGGAGCTAACAAAGTGTGCAAGCTCCAGCGATCCATTTATGGACTGGTGCAAGCCTCTCGGAGTTGGAATAAACGCTTTGATAGTGTGATCAAGGCATTTGGTTTTATACAGACTTTTGGAGAAGCCTGTATTTACAAGAAAGTGAGTGGGAGCTCTGTAGCCTTTCTGATATTATATGTGGATGACATATTACTAAATGGAAATGATATAGAATTTCTGGATAGCATAAAGGGATACTTGAATAAGAGTTTTTCAATGAAAGACCTCGGTGAAGCTGCTTACATATTAGGCATAAAGATCTATAGAGATAGATCAAGACGCTTAATTGGACTTTCACAAAGCACATACCTTGACAAAGTTTTGAAGAAGTTCAAAATGGATCAAGCAAAGAAAGGGTTCTTGCCTATGTTACAAGGTGTGAAGTTGAGTCAGACTCAATGCCCGACCACTACAGAAGATAGAGAGAAAATGAAAGATGTTCCCTATGCTTCAGCCATAGGCTCTATCATGTATGCAATGCTGTGTACCAGACCTGATGTGTGCCTTGCTATAAGTCTAGCAGGGAGGTACGAAAGTAATCCAGGAGTGGATCACTGGACAGCGGTCAAGAACATCCTGAAATACCTGAAAAGGACTAAGGATATGTTTCTCATTTATGGAGGTGACAAAGAGCTAATCGTAAATGGTTACGTCGATGCAAGCTTTGACACTGATCCGGACGATTCTAAATCGCAAACCGGATACGTGTTTACATTAAACGGTGGAGCTGTCGGTTGGTGCAGTTCTAAACAAAGCGTCATGGTGGGATCTACGTGTGAAGCGGAATACATAGCTACTTCGGAAGCAACAAATGAAGGAGTCTGGATGAAGGAGTTCATATCCGATCTAGGTGTCATACCTAGTGCATCGGGTCCAATGAAAATCTTTTGTGACAATACTGGTGCAATTGCCTTGGCAAAGGAATCCAGATTTCACAAGAGAACCAAGCACATCAAGAGACGCTTCAATTCCATCCGGGATCTAGTCCAGGTGGGAGACATAGAGATTTGCAAGATACACACGGATCTGAATGTAGCAGACCCATTGACTAAGCCTCTTCCACGAGCAAAACATGATCAGCACCAAGGCTCCATGGGTGTTAGAATCATTACTGTGTAATCTAGATTATTGACTCTAGTGCAAGTGGGAGACTGAAGGAAATATGCCCTAGAGACAATAATAAAGTTATTACTTATTTCCTTATATCATGATAAATGTTTATTATTCATGCTAGAATTGTATTAACCGGAAACATAATACATGTGTGAATACATAGACAAACAGAGTGTCACTAGTATGCCTCTACTAGACTAGCTCGTTGATCAAAGATGGTTATGTTTCCTAACCATAGACAAAGAGTTGTTATTTGATCAACGGGATGACATCATTAGGTGAATGATCTGATTGACATGACCCATTCCATTAGCTTAGCACCCGATCGTTTAGTATGTTGCTATTGCTTTCTTCATGACTTATACATGTTCCTATGACTATGAGATTATGCAACTCCCATTTGCCGGAGGAACACTTTGTGTGCTACCAAATGTCACAACATAAATGGGTGATTATAAAGGTGCTCTACAGGTGTCTCCAAAGGTACATGTTGGGTTGGCGTATTTCGAGATTAGGATTTCTCACTCCGATTGTCGGAGAGGTATCTCTGGGCCCTCTCGGTAATGCACATCACATAAGCCTTGCAAGCATTGCAACTAATGAGTTAGTTGTGAGATGATGTATTACGGAACGAGTAAAGAGACTTGCCGGTAACGATATTGAACTAGGTATTGAGATACCGATGATCGAATCTCGGGCAAGTAACATACCGATGACAAAAGGAACAACGTATGTTGTTATGCGGCCTGACCGATAAAAGATCATCGTAGAATATGTAGGAGCCAATATGAGCATCCAGGTTCCGCTATTGGTTATTGACCGGAGACGTGTCTCGGTCATGTCTACATTGTTCTCGAACCTGTAGGGTCCGCACGCTTAAGGTTTCGATGACAGTTATATTATTAGTTTATGAGACATGGTCCCGATCACCCCCAACTGGGCACCACTACTGATCATCAGGGAAAGACACGTAGTAACGTTGATAGTCCTCGTCGAACTCCCACTTGAGCTCAAGCGCGTCACCTGGAGCGGAATCATCAGGCCCTGCATCTGGTTTAATAGTAATCTGTGAGCCACAAGGACTCAGCAATCTCGCACCCTCGAGATCAAGACTATTTAAGCTTATAGGTAAGGCAAGGTAAATATGTGGAGCTGCAGCAAGCGACTAGCATATATGGTGGCTATCCTGTTTGCAAAAGAGAGCAAGAAGAGGAGGCAAAGTGTAACACCCTCGATGCGACTATATCTCCCACATGTCGAGGCACGACTTAGAGGCATAATCGCATTGAAGGCATATGTCGCAAGTTAGGCAATCTTCACAACACCCCATGTAATATAGATAATAAAAGGGGAGATAACATAGTTGGATTACACTCGCCACGTCAATTAAGTACATAAATAACATTACATCATCCAAACACTCATGGCCCGAGTACGGCACCAAAATAAAAGATAACACACTCAGTTGATTCATTTTAGTTAAGTTAAGGTTCAAGTTATCTACAACCGGACATTAACAAATTCCCATCTGCCCCTAACCGCGGGCAAGACTTTCGAAAGTTCAAATCCCTGCAAGGGAGTCCCAACTTAGCCCATGACAAGCTCTCACGGTCAACGAAGGAATAGACCTCCTCCCAAGACGTTCCGATCAGACTCGGTATCTCGGTTCTTCAAGACATTTCGACAGGTTAAAACAAGACCAGCAACACCGCTCGAATGTGCCGACAAATCCCGATAGGAGCTGCACATATCTCGTTCTCAGGGCACACTCAGATAGGTCAAGCTACGAGTAAAACCAACCCTCGAGTTTCCCCGAGGTGGCCCTACAGGCTGCCTTGTTCGGACCAACACTCAGAGGAGCACTGGCCCGGGGGGGTTTAAAATAAGATGACCCTCGGGCTCCGGAAACCCAAGGGAAAAAGAGGCTAGGTGGAAAAAGGTAAAACCAAGGTTGGGCATTGCTGGAAAAGCTTTAATCAAGGCGAACTATCAAGGGGTTCCCATTATAACCCAACCGCGTAAGGAACGCAAAATCCGGGAACATAACACCGATATGACGGAAACTAAGGCAGCAAGAGTGGAACAAAACACTAGGCGAGAGGCCGAGCCTTCCACCCTTTACCAAGTATATAGATGCATTAAGATAACAAGATAATATAATGATATCCCAACAAGTAAATAAAAGTTCCAACAAGGAACGGCCTCCAATCTTCGCCTGCAACTAGCAACGCTATAAGAGGGGCTGAGCAAAGCGGTAACATAGCCAATCAACGGTTTGCAAGGACATGGTGGGTTAGAGGTTTGACATGGCAATTTGGGAGGCTTGAAAGCAAGTGGTAGGCATCGTAGCATTGGTCATAGCAAAAGAGCGAGCAATCTAGCATAGCAAAGATAGTAGTCATTTCGAGGGTATGATCATCTTGCCTGCACAGTTGTCAGAGTTGATTGGATCCTCAAAAGCAAACTCAACGGGCTCCTCGTTAGCGAACTCGTCTCCCGGCTCTACCCAAACAAGACAAACAAGCAACAAGGACACAAATCAACCACGTGCAAGATCTCAAACAATATGATGCAATGATGATATGCTATGCGGGATGCGATGCGGGATGCATAAGCAAGATTTGACAAGGAAAGCATGAACCTGGCCTTAACTTGGAAATCCAAGCGTGCCACTGGAAAGATGAGATGAAGTCGCTTGAAAACAATATAAAGAACGTCGGAATCGAAGTTACGGTTTGGAAATGGCAAGCGATTCAAATATGACACCGGTCTGCGATTTACAGCAAGTAGCCATCTAAATGCAATGAGGTGAACATGCTACAGCACCCAAACATGACAAAAAAATACATGGTAGGGATGCATACAAGATGCTTAACAAAAGTCTAGCACTGAGCTACGGCCAATTCATCCATTAACAGGTTCAAACAAGCATGGCAAAAATGCATATGGCAAACACATCTCAGACTTAGTGAAATTATCACTTGTCTGGAATTTCAGATCAGGTAGCACTCTTCGGAGCAACAAAACTACATGCTACAGGACCTGAACATGGTAAAGTAAAGCATGGCATGGAGCTACTCAAAGAGCTTAACAAAAGTCCCTTAGTGACCTTGAGCCAAAAGGAATCAGAAAATACAATTGCAAGCATGTGAACATAGCAAAAACATAATCAGATCACAGACTTAGTGAAAACCGGAGCATGCTGAAAACAGATATCAAGTAGGCATGTTTACGAGCTCGATGCACTCAATACGGAGCAAGTCATGATAAGCTAAGCATACATCCATCAAGAACACACAAAATGCACGCTAGACATGGCAAGAACAATAGCACAGCATGCACGGATCAACTACAACATCATCGGCAAAATTGCAAACAAGTTGACAATCTGCCCAGATTCACAAAGTAGCAAAAGTAGAGCTCGATTGACTCAAGCTAGGTTGTTCCATAATTGCAAACAAAGGCATGGATGGATAGAGAACTACAAGATTAACAAAACATCCTTACTGATCACCCTCAAAAGAGGCACGGATCACTAGGAAACAACATGAACATATGGCAATATGAAACAAACAGTTCAAGGACTTAGTGGAAATGCTAAGTCCCTGAAAACAGAATTACCAAGTGCACCACTTTGCAAGCTTGTGCTAGTCACCACACACATCACAAAAAAACATGGGTTCCACCTCTGGAAAGATGACAAAACCCTTAACAAAACATATGTAGAGCATCAGGGCATATCATGCACACATTAATCATGGCAAAAATGACAAAAAGCTAAATGGAGTAGCAGATCTGACAATTATCTCAAGTAGCGCTCTTCTAACAGCATTTCAAGCATCAAGATGAAATCAAATGAAAATGATGCAATGGAATGAAATGATGTACTCTCTGAGATGAACATTTTGATATGCTATATGCCAAAAACGGAGCTACGGATGCAAAGTTACGAGGCTATGAACAGGAGCACTTGGATCTGAGAATTTGGGGACTTAGAAGAAATTCGACCTAGGGTTTACTGTTCATCCGGATCTCAGATCTGGCGCACGGATCGAGGATCGCCGGAAAACGGAGGTGGGTCGCCGGATTCGTCGGAGAACTTGGCGCGGAGGAGATGGGGGGGGCTCGCCGGCCGATGAGGGCGCTCGCCCGGGGCGGCGACTTGGCGGCGGCGGTGATGTGCGACCGGGGCGGCGGCGGCTCGGGTCGGCCGCGGTGGTGGCGGTCGGGGTGGCCGGCGACGAGGCGGCGGCCGGCACCCGGCGGCGGAGCGAGGAGGGAGAGTGGCGGCGCGGCAAGGCGGGCGCCCGCGGCCTCTGTCGGGCGGCGATGCGGGCCGGGGGGCCCGGCCTGGGCTGCGGCGGGCCCGCGCGGGCGAGGCGGCGGTGATGTGGGCGCGGTGGCGGCGGCGAATCCCGGGGCGACACGTGGCGGTGGTGGCTGGGTCGGACGATGTCCGGCTCCGTCCGGACACGTCCGGCGGCGGCGAAGATGGAATTTTTAGGGTTAGGACGGGGGAACATCCGGATTTTCGGGGAGAGGCCTTTAAATAGGCATAGTGGGAGCTAGGAGAGTCCAAATGAGGTGCGGTTTTCGGCCACGCGATCGTGATCGAACGCTCTAGATGATGGAGCAGGTTTAGGTGGGTTTTGGGCCAAATTCGAGGGGTGTTGGGCTGCAACACACACGAGGCCTTTTCGGTCCCTCGGTTAACCGTTGGAGTATCAAACGAAGTCCAAATGATACGAAACTTGACAGGCGGTCTACCGGTAGTAAACCAAGGCCGCTTGGCAAGTCTCGGTCCAATCCGGAAATGTTTAATCCCCACACATGAAAGAAAGGTAGAATTGACCACCGGAGGAGAACGAAGCACCGGAATGCAAAACGGACAACGGGGAAAATGCTCGAATGCATGAGATGAACACGTATGCAAATGCAATGCACATGATGACATGATATGAGATGCATGACAACGATAACAACACACGGAGACAAAAACCGGAACCCGAGAAAATAAAATAACTTAACGCCGGAAACAGCAAGAGTTGGAGTACAAATTGGGAAAGTTACAACCGGGGTGTTACAACACTCCACCACTATGAAAGGATCTCGTCCCGAGATCTAGGACTGAAAGAATGCCGGGTACTCAGAACGGAGGTGATCCTCGCATTCCCAGGTAGCTTCACGGTCAGAATGATGTGACCACTTGACTTTGAGAAATTTGATTGACTTATTGCGAGTCTTGCGTTCAGTCTCTTCAAGAATAGCAACTAGGTGCTCACGATAAGAGAGATCTTCTTGGAGCTCAATGTCCTCGAAGTTGACGGTGCGGTTAGGAGTCTTGAAGCACTTTCGAATCTGATAGACATGGAACACGTCATGAACATTTGCAAAGTTTGAACGAAGCTCGAGTTGATAGGCGAGGTCGCCTCTCTTGCTGACAATCTTGAAAGGTTCCCCATATCTAGGGGCAAGCTTCCCTTTGATACCGAAGCGACGAGTACCTTTCATAGGAGAGACGCGGAGGTAAACATGATCTCCGATCTTGAAAGCCAAATCACGATGCTTACTATCATAGTAGCTCTTCTGGCGGGATTGGGCTGCTTTGAGGTTATCTCGAATGACTTTGCACATTTCCTCTGCCTCTGTGATTAAGTCATTACCCAAAAGCTGACATTCACCGGTTTCAGACCAGTTGAGAGGGGTACGACACTTCCTGCCATACAGAATTTCAAATGGGGCCTTGCCCGAACTTGCTTGAAAACTGTTGTTGTAGGAGAATTCAGCATAAGGAAGACAATCCTCCCACTTCAAGCCGAAGGAGATCACACAAGCTCTGAGCATATCTTCAAGAATCTGGTTGACACGCTCGAATTGACGCTAGTTTGAGGATGGAAAGCTGTGCTGAAGCGGATGTTGGTGCCCATGGCCTTCTGAAAAGAATCCCAAAACTTGGATGTAAAGATGCTGCCACGGTCTGAAGAGATCACTTGTGGAATACCATGCAGAGAGACAATCCGAGAGGTATAGAGTTCCGCCAATTGAGCTGCAGTGATTGACTCTTTGATAGGCAGAAAGTGAGCCACTTTGGTGAGTTTTTCGATGACAACGAATATAGCATCATTGCCACGTTTGGACTTTGGAAACCCAGTCACGAAGTCCATTTCAATGTGGTCAAACTTCCATTCTGGAATGGCAAGAGGTTGGAGGAGACCAGCTGGCCTTTGGTGTTCTGCCTTCACTCTTCTGCAGACATCACATTCATTCACGAAATGAGCAATCTCGCGCTTCATTCGAGTCCACCAATAAGCCTGCTTGAGGTCCTGATACATCTTCGTACTCCCAGGGTGGATGGAGAGGAGAGAATTGTGAGCCTCATTCATGATCACTTTACGGAGGTCACCTTTGGGTACAACAATACGATCTTCGAAGAAGAGAGTGTCCTTGTCATCAAGGCGGTAGCACTTGTACTTGGGTTGACTCTTGGCAATCCCAATCTTCACCTTTTTCACCATAGCATCAAGAAGCTGGGCTTGGCGAATCTGGTCTTCCAAGGTAGGAGAGACTAGAAGGTTGGTGAGGAAACCTTGAGGAACAACTTGCAGATTAAGTTTGCGGAAAGCTTCACAAAGCTCGGGTTGATAAGGCTTAAGAATCAGACTATTGCAATAAGCTTTCCTGCTCAATGCGTCAGCAATCACATTGGCCTTGCCTGGAGTATACTCGATACTCGGATTATACTCTTGAATCATTTCGACCCATCGAGTTTGCCTGAGGTTGAGATTAGGCTGAGTGAAGATGTACTTGAGACTCTTGTGGTCAGTGAAAATGTCCACTTTTCTTCCCAATAAGAGACGTCTCCAAGTCAAAAGAGCATGCACAACTGCCGCCAACTCGAGATCATGAGCGGGGTAGTTCTTCTCATTAGGCTTCAACTGGCGAGAGGTATAAGCAACAACTTTCTTCTCTTGCATTAATACTGCGCCAAGACCTTGGAGAGAGGCATCACAAAAGACCTCGTACGGCTTGGATTCATCAGGCGGAGTCAGAACTGGAGCAGTGATCAATTTCTCTTTCAAAGTGTTGAAAGCAATGTCAAACTCCGGAGACCAAACATACTTGACGTGCTTCTGAAGAAGATTAGAGAGAGGCTTCGCGATCTTAGAAAAGTTTTCAACGAATCTTCGGCAATAGCTTGCGAGACCGAGGAAGCTACGGAGTTGCCTCACGTTCTGAGGAGGTTCCCAATTCACAATTGCAGACACCTTCTCAGGATTCACCGTGATGCCCTTGACAGAGATGATATGACCAAGATAAAGAACCTCATCGAGCCAAAATTCACACTTGGAGAACTTGGCGTAGAACTGATGTTCCCTGAGCTTATCGAGTACCAAACGCAAGTGCTTGGCATGATCTTCCTTGTTCTTCGAGAAAACCAGAATGTCGTCGAGATAGACCAAAACGAAGTCATTGGTGTAGGCGTTGAAGATGAAGTTCATCATACGAGAGAATGTCGGAGGAGCGTTGACGAGGCCGAAAGACATGACAGTGTATTCATATGAACCATAGCTTGTCCTGAAAGCCGTCTTGGGAATATCTTGTTCACGGATTCGAATCTGATGATAACCCATACGGAGATCAAGCTTGGAGAATACTTGGGCACCTTTGAGTTGTTCGAACAGCTCGTTGATGTTGGGAAGTGGGTATTTGTTCTTGATGGTCTTCTTGTTCAATGGACGGTAATCAACACAAAGTCGGTCCGTTCCATCCTTCTTCTTCACAAAAAGAACACCACAACCCCACGGAGAAGAACTAGGCCGGATGAGACCCATTTTCTCTTGAATATCGAGTTGCTTCTTCGGCTCCTTCAACTCTTCAGGTCCGAGCTTGTAAGGACGCTTGCACACAGGTTTCGTACCAGGCTCAAGATCAATAAAGAATTCAACTGGCCGGTGCGGAGGTATTCCTGGAAGCTCTTCTGGAAAGACGTCTTGATATTCGCAAACGACTAGAATCTGCGAGATAGCATCCAGTTCACCCTTCTCATTGAGAGAAAACAGACGGATGGTATCATCACGATCGGCAAAGACAATTACATCCTCAGACGAATGAGTCAATTGAATCTGCCTGGCTGCACAATCAAGCTGAGCCTTGTGCTTAGAAAGCCAATCCATTCCGAGAATAAGATCAATATCCGAGTTGCCAAGAACCATTGGGGAAGAAAGGAACTTGTAATCGCCCAAGGTGATAGTAACATCTGGCACCTCCAGACTTGCACTCAAATGTTTGCCAGGAGAAACGATATCCATTTGTTTACCCAAATGAGACGAAACAAACTCATGCTTGGTAAAAAATGGCTTTGACATGAAACAATGCGATGCACCAGTGTCAAAAAGAACTTTTGCAGGAATATCGTTAACTAGAAGGTTACCCACGATCACATCTGACGAGTCCTCTTCCTGAGCTGCATTCATCAAATTGACCTTGGCATGCTTGGGGTTATGCTTGACCACTACTGTACTTGCCGATCTCACAGGAGGAGGAGGAAGACGCCTCTGGTTGAAACACTTGTTGGCATAGTGGCCCTTCTGTTGGCACTTGTTGCACGTGACCTCTGAAAGTGGACGGTGATACGGAGCACTCGATCTTGGAGCTTGAGACGAAGTCTTGTTCTGAAAGCCAGGGTTGGGTGGGTGGGAAGAACCACTACCACCTTTGCTCTTCTGTTGATACGGCTGACGGAACGGAGGAGGAGGAAGCCAAAACTTCTGCTACTTGGCCACTTGAGTAGAGGAAGGAGTAACATCTCTGACTCGCTTCTTGGAAGCATCACACCTCAACTGAGCAGCCTCTTGCTTCAGTGCCATGTTGTAGAACTCAGCGTACCTCAAGGCTCAAAGAGAACAAGAGCTAGCTGAATTTCTTCTCTGAGACCACCCCTGAAATGGTATATCATGCTCTTCTCATCAGGGACGTCCTGCTTGGCAAAGCGGGCAAGCTTCTGGAACAACTTGTTGTAGTCATAGACAGACAAAGAGCCTTGCTTCAGGTTGTGGAATTCCTCACGCTTGCTTTCAACCACGCTCTGGGGAATATGATGAGCTCGGAAATCTCGATGGAATTCATACCAGGTGATAACATGTCCACCTCTGGAGTCCTTGTACTGCTGGAACCATTCTGTAGCTTGATCTTTGAGTTGGAAGGAAGCGAACTTAACAAAGTCCTCAGGCCTGACGTTACTGCACTCGAAATGCTTGCACAGATCCACAAGCCAATCGTCAGCATCGGTTGCCTCAACACAATTGCTGAAAGTCTTTGGCCCATTAGCAAGGAACTTGTTGAGTGTAGCAAAGTGATTCTGATTGTTGCCTTGGTTCCCTTGGTTGCCTTGATTGCGCTCTTGGAGAATTTGCATGATCAACTGTGTGTTTGCATTGGTTGCGGCCATCACAGCTTGCCATGCCTCCGGAGGAGGTGGAGGTGGTGGCGGATTAGGATTCGGAGTCGTGCGCGTTGGAGGAGCCATCCTGAAGAGGTTGACATCCATTAGCACATTGATAGACAAATATTGAAGCCGAATCCAACGGAATGAAAATTGCAACATATAGTCTTCACATCCGAACAAAATGAACGAATGCATTCCTCTTGAAATGGTCACATATCCATAATTGAGAAGCCACTTAGAATTAAGGTAGAGAAATAAATCAACAAGGTACGGATCAAGAATGAATAATCGGTAAGAAATCCCAATCTCAAACCAATATCCATGGAAGAAGAACTAGAGCTACTAGAATTCCCACCTATGAAACTCCCGAACCTTTCCGGTTATGCAATCAGGTGTTGGGGATACATGGGAAGCATAATATCTCACCCAAATCTAGCAAATCCTACATCCAGCTGTATCCATCCTTCAACACATAACCAAGAAACCTTCGGAAACCATCTACCTCAACCTTCGAAAAGCATCCGTTATACAAATTATGGCGATACTGCCAAACTCCCGCCCCAGTACTGGGTGGCGTCGAGGTTATCTCACCAACGAACTGCATAAAAGAGATTTTCGATGTCGGCGTACTAAACACAGGTATTCCAGAACTGCAATGATAAAATTATGATGACAACACCTCAGAGCTCAACTCCCCGGGACACTTACACAAAACCCCTGACAGGAGGCACCAAGACAATGTTCTCATCATAAAACCATCGGAACGATTCCAAGATACCCGCGTGATCCTAAAAAAATTTAGTGAAATTTGGTAAGAGAAAAGTCAAAACTCTATGTCAGGATGCCTTACCAGAGCGATGAGGAGACTGGGAAGTAAAAAGAATTCCTAAACTCTCCGATATATAATTCCTAATTGACTCAAAACATTTTTCTAGACACAACTCGGCCACTAAAAACGATCAAGCAATGGGGCTCCTAAGGTCGGGGAAGGCTCTGATTACCAACTTGTAACACCCTCGATGCGACTATATCTCCCACGTGTCGAGGCACAACTTAGAGGCATAATCGCATTGAAGGCATATGTCGCAAGTTAGGCAATCTTCACAACACCCCATGTAATATAGATAATAAAAGGGGAGATAACATAGTTGGCTTACACTCGCCACGTCAATCAAGTACATAAATAACATTACATCATCCAAACACTCATGGCCCGACTACGGCGCCAAAATAAAAGATAACCCAACATGCGACACGTTCCCGATCACCCCAACTGGGCACCACTACTGATCATCAGGAAAGGAAACGTAGTAACATTGAGAGTCCTCGTCGAACTCCCACTTGAGCTCAAACGCGTCTCCTGGAGCGGAATCATCGGGCCTTGCATCTGGTGTAATAGTAATCTGTGAGCCACAGGGACTCAGCAATCTCGCACCCTCGCGATCAAGACTATTTAAGCTTATAGGTAAAGCAAGGTACAAATATATGTGGAGCTGCAGCAAGCGACTAGCAAATATGGTGGCTAACTTATTCGCAAAAGAGAGCGAGAAGAGGAGGCAAAGCGTGAGCGAGAAACTAGAGAACAACCTGCGCAAACATTACTCCAACACCGTGTCCGCTTCCCGGACTCCGCCGAGAAGAGGCCATCACGGTAACACACTCAGTTGATTCATTTTAGTTAAGTTAAGGTTCAAGTTATCTACAACCGGACATTAACAAATTCCCATCTGCCCCTAACCGCGGGCACGGCTTTCGAAAGTTCAAATCCCTGCAAGGGAGTCCCAACTTAGCCCATGACAAGCTCTCACGGTCAACGAAGGAATAGACCTCCTCCCAAGACGTTCCGATCAGACTCGGTATCTCGGTTCTTCAAGACATTTCGACAGGTTAAAACAAGACCAGCAACACCGCCTGAATGTGCCGACAAATCCCGATAGGAGCTGCACATATCTCGTTCTCAGGGCACACTCAGATAGGTCAAGCTACGAGTAAAACCAACCCTCGAGTTTCCCCGAGGTGGCCCCGCAGGCTGCCTTGTTCGGACCAACACTCAGAGGAGCACTGGCCCGGGGGGGTTTAAAATAAGATGACCCTCGGGCTCCGGAAACCCAAGGGAAAAAGAGGCTAGGTGGCAAAAGGTAAAACCAAGCTTGGGCATTGCTGGAAAAGCTTTAATCAAGGCGAACTATCAAGGGGTTCCCATTATAACCCAACCGCTTAAGGAACGCAAAATCTGGGAACATAACACCGATATGACGGAAACTAAGGCGGCAAGAGTGGAACAAAACACTAGGCAAGAGGCCGAGCCTTCCACCCTTTACCAAGTATATAGATGCATTAAGATAACAAGATAATATAATGATATCCCAACAAGTAAATAAAAGTTCCAACAGGGAACGGCCTCCAATCTTCACCTGCAACTAGCAACGCTATAAGAGGGGCTGAGCAAAGCGGTAACATAGCCAATCAACGGTTTGCTAGGACATGGTGGGTTAGAGGTTTGACATGGCAATTTGGGAGGCTTGAAAGCAAGTGGTAGGCATCGTAGCATTGGTCATAGCAAAAGAGCGAGCAATCTAGCATAGCAAAGATAGTAGTCATTTCGAGGGTATGATCATCTTGCCTGCACAGTTGTCAGAGTTGATTGGATCCTCAAAAGTAAACTCAACGGGCTCCTCGTTAGCGAACTCGTCTCCCGGCTCTACCCAAACAAGACAAACAAGCAACAAGGACACAAATCAACCACGTGCAAGATCTCAAACAATATGATGCAATGATGATATGCTATGCGGGATGCAATGCGGGATGCATAAGAAAGATTTGACAAGGAAAGCATGAACCTGGCCTTAACTTGGAAATCCAAGCGTGCCACTGGAAAGATGAGATGAAGTCGCTTGAAAACAATATAAAGAACGTCGGAATCGAAGTTACGGTTTGGAAATGGCAAGCGATTCAAATATGACACCGGTCTGCGATTTACAGCAAGTAGCCATCTAAATGCAATGAGGTGAACATGCTACAACACCCAAACATGACAACAAAATACATGGCAGGGATGCATACAAGATGCTTAACAAAAGTCTAGCACTGAGCTACGGCCAATTCATCCATTAACAGGTTCAAACAAGCATGGCAAAAATGCATATGGCAAACAGATCTCAGACTTAGTGAAATTATCACTTGTCTGGAATTTCAGATCAGGTAGCACTCTTCGGAGCAACAAAACTACATGCTACAGGACCTGAACATGGCAAAGTAAAGCATGGCATGGAGCTACTCAAAGAGCTTAACAAAAGTCCCTTAGTGACCTTGAGCCAAAAGGGATCAGAAAATACAATTGCAAGCATGTGAACATAGCAAAAACATAATCAGATCACAGACTTAGTGAAAACCGGAGCATGCTGAAAACAGATATCAAGTAGGCATGTTTACGAGCTCGATGCACTCAATACGGAGCAAGTCATGATAAGCTAAGCATACATCCATCAAGAACACACAAAATGCACGCTAGACATGGCAAGAACAATAGCACAGCATGCACGGATCAACTACAACATCATCGGCAAAATTGCAAACAAGTTGACAATCTGCCCAGATTCACAAAGTAGCAAAAGTAGAGCTCGATTGACTCAAGCTAGGTTGTTCCATAATTGCAAACAAAGGCATGGATGGATAGAGCACTACAAGATTAACAAAACATCCTTACTGATCACCCTCAAAAGAGGCACGGATCACTAGGAAACAACATGAACATATGACAATATGAAATAAACAGTTCAAGGACTTAGTGGAAATGCTAAGTCCCTGAAAACAGAATTACCAAGTGCACCACTTTGCAAGCTTGTGCTAGTCACCACACACGTCACAAAAAACATGGGTTGCACCTCTGGAAAGATGACAAAACCCTTAACAAAACATATGTAGAGCATCAGGGCATATCATGCACACATTAATCATGGCAAAAATGACAAAAAGCTAAATGGAGTAGCAGATCTGACAATTATCTCAAGTAGCCCTCTTATAACAGCATTTCAGGCATCAAGATGAAATCAAATGAAAATGATGCAATGGAATGAAATGATGTACTCTCTGAGATGAACATTTTGATATGCTATATGCCAAAAACGGAGCTACGGATGCAAAGTTACGAGGCTATGAACAGGAGCACTTGGATCTGAGAATTTGGGGACTTAGAAGAAATTCGACCTAGGGTTTACTGTTCATCCGGATCTCAGATCTGGCGCACGGATCGAGGATCGCCAGAAAACGGAGGTGGGCCGCCAGATTCATTGGAGAACTTGGCGCGGAGGAGATGGGGGGGCTCGCCGGCCGGTGAGGGCGCTCGCCCGGGGCGGCGACTTGGCGGAGGAGGTGATGTGCGACCGGGGTGGCAGCGGCTCGGGTCGGCCGCGGTGGTGGCGGTCGGGGTGGCCGGCGACGAGGCGGCGGCCAGCACCGGGCGGCGGAGCGAGGAGGAAGAGTGGCGGCGCGGCGAGGCGGGCGCCCGCGGCCTCGGTCGGGCGGCGATGCAGGCCGGGGGGCCCGGCCTGGGCTGCGGCGGGTCCACACGGGCGAGGCGACGGTGATGTGGGCGCGGTGGCGGCGGCGAATCCCGGGGCGACACGTGGCGGTGGCGGCTGGGTCGGACGGTGTCCGGCTCCGTCTGGACACGTCCGGCGGCGGCGGAGACGGAATTTTTAGGGTTAGGACGGGGGAAGATCCGGATTTTCGGGGAGAGGCCTTTAAATAGGCATAGGGGGAGCTAGGAGAGTCCACATGAGGTGCGGTTTTCAGCCACGCGATCGTGATCGAACGCTCTAGATGACGGAGCAGGTTTAGGTGGGTTTTGGGCCAAATTCGAGGGGTGTTGGGCTGCAACACACACGAGGCCTTTTCGGTCCCTCGGTTAACCGTTGGAGTATCAAACGAAGTCCAAATGATACAAAACTTGACAGGCGGTCTACCGGTAGTAAACCAAGGCCGCTTGGCAAGTCTCGGTCCAATCCGGAAATGTTTAATCCCCACACATGAAAGAAAGGTAGAATTGACCACCGGAGGAGAACGAAGCGCCGGAATGCAAAACGGACAACGGGGAAAATGCTCGAATGCATGAGATGAACACGTATGCAAATGCAATGCACATGATGACATGATATGAGATGCATGACAACGATAAAAACACACGGAGACAAAAACCGGAACCCGAGAAAATAAAATAACTTAACGCCGGAAACGGCAAGAGTTGGAGTACAAATTGGGAAAGTTACAACTGGGGTGTTACAACACTCCACCACTACGAAAGGATCTCGTCCCGAAGTAATATGATGCATATGCAAGATTTGACAAGGAATGCATGAACCTGGCCTCGAGATGAAACAATGCGATGCAGCAGTGTCAAAAAGAACTCTTGCGGGAATATCGTTAACAGGAAGGTTACCCATGATGACATCTGACGAATCCTCTGCCTGAGCTGCGTTCATCAAGTTGACCTTGGTGTGCTTGGGGTTATGCTTGACCACAGCTGTACTTGCCGATCTCACAGGAGGAGGAGGAAGACGCCTCTGATGAAGCATTTGTTGGCATAGTGACCCTTATGTTGGCACTTGTTGCATGTGACCTCTGAAAGGGGACGGTGATACGGAGCACTCGATCTTGGAGCTTGAGACGAAGTCTTGTTCTGAAAGCCAGGGTTGGGTGGGTGGGAAGATCCACTGCCACCTTTGCTCTTCTGCTGATACGGCTGACGGAATGGAGGAGGAAGCCAATACTTCTGCTGCTTGGCCACTTGAGTAGAGGAAGAAGGAGTGGCCACTGCTGTGTACACTCTGCTGGGTGCACATAGCAATTTCCCCTTTTATTTCGAGTGAATAATAATTTCGGAATATTGTTAGAACTTTGAAAAATCCATAGAAAATAATCCGTAACTCGGATCGGAATAATTTATATATGAAAGATGATCAGAAAAATTAGACGAATCCAAATATGCCACTCATTTGCCTACCACACACCTCAAGCATGATGAACATGGAACTTTTCCCTCCGATTTATCTATCCGAAAATGCGAAACACCGGGGATAATTTCCCGGATGTTTCCCCCTTCACCGGTATCACCTAGTACTGTGTTAGGTCACCTCTAGCACCGCGCATTGCCACATTACGTTTTGTGTTACTTTGTTTGCTCTGTTATTTATTGTGTTCCCCCTCCGTTACTTCTTTCCGGTAGACCCCGAGACCGCTGCCGGTACCCCCGATCGACTACGGTGTTGACGACCCCTACTTGTCTGAGCAACCAGGCAAGCCCCCCTGATCACCAGATATCGCCTACTCTCCTCTATACTACTTGCATTAGAGTAGTGTAGCATGTTACTATTTTCCGTTAATCCTATTCTGATGCATAGCCTGTCATTGTTGCTCCAGCCGCGTACGCAACGTGCAGGTGTGCAATGGGCGATGGGCCCAGACCCCTGCGCCATAGGATTTAGACCGGCGTGCTGACCTCTCTGTTGTGCCTAGGTAGGGCTGCGACCTGTTAATCTTCCGAGGCCGGGCATGACCCAGGAAAGTGTGTCCGGCCAAATGGGATCGAGCGTGTTGGGTTATGTGGTGCACCCCCGCAGGGAAGTTAATCTATTCGAATAGCCGTGATCTTCGGTAACAGGACGACTTGGAGTTGTACCTTGACCTTATGACAACTAGAACCGGATACTTAATAAAATACACCCTTCCAAGTGCCAGATACAACCGGTGATCGCTCTCTCACAGGGCGACGAAGGGAGGATCATCGGTTAGGATTATGCTATGCGATGCTACTTGGTGAACTTACCATCTACTCTCTTCTCCTGCTGCAAGATGGAGGTTACCAGAAGCATAGTCTTCGACAGGACTAGCTATCCCCCTCTTATTCTGGCATTCTGCAGTTCAGTCCACATATGATACCCTTATTCCATTTGATACCAATGCATACATATGTAGTGTAGCTCCTTGCTTGCGAGTACTTTGGATGAGTACTCACGGTTGCTTTGCTCCCCCTCTTCCCCCTTCCTATACCCGATTGCTACGACCAGACGATGGAGTCCAGGAGCCAGACGCCACCGTCGATGACTACTACTACTACTCGGGAGGTGCCTACTACTATGTGCAGTTTGCTGACGACGACCAGGAGTAGTTTAGGAGGATCCCAGGCAGGAGGCCTGCGCCTCTTTCGATCTGTATCCCATTTTGTGCTAGCCTTCTTAAGGCAAACTTGTTTAACTTATGTCTGTACTCAGATATTGTTGCTTCCGCTGACTCGTCTATGATCGATCTCTTGTATTCGAGCCCTTGAGGCCCCTGGCTTGTAATATGATGCTTGTATGACTTATTTTGTTTGTAGAGTTGTGTTTTGATATCTTCCTGTGAGTCCCTGATCTTGATCGTACACGTTTGCGTGTATGATTAGTGTACGATTGAATCGGGGGCGTCACATTTTGTCATGCCATCTTTTAACTTTTTCTTTAAACAACTTGGCATTTTCGTAGGCTTGGGTTCTCCATTCATCAAGTGAGTTAATATCAAATAACCTCTTCTCACCGGCAAGTTTAAAATCATAATTAAGTTCTTTAATAGACCAATAAGCCTTGTGTTCTAGTTCGAGAGGTAAGTGACATGCTTTTCCATAGACCATTTTATACGGAGACATACCCATAGGATTTTTTATATGCAGTTCTATAGGCCCATAATGCATCATCAAGTTTCTTGGACCAATTCTTTCTACACCTATTAACAGTCTTTTGCAAAATTAATTTGAGTTCTCTATTACTCAATTCTACTTGCCCACTAGACTGAGGGTGACAAGGAGATGCAATTCTATGATTAACATCATATTTAGCAAGCATTTTACGGAAAGCACCATGAATAAAATGTGAACCACCATCAGTCATTAAATATCTAGGGACCCCAAATCTTGGAAAAATAACTTCTTTAAGCATTTTAATAGAAGTATTATGATCAGCACTACTAGTTGGAATAGCTTCTACCCACTTAGTAACGTAATCAACAACAACTAAAATATGTGTATAACCATTAGAGGAAGGAAAAGGTCCCATATAGTCAAAGCCCCAAACATAAAATGGTTCAATAACAAGTGAATAGTTCATAGGCATTTCTTGACGTCTACTAATATTGCCAATTCTTTGACATTCATCACAAGATAAGACAAACTTACGGGCATCCTTGAAGAGAGTAGGCCAATAAAAACCAGATTGCAGTACCTTATGTGCAGTTCTATCTCCAGCATGGTGTCCTCCATAAGCTTTGGAGTGACACTTCCGTAGGATCTATTCCTGTTCATGCTCAGGTACACAACATCTAATAACACCATCTACTCCTTCTTTATAAAGATGTGGGTCATCCCAAAAGTAATGTCTCAAATCATAGAAAAACTTTTTCTTTTGCTGGTATGTGAAACTAGGTGGTATAAATTTAGCAACAATGTAATTAGCATAATCAGCATACCACGGAGCAGTATGAGAAGCATTTATGACATTTAATTGCTCATCAGGAAAGCTATCATAAATAGGTCGTGGGTCATCAAGCACATTTTCTAACCTAGACAAGTTGTCTGCAACAGGGTTCTCAGCTCCTTTTCTATCAACAATATGCAAATCAAATTCTTGTAGCAAGAGAACCCATCTAATAAGTCTAGGTTTAGCATCTTTCTTTTCCATAATATATTTAATAGCAGCGTGATTAGTGTGAATAATTACTTTAGAATCAACAATATAAGGTCTGGACTTATCACAAGCAAATACAACTGCTAAGAATTCTTTTTCAGTTGTAGCATAATTTCTTTGAGCATTGTCAAGGGTTTTACTAGCATATTGAATAACATTTAGTTTCTTATCAACTCTTTGTCCTAGAACAGCACCTACAGCATAATCACTAGCATCACACATAATTTCAAAGGGTAAATTCCAATCAGGTGGCTGAACAATAGGTGCAAAGATCAATGCTTTCTTAAGTATTTCAAATGCTTCTACACAATCATCATCAAAGACAAATGGTATATCTTTTTGTAATAAATTAGTCAGAGGCCGAGAGATTTTTGAGAAGTCCTTAATGAACCTCCTATAAAAACCGGCATGACCAAGGAAACTTCTTATACCTTTAATGTCCTTGGGACATGGCATCTTTTCAATAGCATCTACCTTGGCTTTATCAACTTCAATACCTCTTTCAGAAACTTTATGACCCAAGACAATACCTTCGTTCACCATAAAGTGGCACTTTTCCCAATTCAAGACAACATTAGTTTCTTCACATCTCTGCAAAACTCGATCAAGGTTGCTCAAGCAATCATCAAAAGAAGATCCATACACGGAAAAGTCATCCCTGAAAACCTCACAAATCTTTTCACAGAAGTCAGAGAATATAGCCATCATGCATCTTTGAAAGGTAGCAGGTGCATTACATAAACCAAAAGGCATACGTCTATAAGCAAAAGTACCAAAAGGGCATGTAAAAGTAGTCTTTGATTGATCTTTTGCTGACACAGGTATTTGAGAGAAACCAGAATAACCATCTAGAAAGAGAAAATGTGTATGTTTGGATAATCTTTCTAGCATTTGATCAATAAAAGGTAAGGGGTAATGATCCTTTTTAGTAGCCTTACTTAATTTGTGAAAATCAATTACCATCCTATAACCTGTAATAATTCTTTGAGGAATCAATTCATCTTTATCATTAGGAACAACAGTAATACCTCCCTTTTTAGGGACACAATGGACAGGGCTTACCCATTGATTATCAGCAACGGGATAAATTATACCTGCCTCAAGGAGCTTTAGTATTTCCTTTCTTACCACTTCTTTCATTTTAGGATTTAGCCGGCGTTGATGATCATGAACTGGTTTAGCATCTTCTTCCAAATTATTTTTATGTTGACAGAGAGTGGGACTAATTCCCTTAAGATCATCAAGAGTATACCCAATAGCAGCACGATGCTTCTTCAAAATTTTCAATAATCTCTCTTCCTCATGCTCTGAAAGGTTAGCACTAATAATAACAGGATATATCTTTTTCTCATCAAGATAAGCATATTTAAGAGTATCAGGTAACGGTTTAAGCTCAAACACGGGATCACCCTTGGGTGGAGGAGGATCCCCTAGGATCTCAACAGGTAAATTGTTTTTCATAATAGGTTCCTGTTTAAAGAATACTTCATCTATTTCCCTTCTTTCATTCATAAACATGTCATTTTCATGGTCTAGCAAATAATGTTCTAAGGGATCACAAGGAGGTACAACAATTTCATCCTTACTAGGTGATTCTTCTTCACGGTGTTGTCTACTAAATTTAGAGAAATTAAATTCATGAGTCATATCATCTAAATCGACAGTAACAACATCCCTTTTGCAATCTATGGTAGCATTAACATTGTTCAAAAAGGGTCTACCAAATATAATGGGACAAAAGCTATCTTGTGGGGAACCAAGAACAAGAAAATCAGCAGGATATTTAGTTTTCCCACACAGGACTTCAACATCTCTAACAATTCCCATTAGTGAAATAGTATCTCTATTGGCAAGTTTAATTGTGACATCAATATCTTCCATTTCAACAGGTGCCATCTCATGCATAATTTCTTTGTATAAGGAATGAGGTATTGCGCTAGCACTGGCACCCATATCACATAAGCCATGATAACAATGATCTCCTATTTTAACAGAATAATAGGCATGCCTACCACATGTCTAGGTTTATCTTTAGCACAGGGTTTAGCAATTCTAGCAGTTTCATCACAGAAATAAATAACATGCCCATCTATATTATCAGACAAGAGATCTTTAACAATAGCAATATTAGGTTCAACTTTAACTTGCTCAGGAGGTGTATATGTTTTAATATTGCTTTTACGAACTACAGTTGAAGCTTTAGCATGATCCTTTATCCTAACAGGGAAAGGTGATTTCTCAACATAAGTAGGAACAATAGGATCATTATAAGTGATAGTCTTTTCTTCAACTTTAATAGGTGCAACTACTTTTACTTATATGGGAGGATGATATTTAAACCACTTCTCCTTGGGGAGATCAACATAGGCAGCAAAAGATTCATAGAAAGAAGCTACTATCTCAGAGTCAAGTCCATATTTAGTGCTAAATTTATGAGAAATATCGGTATCCATAAAAGATTTAACACAATCAAAACTAGGTGTCATACCTGACTCCTTACCATTGTCGAGGTCCCAATCTTCAGAGTTGAGTTTAATTCTTTCCAATAAATCCCATTTGAATTCAATAGTCTTCATCATAAAAGAGCCAGCACAAGAAGTATCAAGCATGGTGCGATTGTTACCACAAAGCCGTGCATAATTTTTTTGAATAATCATTTCTCTCGAGAGCTCATGATTGGGGCATGAATATAACATTGATTTAAGACTCCCCCAAGATTGAGCGATGCTTTCTCCTTCACGAGGCCAAAAATTATATATGTAATTGCGATCACGATGAACAAGATGCATAGGATAAAACTTCTGATGAAATTCCAATTTCAATCGTTTGTAATTCCAAGACCTCATATCATCACATAGCCTATACCATGTCGATGCATCTCCCCTCAAAGGTAAAGGGAAGACCTTCTTCTTAACAACATCTCCGGGTACACCTGCAAGCTTAAATAATCCACAAACTTCATCCACATATATCAAATGTTCATCAGGATGTTTTGTTCCATCTCCTAAAAAAGGATTAGCTAGCAGTTTTTCTATCATACCCGCAGGAACTTCAAAGCAAGCATTTTAATTTTCATTTTCATTTTCAGTAGGTTCAGGAGCAACTCTTTGCTCTACTGGTCGGGGTGAAGATACCCCGAACAAGCCCCTCAGAGGATTACTTTCCATGGTGACAAGTGACAGTAAATTTCAGCACACTATATAAATTTTTCCTTACCAAATTCCACCTACCAAAGGCGCTTCACTCCCCGGCAACGGCGCCAGAAAAGAGTCTTGATGACCCACAAGTATAGGGGATCTATCGTAGTCCTTTCGATAAGTAAGAGTGTCGAACCCAACGAGGAGCAGAAGGAAATGATAAGCGGTTTCCGGCAAGGTATTCTCTGCAAGTACTGAAATAAGTGGTAACACGTAGTTTTGTGATAGGATAATTTGTAACGAGCAACAAGTAACAAAAGTAAATAAAGTGCAGCAAGGTGGCCCAATCCTTTTGTAGCAAAGGACAAGCCTGGACAAACTCTTATATGATGTAAAGCGCTCCCGAGGACACATGGGAATATCGTCAAGCTAGTTTTCATCACGTTCATATGATTCGCGTTCGGTACTTTGATAATTTGGTATGTGGGTGGACTGGTGCTTGGGTACTGCCCTTACTTGGACAAGTATCCCACTTATGATTAACCTCTATTGCAAGCATCCGCAACTACAACAAAAGTATTAAGGTAAACCTAACCATAGCATGAAACATATGGATCCAAATCAGCCCCTTACGAAGCAACGCATAAACTAGGGTTTAAGCTTCTGTCACTCTAGCAACCCATCATCTACTTATTACTCCCCAATGCCTTCCTCTAGGCCCAAACAATGGTGAAGTGTCATGTAGTCGACGTTCACATAACACCACTAGAGGAGAGACAACATACATCTCATCAAAATATCGAACGAATACCAAATTCACATGACTACTAATAGCAAGACTTCTCCCATGTCCTCAGGAACAAAAGTAACTACTCACAAAGCATAAACATGTTCATAATCAGAGGGGTATTAATATGCATATAGGATCTGAACATATGATCTTCCACCAATTAAACCAACTAGCATGAACTACAAGGAGTAATTAACACTACTAGCAACCTACTAGCACCAATCCCGGACTTGGAGACAAGAATTGGATACAAGAGATGAACTAGGGTTTTGAGATGAGATGGTGCTCATGAAGATGTTAATGGAGATTGCCCTCTCCCGATGAGAGGAGCATTGGTGATGACGATGGCGATGATTTCCCCCTCCGGGAGGGAAGTTTCCCCGACAGAACAGCTCCGCTAGAGCCCTAGATTGGTTCCGCCAAGGTTCCGCCTCGTGGCGGCGGAGTTTCGTCCAAGAAGATGGCTTATTATTTTTTCCCATCGAAAGACTCCATATATCAGAAGATGGCCACCGGAGGGCCACCAGGTGGCCCACGAGGTAGGGGGGTGCGCCCGGGGGGTAGGGCGCGCCCCCACCCTCGTGGGCAGGGTGTGCCCCCCCTAGTGAAGTTCTTGCTCTCAGTATTTTTTATATATTTCGAAAACGTCTTCCGTGGAGTTTCAGGACTTTTGGAGCTGTGCAGAATAGGTCTCTAATATTTGCTCCTTTTCCAGCCAGAATCCCAGCTGCTGGCATTCTCCCTCTTTATGTAAACCTTGTAAAATAAGAGAGAATAGGCATAAGTATTGTGACATAATGTGTAATAACAACCCATAATGCAATAAATATTGATATAAAAGCATGATGCAAAATGGACGTATCCGTAGTCTACAGCCTGCATAAGGACATTTACCTGACAGGTAATATGCCAGCACACACGTGTTGTTTCACAGCCAGTGCAATATATCCCTAATTTAATACACGATCACTATGTTGAGGCAATCAAGACATATCACACAATCTATACACACACTCTAATCAATGTTGCATGCAAGGTCTCATTAAATAACATTAACCAATAAAATACATAAGAACATTCTGCCATAATGCAAAGTACATATGTTTCTAGGAAAAGAAATTGTGCCCCACATCCAAAATGAGCATTCCATGGATTATGTGCCAAAACAACCACCAAAATGAGCAAAGTGAAACATGCAAAATCTCTAGGCTCAACAAAGAAGGCATATTACATACTCCCTATGTCCCAAATTATTTGTCTAGATACGGATGTACCTAAACACGTTCTAGTCTAAGAAAACGTAATTTGGGACGGAGGTAATATATATTATCACTCCACCAACTTGTAAGATCATCCAAACCTCCAGCAACTTGTACATCTTCCAAACCTCCAGTAACTTGTGTATATTTGAGATACCTGCAACAATATACATAAGAACTATGAGTATAATATATAATCTTGTAGACAAGATACTATAGTTTCTTTACAGTATTCACAAATTCTGGCCCTATGCACATTGGTCATAGCTGGCTACAAGAACAAAAATCAATGTGTCTTATAAGCTATTATATATGATATAGTTATGCAAAGAAATAGATCAATTAGTACTATGAAAGCCAACATAAAAGTAAATATATCAACTATGTTCATGACTAAAAACAATTTTCAAATTTGGCTCATGTACAATACCAATCTGATTACATTAAGGGCGAAATTGCAAAGAAATGACAAAGTAGTCAAGAGAGGTTCACTGAGCAAAGAATTGTCCACCCGTGTTGGCTAACACCAATCTATGTTACTTATGAATCATGCATAAGGTATTCAGGAGCATATTACTGATCCCGAGGTCATTGTCAAACCTGTAATGAGACATATAGCCATCACTTAATTCCATGTGATGTCATTACTGATATAAGTATTGCTGTAAGATAGAACTGTATTATGGTTTTGATGGTGTATAACTAGTGAAGTAATTTTGTAGTGTAGGCATAAACAAAAACTGTGAACTTTACCATAGTTCAAAGGTTGCTGCTATTCCTCAATTAATGCAAGGTTCTTTCAGATTGAAATAAATCTACCTTCATAATCAACATTGATGGAATTGTGCCAATTTGGTGCTTAAGCCTTGCTATACTATTTACTAGGAAGGAATGCCTTGGAATCAATCAATTTATAAAATGCACTAGCAGTAAAATGAGATGTATAATGTAACATCAGGACAATTCATGTTTCTACCAAGAAAAGGCAGCATCCTACTTTCAATTTGTCGTCTTGCTACACTTAAGTTCTGAATCAAAATAGCTAACAGTACCTAACCAAACTAAGCTTCTAGAATAAATCTTGGAGCTATCATGAAGATAACGGTCATTTTAAGTGTAATCGTGAATTCCAACATGGCATTATGCTATTTCACAATGTTGGGGATATCGCTTATCGGTAACTTATCGGTTGACCCATGATAAGGGGTAAATCAGCTAGTTTATCGGCATATCGGCCAATTTATCGCCATACCGGCTAATTTATCGGCCGATTTATCTTATCGCTCAGACAACAGTAAGCGATAAATCGACCGATTTATCGGAATATCGGAAGATATCTTGAACAGTGCTATTTCACAGTTTTTGCTAATATATAGGATACACATGTACAAGAAAGGTGCAACTAATGCCCTGGAGAAACCGAATTCAGAAATTACTACTTTACAAGGGGTGAGACAGCCACAGATCTAAACAATTGTAAAGATGTAAGTGAGTCCAAGGCATATTACCTCAGCTTGCCTCTGGTTGCATTGCTGCTTCTGCCATACACTTAGAATCCACAACCAGCTGCATTAGAAGTAAAGACTTTTAAGCAATCAACCATAATTTTTATTGCTAAAATATAACCACAAAAACATAAGAATGCATGCTTGTGTCTTCTGGTATCCCCTTTCCTCTTTTATCTATTTTTGGAATGAAGATGCCAGCTTATGTAATGATGGTTACTTGGTTAGCAATAGAACGGGTAAAATGTAGTTGGTATTTATACTTTTATTTAGTCTTTGAGCACAGAACACAATAAAAAATGTAAAATACTTGTTTTAATTTTCAACTGCAATTTATGTTTTCTTCTGTGCATATACCAATATAATAATGATGATGCAATATTTTTCTCAAAGACACATATAAATATGTGCCATTTTGTATCAGAAGAAAGCCGATGAGGTGCGAGATTACATATCACAAAGGCGACAACAATTGAATAGGTAACATAATCGAAACAACTGATGAAAATTGTCAAATCTCAAGATTTTGTTAGCAGAAGAACAACTTTGCACAAGTTCAAAGATGCTGAACTGTTCATATCTGGGCGGCGATCTCGTTTGCAGTATTTATCTTCGGCAAATGGATAAGAACTAAAAGTATATGTCAGTAACATGCCCTTCTTTTTCAAACGAAACATGGCCTACATTCTAAGAAAATTCCATCTGACCTTGTATACCTGACCCTATTCTTGCTTTGTTTTAAAACTGATTCTTAGAGCTGAAATAGGACCATATACTTTGAAATCTACTTTTGACGCATCGTCTAGTGGGATGCATTTTTGTATCTGCACCGGAGCACGTTGTCGTTGTACACTAGTTCTAAATACAAGCCACTGATGACAGCAAGACTACCGAGACCAAAATATCAAGGCCAACTAATATGACTATCTTTTTGTGCTAACAACGCCAGGTCCAATTTTTAGAAAAAAATCCATTTCATTTGACTCATTTAATGCACAAGCGCATTGGCCAACTAGATTTTGAAGGTCCCATGGGGGAAAAATGCCATGCACCCCCTCAATACTGTGCACCACACCCGTTCCTGCATCCTATTCCAGAACCAAAATTCCTGATTCGTGGTGTGAGCCAGCTGAGTATAGTCCCCTGCGACAGGCATTTAACACACCGCGTCTTGATCTGTCAGCATACCGTATCCATCACTCGTATAGATGAATCAAATAGCCAAACTAAAAGCTGGCAGTTTTAGCTCGTATCTAATAGCACGTGCAGACGGCATAGATACCGTGCGCTGTTGCCACCGTGCACTGAAAAATCCGTTTCCCATATGCTTCTACTATCATAACTGATAAGGATCAACTATATGGCTTCTCAAGCATGACAAGTTAGAGCAACAAACCTTCATAGAATGTATGCATAACTGAACTAATGCTCAAGGCTTAAACGATGCACATTGCTGTATATATTGGTTAATTAGGTAAAAGATCAATTAGGTTATCAGAATACTAGATAAGTTTATAAATGAAAATTACTTCATAATTCTCCTACAATAATGGTTATTTGCTACACAAGGTTTAGTTGGTGCATTGTGAATGTGAGTGTGTCCTTGTTGTACTCTGAACAAACATACAAGAAAAAAGACAGGGAATAGCATCTTGATCCATACATACAGGTGATGAGCTCGATGATGAGAGAGGCGTCGTGGTGTGACTGGTGACGACTGTAGAGGTGTTTTGGAGCAGCCCTACGACCACCGCGCCATCCGTCCTCCAGAGTAGCAGGTGCTCCAGGCCTTCACCCCCAGAAGGTGCACGCCCCACCAAGAAGAGGAACACTCGATGTCGATGCAGCTCGCGGTTGATGGACGTTCTAAAGGCAGTGGCGTTGGGAGTGTGGTGGAGGAAGTCCATAGAGAGGCCGTCGGGGACGAGCTCCTCGAAAGTGGCTACACTCCCAGTCTTACCCTCTCACGGATCCGAGCGAGGCATATGGGATGATGATGGGGGAAGTGGCAGTGGAGAGTTGAACAACCGGGGCGGAGTTGATGAGGCCCAGAGCGGCCAGATCCGGCAGCACCGATGACCAGCACGGCCAGATCCGAACAGCACCGATGACCAGCGCGGCCAGATCCGGCAATGGTTGCGCTGCTTCCACCTAATGGGAGGTCAGCGGAGGAAGAGAGGTAGGGGCGGCGCCGCACAAGGAAGGGGAGAACGGGGTGGCCAGGACTAGGGTTTGGAAGGGACGGCGGTGGAGTAGTTGGTGCGGCGGTGCTGGATCTAGGTGGAGGGATTTGGGGAAGGGCAATTGGGCTCGGGGGCTTTATTTATTTGGTGCGAACTTTTGGGCAACTCCCGTGCCAGCGCGCGTTTATGCCCAATATCTTGCGCCACTAAGTCGTCAGCAGATAATGGGCTGAGGGGTACTTCTCCCGGCAAATATAGTGACCCAAGAAATGTTTGTCTTTGCCGGCAATTTAGGTGTCCCCGATGCTCATCTTCTCCCAGCAGTTACTTTGCCCTTAAGTAGTTCTGCCGGCAGTACTAAGATTTCCGGCAGATGATTTGCCCTTATTCTACTATTTCTCCCGACAGTTAATTGCCCCCAATCAGGTGTTGTGGTCCATGGACTCAACATTAGTCATAAAGAACTCATATACTTACTGCAAAAATCTATTAGTTATCAAAAAGAAGTACTACGCGCATGCTGCTAGGGGGGTAGATTGGTAGGAAAAGACCATCGCTCATCCCCGACCGCCACTCATATGGAAGACAATAAATAAATAAATAAATCATGCTCCGACTTCATCACATAACGGTTCACCATACATACATGCTACGGAAATCACAAACTTTAACACAAGTATTTCTCAAATTCACAACTACTCACTAGCATGACTCTAATATCACCATCTTCATATCTCAAAACAATCATAAGGAATCAAACTTCTCATCGTATTCAATGCACTTTATATGAAAGTTTTTATTATATCCCTCTTGGATGTCTATCATATTAGGACTAAATTTATAACCAAAGCAAATTACCATGCTGTTTAGAGACTCTCAAAATAATATAAGTGAAGTATGAGAGTTCATCAATTTCTATAAAATAAAACCACTGCCGTGCACTAAAAGATATAAGTGAATCACTAGAGGAAATTTCCAAGCTCAAAAGATATATGTGAAGCTCATAGAGTATTCTAATAAATCACGATTCATGCGCGTCTCTCTCAAAAGGTGTGTGCAGCAAGGATTATTGTGGAAAATTAAAAAGCAAAGACTCAAATCATACAACACGCTCCAAGCAAAACACATATCATGTGGTGAATAAAAATATAGTCTCAAGTAAAGTTACTGATAGACGAAGACGAAAGAGGGGATGCCTTTCGGGGCATCCCCAAGCTTAGGCTCTTGGTTATCCTTGAATATGACCTTGGGGTGCCTTGGGCATCCCCAAGCTTAGGCTCTTTCCACTCCTTATTCCAGAGTCTATCAAATCTTTACCCAAAACTTGAAAACTTCACAACACAAAACTCAATAGAAAATCTCATAAGTTCCATTGGTATAAGAAAATAAATCATCACTTTTGGTACTGTTGTGAACACATTTTTATTTATATTGGTGTAATATCTTCTGTATTCCAACTTTTCCATGGTTCATACCCCCCCAATACTAGCCATATATTCATCAAAATAAGCAAACAACACAAAGAAAACAGAATCTGTCAAAAACAGAACAGTCTGTACCAATCTGGATATTTTTAATACTTTTGTAACTCAAAAAATTCTGAAAATTAGGACGACATAAGAAATTTGTTTATTAATCTTCTGCAAAAAGAATCAATATTTTATCACGCATCTGCTAAAAATGAGAATTCTTTTCCTCAGCGCAAAATTTTATGTTTTTAAGCAAGATGAAATCAACTATCACCGTAAGCCATCCCAAAGGTCTTACTTGGCACAAACACTAACTAAAACAGAAAAACCACATATAACCAGAGTCTAGATGAATTATTTATTGCAAAACAGAAAGGAAATATATTGGGTTGTCTCCCAAGAAGTGCTTTTCTTTGATGCCTTTTAGCTAGGCATTGATAAGTTTAATGATGCTCACATGAAAGATAGTAATTGAAACACAAAGAGAGCATCATAAAACATGTGACAAACAAGTTTAAGTCTAACATGCTTCCTATGCATAGGGATTTTATAAGCAAACAAATTATCAATACAAGCAAAAACTAGCATATGCAAGGAAGAAGTGAGAAGCAATAGTAATCTCAACATAACGAGAGGTAATTTAGTAACATGAAAATCTCTACAACCATATTTTCCTCTCTCATAATAATTACATGTGGGATCATATTCAAATTCAACAATATAGCTATTACCTAAATTTTTCTCTACATGATCCACATGCATGCAAAGTTGACACTCTTCCAAAATAGTGGGAATATCATTAACTAAAGTCATGAGCTCTCCAAACCCACTTTTATCAAAAACATCATAAGATTGGACATTATCCAAATAAGTGGGATCTAAAGTTGACACTCTTCCAAAAACACTTTCAATATTATTGCAAACATTATTATCAATCTCATATTCATCATGGGGCTTAAATAAATTTTCAAGATCAAAAGAAGAATCACCCCAATCATGATCATTGCAACAAGTAGTAGACATAGCAAAATTAGCATCCCCAAGCTTAGAGTTTTGCATATTATTAGCACTATTGACATTAATAGAATTTATAATAACATCATTGCAACAATGATTTTTATTCAAAGATCTATAGTGAATCACTTTATAAAGCACTTCATCACAATTTTCAGATTCACAAATTTCAAGCAAAACTCCATAAAGATAATCTAGTGCACTCAACTCACTAGCAATTGGTTCATCATAATTGGATCCCTTTAAAAAGATTAGCAAGTGGATGGGGATCCATAAACTTTTAGCAAGCGAAGATGCAAGCAAAAAGAAGGCACATGGTAACACAAGATCGAACAGAAGAAGGGCGAAAGGAAAGGGCAAATCTTTTCGAAAATCGTTTTAGAAGTGGGGGAAAGGAAAATGAGAGACGAATGGCGAATAATGTAATGAGAGAGATGAGAGTTTATGATGGGTACTTGGTATGTTTGACTTGTCATAGATCTCCCCGGCAACGGTGCCAGAAATTGGCAAGTTGATGGGAGACAAATCTTGACTTGACTTGGCATAAATCTCCCCGGCAACGGGGCCAGAAATTCTTCCTGCTACTTCTTGAGCTTGCGTTGGTTTTTTCCTTGAAGAGGAAAGGGTGATGCAGCAAAGTAGAGTAAGTATTTCCCTCAATTTTGAGAACCAATTTCTCAATCCAGTAGGAGACAATGAATAAGTCACCGAATACCTGCACAAACAAACACCAACTTGCACCAAACGTGATAAAGGGGTTGTCAATCCCTTCACGGTTATTTGCAAAGTGAGATTTGATAGAGATGGATAAACAGTAAAGTAATATTTTTGGTATTTTTGGTTTATGGAACGGAAAGTAAAAGATTGCAAAGGAAGTAAAAAAGGAAACTAAAATTGTAGATCAGAAACTTATATGATGGAAAGTAAACCTAGGGTCTATAGGTTTCACTAGAGGCTTCTCTCAAGATAGATAATATTACGATGGGTGAACAAATTACTGCCGAGCAATTGATAGAAAAGCGCAAAGTTACGACGATATCTAAGGCAATGATCATGAACGCATCATGTCCGTATCAAGTAGACCGACTCCTGCCTGCATCTACTACTATTACTCCACACATCGACCGACTCTTGCCTGCATCTAGAGTATTAAGTTCATAAGAGCAGAGTAACGCATTAAGTAACATGACATGATGTAGCGGGATAAACTCAAGGAAAATGATGAAGACCCCATCTTGTTATCCTCGACGGCAACAATAGAATACGTGTCGGTTCCCCTTCTGTCACTAGGATCGAGCACCGCAAGATCGAACCAAAAGCTAAGCACTTCTCCCATTGCAAGAAAAACCAATCTAGTTGGCCATACCAAATCGATAGTTCGAAGAGACCTGCAAAGATATCAAACCATGCATATAAGAATTCAGAGGAGAATCAAACAATATTCATAGATAAGCTGATCATAAATCCACAGTTTATCGGATATCGGCAAACACACCGCAAAAAGGTATTACATCGAATAGATCTCCAAGAACATCGAGGAGAACATGGTATTGAGAATCAAAGAGAGAGAAAGAAGTCATCTAGCTACTAGCTATGGACCCGTAGGTCTGAGGAAAACTAATAACGCTTCATCGGAGAGGCAATGGTGTTGATGTAGAAGCCCTCCATGATCGGATCCCCCTCCGGTAGGATGCCGGAAAAGCCCCCTAGATGGCATCTCACAGGTACAAAAGGTTGCGGTGGTGGAAAAGTGTTTTTGTGGCTCTCCTGGTAGGTTTTGGAATATTTGAGAATATATAGGCGTAAGAAATAGGTCGGTGGAGTCACGAGGGGCCCACAAGGGTGGGGGCGCACCCTCCGTCCTTGTGGCTGCCTCGTGGCTTCCCTGATGTGTACTCCAAGTCATCTTGATGTCTTCTGGTCCAAGAAAAATCATCGCGAAAGTTTCATTCTGTTTGGATTCCGTTTGTTATCCCTTTTCTGCGAAACTCTAAAACAAGGAAAAAACAGGAACTGGCACTGGGCTCCAGGTTAATAGGTTAGTCCCAAAAAAATAATAAATAGCATAATAATGCATATAAAACATCCAAAACATATAATATAATAGCATGGAATAATAAAAAATTATAGATACATTGGAGACGTATCAGTATCATACGCGGTTCCCAAACAGTAAATAAAAGTGTATTCCTTTTTCCACCATACTTTCAATTTCCATGGCTAACCGTATGCATGGGTGCCTTCCATACCAACACTTTCTAAGGAATTTATTATTTGACAACATAAAGTAAATTCATTTTTCATGTCGGGACTAGGCATCCCTAATACCTTTGTCGTACTCTCGTGCAATGACAAGTGAATAAACACTCATCTTGAGAATAACACATCTAGCATGGAAATATATCAGCCACCCCCTACCATTTCTTGAGCGGTACGAGCACACAAAAGAGATGTTTATTTTTGAAAATTAGAGATGGCACATACAAATTTTCTTAGAATGGCAAAAGAATACCGCATATAGGCAGGTATAGTGGACTCATGTCGCAAAACTGGTTTAAAGGATTTTGGATGCACAAGTAGTGATTACACTTAGTGAAAAATGGAGGCTAGCAAAAGATTGAGAAGCGACCAACCAAGAAACAAAAAATCTCATAAGCGAGCATTAAGCATAACTAACACCGAATAATGCACCACGGGTAGGATACAATTTCATTGCATAATTATTTCTTTCGTGCTTGCATAGGGAATCACAAACCTTGCATAGGGATGTAATTTCATAGGGAATCATAATTACTAAAGCATAATTACTCATCAGCATGACTCACATATTATATCAACATATCTCAAAACTATTACATGGAATCAAGTTTATTTTTTCCAATGATCTTCATGAAAGTTTTTATTATATCCTCCTTGGATATCTATCACTCTGCATGCCCATGCTTGCCTTTTGCTAATCCTTATTCCTTCATCCATCGTAAAGTCACCCAAAACTTGAGAACTTCAATCACAAAAAACTTAACAAAACCTTCGTGTGATTCGTTAGTATAAGAAAGCAAATCACTATTATAAGTACTGTTGCAAACCCATTCTTATTTTATTTTTGTATTATATCTACTCTATTACAACTTTTGTATGCCAAAAACTCTTCAAAGAAAACCATGGAATCAGCAAAACAAGCACACAACGCAAAGAAAACAGAATTTGTCAAAAACAGAACAATCTATAGAAATCTAGAGATTTCGAGTACTTCTGTAACTCCAAAATTTCTGAAAAATTAGGACAACATGAGAATTTGTATATTAATCTTGTGCCAAAATAAAAAATATTATATCACGCTTCTATTAAAAACTAAAATTATTTTTCTGAGCGCAAAAGTTTATGTTTTTTAGCAAGAACAAATCAACTATTACCCAACATGATCCCAAAGGCTTCACTTGGAAAAACACTAATCAAAACACAAAAAACACAATCATAACAGTAGAAATAATTGTGGAAACACTCAAGAACATAAAGAAAAAGACAAAAATAAATTTTATTCATTGGGTTGCCTCCCAACAAGCGCTATCATTTTATACCCCTAGCTAGGCATAAGATTCAATGATGCTCTCATGGAAGATAGTAATTGAAACACGAAGAGAGCATCATGTAGCATGTGAAAAACACATTTAAGTCTAACATACTTCCTATGCATAGGCATTTTATAGGAGAACAAATTATCAAGACAAGCAAGATGTAGCATATGCATGGAAGAAGAAAGAATCAATAGCAATCTCAACGTGAAGAGAGGTAATTTAGTAACATGAAAATTTCTACAAGCATATTTTCCTCTCTCATAATAATTACATGTGGGATCATATTCAAATTCAACAATATATCTATCATATAAAATTTTCTCTACATGATCCACATGCATGCAAAGTTGACACTCTTCCAAAATAGTGGGATCATCAAATAAAGTCATGACCTCTCCAAGCCCACTTTTATCAAAATTTTCATAAGATTGATCATGCTCCAAAGTAGTGGGATCATTTTTACCTACAGTTGACACTCTTCCAAACCCACTTTCAATATTATCGCAAACATATTCATCATGAGGCTTAAATAAATTTTCAGGATCATAAGAAGAATCACCCCAATCATGATCATTGCAATAAGTAGTGGACATATCAAAATTAGCATCCCCAAGCTTGTGGTTTGCATATTATTAGCACAATTGACATTAATAGAATTTATAGTAACATCATTTCAATCATGCTTTTTATTCAAGGAGCTATCATGAATCACTTTATAAATTCCTTCGTTCAACACTTCATCACAATTTTCAGATTCATAAATCTCAAGCAAAACTTCATAAAGATAATCTAGTGAACTCAATTCATTAGCAATTGGTTCATCATAATTGGATCTTTTGAAAAGATTAACAAGTGGATGATGATCCATAACAATAGAGTTTTATCAAGCAAAGATGCAAGCAGCTAGAAGGCACATGGCAACATAGGCAAACATGAGATCTGACGAGAAAAAGGTGAACAAAAAAGGGGCGAATAAAATGGCAATTTTTTTGTGAAGTGGGGGAGATGAAAACGAGAGGAAAATGGCAAATAATGTAAATTTCAAGGAGATGAGATTTGTGGTTAGCAAACAGGTAGATGTTGATGATGTCTCCCCGGTAACGGCGCCAGAAATTGGCAAGTTGATGGGATACTACCTTGACTTTATCCTCCCCGGCAACGGTGCCAGAAATTCCTTTTGATGTTTGCTTGAACTAAGTCGGTATTTCCCCAAAGAGGAAGGGATGATGCAGCAAAGCAACAATAGGTATTTCCCTAAGTGATGAGACCAAGGTTATCGAACCAGTAGGGGAACCACGCAACACCACGTAAATAGCTCCTGCACACAAAGAACAAATACTTGCAACACGATGTAAGAGAGGGGTTGTCAATCCCTCACGGGTAAAAAGATAGGTGAAATTGTAGTAGATTGGATAAATGGATCTCACAGGAATGCGAGATAAAAATAAATAAATAAAAATTGCAGCAAGGTATTTTTGGGTTTTTGGATGAATAGATCTGAAAATAAAAGCAAATAAAAAAGATCGTGGAGGAAAATATAATAAAGAAGAGACCCGGGGGTCGTAGGTTTCACTAGTGGCTTCTCTCGAGAAAAAAAAACGGTGGGTAAACAAATTACTTTTGGGAAATTGGTAGAACTTCAAATAATCATGACGATATCGAGGCAATGATCATTATATAGGGATCACATCCAAGATTAGTTGACCGACTCCTTCCTGCATCTACTACTATTACTCCACACATCGACCGCTATCCAGCATGCATCTAGTGTATTAAGTTCATGGAGAAATGGAGTAATGCAATAAGAACGATGACATGATGTAGACAAGATCTACTTATGTAGAAATAGACCCCATCTTGTTATCCTTAATAGCAATGATACATACATGTCGGTTCCCCTTCTCTCACTGGGATCAAGCACCATAAGATCGAACCCATCACAAAGCACCTCTTCCTATTGCAAGATAAATAGATCGAGTTGGTCAAACAAAACCCAAATATTGGAGAAGAAATACAATGCTTTAAGCAGTCATGCATATAAGAGATCAAAGAAGACTCAAAAAACTTTCATGGATAAAAACATAGATCTGATCATAAACTTAGAGTTCATCGGATCCCAACAAACACACCGCAAAAAGAGTTACATCATATGGATCTCCAAGAGTAAATGGGGTATCATATTTATTCACTTTATATGTGTAGGCACTCAACTCGTGGATTCCCAAGGTGACATTGCGGTAATCTATGCATAGGGGTTGATGCATGTTCTCGTCTTTGTTTCTCTGGTAGAAATCTTGGGGCACTCTTTGAGGTTCTGCGTGTTGGATTGAGTATTATGAATTTGAATTTGCTTTGGTGTTATTTTAGTATGAACTCCTGATAGATTGATAGGAAAGAATAACTTAGTGTTATTTTAGTACGAACTCTTGATAGATCGACCGGAAAGAATAACTTAGTGTTATTTTAGTACGAACTCTTGATAGATCGATAGAAAAGAATAACTTGGTGTTATTTTAGTATGAACTCTTGGATAGATCAATCGGAAAAAATAGCTACAAAAAGTTTCTTCTTATGTTCTCTGCTAGATAGAAACTTTGGATCCGAGTGATTCTTCATCGCACTTTGAGGGGTGGTTATATGATCCAATTAGATTAGCATTGTTGAGAGATTGCACTAGCGAAAGTACGGACCTTAGGCCTCATTTTCAAGCATTGCAATACCATTTGTGCTCCGTTTTACCAATGTCTACCTTTCTTTTTATTGTTCCTATTACAAAAATCAATATATACTATCATTACTACACTTGTATCACCATCTCTTCGCCGAACTACTGCACCTATACAAATTACCATTGTATTTGGTGTGTTGGGGACACAAGAGACTTTTTATTATTTGGTTGCAGGGTTGTTTGAGAGAGACCATCTTCATCTTATGCCTCCCACTGATTGATAAACCTTAGGTCGTCCACTTGAGGGAAAATTGCTACTATCCTACAAAACTCTGCGCTTGGAGGCCCAACATAAGTCTACAAGAATAAGTTGCGTAGTAGACATCGGTAAGCTCCAGCGATCCATCTATGGACTGGTGCAATCATCTCAGAGTTGGAATATACGCTTTGATGAGGTGATCAAAGCATATGGTTTTATACAGACTTACAGTGAAGCCTATATTTACAAGAAAGTGAGTGGGAGCTCTGTATCATTTCTGATATTATATGAATAAGAATGTCTGGATAGCATAAAAGGATACATGAATAAGAATTTTTCAATGAAAGACCTCGGAGAAGCTACTTATATATTGGGCAGCAATATCTATAGGGATAGATCGAGACGCTTAATAGGACTTTCACAAAGCACATACCTTGGCAAAGTTTTGAAGAAGTTCAAAATGGATCAGTTAAAGAAAGGGTTCTTGTCTATGTTGCAAGGTGTGAAGTTGAGTAAGACTCAAAGCCCGACCACGGCAGAAGATAGAGAGAGAATGAAAGTCATTCCCTATGCCTCAGCCATATGTTCTATAAAGTATGCCATGATGCGTACCAGACCTGTTGTGTGCCTTGCCATGAGTTTGGCAAGGGGGTACAATAGTGATCCAGGAGTGGATCACCGGACATCGGTCAAAATTGTCCTTAGGTAACTAAAGAGTACTAAGGAAATGTTTCTCGGTTATGGAGGTGATAAATGGTTCATCATAAAGGGTTATGTCGATGCAAGCTTTAACACTGATCCAGATGAATCCGAGTCTCAATCTGGATACGTATTGAATGTGGGAATAGTTAGCTAGAGTAGCTCTATGCAAAGCATTATCACTACAAAAAAATACACTTGTGATGTACATCACGTTAGGTCACGTTTTCTGTCATGCATGTACATCCATGACGATTTTATGACAGAATCAAGATAGTCATACATGTGCTGTCGTAGAAGTGTTCCATGACATTACCAAAATTATCATCACGGAAGTGTCCACTTCCATGACGATAAATCACGTGTCATAGAAGTGATTTCGTCAAGGGTGACCGACACGTGGCATCCACCATAACGGGTCGCCGTAAGCTATCGGGTCTGGTTTTGGATCCGATAACCCATTAACAGCCCAGACCATATAGGTTATGATACGTCGACATGTGGCAGGGCCCAACAGAGGCCCATATAGGTTAAAAAGGCTAGCCCAGTCAAAGGCCCATAGGACTTACTCAGTTACTAGTGGGCTAGCCCAATAACGGCCTGTTTAATAAAGGACCATTTATGGACTGAAGCCAGATCTGGCCCGTTAATTGTTCGCCGAATATTTGGGCCCAATTACGGCCTAGTGACTTTCGTCCTGTTAGAGGCCTGATGTAGACATGGGCCCATTTCAGCCCGGTGTGTCTTTCAATCTGGGAATGGCCCGTGCTGCCCATGGGCCATATATGGTCCGACGCGACATCCGGCCCGCTAACGGCCCATGATAAAGGTGGCAATAGTTCAGCCCAACGTGACTTTGGGCCTGTTAAAGGCCTGTCGTATAATCCGGCTGTTGATGCCTGTACTAAGCTTTCGGCCTCTTAAAGGCCTATGATATCAGTGGGCCAACTAAGGCCCGAGATATGTTTCGGCCTGGTAATCGCCCGTCATATAAATGGGCCAAAAAAGGCCCGGTCTACCTTTCACCTGCTGAAGGCCCGTTGACGACTAGTGAAAATTGAGGCCCAACAGGAATTTTGGCCTGCTAAAGGCCCATGGTTTCTTCTAGGCCGTAACAGGCCAGCAGAATATTCAGCCTGTTAATGGCCCAACACTACATGGGCCAAACTAAGCGCTGGGTCCATAAAAGGCCCAACTAAAATTTGGGTCGAATATAGGCCGGAGTAAGTTGTGGGCCTGGCGCAAAGTGCGAAGGCCCCAATGGCCATTCGGGCCCAAGAAAGATGCAGGCCGGCCCAATTGTGGCCCGCTAAAAACCAGGCCCGTTAGAGGCGAATGTTTCGGCCCGGTCGACTACATCAGATTTTTTCAAATAGAGAATGATGGCAGTAACTAGTAGGAATTAAGAACAAACCTACTCTATACCATAAAGAAATTATGGCATAGTAAATTAGAATAAAACCTACACTATACAATAAAGGATTTATGGTATATTACATCCACTGGGCATCGAAGTTCGCCACCAGTGATCATAAAGCGCAACTAAGAAGCAGATTACAAAAAGTGGGCACCATTGCAGCGTAACAAAATTATACTGAACCGAGACCACTTCCAAGACAGTTCAAGAAAGGTTATCCATGCACGGGAACTGTTGTGCAAGCTGCTGAGCAGGGCTATGAGACCGGCCTAGCATGTCGGTCATAGCTTCCAAGTGTAGCTGTTTAGCAATGAGGTTCTCATTGGTGTTCTCTACAATCTTTCTTAGAGATAGGACTTCAAGTCGAAGTTGAGTTGCAGAATGCCTTTCTGCTAGAACTTGGGACTAAAGAAGTCAAACTGATCCAGACAGCGAATTTTGTGAGCTTGTCTGACTGCTAGTCTCAAGTAACTTGAACACTGCATCAAGACGAGACTTTGGGGTTGTCTCGCTATCTTCAAGATGTTTTGCCTTCTTTGCCGCAATATATGTTGGGTTTGTCTCATAGCATTCAGCAGACTTGTGCATGCCATCAGGCGTATCACCCTGAAACAAGCAGAGAGATGACATGTTTTGCATGTGTATAAACAAAGATGATAACTGTGCTGTCAACTCCATCCAATTTCAAATTAGAAAATAAAGAGTAAGTTCAAAATATCAATAGCATAATTTGGCATTGTTCATAATGCGGGGAGCTTCACCACACTTCTGGATTACCATGTCAACATAACAAGCATAGATGAAGGGCAAAGACAATCATTGTATCTATTTTGGTTAAAGTGCATGGCATGTTGTTCATATCATCAGCCACATCAGTAAGATAAAACAGGAGATGACAAGGTGCAAACGTGGGCTGCTTCACCACACACTGGATTATAGATCCACAAAACAAGCATACATATAGGGAGTATTGGGTAATGTGCATGGTATGAATAAGGAATTTGGTTTTACAAGTAAAACTTGGAACTTACAGTTGTTGCGAACATGCATTTTGATAGAAACATCAAACTAAACAGCAGTAAACGATAGGGAGTATGAGCAAATTAAACAGCAATTGAGGATAAATGCTTTAGAAGGACTGACTTACATTAACAGTTAACATCGGATTTATAATGCCCTTCTCCATGTCAAGGGAAGGATAACTCAATAATTTCAGCATAGAATCTTCTTCATAAGCATTGCATGTACTCTACATTTTGTAGAGAGTAATTATAGATATGGTAATACTAGAAGGGATAGAGGATAATGAAGATAAGATGCAGATTGATGCTACATAATCAACTACCAATCCCTGGAAATACAAGCGTTATAGGACAAACTGTACTGACAAGAGCAATGGGCTACACTTCTGCACTAGCATTATCTGTGTATTCAACTTTTTGGTAAGATTAAAATAGATCTAATATTTCTTAGTAAATGGTGGGCGAGGGAGATAAGATGCAGAAAGCATTGGGTTGATTCTAAATTTATGTAAGAGTCCATACGGATCTTATAATGTCCACCAAATGGACGATAACGAGGCTAACATGTGTAGTGATGCTACATAATCAAACAACTATGAAACTAAGTATGGCCATACATGGCAAGAGGTACTCACAAGAGCAATGTAGTGTGCAGTATAGTTGCGAGATTCTGTGGTCCCTTGAGAATGAATGTTCTTCTCCTAACAGTTTTCGTACAAGTGAGATGTTAAGGCAAATGCAGAAATGTAGTTCAAATTGTGATGTGATATCGTAGACAGTACGTACCTTACGCTGCAGATGAGACCAATGTGTAACAAGATTATTCCCGTCACTGTCGGATAAATGTAGCACCGGAGACTTTACAGAAATTTCGTTTAGAGGCTTGCCATCGAAGTGCGCTTGCCTCAGGTAGGAACGATACTTCATCAACGAGTGCTGGAAAAGCGCAACCAACCCTTGCTCACCTTGACAATCTATTTTGGTCCTTGCCTATTTAAAAAAAATGAAATCTTGTGTCTTCTGTCAGCAGAAACATATGCAGTAATTACCATGAAGGAAAGATGCACACAAAGTTCCTGACAACAATATAAGCTTCATCTTGTAAGCTGGGAAGAACTGGAACATGGGTCCTATTTGCTGCAATTGGGGCTCTATCTGGTTCGAAAAGGGATTTGGCAACTGGATTTAGTGTACTCTTTGCTGGAATGTGGGTTTTGCGTCATAGAGCTGGTACTATGTCAACTGGCATCATCATACTGTTTGCTGCAGTTGGGGTCTGCTGAGTTGGGGCATCAGAAATGACCAGTGTAGGAGGGGTAGAATCTTCTAGAGTTGGGATGTTTTGTGGGTCAGGTGATATTGCAACTACACCTAATGGGCTATTTGATTTATTAGGTGTCACTACCTTTTCCAAATACTTTGCTCGTGCTCCTCCATGATCCGCAATCGCCCTCTTCCTTTTGAACGCGTGATACACAAGAATAGCATTTGAATGGATACATATGGTATGATGACATATGGAATATGTATTGAAAATGGATAGGCAGGGCGTATTCACATACACGATGTGTAAACTAAGCTAATGGCAGTGCAAGAAAGTAGAAGCAATGCAAAGCATCAGTTGCAAGATATGTGCGACCAATATAACCTTGGAAAGTTAGTGTAAGCACCTTGATGGGTGAATAAGATAGGGCATCTGCCTTTGACTCCTTCACTAGGGAGCTACATTGACTTAGGTCTCCCTCTAGCTCAGAATCACTGTTAGGATCATATTCTGAGCATGAATCTGTAGGTGGAGAGCGTTTGCATTGCATTGCATCCAGACTTGATTTCAATCCCTTAATGCCAAGTTTGACAGCCATGGCATTGTTCTGCTTTATTCTTTTCATGCGGGCAAGCTCATAATCATTATGATCCTGTTCAGAATCTGAGATTCATGAAAACATAAAAAGTAGTCAGATTATCTATGGAATGCATTACGGATTCAACTCGAATAGTGTCCCCCTATAAACCCCTGCATATGCAAAGTTCACCCCCCAACCGTGCTGACCAGACCACACACAGAAATACAAACCCCTTATGTCTCTATAACAGGAAGACACACATTTCAAAACTGAAGTAGGAACATTAGAATCATATCAAATTCATATTTGAACACATAAACTAAGGAATTATGAGTGGCATAATGCTTAGCTTCAAGGGTGGAGTGCTGGTAGTGCGACACAAAGCAAGTAGGCAGATTGTATTCCATGTAAAAGATTGTAGTCTATGTAAAAGCTGGAAATGACACTTTCTTTCTATACAATGCAGTGTTCATTGCCCACACATGATGGAAGAGATCACACAGAGAAATACTATTTTGAAATAGGGTGGTCCACCCTAAAAGAATATTGACAACAAATATGACAAGTCAAGCATAGATGTAGTGAATCAATCATTTACTTGTGAGCTTACTAGGACAAGTATGCAGAATTGTAACTGCAGTAAGAGACCGTCCAAAATCTGAATCAAGAAGTTTGTCTAGCACTTATTGTTTGCAACTAATCGACGTGAATAATTGGATATCATATAGAATGAGTAAGAAAGACAAGTAAAATTGTCAACAAACTTGACCTGCAGTAGTAATCTGGGTCAATGTCACTACGACCAACAATCCAAAATGACTAGAGTCTGTTCCTAGGGTCAGAATTTTGAAACCCTATGAACTTTACAGGTACTAAAGATTACTGAAATACATCTGAAGCATTAAGTGTAGGTAGCACTCAGCACACAACAAACCCTAATGACAGTCCTGCCTAATGAGTAATGAATCGATTAGAAAATGGGTGATGAGGAGTGGCTACCGAGTGTTGAGGATGTATCTCAGGATAAATCGGGTTGGCTTAGTGGGTGCTGCATGCCTGAGCCCTGAACGGACTGGGAAGGTAGGCACGACGGCGTGCCTGGGCAGCGGTGATGCTGTTGGGCGAGTGGCTCATGACCTCCCGTTAGTCCGGCGTCTCCTCCTAGAGTCATGCCGTCCGGGGACGGCAAGTCGCCGGCGAGGAAGGCGACTAGGGGCGAGTAGAGATCGGAAGCGCACAGCAGAACAGAGGGGAATCGGGGCCTGGGCCGACCCAAAATCCCAGGGTGGACCGCGGCCCACCGTGGGCACCCTGTAGAGATACACACCCGAGCGGCGAACATGCATTTGCGAAACTAAATTAGGAACATTTAGCTGACCAATTAAACGACTCTATTTTAATAATATCAGATTCGTATTTGAACAACTAAGCTTGTTTAGCTTGATGGGTGGAGCAGTGCTATTATGACACGAAGCACGTATGTTGATCGTATAGTGATCATAAAAGGGGGAAACCCTAAGTATTTTTTTGAGCAAAAGAGGGTTTCCCCTCCGATTTATATTAAAGAAACCACCACGGAACTAACATGATCAATTAAACCCTAAGCATGATCAATTAAACCCTATTATGACTGTGCCATGGCAGATTTAAAGCTGCAAACCGGAGAAATGCTATTTAGCATCCATTGTTTGCTTCGAACTATAAGAACTAAATTCTAAGAGCTGAAAAGAAAGTACAGTAACCAAGTTACGATCTATTTTCTGGTTGAGATCAAAAAGTTGAGGAGATATGAAGTACCACCTCTCCTGTGGCGCCGTGTAGGCATCGGGGGTGCGATGGTTGTCGGTGGTGTTGAAGCAGATCTACGACGGTAGACGGGTGCATCAGGGGATAAGTCCCATTGTGGTGGAAGAGAAGGTCGTGTGAGCGGCCCTGGCAAAGAGGACGACGGCGCCGATGAAGCGAGAGGATGTGATGCAAGGCTCTTGGTCCATCGCCGTGGATGAGAAGCGTCAATCTCTAGCAGTGGACGACTGTCGGATCTCGGGTTCCGGCAAAACCCTCAAGGTTCGAACACTGGGGTGCACGCAAAGATCTCCCCCTACCAATCCACGTCCTAGCTTTGCTAAGATCTCACGGGCTAACTCAACGAACTCGCAACACAAATGACACAAGATTTATAATGGTTCGGGCCACCGTTGTGGTGTAATACCCTACTCCAGTGTCGTGGTAGTGGATTGCCTCTTGGGCTGAGGATGAATAGTATAAAGGGAAGAACAGCCTCCTGAGGAGAGCTGTTCTTGTGCTTGGTGAACTTGTGGTTGTTCGGGTCCCGTCCTCTCTCTGATTAGTTGCCCCTCCTACTATGGTGGCTAGTCTTATTTATAGAGGCCCTGGTACTCTCCCCAAATATTGAGCGGGAAGGGAGCCAACAACGGCCAATTTGAAAGGGGACAGCTAGTACAACTTATCCTGACAAAAGTAGTCTTCGCCTGCCAAAGGCTCTGGTGGTGACGCCGTCTCGGGCTCCATGGTGACCTCCGCCTTGCCGTCCTGCTGGTCTTGGTCTTGTTGCACCGATATGGAAACCTTTCCTTGACGCCTCGGTAATTCGCGCCTGCACTTGCTTCCTTAGCACCAAAGAGGAAACAAGGACACTCTGCACGCTGGCGCCTGCCTGATCTTGATCGTCATGGCTCATGTCATTGGAACCTCGCGATGTTTTCCTAGCCTCGATCTCTCCGACCCTCGCGAGCCAGCCCGGTGAGGCCGCTCCAGAGGAGGTCTTGTGTCGTCCGCGTCTTGAGGTTGGCTCCTCGTGGGGTCTTGAGTGCTTGTTGGTGAAGATGGGTCGTACGGGCCCGCTCATAGAGCCACGCCGTGGGCCACAGGCAGGAAAGTCTGGGGACCCCCGTCGACCGAAGTGTCCTTCTCGAATGGCTCTGAGCTCTTAACAGTTGCTGGTGTTGTGGCTATGCAGGTTATGGAAGGCGTAGAACGGTCGGCTGCTCTTGGATGACTCGGGCAGGTCCCTGCCGTGCTTTGTGTCTGGCTCCGCCGCGAGCAAGGCTGCTCCCTTGCGCTTCACATCTTTGGCCTTGGCTTTCTTCTCCTCCGGGTCCACAGCCGGGAGCTCGAGGAGGGAGAAGCGCCCCTCCTCAGCTCTTGCGCACTTGGTCGCCAGGTTGAACAGCTCCAGAGACGTGCACAGCTCCTTGTGGATGGCGAGCTCCTCCTTCATCTTGACGTCGCGGACGCCATCGGAGAACACGGAGATGATGGACTCATCCGTCACCTTGGGGATCTTGAGGCGAACGTTGTTGAAGCGCTGGATGTACTTCTGGAGGGTCTCTCCTGGTTGTTGCTTGACACGACGTAGGTCACCCGCAGCCGGTGGGCGGTCGCGAGTGCCCTGGAAGTTGGCAACGAATCAGTCGCGCATCCCATTCCAGGAGGAGATCGAGCCTGGAGGCAAGTTCAGGAGCCAGGAGCGGGCACCATCCTTGAGAGCCATGGGGAACCAGTTCTCCATGACTTTCTTGTCACCGTTGGCCGCCTCGGTGCTCAGCTCGTAGAGCTGTAGGAACTCCGCGGGGTCGGGGGTGCCGTCATAGCGAGGAGGCAGATCCGGCTTGAACTTGCCCGTCCAAGCGACGCTATGCAGCTCAGGGGTGAAGGCGCGGCAGCCTGCCGTGGTCACCGGGACTCGGCGCTGGTGGAGAACTTAACCTCGATGAGGTTCGCGCACCGCCGCCGCAGGCTGCATGCGGTCTTGCCGTGGTGGCGCAGCGAGCTCAGGGGCTTTTTTTCATGAACGAGGGACTTCTTGGCAGCTTCTTTCTTCTTGCGCGGGCACTGGACGCGGCAGGTCGCGCTGTGGGGCCACGCGCCTAGGCGCCAAGACTCCATCTTGGGGCAGAGGTAGTGGAGGCGCTCCATGGGCCACGCCGCCCGCGGCTGGCCGAGGGTGAGGCAGCAAGAGGGACGGCGCAGGGGAGCCCCCTGAGGTGCTCACGAACTCGGCGATGCGGTCGAGCCAGTCCTTGTAGAGGTCGTCGACGGGGTGGTAGCGCAGGAGCTTGCGCGCCATGCATAGAGCGGCCTACGCATCCACAAGAGCGTGATGAGCGTGAGATAATGAACCGGCCGGGGTCAGCGATGGAGTGACCGTGCGGCTGTCCCGCAACACCGAGGGGTGCAGCGAGAATGCTTGCTACTCGTTCCCTACCGGGCCGGTGGCGGCGTTGGCGGCTGGCGATGGAGAACGACGGGGTGGCCCGCCGACGAGAGCCGTCTGAGCAACACGGGCGCCGAGGGCAGCCCAGTGCTTAGCGCGAGCACGGTGAGCGTCCGCCATGGAGACGATGGAGCAATGGGGCGAGGAGCGACGGAAGGGAAGCTTCGGCGCACCCCTACCTGGCATGCCAAATGTCACAAGATTTATACTGGTTCAGGCCACAGTTGTGGTGTAATACCCTACTCCAGTGTGGTGGTGGTGGATTGCCTCTTGGGCTGAGGATGAACAGTACAAAGGGAAGAACAACCTCCTGAGGAGAGGTGTTCTTGTGCTTGGTGAACTTGTGGTTGTTCGGGTCCCGTCCTCTCTCTGATTAGTTGCCCCTCCTACTATGGTGCCTAGTACTATTTGTAGAGGCCCTGGTCCTCTCCCCAAATATTGAGCGGGAAGGGGCCAACAACGGCCAATTTGAGGGACGACTAGTACAACTTATCCTGACAAAAGTAGTCCTCGCCTACCAAAGGCTCTGGTGGTGACACCGTCTTGGGCTCCACGGTGACCTCCGCCTTGCCGTCCTGCTGGTCTTGGTCTCGTTGCACCGACATGGAAACCTTTGCTTGACGCTTCGATAATCTGCGCCTCTGCTTGCTTCCTTAGCACCAAAGAGGAACACAAGGACACTCTGCGTGCTGGCGCCCGGTTGGCGCCTGCCTAATCTTGATCATCATGGCTCACATCATTGGAACCTCGCGAGGTTTGCCTGGCCTCAATCTCTCCGCCCCTCGCGAGCCAGCCTGGTGAGGCCGCTCCTAAGGAGGTCTTGTGTCGTCCGCCTCGCGAGGCTTGGCCCCTCGCGAGGGTCTTGAGTGCTTGTTGGTGAAGATGGACCATACGGGCCCGCTCACAGAGCCATGCTGAGGGAGTCCTGGATTAGGGGGTCTCCGGACAGCCGGACTATATCCTTTGGCCGGACTATTAGACTATGAAGATACAAGATTGAAGACTTCTTCTCGTGTCCGGATGGGACTCTACTTGACGTGGAAGGCAAGCTAGGCAATACGGATATGTATATCTCCTCCTTTGTAACCGACCTTGTGTAACCCTAGCCCTCTCCAATGTCTATATAAACCGGAGGGTTTTAGTCCATAGGACAACATACAATCATACCATAAGCTAGCTTCTAGGTTTTAGCCTCTCCGATCTCGTGGTAGATCAACTCTTGTAATACTCATATCATCAAGAATAAATCAAGCAGGACATAGGGTTTTACCTCCATCAAGAGGGCCCGAACCTGGGTAAAACATCATGTCCCATGCCTCCTGTTACCATCCGCCTTAGACGCACAGTTCGAGACCCCCTACCCGAGATCCGCCGGTTTTGACACCGACATTGGTGCTTTCATTGAGAGTTCCTCTATGACGTCGCTGTAAGGAAGGATGCCTCATCTTGTTGTTAAAAGCAACATTATCGCCGGGGGAGCTCTGGCTGTCGGCCAAACTCTCCGGCTAGGCAGTTTCGTCATAACTTCCTGTTCGGCCACAGCACCGACGATGACTTCTCGGGTCATCAAAAACAGCCTCCACGTCGGCTCAGAAGTCACCGAGCAGATGGATCCAATGGAGCTCTCTTCCCTAAACGAGCTCTTGGATCGCATCGCCGCCTTGGGAGTCGCTACGAACTATGATCGGATTGGTCTTAAACCCGATCAAAGGGAGATTAACTCTCCACCGGTCACCCATCACGTTGCAGTGGTGGAGGAACAATGCGGCAACTCTTCCTCTATTTTGAGGACTAACTATGTCCGAATTCCTGAGCTCTCCGAGCTGGAAACCTGCTTAAGGGAGGACATTACCCAAGCCCTGAACCTAGAATCAGGCAGCGGGCCAAACTTATCGGGTAACACTCCGGAACCCGAACTTCCAAGATTGGAAACTCCTCGGCCCCTGGGTCTCAGATCGGGTAGGGGTTCGGACTCAAATCCACCCACCCACCCAGACATAAACGATCTTTCCCACATCAGGCAAGATCCCCATGAAACAGTACATCATTATTGGGCCAGATTCCTCCTTGGGATGAACAAGGTTAAGGACTGTCACGAGGAAGATGCAGTCTCACTTTTCTGCAATAATTGCACGGACAAGGGAATCCTTAACGCCTTAAGTCACCGTGACATATCACGCTTCGCTGACTTGGCATCCATAGTACAAAAGTACTGTGCGATGGAAAGTGCCTGGAAAACCGAAACGAAATTTTGGGATAATCCGGCTCTGAATATACACCTAGTCCGAAGTAAAAGGGTGCACTATCATAAGACGCCCGAGCTAGTTGCAAAGAACAAAAACCCTCTACAGGGCATGGAACCGTACTGGAGGGATGGCTTAACGAACCCTGCAAAATTCATAGTACAACGGATACAATACCAACACACAGCCTTAGAGCATGTTGGATACTTCGGCAGGTGGCCAAAAGTGGGGAGGATCTTCTTATCCCAAATGCCACAGAGCACCATCCCATGGATAACAATACGGTGTTAACAGTCTTTGAGACCTTTGCGTCAAATAATAGGCGCAAGCGAACACTCCGCAGCATGGGCGAAATCTGCCATGTAGCAGCAATAAATCCATGGAGTGACACGGCTATTACCTTCAATGCCAGTGACGAACCTAAATTCTGAACAGCCCGAGCACCAGCCGCGCTGGTCCTCAGTCCAATTGTGGACGGCTTTTGACTCACCAAAGTACTCATGGACGGCGGCAGCGGATTAAACCTCATCTATGAGGAAACTCTTCAAAAATGGAAATAGACTGGAACCGCATTGAGCAAAATAGCACAACCTTCAGGGGAATCATACCCAGTCGGGAGGCACGATGCGCTGGGAAAATCACACTAGATGTGGTATTCGGTACGCCAGAGAATTACAGGTCCGAAGAAATTACATTTCAAGTGGCCTCGTTCAGAAGCGGATACCACGCCCTTTTAGGACGTGAGGCGTTCACGACCTTCCAAGCTGTACCCCATTACGGGTATATGAAGCTCAAAATGCCCGGGCCCAATGGAATCATCACCCCCGCTAGTGATCCGGACACAACACTCCGAGCCGAAAACAAAACAGCCGCACTAGCCCTCGAGGCATTATCCGAAGCCCTCTCGGCCGAGGAGCTAACCACGCTACGCTCCACAGTGGACAGGGACGACGTGATACTCGATAAGAGATCCAAGTCCACCTCTCTTAAACCAGCGGATGAAATAGTCAAATTCTAAGTCCACCCAACGGACCCTACAAAAACAGCCTCCATCCGGGCACAGTTAAAACCCGCCGTGGACGCCGCACTACGAGAGTTCCTGCGCGAGAATTGGGATATGTTCGCCTGGCACCCCTCAGACATGCCAGGAATCCAACACAGGCTGGCCGAGCATAGCCTCAATATCCTAAAGGGATTCAAGCCGATCAAGCAAGCTCTTCGGCGTTTCTCCAAACCTAAGAGACATGCCATGGGGGAGGAACTAGACAAGTTATTGGTGGCCGGATTCATCAGAGAGATAAAACACCCGAACGGGCTAGCAAACCTGGTGATGGTACAAAAGAAGGATAAATCCTGGCGCCTTTGTGTCGATTTCAAGGACCTCAATAAAGCTTGCCCAAAGGATCCCTTCCCCCTCCCCCGCATCGACCAAATTATCGATGCTATCGCAGGACACGAGTCATTGTGTTTCCTCGACGCATACTCCGGTTACCACCAAATCAAGATGGCGGAGTCCGACCAAGCCGCAACGGAATTCATCATACCATACGTTCCCTTCTGTTTCAACACAATGCCTTTTGGGCTCAAAAACGCCGGCGCAACATATTAGCGCATGATTCAGACATGTCTGGAGAAACAAATCGGCAAAACAGTAGAGGCATATGTAGACGATGTGGTCGTCAAAACTAAACATGTCGACTCTTTGATAGACGACTTGAGGCTCACATTCGACAACCTCCAAACATACGACATTAAGCTCAATCCGGAAAAATGCGTTTTCAGCGTACCAGCCGGAAAGCTCCTGGGTTTCATTGTCTCCAGTAGAGGTATTGAAGCTAATCCGGCCAAAATCCGAGCTTTGTCACAGTTGGCTACCCCAACAGACCTCAAACAAATCCAGAAGTTAACAGGATGTGTGGCGGCTCTAAGCCGCTTTATCTCCCGCTTAGGAGAAAAGGCTTTACCCCTTTATCACCTCCTTCGGCGCACCGAACACTTTGAGTGGACGGACGCTGCCACAGCTGGATTGGAAGAAATAAAGGCCATTTTGGCAACCAACCCAATCCTGGCCGCGCCAAACATTGGCAAACCAATTATGTTGTACATTGCGGCAACTCATCAAGTTATAAGCGCAGTGCTCATCGTCGAACGAGAAGCTGACGGACATAAATTCCCTCTTCAAAAGCCGGTATACTATGCATCCACTGTCCTCACCTCATGCAAATCACGGTACCCACATTATCAAAAGATAGCCTACGCGGTATTCATGGCATCCCGGAAGCTGCGACACTACTTTCAAGAGTGTTCGATTATAGTAGCCTCGGAAGTGCCACTTAATGATATTATAAACAACCGTGACGCTACAGGCCGGATTGCCAAATGGGCTATTGAGCTCCTCCCATTCGACATAACATACAAACCTCGACGAGCCATTAAGTCACAAGTATTGGCCGACTTTGTCGCCGAATGGATGGAGGCCGAACTCCCTAAAGAGTACGGCGCATACTCCAATTGGATCATGCACTTCGACGGTTCTAAAATGCTGGTTGGTCTAGGGGCTGGCGTCGTCCTGACGTCCCTAACCGGAGATACCATTCAGTACATATTGCAAATATTGTACACAGACTCCAACAACATAGCCGAATACGAAGCTTTGTTGCATGTTCTTCGGATGGCAGTCTCCATGGGCATTCAGCGCCTGGAGGTGCGCGGGGATTCAAACCTTGCAATATCCCAAATAAATGGAGACTTTAACGCCAAGGATCCGAAAATGGCAGCCTACCGAAACGCCGTCCTAAAAATGTCATCTCGGTTTGAGGGGCTCAAATTTCACCATGTAGCTCGGGAAAACAATCAGGCGGTGGATATCCTCGCCCGCATCGGCGCAAAGCGCGATGCAGTCCCCCCAACATCTTTCTGGAAAGGCTGTTCAAACCATCCGTAGTATGGGAAGGGGACACCGGTAACCATAGTCCGGACCCAGCCAAAATGCCCGATACCGAACACTCTGACACAATCGGAGGCTCCGCCACCGAAATCACGTAATAATGGCCATTATAGCCCCGTGGACAGAACCATTCCTGGCCTACCTAACTAGGCAGGAACTTCCGAAGGACCAAAATGAGGCACGCTGCATAGTGCGGCGATCTAAGGCCTACAGGGTCCACGAGGGAGAATTGTATAAAAAAGCACTACTGGAGTCCTTCAAAGGTGCATCTCTGAAGAGGAAGGGCGGAACCTTTTGGCAGAAATCCACGCCGGACTCGGCGGTCACCACACTGCAGCCCGGGCTCTTGTAAGCAAGGCCTTCCGTACAGGATTCTATTGGCCAACGGCCCGGGCAGATGCACAGGACTTGGTCCAATGTTGCGCCGGTTGCCAGCTCTTAGCGAAACAAAGCCACATGCCACCCACCGCCCTCCAAGCAATCCCCATTACGTGGCCCTTCGCGGTCTGGGGGCTTGACATGGTTGGACCCCTTAAAGGGGGAACCCACAAGAAAAAATACTTACTGGTCATGGTGGATAAGTTCATCTAATTGATAGAGGCCAAGCCTGTTAAAACAGCTGAATCCGGATCAGTGATAGACTTCATATCTGGGGTCGTCCACCATTATGGCGTCCCCCACAGCATCATCACAGACAACGGCACAAACTTCACAGCCGATGAGGTAAAACTCTGGTGCAGCAAAATGGGCATGAAGCTCGATTACGCTTCAGTCTATCACCCACAAACCAACGGCCAAGTCGAGCGAGCAAACGGTCTTATAATGAGCGGCATTAAACCCAGATTAGTGCGTTCCTTAATGGAGTCTAGCACGCACTGGGTAGAGGAGCTCGACTCCGTACTCTGGGGGCCACGGACCACGCCGAATCGTAGTACCGGATACACACCCTTCTTTATGGTGTACGGCGCAGAGGCAGTCTTGCACTGTGACATAATTCATGACTCACCTCGAGTGCGCATGTACAAAGAAAGAGAAGCCGAGCTCGATCGGCCGGACAGTCTAGACACCCTGGAGGAGGAGCGCGACGTAGCCAAAGCCCGTTCCGCATTTTATCAGCAACAGGCTCGCAGATACCAAAGCAGAGAAGTACGGGCCAAAACTTATAACGTTGGCGAACTAGTTCTATGCCTGCCGGATAAGAAAAAGAACAAGCTCGAGCCCAAATGGGAAGGTCCCTTCATTATTGACCAAGTTCTGACCGGTGGAGCGTACCGACTGCGGGATGCATCGACTAGTCGACTCGAGCCGAACCCATGGAACGCGGCCAGGCTCCAAAGATTCTATGCCTAGCGCCGGACTCTATGTTCGTCCCCTCCTTTTGTCCATTTCTTGCATATACATTATCTGTCTTGTTTTTCTTTCTTCCTTTCTTTTACTCTTTCTCTAGGCCTTTAAGGGCCAACTTGTGCCTCGCTTGCACACTATAGATGCGCTAGCCGCGCTCATAATACCTGGGGCTTCATTCACAGAAGCTTAATTATTTATCTGGGCCTTAGGCCCCGAACATGTGTCACGCTTCCACATGTACCTTTTCTCGCCATTATATGCATCGATATGACTTAAGTTTTGGCCAAGCTGGTTTGCCTGGCTCTTGTATTTATGCCCTACGTTCCCGTTAATTTGGCTAGGGCATAAGGGGAGCACCTCTGTGACTGTTATTGCCGGGTCAGCGGATGTGTACCTCAGACGGAGTGAAGCCGAAAGCTAGCGTTCTTAAGGGAATATTCGGTCGGCGAACAAAAGATGATTTTTATTTATTCTCCATATCTGCCCCCAGATGTTTTTTCTGCGTTTCATATCGCACTCCGGACATGCACTTTAGGGCATGCTTACCCAGGGAAAGGAACCCTTAACGGAACTATTCTCCCTGGAAGATGTTTCTTACTACCCATGTAATATAACATAACTAGTTGGGCACGTGTCTGTTCAAGCACTTATGACCCCTACGCCTGGTCTCCACGCATACCCCGGTTCTTATAGAAATGCGCAGGTATTCGGATACACTCCGGACTATCGGGTCCCGAGGTTGAAGCGAAAAGGTCCGCCAAGACAAATGATCTACAATCCGGCTAGAAGGCATTATACATGTCACTTTCATTACATAGTCATGCAGACTGACTAAATTCCTCTGCTATACCATCCAACAGGCGGTCTAGCTTACAATCCTGTTGGGAATACTTTGCAGCTAATTCTACTTTCCCATAAACTAAGCTAACGGGGATCTCTTTTCCGCCGGGCCCCACAGGTCCGACCTCGGCCATGTGATTTGGGTCTGTCTTGGTATACCGCGTCTTCACCATGGCCCAGGCTTCTCTGGCACCCTGTCGGCAGGCCGATATCTTCCATAATCGGAAGCGCTGTTGTGCTCCCTTTAGCTTCTCCGCAAGCTCTGCAATGCCCTCTAGCGGGGAGACGGACGGCCACAAGGCCTGGGCAACACCCTGCATCACCTGCCGAACTTGTTCGTGCAGATGTGACAACTCGGATAGAAGATCACCTGCAGACCCGGGCATTTCCTCCGTGGGACGACCCGTCAGCATACCTATAGACATAACGATGTTAGTCGGCCTCTTCACCAAACTCCTTTAAAAGGATTCGCTCAAGCACTTACTGAAAATGCCGCGCCGAAGCCGCTTATTCTCCTTCTCGGAGTCTGCAAGCTGGCCCCGAACGTCTTTTAGTTCCACGCTCAGCTTAATATTGGCGTCTTGGAGATTGTTTTTCTCCCGCCTAACCTCAGTCAGCACGCGTTTGCCAGCCTCTAGCTGTCGCATAACATGCTGGCCCTCCGGATTTTCTCCGGATTCATCTGCAACATCTATTGTTAGATCTGCAGCTATGCCGCACATTATACGGTAACCATCATTCTTTAAAGTAAATGTTACCAGCAGCTGACTTTTTCTGTTCATGCAATGCGGCCACAGCAGCCCACAGTTGGGTCTTGCATTCCTCTAGCTCCTGTGACAGCCTAGTATTCTTCTCTGTAAGAACCTGCACAATAGAGATGATCCTTAAATCAGTTCTGCTAACTGTTTCAAGTCTCAGGGGCTACTGATACATATAAATCGTTAGCTTTACTTACCTATACATCCTTTACATACTGATCCGTGGCTCTGGCTAGACCATCTTGAGCAGCTCGGAGGTACGCCTCTCCAAAATTGAAGGCATCAAATGCCACTAGTGAGAAACAAGTGTCACAGAGTACGGCCCAGCGGCGCCTATGATTCATGGCACTTTCCACCTCTGAGTTTGTAGCGGATAATCTATCCGCATCCTCTGTAGGGGGATTATCCGGCGCCCGCCCCATATCGGCTTCCTCCTCTATGTCTGGTCCTGGCGCCCGGCTGGTGGAAGCATGATTAGTAACTTCGCCGGACATATTCCGGTGAGCGTTTTTTCTGTTAAAGAAACACGGGCGTCATTATATTTCAAGAAAGACGACAACCACGGAGCGGGGTGTGTCATACCTTTGCACCGGCGTCTCCGCCCTGACCGCCTTCCTTTTTGGCCTACCCGGCCTCGGTGCCTCCTGTTGGCGCGTTGCTGCGGGTTCGGTGGGGCATCCCGAATGCCTTCCCTGTAAAAATGCCATGTGTATATGGTGGGCGAAGTGTCTAAAAGGGGATCCTAGTTTTGGAGTTGGGATTTTTGGTTTTTCTTACGTGCGATGCAGGGAGCAGTCCAGGGTAGTCGGCCGTAATGGCCACCATGGCATTGTCGCAGCTTAACTGATAAAACTGCCGGTCTATCAGCTCCACGAATATAACCGAATCTTCTTCAAGTCCGGAGTTGAAGGCCTGGTCAGGGTCCTCTGGTTGTGGAGAAGGGCTGTTGGCCTCCTTTATGGCTTTTCGCAGTTCCTGCCGCAAAGTGGCAAGGTGAATACTTACGACAAAGAATGCGGGAAAAATGGGAGCAGGGAGATATAACTTACCCAGCTTGGAGGATTGTACATGGAGAATCCATCCCGTGGCTTGATGTGGGTGAACTCCTCTTCCTCACCGTTGAACAATTCGGACAGAATTTTCGCTAAAGCAGTAGCATTGTCCGGACCCTTACGCCTGCAGCGGGTGGCGTCATCCGCCCCGTTATAACACCACAAGGGGTGCCCACGATATTGAAGTGGTTGCACTCCCCGCATTATGCAAATCGACATAACTTTGATTACTGTCAATCATGATCGAGCTAGTGCTTTAATTCGGTTCATCAGATAGAGGACTTCTCCATTGTCTTCCACCTGGTGGCTCCGTGGGCGCCAACTCCGGCGTTTCTTCATAGGAGCATTGTCGAACTCAGGAAGACCCCGCCAAACAGGGTCCGGAAGGGGAACGTCCTCCATGTAAAACCATTCTGAAGGCCAGTCTTCGGATGACTTCTTCGGAGTACCGGACATATATCCGGTATCGGTGATGCGCCATATTTCGGCTCCGCCCACTTGGTAAAGTGACCCCCTCTGTGTGCGAGGGACGAGGCAAAATAGCCTTTTCCACAGCTCGAAGTGAGCCTCGCAGCCAAGGAACAACTCGCAGAGAGCCACATAGCTGGCGATATGTAGGATGGAGGCGGGAGTAAAATTGTGTAATTGGAGACCGTAGAACTCCAGGAGCCCGCGGAGGAATGGATGAATTGGAAATACGAGTCCCCTTAATAGATAGGGAATAAGGCAGACCCGTTCCCCCATGGAGGGACAGGGGAAGCTCTCCGCTTGCTCCCCGCCATTATAGGTGGTAAGCCCGGCTCGAACGGGCACCATGTACATCGGAGGGAGAAATCCCTTAGTCTGCAGTTCGACTAAACGACTGTGTGGGACTGAACACCTCTCCCAATCACCGGGCTTAGGGCTTCGGGAGTGGGAGGAGGAGCTGCGGAGGTCGGCCATGCTGGAATGGATCTTTCCGGAACGCGCTCTGATGGACTCTCGCTGGGGGAGGATGGTATGGATCGGATCTAAGCATCCTTATCCCTTTAATAGGAAATTTATTTATCTGGCTAGGGGGGCGATTGTAAAAATGCCCTAGCGCCTCGTATTCATTTGACGCGTGGGAGAAATCCCTTATTGGGCACAGAAGCCAAGAGGTCCAAACATTTATGGGACCAGACACTGCTTTACAAATGTTCGAAAGATGGAGAAGAACCCGCCTTGCAATGCCGAAGACAATACTACGCGCCGGACTCATCGTCATTGAAGCCTGGTTCGGGGGCTACTGAGGGAGTCCTGGATTAGAGGGTCTCCGGACAGCCGAACTATATCCTTTGGCTGGACTGTTAGACTATGAAGATACAAGATTGAAGACTTCGTCTCGTGTCCGGATGGGACTCTACTTGGCGTGGAAAGCAAGCTAGGCAATACGTATATGTATATCTCCTCCTTTGTAATCGACCTTGTGTAACCCTAGCCCTTTCCGGTGTCTACATAAACCGGAGGGTTTTAGTCCGTAGGACAACATACAATCATACCATAGGCTAGCTTCTAGGGTTTAGCATCTCTGATCTCACGGTAGATCAACTCTTGTAATACTCATATCATCAAGAATAAATCAAGCAGGACGTAGGGTTTTACCTCCATCAAGAGGGCCCGAACCTGGGTAAAACATCGTGTCCCCTGCCTCCTGTTACCATCCGCCTTAGACGCACAGTTCGGGACCCCCTACCCGAGATCCGCCGGTTTTGACACCGACACACGCCATGGGCTGAAGGCAGGCAAGTCTGGGGACCCCCGTTCCCAGAACGCCGACAGTAGCCCCCAGGCCCAAGGCGCGCTCGGGCTTGGCTTCCAGGCAAAGCCAAAGGGCAAGTGCGGAGTGCCGTGGGCCCCAATAGCCTACGGCCTTGATCGACGCATAGCGGTTAATTGGACGTGGGCGTCTCCGCTTCCCCATGCTGCCTCAGCAACTGCCCGACTGTCAAAAGGCTGGCATAGACAGCGCTTGCCTTCACTGCTTCCTTTCGCCTTGCTCAGATCCCCTTTCTTGCGCCTTGCCTCCGAAATCCCCAGAGATGCTTCCATCTTCTCCCGCATCAACGACTAATGGTGCCGCGCAAGGTCAAGTCTGCCTCGCCGCCGGCTTGGTACGATCCGGCTCTCGATGCGCCCAACATCTCAAAGAAGAACCTCGCTGCCACACGCTTGCTGACGGCGGGGGAAAGCAACGAGAGAGGGAAGACTGTGCTCCGGGCCGGCTCTGCCGTGCTGGAGCCCGAAGGAAGCACCTTCTTCCCCTTCTTCACGAGTAGCATCGCTGCAGGACTGGTTCCCCCTTTCTCTTACTTCTTCTATGAGGTCCTTGGCCACTACGGGATGCAAGCGCTACATCTTCATCCCAACTCCATCCTTCTCTTGTCCATCTTCACCTACTACTGCGAGGCGTACCTCGGCGTGATGCTGTCCGTGGCCCTTCTGCGCCACTTCTTCCTCCGCGTCAAGGAGGGTCATGCCTCCGGGTGTGTCAATTTCATCGTGGCTGGCAAGGCCAACTCGATCTCGAAGACGAGGAAGAAAGCCGAAGGCTCCCGGAGCAAGTGGGCCATGATGGAAGATAAATGCATCCACCCACGCTTGACGCTGCCGACGAAGATGCCCCAGTCCGACAAGGGGTGGTCCTGCGCGAAGCTCACCGACGAGCGGGCGATGTTGGTGCTAGAGAAGATGAAGTCTGACCTGAAGCCGGGCAACGCGAAGGCGGTGAAGGTTACATGGGCCATGCTCCTGAGGGAATTCCTGATGTTGTGCGTGTCCCCGCTTCAAGCCCGCACGCGCCCCTTGTGGGAGCTTGGGGACGAAGAGGACAAGGTTCACTAGAGCCCGAAGGCCTTGTCCGGCGAGGAGCTGGCCGCAGTTCTCCGCCTCCTGGTTGGGGATGACCAGGAGTATCCCCCGAGCATCTTCACCCCCTTGTTTCGCCGTGAGGACGGGGCGTAGGTCGTGGCTTCCAGGCCGACTTTTGACGGGCGCGGGCTGGTGCCGCCGGCACCTATCGGGGCCCCTGCGGCACCGAAGCCGGTGGAGCTGTCTTCTGATGAGTCCCACGGGGAGGAAGAGGGGGAGGAGGAAGACTCGGAGGTGACCCCCAAAGGGATGGGGGAGACCTCCCCCTTGAACAAAGCTGACATCCTCCGCGCCTTTCCTGACGACGACGAGGTCAGCGCCCGCCAGGAGGACAGGAAGTTGCCCGTTATCCCGATGAGGGGCAGATCGTCGCTAGTCTCTCGAGGTGTTGCTCCCGCCTTGACGCCGTTTGAAGTTGCTTTCGGCCCTTCTACTTCGCCGTTTTTCTGCTCTCGGAGTCTGCGTGCCCACTCCTCAGACCTCTAAGCTCTCAGGCTTCAAGCTCCCCAAGTGGAGGGTAGACTACGCTATTGTGGACCAGTAAGTGCTTGAGCTTCATCTCGTTCTTGCTTATACTACTGCCTCCTGATGTTTGTCCTTGTTTGACCAGGCCGCCGCCTTCAGCGAAGAAGAGGAAGGAGGACGTAGCGCCCACGCCTGGTACTGAACCATCTGTAGCGGCCGCACCCCCCTCCATGGAGAAAGGAAACAACAACTCTCGTACCTCTCCGGTCCTGTCGCCCTCACGAAGCCCGGAGGGGCATCGTCCGGAGGAGTCAGCCCCCGAGGCCCCGCTGGCTCCGGAAGTGCCAATGTCCGGTTCGGCTGCTAAGGTCCCGGAGGCTCAGGAGCCCTTGGTCTCACAAGCCCTAGTGACGATGTTGCCTCCTCCTCCTACTGCGCCATTACTCCCAGGTTCTTCTGCCTCCTCTGCTATCTTTCAGAGATGACTCAGCTACGGGAAGATCTCTTGGGCGAGGATCTACGCCTAGTAGCCGGGCGCCTAGAGCTGGCCTCCGGCTGGCTTCAGTCTGACGCGGTAGTACGGGCGGCACTGAGCCAGGCCGCGACGACCTTCGAGAAGGAGAAGTAGGCCGTCTCTCAAGCTGCGGCCGATCATGAGGTGGCGCTGAAGGACGCCGAAGCCGCCCACGACCACGGTTGGGCGCTGGAGGACGGGTTGAAGAGTCTGCGTGATGAGGGGGCAGAAGAAGCTCGCGATCACCAAGCGAAGAAGGAGGAGATGAGGGCCCGGGAGATGCCATCAAGAACCACGACGCCGAGCTGGGGGAGTTGGCGAAGGCGCAGGCCACTGAACGCAACCGGCTGGAGGAGCTGGAGCGGAAGGTGGAGGCGAAGGGGGTCGATCTTGACGCCAAGGCGAAGGTTCTGGCCGAGGACCGCGCGGCCTTCGCGCTTCTAGGGAAGAGGTCTCGCGAGGCCCTGAAGTCACTCTATCAGAAGGGCTTGGAGAATCCGTTGGCCATTAATGAGGACGGCCCCGCCTAGTTGCTTCCCTACTTGGTTGAGGCGCTTGAGGAAGTCATGCGCGGCATCGGCCCCATAGCAGAGGCAGAGGCTCGCGTCCTTTCTTCAGCCGCGCTGACGCGCGTCTTCAGCCACCTCCATCTTTGCGATCCTGCCGTCCGCCTTGACGAGCTGCTGGAGCCCGTGGCTGATGAACATTGCTCAGCCACCGCCGCTGCCGTGAAAGGTCAGGTGGAAGCCATGCTGGAGAAGTTCGACGCCTTCGCCCCCGCGCCTTCGACTGGTGGTGCAGGTGAAGGCGACGCCACCCAGGAGGGGGCACCTCTTGCAGGTGCCGGCGGTATCGAGGGATGACTGGCTTGCGGCTCCTTTCCTGTTGAAACTCCTGGAGCATGTAGCGTGCCTCGTGGAGGCGTTTAAACTTGTGTTTGATATTTGGAGAACAATATGTCTTGTAATATTTGCTTTGAGATTTTGTGATTTTCTTCCAATTTGCTTTATGTTCTACGTCGGCAGAGCCCGGCCACGTGCATACCTCAACTACCGTTGGACCGACCGGAGACCAGGACGGACCCAAGGAGTGAGGGGCTACGTGACCAGTTGGGATCTTGAGTCGCGATGCTCAGGAGTCCCCCTTGACGTGCAAAAAGCTTGTGGAAAGGAGATGCAATGGTAGGTCTTGTGTTCTACGTCGGTAGGGCCCGACCCCGTGGATACCTCAACCGCCGTTGGACCAACCGGAGACCAGGACAGACCCAAGGAGTGAGGGGCTACGCGACCAGTTAGGCTCCTGAGTTGCGATGCTCAGTAGTCCCCCTTGACGTTCAAATGACCTTCATACCTTAGCTCCACTTGTGAGGGTGTGCGACGACCAGGTCCGAGGGACCTGGCGGCGTGGCGTACGCTTGGGCGTGATCCGAGCGCAGCCCCTGTGCCCAGCCCCCTCGCTCGGCTCTCCCGAGGGGAGGCGTTGCGATGAGGCCAGACACCGAGCCTGGAGGCTCCCTGAGGTTGATACGACCGTGAGGCCGCCCTCGGTTGTTTATCACCAGGACGGACCATGGCGCTTCCGCGCTTGCACGGGCATAGCCGCTCCTCGGCAGTGTCGACTGCCAGCACGGAGCATGGTGTTTCCACTGGAACGTGGGAGGGGACTCCCTACTGCAGAGAGCCCCCGGGGTGTGTACAGCCCCGCCCTGGCACGTGGCTTGCACGGCAGGGCTAGATGAGGTGTGTCTGGGCACTCGTGAGCCAGCGCGGGACTCATGAGGCCCTACCTCAAGGCGGGTTGCGCCTGGTCTTGATTCTTGTTCGCAGTGGTGGTCCTGCGAGGTGGTTAGACAACCTGCGCCGAACGAATCTCCTGAGGTTATCGTGTGAGAAAGCCAAGCACCAACGGCCCCAGGAGGTGATGTGAACGGGGCCGGCCCGCCAGACAGAGCTCGGCCGTTGGATTTATCGACGCTGCAGGGACGGGCCCGAGCACAGACGCCGTGCCTAACCCTCTCACATGATGGGCGACAATCAAGCAGGTGACAGTCACAGATAGATTAAACATGAAAGGCAACATAGCTCAGGTAAGTGCATGAACGATACGTGCCACTAGGTCAGGCCCGAGTGGCTTGGGGATGATGCAGCCCGAGGGGCGCCCCCAGCAAAGTAATCTAAAGACATAAACAAGAAAGTATACATGCCATAGGGACGGACCCACGCGGCCTGGGAATGATGCATCCCTGGGGGTGCTCCCAGCAGAACAAACTTGGAAGGTGTCACCTGGTTCCGTTGATGAAGGGGAGTTGAGGCAGCTGAAGGTACGCGGCGAAGGGGTTGCTCCTCACGAGCCATCGGGGCCCTGAGCCATGGGAGGCTTTGGGGGTCTAGGCAGTTCCTTGAGGACCGTCGCCATCTTCGCCAGGACTGCATGGTGCTTGGCCTCTTGACCCGCCATGACGCTCCGCAGGTTGCGCTGGAAGGAAGCAACCACGCTCGGCAGGCCGAACGGCATGCGAACGTAGCTGTGAGGTGGGCCTTCGCAGCGCCGAACACGCGAAGGCCAGAAGCGCTCATGAGATGCGCCTCGGTTGAGCCTTGGGATGTCGATGCAGACGCGTAGCTCACCACCCTCTCCTGGCTGGGGAGCAACGCCAGGTGGACGGTGATACGTCTCCAACGTATCTATAATTTTTGATTGCTCCATGCTATATTATCTACTGTTTTGGACATTACTGGGCTTTATTATCCACTTTTTTATATTATTTTTGGGACTAACCTATTAACCAGAGGCCCAACCCAGATTTGCTGTTTTTTTGCCTATTTTAGGGTTTCGGAGAAAAGGAATATCAAACGGAGTCCAAACGGAATGAAACCTTCGGGAACATGATTTTCTCACCGAACATGATCCAGGAGACTTGGACCCTACGTCAAGAAACAAAGGAGAAGGCCACGACATAGGGGGCGCGCCTACCCCCCCCCCCCCCAGGCGCGCCCTCCACCCTCGTGGGCCCCCTGTTGCTCCACCGACATACTCCTTCCTCCTATATATACCTATGTACCCCAAACGATCAGATACGGAGCCAAAACCCTAATTCCACCACCGCAACTTTCTGTATCCATGAGATCCCATCTTGGGGCCTGTTCCGAAGCTCCGCCGGAGGGGGTATCCATCACAGAGGGCTTCTATATCATCACCATAGCCCTTCCGATGAAGTGTGAGTAGTTTACCTCAGACCTACGGGTCCATAGTTATTATCTAGATGGCTTCTTCTCTCTTTTTGGATCTCAATACAATGTTCTCCCCCTCTCTTGTGGAGATCTATTCGATGTAATCTTCTTTTTGTGGTGTGTTTGTTGAGACCGATGAATTGTGGGTTTATGATCAAGTCTATCTATGAACAATATTTGAATCTTCTATGAATTCTTTTATGTATGATTGGTTATCTTTGCAAGTCTCTTCGAATTATCTGTTTGGTTTGGCCTACTAGATTGATCTTTCTTGCAATGGGAGAAGTGCTTAGCTTTGGGTTCAATCTTGCTGTGTCCTTTCCCAGTGATAGTAGGGGCAGCAAGGCACAATTTGGATTGTTACCATCGAGGATAAAAAGATGGGGTTTTCATCATATTGCATGAGTTTGTCCCTCTTGATCATGTCATCTTGCTTAAGGGGTTACTCTGTTTTCATGAACTTAGATGCATGCTGGATAGCGGCCGATGAGTGGAGTAATAGTAGTAGATGCAGGCAGGAGTCGGTCTACTTGTCTTGGACATGATGCCTATATACATGATCATACCTAGATATTCTCATAACTATGCTCAATTATGTCATTTGCTCAACAGTAATTTGTTCACCCACTGTAAAATACCTATGCTCTTGAGAGAAGCCACTAGTGAAACCTATGGCCCCCGGGTCTATCTTCATCATATTAATCTTCCAATACTTAGTAATTTACTTTGCTTTTATTTTACTTTGCATCTTTATCATAAAAATACCAAAAATATTAGCTTATCATATCTATCAGATCTCACTCTTGTAAGTGGCCGTGTAGGGATTGACAACCCCTTATCGCGTTGGTTGCGAGGATTTATTTGTTTTGTGCAGGTGCGAGGGACTCGCGCGTAGCCTCCAACTGGATTGATACCTTGGTTCTCAAAAACTGAGGGAAATACTTACGCTACTTTGCTGCATCATCCCTTCCTCTTCGGGGAAAACCAACACAGTGCTCAAGAGGTAGCAAGAAGGATTTCTAGCGCCGTTGCCGGGGAGTCTACGCAAAAGTCAATATACCAAGTACCCATCACAATCCTTATCTCCCGCATTACATTATTTGCCATTTGCCTCTCGTTTTCCTCTCCCCCACTTCACGCTTGCCGTTTTATTCGCCCTATCTCTCTCTATCCTCCCTCTCTTTCTCTACTTGCCTCTTTTTGCCCGCTTGCTTTTTGTTTGCTTGTGTGTTGGATTGCCTGCTTGTCACGATGGCTCAAGATAACAATAAATTGTGCGACTTTACCAATACCAACAACAATGATTTTATTGGCACTCCGATTGCTCCTCTTACCGATGCTGAATCTTGTGAAATTAATGTTGCCTTGCTGAATCTTGTCATGAAAGATCCGTTTTCTGGCCTTCCTAGTGAAGATGCCGCTACCCATATAAATAGCTTCGTTGATTTGTGTGATATGCAAAAGAATAAAGATGTGGATAACGATATTGTTAAATTGAAGCTATTTCCTTTTTTGCTTATAGATCGTGCTAAAGCTTGGTTTTCGTCTTTGCCTAAAAATAGTATTGATTCATGGAATAAGTGCAAAGATGCTTTTATCTCTAAGTATTTTCCTCCCGCTAAGATCATCTCCCTTAGAAACGATATTATGAATTTTAAGCAACTTGATCATGAACATGTTGCACAAGCTTGGGAGATGATGAAATTAATGATACGCAATTGCCCTACTCATGGTTTGAATTTGTGGATGATTATACAAATTTTTTATGCCGGATTGAATTTTGCTTCTAGAAATCTTTTAGATTTGGTACTTTTATGGAAATCACTTTAGGAGAAGCTACTAAACTCCTAGATAATATTATGGTTAATTATTCTCAATGGCATACTGAAAGATCTACTAATAAAAAGGTGCATGCGATAGAAGAAACTAATGTTTTGAGTGGAAAGATGGATGAACTTATGAAATTATTTGCTAGTAAGAATGTTTCTTCTGGTCCTAATGATATTGTTGGGGAACGTAGCAGAATTTTAAAATTTTCTACGCATCACCAAGATCAATCTATGGAGTCATATAGCAACGAGGGAAAGGGGAGTGCATCTACATACCCTTGTAGATCGCGAGCGGAAGCATTCAAGAGAACGAGGTTGATGGAGTCGTACTCGTCGTGATCCAAATCACCGATGACCAAGTGCCAAACGGACGGCACCTCCGCGTTCAACACACGTACGGTTGGGAAGACATCTCCTCCTTCTTAATCCAGCAAGGGGAAGGAGAGGTTGATGGAGATCCAGCAGCACGACAGCGTGGTGGTGGAAGCAGCGGTGATCTCGGCAGGGCTTCGCCAAGCTCCAACGAGAGAGAGAGGTGTTACGAGGGAGAGGGAGGCGCCAAGGCTTGGGTGTGTCTGCCCTCCCCCCACTATATATAGGACCCCTAGGGGGGCGCCGGTCCTAGGAGATCCAATCTCCAAGGTGGGGCGGCGGCCAAGGGGGGGGGACTTGCCCCCCAAGTCAGGTGGGGCGCCCCCCACCCCTAGGGTTTCCAACCCTAGGCGCAGGGGGAGGCCCATGGCGGGCGCTGTAGCCCACCAGGGGCTGGTTCCCCTCCCACTTCAGCCCATGGGGCCCTCCGGGGTAGGTGGCCCCACCCAGTGGACCCCCGGGACCCTTCTGATGGTCCCGGTACAATACCGATTACCCCCGAAACTTTCCCGATGGCCGAACCTGGACTTCCTATATATAAATCTTCACCTCCGGACCATTCCGGAACTCCTCGTGACGTCCGTGATCTCATCCGGGAATCCGAACAACTTTCGGGTTACCACATACTAACATCTCTACAACCCTAGCGTCACCAAACCTTAAGTGTGTAGACCCTACGGGTTCGGGAGACATGCACACATGACTGAGACGACTCTCCGGTCAATAACCAACAGCAGGATCTGGATAGCCATGTTGGCTCCCACATGTTCCACGATGATCTCATTGGATGAACCATGATGTCGAGGATTCAATCAATCCCGTATTCAATTCCCTTTGTCAATTGGTACGTTACTTGCCCGGGATTCGATCGTCGGTATCCCAATACCTTGTTCAATCTCGTTACCGGCAAGTCACTTTACTCGTACCGTAATGCATGATCCGAGACCAAACACTTGGTCATATTGAGCTCATTGTGATGATGCATTACCGAGTGGGCCCAGAGATACCTCTCCGTCATACAGAGTGACAAATCCCAGTCTCGATCCGTGTCAACCCAACAGATACTTTCGGGGATACCTGTAGTATACCTTTATAGTCACCCAGTTACGTTGTGACGTTTGGTACACCCAAAGCACTCCTACGGCATCCGGGAGTTACACGATCTCATGGTCTAAGGAAATGATACTTGACATTGGAAAAGCTCTAGCAAACGAACTACACGATCTTGTGCTACGCTTAGGATTGGGTCTTGTCCATCACATCATTCTCCTAATGATGTGATCCCGTTATCAATGACATCCAATGTCCATAGTCAGGAAACCATGACTATTTGTTGATCAACGAGCTAGTTAACTAGAGGCTCACTAGGGACATGTTATGGTCTATGTATTCACACATGTATTATGATTTTCGGATAACACAATTATAGCATGAATAATAGACAATTATCATGAACAAGGAAATATAATAATAATCATTTTATTATTGCCTCTAGGGCATATTTCCAACAGTCTCCCACTTGCAGTAGAGTCAATAATCTAGTTACATTGTGATGAATCGAACACCCATAGAGTTCTGGTGTTGATCATGTTTTGCTCGCGGAAGAGGTTTAATCAACGGATCTGCGACATTCAGATCCGTATGTACTTCGAAAATATCTATGTCTCCATCTTGAACATTTTCACGAATGGAGTTGAAGCGACGCTTGATGTGCCTGGTCTTCTTGTGAAACCTGTGCTCCTTGGCAAGGGCAATAGCTCCAGTGTTGTCATAGACGAGAGTGATCGGCCCCGACGCATTGGGTATGACTCCTAGGTCGGTGATGAACTCCTTCATCCAGATTGCTTCATGCGCTGCCTCCGAGGCTGTCATGTACTCCGCTTCACATGTAGATCCCGCCACGACGCTTTGCTTGCAACTGCACCAGCTTACTGCCCCACCATTCAAAATATACACGTATCCGGTTTGTGACTTAGAGTCATCCAGATCTGTGTCGAAGCTAGCGTCGACGTAACCCTTTACAACGAGCTCCTCGTCACCTCCATATACGAGAAACATATCCTTAGTCCTTTTCAGGTACTTCAGGATGTTCTTGACCGCTGTCCAGTGTTCCATTCCGGGATTACTTTGGTACCTTCCTACCAAACTCACGGCAAGGTTTACATCAGGTCTGGTACACAGCATGGCATACATGATAGACCCTATGGCTGAGGCATAGTGGACGACGCTCATATTTTCTCTATCTTCTGTCGTGGTCGGACATTGAGCTGAGCTCAATTTCACACCTTGCAAGACAGGCAAGAACCCCTTCTTGGACTGATCCATATTGAACTTCTTAAATATCTTATCAAGGTATGTGCTTTGTGAAAGACCTATGAGGCGTGTCGATCTATCTCTATTGATCTTGATGCCTAACATGTAAGCAGCTTCTCCAAGGTCCTTCATTGAAAAACACTTATTCAAGTAGGCCTTAATACTATCCAAAAGTTCTATATCATTTCCCATCAAAAGTATGTCATCCACATATAATATGAGAAATGCTACAGAGCTTCCACTCACTTTCTTGTAAACACAGGCTTCTCCATAAGTCTGCATAAACCCAAACGCTTTGATCATTTCATTAAAGCGAATGTTCCAACTCTGAGATGCTTGCACCAGCCCATAGATGGAGCGCTGGAGCTTGCATACCTTGTTAGCATTCTTAGGATCGACAAAACCTTCTGGATGCATCATATACAATTCTTCCTTAAGAAAGCCGTTAAGGAATGCCGTTTTGACGTCCATTTGCCATATCTCATAATCATAGTATGCGACAATTGCTAACATGATTCAAACGGATTTCAGCTTCGCTATGGGTGAGAAGGTCTCATCGTAGTCAACCCCTTGAACTTTTTGATAACCCTTAGCAACAAATCGAGCCTTATAGATGGTAACATTACCATCCGCGTCCGTCTTCTTCTTAAAGATCCATTTATTCTCTATCGCTCGCCAATCATCGGGCAAGTCTGTCAAAGTCCATACTTTGTTTTCATACATGGATCCTATCTCGGATTGCATGGCTTCAAGCCATTTGTTGGAATCTGGGCCCGCCATTGCTTCTTCATAGTTCGAAGGTTCAACATTGTCTAACAACATGATTTCCAGGACAGGGTTGCCATACCATTCTGGTGTGGAACGTGTCATTGTGGACCTTCGAAGTTTAGTAGCAACTTGATCCGAAGTATCTTGATCATTATCATTAACTTCCTCTCTAGTCGGTGCAGGCACCACAGGAACATCTTCCTGAGCTGCGCTACTTTCCGGTTCAAGAGGCAGTACTTCATCGAGTTCTACTTTCCTCCCACTTACTTCTCTTGAGAGAAACTCTTTCTCCAGAAAGGACCCGTTCTTGGAAACAAAGATCTTGCCTTCGGATCTGAGGTAGAAGGTATACCCAATGGTTTCCTTAGGGTATCCTATGAAGACACATTTTTCCGACTTGGGTTCGATCTTTTCAGGTTGAAGTTTCTTGACATAAGCATCGCATCCCCAAACTTTTGGAAACGACAGCTTAGGTTTCTTCCCAAACCATAATTCATACGGTGTCGTCTCAACGGATTTAGACGGTGCCATATTTAAAGTGAATGTAGCTGTCTCTAGAGCATATCCCCAAAATGATAGCGGTAAATCAGTGAGTGACATCATAGATCGCACCATATCCAATAGAGTGCGATTACGACGTTCGGACACACCGTTACGCTGAGGTGTTCCAGGCGGCGTGAGTTGTGAAATGATTCCACATTTCCTTAAGTGCATACCAAATTCGTGACTTAAATATTCTCCCCCACGATCTAATCGTAAGAATTTTATCTTTCGGTCACGTTGATTCTCTACCTCATTCTGAAATTCCTTGAACTTTTCAAAGGTCTCAGACTTGTGTTTCATCAAATAGACATACCCATATCTACTTAAGTCATCAGTGAGAGTGAGAACATAACGATAGCCACCGCGAGCCTCAACGCTCATTGGACCGCACACATCAGTATGTATAATTTCCAGTAAGTTGGTTGTTCGCTCTATTGTTCCGGAGAACGGAGTCTTGGTCATTTTACCCATGAGGCATGGTTCGCACGTGTCAAATGATTCGAAATCAAGAGACTCCAAAAGTCCATCTATATGGAGCTTCTTCACGCGTTTGACACCAATGTGACCAAGGCGGCAGTGCCACAGATATGTGGGATTATCATTATCAATCTTACATCTTTTGGTATTCACACTATGAATATGTGTAACATCACGTTCGAGATTCATTAAGAATAAACCATTGACCAGCGGAGCATGACCATAAAACATATCTCTCATATAAATAGAACAACCATTATTCTCGGATTTAAATGAGTAGCCATCTAATATTAAACGAGATCCAGATACAATGTTCATGCTCAAATCTGGCACTAAATAACAATTATTGAGGTTTAAAACTAATCCCGTAGGTAAATGTAGAGGTAGCGTGCCGACGGCGATCACATCGACCTTGGAACCATTCCTGACGCGCAACGTCGCCTCGTCCTTCGCCAGTCTCCGCTTATTCCCCAGCTCCTGTTTTGAGTTACAAATGTGAGCAACCGCACCGGTATCAAATACCCAGGAGCTACTACGAGTACTGGTAAGGTACACATCAATTACATGTATATCACATATACCTTTAGTGTTGTCGGCCTTCTTGTCCGCTAGGTATTTGGGGCAGTTCCGCTTCCAATGTCCCATTCCCTTGCAATAAAAGCACTCAGTCTCAGGTTTGGGTCCATTCTTTGACTTCTTCCTGGCAACTGGTTTACCGGGCGCGGCAACTCCCTTGACGTCCTTCTTGAAGTTCTTCTTACCCTTGCCTTTCTTGAAACTAGTGGTTTTATTGACCATCAACACTTGATGTTCTTTTTTGATTTCCACCTCTGCTGATTTCAGCATTGAAAATACTTCAGGAATAGTTTTCACCATCCCCTGCATATTGTAGTTCATCACAAAGCTCTTGTAGCTAGGTGGGAGCGACTGAAGGATTCTGTCAATGACTGCCTCGTCCGGGAGGTTAATGTCCAGCTGGGACAAGCGATTGTGCAACCCAGACATTTTGAGTATGTGCTCACTGACAGAACTATTTTCCTCCATCTTACAACTATAGAATTTGTCGGAGACTTCATATCTCTCGACCCGGGATGAGCTTGGAAAACCATTTTCAGCTCTTCGAATATCTCATATGCTCCGTGTCGCTCAAAACGCTTTTGGAGCCCCGGTTCTAAGCTGTAAAGCATGCCGCACTGAACGAGGGATTAATCATCAGCACGTGACTGCCAAGCGTTCATAACGTCTTGGTTCTCTGGGATGGGTGCATCACCGAGAGGTGCTTCTAGGACATATGCTTTCCTGGCAGCTATGAGGATGATCCTCAGGTTCCGGACCCAGTCCGTATAGTTGCTGCCATCATCTTTCAGCTTGGTTTTCTCTAGGAACGCGTTGAAGTTGAGGTTGACATGAGCGTTCGCCATTTGATCTACAAGACATTTTGCAAAGGTTTTTAGACTAAGTTCATGATAATTAAGTTCATCTAACCAAATTATTTAATGAACTCCCACTCAGATTAGACATCCCTCTAGTAATCTAAGTGATACATGATCCGACTCAACTAGACCGTGTCCGATCATCACGTGAGACGGACTAGTCATCATCGGTGAACATCTCCATGTTGATCGTATCTTCCATACGAATCATGTTCGACCTTTCGGTCTCTTGTGTTCCGAGGCCATGTCTGTACATGCTAGGCTCGTCAAGTCAACCTAAGTGTTTTGCATGTGTAAATCTGGCTTACACACGTTGTATGTGAACGTTAGAATCTATCACACCCGATCATCACGTGGGGCTTCGAGACAACGAACTTTCGCAACGGTGCACAGTTAGGGGGAACATTTTCTTGAAATTATTTTGAGGGATCATCTTATTTACTACCATCGTTCTAAGCAAATAAGAAGCAAAAACATGATAAACATCACATGCAATCAAATAGTGACATGATATGGCCAATATCATTTGCTCCTTTTGATCTCCATCTTCGGGGCGCCATGATCATCATCGTCACCGGCATGACACCATGATCTCCATCATCGTGTCTTCATGAAGTTATCTCGTCATCTATTACTTCTACTACTATGGCTAACGGTTTAGCAATAAAGTAAAGTAATTACACGACGTTTATATTGACACGCAGGTCATAAATAAATTAAGAAAACTCGTATGGCTCCTACCGGTTGTCATACTCATCGACATGCAAGTCGTGATTCCTATTACAAGAACATGATCAATCTCGTACATCACATATATCATTCATCACATCCTTTTGGCCATATCACATCACATGGCATATGCTGCAAAAACAAGTTAGACGTCCTCTAATTGTTGTTGCATGTTTTTACGTGGCTGCTATAGGTTTCTAGCAAGAACGTTTCTTACCTATGTCAAAACCACAACATGATATGCCAATTTCTATTTACCCTTCATAAGGACCCTTTTCATCGAATCCGATCCGACTGAAGTGGGAGAGACAGACACCCGCTAGCCACCTTATGCAACTAGTGCATGTCAGTCGGTGGAACCAGTCTCATGTAAGCATACGTGTAAGGTCGGTCCGGGCCGCTTCATCCCACGATGCCACCGAATCAAGATAAGACTAATAACGACAAGTAAATTGACAAAATCAACGCCCACAACAACTTGTGTTCTACTCGTGCATAGAAACTACGCATAGATCTAGCTCATGATGCCACTGTTGGGGAACGTAGCAGAATTTTAAAATTTTCTACGCATCACCAAGATCAATCTATGGAGTCATCTAGCAACGAGGGAAAGGGGAGGGCATCTACATACCCTTGTAGATCGCGAGCGGAAGCGTTCAAGAGAACGAGGTTGATGGAGTCGTACTCGTCATGATCCAAATCACCGATGACCAAGTGCCAAACGGACGGCACCTCCGCGTTCAACACATGTATGGTTGGGAAGACATCTACTTCTTCTTGATCCAGCAAGGGGAAGGAGAGGTTGATGGAGATCCAGCAGCACGACGGCGTGGTGGTGGAAGCAGCGGTGATCTCGGCAGGGCTTCGCCAAGCTCCAATGAGAGAGAGAGAGAGGTGTTACGAGGGAGAGGGAGGCGCCAAGGCTTGGGTGTGTCTGCCCTTCCTCCCCCCCACTATATATAGGACCCCTAGGGGGGCGCCGGCCCTAGGAGATCCAATCTCCAAGGGGAGGCGGCGGCCAAGGGGGGACTTGCCCCCCAAGTCAGGTGGGGCGCCCCCCACCCCTAGGGTTTCCAACCCTAGGCGCAGGGGGAGGCCCATGGGGGTGCACTAGCCTACCAGGAGCTGGTTCCCCTCCCACTTCAGCCCATGGGGCCCTCCGGGATAGGTGGCCCCACCCGGTGGACCCCGGGACCCTTCCAGTGGTCCCGGTACAATACCGATTACCCCCGAAACTTTCCCGATGGCCGAAACTGGACTTCCTATATATAAATCTTCACCTCCGTACCATTCCGGAACTCCTCGTGACATCCGGGATCTCATCCGGGACTCCGAACAACTTTCGGGTTACCGCATACTAACATCTCTACAACCCTAGCGTCACCGAACCTTAAGTGTGTAGACCCTACGGGTTTGGGAGACATGCAGACATGACCGAGACGACTCTCCGGTCAATAACCAACAGCAGGATCTGGATACCCATGTTGGCTCTGACATGTTCCACGATGATCTCATCGGATGAACCACGATGTCGAGGATTCAATCAATCCCGTATTCAATTCCCTTTGTCAATCGGTACGTTACTTGCCCGAGATTCGATCGTCGGTATCCCAATACCTCGTTCAATCTCGTTACCGGCAAGTCACTTTACTCGTACCGTAATGCATGATCCCGAGACCAAACACTTGGTCACATTGAGCTCATTGTGATGATGCATTACCGTGTGGGCCCAGAGATTCCTCTCTGTCATACGGAGTGACAAATCCCAGTCTCGGTCCGTGTCAACCCAACAGATACTTTTGGGGATACCTGTAGTATACCTTTATAGTCACCCAGTTACGTTGTGACGTTTGGTACACCCAAAGCACTCCTACGGCATCCGGGAGTTACACGATCTCATGGTCTAAGGAAATGATACTTGACATTGGAAAAGCTCTAGCAAACGAACTACACAATCTTGTGCTATGCTTAGGATTGGGTCTTTTCCATCACATCATTCTCCTAATGATGTGATCCCGTTATAAATGACATCCAATGTCCATAGTCAGGAAACCATGACTATATATTGATCAACGAGCTAGTTAACTAGAGGCTCACTAGGGACATGTTATGGTCTATGTATTCACACATGTATTATGATTTCCGGATAACACAGTTATAGCATGAATAATAGACAATTATCATGAACAAGGAAATATAATAATAATCATTTTATTATTGCCTCTAGCGCATATTTCTGACAGATATGCCCTTGTCTACTTTGACTGAGAATAATAATGAATCTATGGATGTGAATTTTTTTGGTAGGAACAATTTTGGTAACAACGCGTATAGAGGAAATTTTAATCCTAGGCTTTATCCTAGTAATCCCTATAATAATTATGGTAATTCCTACAACAATTCTTATGGAAATTATAATAAGATTCCCTCTGATTTTGAATCTAATATTAAAGAATTTATTACTTTGCAAAAGAATTTCAATGCTTTGATTGAGGAAAAATTGCTTAAGATTGATGAGTTGGCTAGGAACGTTGATAGAATTTCTCTTGATGTTGATTCTTTGAAACTTAGATCTATTCCACCTAAGCATGATATAAATGAGTCTCTCAAAGCCATGAGAATTTCCATTGATGAGTGCAAAGAAAGAACCGCTAGGATGCGTGCTAAGAAAGATGCCTTTATAAGAGTGTGTTCTTCTAGTTCCTATGAAAATAAAGATGAAGATCTAAAAGTTATTGGTGTGTCCCCTATTAAATCTTCGTTTTGCAATATGAATCTTAATAATGATGGGACTGAATATGATCCACCTTTACCTAGAAGGCGTTCCAATAATTCGGAGTTTTTAGATCTTGATGCTAAAATTGATAAAAGTGGGATCGAAGAAATTAAAACCCTAGATGTTGCTAAACGCACTATTTTCGATTTCAAGGAATTTAATTATGAAAATTGGTCTTTGATAGATTGTATTTCTTGTTGCAATCCGTGCTAAACTCTCCTCAAGCTTATAGTTAAAATAAAGCATTCACTAAACATATCGTTGATGCCTTGATGCAATCTTATGAAGAAAAACTTGAATTGGAAGTTTCTATCCCTAGAAAACTTTATGATGAGTGGGAACCAACTATCAAAATTAAGATTAAAGAACATGAGTTCTATGCTTTATGTGATTTGGGTGCTAGTGTTTCCACGATTCCAAAGACTTTGTGTGATTTGTTAGGTTTCCGTGATTTTGATGATTGCTCTCTAAACTTGCACCTTGCGGATTCCACTATTAAGAAACCTATGGGAAGAACTAATGGTGTACTTATTGTTGCAAATAGGAATTATGTGCCTGTAGATTTTATTGTTCTTGACATAGATTGCAATCCTTCATGTCCTATTATTCTTGGTAGACCTTTCCTTAGAACGATTGGTGCAATATTGATATGAAAGAAGGAAATATTAGATTCCAATTTCCGTTAAGGAAAGGCATGGAAGACTTTCCTAGAAATAAAATTAAATTACCTTATGAATCTATTATGAGAGCTACTTACGGATTGCCTACCAAAGATGGCAATACCTAGATCTATCCTTGCTTTTTATGCCTAGCTAGGGGCGTTAAGCGATAGCGCTTGTTGGGAGGCAACCCAATTTTATTTTTATTCCTTGCTTTTTTCTTCTGTTTAGTAATAAATAATTTATCTATTCTCTATCTAGGTTGTATTTTTTTGTGTTTAATTAGTGTTTATGCGAAGTAGAACCGTTGGGAAGACTTGGGGAAAGTCTTGATATCTTTCTGTAAAAAACAGAAACTTTAGCGCTCACGAGAACTGCTGCCATTTTTATTTGGAAAGTGCTATTTAGTTAATTCTTTTTGAAGATGATTAATATATAAATTACTCACGTCCAGCCATTTATTTTAGAATTTTGGGGGTTCCATATCTTGCGCTAGCTACACATTACTACAGACTGTTCTGTTTTTGACAGATTCTGTTTTTCGTGTGTTGTTTGCTTATTTTGATGAATCTATGGTTAGTAAAATAGTTTATAAACCATAGAGAAGTTTGAATACAGTAGTTTTAACACCAATATAAATAAATAATGAGTTCATTACAGTACCTTGAAGTGGTCTTTTGTTTTCTTTTGCTAACGGAGCTCACGAGATTTTCTACTTTAAGTTTTTTGTTGTGAAGTTTTCAAGTTTTGGGTAAATATTTGATGGATTATGGAACAAGGAGTGGCAAGAGCCTAAGCTTGGGGATGCCCATGGCACCCCCAAGATAATCTAAGGACACCTAAAAGCCAAAGCTTGGGGATGCCCCGGAAGGCATCCACTCTTTTCGTCTACTTCTATCGGTAACTTTACTTGGAGCTATATTTTTATTCACCACATGATATGTGTTTTGCTTGGAGCGTCTTGTATGATTTGAGTCTTTGCTTTTTAGTTTACCACAATAATCCTTTCTGTACACACCTTTTGAGAGAGCCATACATGATTTGGAATTTGTTATAATACTCTATGTGCTTCGCTTATATCATTTGAGTTATATAGTTTTGCTCTAGTACTTGACTTATATCTTTTAGAGCACGGTGGTGGATTTGTTTTATAGAAACTATTGATCTCTCATGCTTCACTTAGATTATTTTGAGAGTATTAAATAGCATGGTAATTTGCTTAAATAATCCTAATATGCTTGGTATTCAAGAATAGTAAAAACTTTCTTATGAGTGTGTTGAATGCTATGAGAAGTTTGATTCTTGATAATTGTTTTGAGGTATGAAGATGGTGATATTAAAGTTATGCTAGTTGAGTAGTTGTGAATTTGAGAAATACTTGTGTTAAGGTTTGTGATTCCCGTAGCATGCACGTATGGTGAACCGTTATGTGATGAAGTCGGAGCATGATTTATTTTTTGATTGTCTTCCTTATGAGTGGCGGTCGGGGATGAGCGCTGGTCTTTTCCTACCAATCTATCCCCCTAGGAGCATGCGCATAATACTTTGCTTTGATAACTTGTAGTTTTTTGCAATAAGTATATGAGTTCTTTATGACTAATGTTGATTCCATGGATTATATGCACTTTTCTTCCTTCCACCATTGCTAGCCTCTCTAATACCGCGCACCTTTCGCCGGTATCATACACCCACCATATACCTTCCTCAAAACAGCCACCATACCTACCTATTATGGCATTTCCATACCCACCGTTTCGTTTATTATGACACACTCCATCATTGTCATTTTGCTTAGCATGATCATGTAGTTGACATCGTATTTGTGGCAAAGCCACCATTCATAATTCTTTCATACATGTAACTCTTGATTCATTGCATATCCCAGTACACCGCCGGAGGCATTCATATAGAGTCATATTTTGTCCTATGTATCGAGTTGTAATTGTTGAGTTGTAAGAAAATAAAAGTGTGATGATCATCATTATTAGAGCATTGTCCCAGTGAGGAAAGGATGATGGAGACTATGGTTCCCCCACAAGTCGGGATGAGACTCCGGACGAAAAATTAAAAAAAAAGAAAGAAAAGAGGCCATAAAAAGAGAGAAAAGGCCCAAAAAATGAGAGAAAAAGAGAGAAGGGACAATGTTACTATCCTTTTACCACACTTGTGCTTCAAAGTAGCACCATGATATTCATGGTAGAGAGTCTCCTATGTTATCACTTTCATATACCAGTGGGAATTTTTCATTATAGAACTTGGCTTGTATATTCCAATGATGGGCTTCCTCAAAATGCCCTAGGTCTTCATGAGCAAGCAAGTTGGATGCACACCCACTTAGTTTCTTTTGTTGAGCTTTCATATACTTATAGCTCTAGTGCATCCGTTGCATGGCAATCCCGACTCACTCACATTGATATCTATTGATGGGCAGCTCCATAGCCCGTTGATACGCCTAGTTGATGTGAGACTATCTTCTCCCTTTTTGTCTTCTCCACAACCACCATTCTATTCCACTTATAGTGTTATATCCATGGCTCACGCTCATGTATTGCGTGAAGATTGAAAAAGTTTGAGAATGTCAAAAGTATGAAACAATTGCTTGGCTTGTCATCAGGGTTGTGCATGATTTAAATACTTTGTGTGATGAAGATAGAGCATAGCCAGACTATATGATTTTGTAGGGATAACTTTCTTTGGCCATGTTATTTTGAGAAGACATGATTGCTTTGTTAGTATGCTTGAAGTATTATTATTTTTTATGTCAATATTAAACATTTATCTTGAATCTTTCGGATCTGAATATTCATACCACAATTAAAAAGAATTACATTAAAATTATGCCAAGTAGCACTCCGCATCAAAAATTCTATTTTTATCATTTACCTACTCGAGGACGAGCAGGAATTAAGCTTGGGGATGCTTGATACGTCTCCAACGTATCTATAATTTTTGATTGCTTCGTGCTATATTATCTACTGTTTGGACATTATTGGGATTTATTATCCACTTTTATATTATTTTTGGGACTAACCTATTAACCGGAGGCCCAGCACAGAATTGATGTTTTTTGGCCTATTTTAGGGTTTCGAAGAAAAGGAATATCAAATGGAGTCCAAACGGAATGAAACCTTCGGGAACGTAATTTTCTCACCGAACATGATCCAGGAGACTTGGACCCTACGTCAAGAAACAAAGGAGGAGGCCACGAGGTAGGGGGGCGCGCCTCCCCCCCAGGCGCGCCCTCCACCCTCGTGGGCCCCCTGTTGCTCCACCAACATACTCCTTCCTCCTATATATACCTATGTACCCCCAAACGATCAGATACTGAGCCAAATCCCTAATTCCACCGCCGCAACTTTCTGTATCCACGAGATCCCATCTTGGGGCCTGTTCCGGAGCTCCGCTGGAGGGGGTATACATCACGGAGGGCTTCTACATCATCACCATAGCCCCTCCGATGAAGTGTGAGTAGTTTACCTCAGACCTACTGGTCCATAGTTATTACCTAGATGGCTTCTTCTCTCTTTTTGGATCTCAATACAATGTTCTCCCCTCTCTTATGGAGATCTATTCGATGTAATCTTCTTTTTGCGGTGTGTTTGTTGAGACTGATGAATTGTGAGTTTATGATCAAGTCTATCTATGAAGAATATTTGAATCTTCTCTGAATTCTTTTATGTATGATTGGTTATCTTTGCAAGTCTCTTCGAATTATCAGTTTGGTTTGTCCTACTAGATTGATCTTTCTTGCAATGGGAGAAGTGCTTAGCTTTGGGTTCAATCTTGCGGTGTCCTTTCCCAGTGACAGTAGGGGCAGCAAGGCACGTATTGAATTTTTGCCATCGAGGATAACAAGATGGGGTTTTCATCATATTGCATGAGTTTATCCCTCCACATCATGTCATCTTGCTTAAGGCGTTACTCTGTTTTCATGAACTTAATACTCTAGATGCATGCTGGATAGCGGTCGATGAGTGGAGTAACAGTAGTAGATGCAGGCAGGAGTCGGTCTACTTGTCTCGAATATGATGCCTATATACATTATCATACCTAGATATTCTCATAACTATGCTCAATTCTGTCAATTGATCAACAGTAATTTGTTCACCCACCGTAAAATACCTATGCTCTTGAGAGAAGCCACTAGTGAAACCTATGGCCCCGGGTCTATCTTCATCATATTAATCTTCCAATACTTAGTAATTTGCTTTGCTTTTTTACTTTGCTTTTATTTTACTTTGCATCTTTATCATAAAAATACCAAAAATCTTATCTTATCATATCTATCAGATCTCACTCTCGTAAGTGGCCATGTAGGGATTGACAACCCCTTATCGCGTTGGTTGCGAGGATTTATTTGTTTTGTGCAGGTGCGAGGGACTCGCACGTAGCCTCCTACTGGGTTGATACCTTGGTTCTCAAAAACCGAGGGAAATACTTATGCTACTTTGCTGCATCATCCCTTCTTCTTCGGGGAAAACCAACGCAGTGCTCAAGAGGTAGCAGGCGGCGGTCGCCGCGTATTGCTCTTGCTTCCTAAAGCTCCTAAGATACCTTGGTGATGAACTCCTGGGCACCGGGCGCTCCTTGCCCAGCGTCCTCCTGAGGGAGACGTGCCGCGAAGCACGCCTCCAAGTGGTGCCCGAGCGCCTCCCTCGTTATGCTGGCGAGGTCCGAGGCCCTCTAGAAGAGAGCCCCTGAGCCCGGCCCGAGAAGGGCGCTGGGCGCGCTTTCCTATGAGATGGAGGGAGGTGCCCCAGGTGGGGGTGCTGATCCTGACGAGGTGGCACTTGCGGCGCTGCCCTCATGAGGTCTAGCACGGAGTAGCTGCTTCTTCTTCTTGGGCATGACCTTAGGAGGGTACCGAGCTGCATTGCTGCCAGGGTCTTCGATTGACACTGCTTGGAAGGCGCGCTCGAGGGAGCACACCGCATCTCTTTCTTCGTAGGGGACTGTGATGATCCCGCCGCTTCCTGGCATCTTGAGGATGTTGTAGCCATGGTGCGTCATGGCCATGAACTTGGCCAGGGTCGTATACCCGAGGATGGCATTGTATGGCAGACGGATGTGGGCGACGTCGAAGTCGATGAGCTCGGTGCGGTAGTTGTTGCGCTGTCCGAAGGTGATGGGGAGGCGGACCTGCCCGATCGGGGTGGTGGAGTCGTCGGTCACTGCTGAGAAAGGCTTGGTGGGCTGAAGCTGATCATACGGCACTTGTAGGTTGTCGAACATGTCGACGGACAGGACATTGAGCCCTGCGCCGCCATCGATGAGAGTCTTGGTAACTTGCACGTTGCTAATGACTGGTGAACAGAGCATCGGGAGGGCGCCAGCAATAGTCACGCACTTGAGCTGATCTACTGAGCTGAACATGATGGCGCACTTGGACAATCTGAGCAGGCGCGTGGCCTCAAGCTTGGGGAGGACTGGATTCACTTCACGAGCAAACTGTTTGAAGATACGACGTGAGGCTGGGGCCTGAGCTCCGCCCAAGATGCAGGCTGTAGGATCGAAAGTATGTCTAGAGGGGGGGTGATTAGACTACTTGACCAAATAAAAACTTAACCTTTTCCTAATTTTAGTTCTTGGCAGATTTTAGCTATTGTAGGACAAGTCAAGCAATCATCACACAATTCAAGCAAGCATGCAAAGAGTATATTGGCAGCGGAAAGTAAAGCATGCAACTTGCAAGAATGTAAAGGGAAGGGTTTGGAGAATTCAAACGCAATTGGAGACACAGATGTTTTTCCCGTGGTTCGGATAGGTGGTGCTATCCTACATCCACGTTGATGGAGACTTCAACCCATGAAGGGTAACGGTTGCGCGAGTCCACGGAGGGCTCCACCCACGAAGGGTAATGGTTGCGCGAGTCCACAGAGGGCTCCACCCACAAAGGGTCCACGAAGAAGCAACCACCCACGAAGGGTCCACGAAGAAGCAACCTTGTCTATCCCACCATGGCCATCGCCCACGAAGGACTTGCCTCACTAGCGGTAGATCTTCACGAAGTAGGCGATCTCCTTTCCCTTTACAAACTCCTTGGTTCAACTCCACAATCTTGTCGGAGGCTCCCAAGTAACACCTAGCCAATCTAGGAGACACCACTCTCCAAGAAGTAACAAATGGTGTGTAGGTAATGAACTCCTTGCTCTTGTGCTTCAAATGATAGTCTCCCCAACACTCAACTCTCTCTCATAGGATTTGGATTTTGTGGAAAGAAGATTTGAGTGGAAAGCAACTTGGGGAAGGCTAGAGATCAAGATTCATATGGTAGGAATGGAATATCTTGGTCTCAACACATGAGTAGGTGGTTCTCTCTCAGAACATATGAGTTGGAATTGTGTATGTGTTCTGATGGCTCTCTCCACGAATGAAGAGGAGGTGAAGGGGTATATATAGCCTCCACACAAAATCCAACCGTTACACACAGTTTTCCAATCTCGGTGGGACCGAATCAACAAACTCGGTCGGACCGAAAAGGTAAACCTAGTGACCGTTAGAGATTTTCGGTGGGACTGACATGCAACTCGGTAGGACCGATATGATTAGGGTTTGGGCATAACGTAATCTCGGTGAGACCGATTACACAAACTCGGTGAGACCGATTTTGGTAATTAGCTAACCAGAGAGTTGGTCAGGCAAACTCGGTGGGACCGATTTGCTCTTTCGGTGAGACCGAAAAGTTACAAAAAGGAAACACTGAATTTACATTGCAATCTCGGTGGGACCGATTCGCTCTTTCCGTGAGACCAAAAAGTTACGAAAGGGAAATAGAGAGTTTGCAATCCCATCTCGGTGAGACCGAGATCCCTATCGGTAGAACCGAATTGCTAGGGTTTGGTAGTGGCTTATGACAAGTGAAACTCGGTGGCGCCGGATAGAAAGAATCGGTAGGACCGAGTTTGGCTTAGGGTTTAGGTCATATGTGGATATGGGAAAGTAGTTGAGGGTTTTGGAGCATATCACTAAGCACATGAAGCAAGAGGCTCATTAAGCAACACCTCATCCCTCCTTGATAGTATTGGCTTTTCCTAAAGACTCAATGTGATCTTGGATCACTAAAATATAAAATGAAGAGTCTTGAGCTTTTGAGCTTGAGCCAATCCTTTGTCCTTAGCATTTTGAGGGTTCCACTTTCACCATCCATGCCATGCCAATCATTGAGCTTTCCTGAAATAATCATCTTGGAATAGCATTAGCTCAATGAGCTATATGTTGTTATGAATTACCAAAACCACCTAGGGATAGTTGCACTTTCAATCTCCCCCTTTTTGGTAATTGATGACAACATATAGATCAAAGCATCGACAAATGATAATAAGCATGAAATATATCGTCGCTTTGAGAAGTATGTGACAAGTAAGAGCTCCCCCTAAATTTGTGCATATTTAAAATTTGCTTTGGACTGCAAATGCACAAAGAGTTAGAGTCATGGGTTACTCTTCCATGTCACATACTTCTTGGTGGAGCGCTTAGGATGATAAGAATGAAATACATGCAGTCATCACCAAGAATAGTGAATGATCACATAAGATAGATAAGATAATAGCATTCACCAAGCATTAAGTGTAGCTTATGATCAAACACATGATCATCAATGTCTCACGAGAAATGACATAGTATCTCAAGCACTCAAAAGCAAACAAAGTTCGAAAAACCACCAAATAAAACAAGAGAGAATAAAAGCAACACTCTCTCTCGAAGCCTATGATCTATACATTTTCTCCCCCTTTGGCAACAAGTTACTAAAAAGTTCCTAGAAAATGCATAGTGCTAAGTCGACACTCAGGCTTGATCTTCAGGTGGTGGTGGAGTCCGGAGCACTCCAAGGATGAAGCCTTCTGTAGACGTGGTCGGAGTCGAGGCTGAAGTAGATGCTGGAGCTGGTGGAACTGAAGCTGTAGCTGGTGCAGAAGTGGTGGCTCTGGTGTCAGCAACTGGCATTGCATATGATCTCTGAGCTCTTGGCACTCTGGCAAATGCATCAGTTGTAGTCTTTCCTCTCCTCTCCTGCATGTCATCCTGGAGCTGCTCCACTGCAGTCTGAATGTCTGTCACTTTGACATCCAAGTCATAGAACTTTTGTTCCATGATCCTCTCTAAGCTTGCCTGGTTCTGAGTTAGGGTGGCTAGTCCTTGCTCAATCCGCAGGGTGGATGCAATCAAGTAACCAAGCTGCTCTTGTTTGATTTTCAGGAAATATTCAGATGCCTCCTCTTGAGTAGGCATCTTGGCAGCTTTCTCCTTCCTTGCCTTCTCCTTCTTTGCTTGTGCTTGTGCAGACGATGGTTCATTCTCAGTCATAACAATTTGATTGTCCTCAAAGTCTGGATGGATGGGAAGGTGTTCCTTGTCCAATAAGTATATGCATGTGCCCATCTTTGAGTTGATCAACTCCTGAATCTGAGGGGCATAACCACAGCTCCTCGTCTGATCTGCTGCAGTCCTCTTGATAGTCTCTACTATGAGGCTCATGACCTTGAATTTCTGTGGCACATCAAATACATGAAGCAAATTGATTGCATGGCCTCTGATCATCTTGTGATCTCCAGACTTGGGCAATAAGGTGTGCCTCAGTATCCAATTTATGGTTGGCAGCCCTGACAGAAGATAGTGTACTGAGCCAAACTTGAAAGTGTCAAGTGCTTCATTTGGAATCTCCTTGTACATGTTTGACATTGAGTTGTGGTCCATCTTCTTCTTGGCATAAATGTCCAAGTCATCTGCTTGCTCCTCTGGGGCATTAATGAGCTGAGCCCATTCAGTAACTGTAGACTGGTACCTCGTACCCTCTGGCATCCATACAATCCTGCCATCTGGATAAAAATGGGCTGTGGAGTAGAACTGCATGATGAGTTCCTCGTTCCACTTTGTGAGCTTCTGCCCAACAAAGTCCTCTACTCCACATGCCTTGAAGCTGTCCTGCACTCCAGGGTAGTACTCTTCGTTGTCCTTGATGTATTGCCAGTCAACCCATCTCATATCACAGACTATTGGCTTCTTATCAAGCAGCACTGTCTCATAGAAGTCCTGCCGTTCCTTGGTGTGAAATCTGTAGTCAATAGCAGTCCTCCTCCTTGAAGCATACAGATCTGCTTCTCTCCACTTCCTCAGCCCTGAGTCTCTCCTGAGCTTCATATCCTCAGCCACAGGATGAGCATCGTTGTGGTCTGGGATCTTGGGCTTGAGCTTTCTAAGTACTTGCTCTTCCTCATCTTCTTCAGCAGTGTCAGGCACTGGGGCCTTGTTCTTCTCAGCAACTGGGATGCTTCTTGTATTTCTCTTTGGCTTTGGCTTTGGAGCTGGCTTGGCCTTGGAAGCAGCTGCCCCTGATCTTATGGCATCACCCATCAGCTTGGGTGCCTTAGGTGTTGGTGCAGCTACCTCTTCTTCTTCCTCTTCTTCCATGATGGAAGCCTTTCCAAGCACTCTGGCTACGGTCTTATTGACCCTTTCCTTCCTTTTCTTTCCTTCAGCAGCAACTGGCTCTATGGTTGCAGGCTTTTCAGGAATCTGAGTTGAGGCTCTGGCCTTTGGCATAGGCTTCCTACCTGCTGGCCTTTTGATTTTCATCCCTGGCTTTATGCTCTATGCTGGCCCAATTCTCTTGGAAGTTGCTTCCTCTTCTGCCACATAGTCCTCATCCTCTGATTCTGAGGTTCTCTTCTTTCTCTGTCTGGTGGCAGCTTTTGGCAGATTGCTAGGAGTACTTCTGCTGCCATCATCTGAAGAACTTGAGGGACTAGTGCCCTCACTCATCTACACTTGCTGTTCTGACATGTTCTGGCTGTCACTCTGATCAGACATGTTGCAAACTCTGACTGCTGACCCTGTGAATAGGTTATAGATGAGATAGAGTGGATGAGCATCACAAAATGCAGAGATTTTTGCAAAAGAATGATCCAAAAACTTAGTTTTAGTTTCCCACTGAAATCATCTCGGATCTACCGATTTTTAAACTCAGTGATACCTAAGCAGCTTTGGAACCTAAACTAGTGAACTCGGTCAGACCGAGTCACAGTTCGGTGGCACCGAGACTGCTAGGGTTTCACAAAGTTCCAAAATCGGTCACACCGATAAGTAATTCTCGGTCAGACCGAGTCTCACTTGTGCAATGGCATGAGCCAAATCGGTGGGACCGAGTTTTTCAACTCGGTGGGTCCGAGATGGTTTCGGCGGAAACCTAACCCTAAAATTTTCGAATCAAACCTAATCTACGAACGCATTGACTGGATAGGAGTGTTTCAATCATGGAAAGAATCATTAAGAACACAATGTGCTAGGAATCGGACGGGGAATAGCACTGTGATCGAGTCCATACCCTAGTTCGGCGGAGACTCGCTACGGCGGCAACGGCAGGGTTGAATTCCGTTGACGGCGATGGAGACCAGCGACTGGAGGCGGCTGGCGGCGAGGAGACGATCCGGAGACCAAGTTGGCAGAGCAGGCTATCGCGTGGGCGAAGGAGTTCGGAGAAATTTCCAAATTTTTGCCCGTGACTATATATAGCCCGAACCTGTCGGTGTGACCGAGTGGAACAGCTCGGTGGCACCGAGATGCAAAACTGTATATAGTTGTTGCAACTCGGTGTGACCGAATGGTTCAAATCGGTTGCACCGAGATCGAAAACCTAGATCAACTTAATGATCTCGGTAGGACTGAAAGTAGGGTATCGGTCAGACCAAGAATCATAAAGAGGTTTTGGAAGTTTAAGTCTATGACGAATCGGGGACTCTGAGCGCTCCTCACACAGAGTGGTTCGAATCTGACTTGATCAAATTTTGTGATGTAGCATGAATAGAGTTTGAGATGAGAAAAGCATAGATAGCTAGAGGAGGTTCTTAGGCATTCTTGTCCATCCACTTGGCAAAAGGAAATAAAACCAAACAATCAAAACAACAAGTGGATGTCCTCGAATGAGTAAAATATGCAACAAGCATGCTCACACAATAAGATGGCAAATTAAATATGTGACAAGGCATGCACAACCAATTCTAGCATCTATCAAGCAATTTGCAATGACAAGGTCATCTATATATGAGTATATTGACTTAGGAGTCAAGTGAGTACACTTGATCATAGGTCATACTCATCGTTTAAGCTCAAGTGGGGTTACCACTTTTCCATAAAGCATTGTTGTGTTCACATCTTTAGAGTTGCTTTAGCTCAAGTCTTTGAGTAAAGCTCCCCCTAGATGTGATATCCCCCCTTAGAGGGATGAACTAACCTCGGGTTTTGTCGATGATGACTTCATGTAGATGTTGAAGATGTGGATGCTCAATGTTGATGTAGATCACTTGGAGCTATCCATTTGAGTGAATTGCACTTTCAATACCTACATGGGTTAGTCCCACAAGGAACAAACATGGATATCCATAGACATAGAGTGATGCACACACAAGATGATGTCCATGAAAACTTTTAGGTTACCTTGTCCCTTGTCTTACCAACAAGAGGGTTTGTGACTCCTTGAACTAGTGCAAGATGTGGAAGTTGATTGCACTTGTTCTTGCCAAAATGATAAGAGTGAAGTATGTTGGCGGAGTCACCCTCAAGAACTCTCTAGTTCTTCTTCTTTTGGATCCACACCATCTTGATGGGAATCCTTGGAGTTGTAGTCGTACTTGATGAAGTGGAACTTGAAGTAGTCTTGGGAATCCACTTGACTAAGGTCTTAGGAGCTTCTTCAAATGCATCAATTTCCTCTTGAAGCTTGTCCTTGCCTTTTTGCTTGTAGTCTTGTGGTGGAAGATCATCTTGAGCTTGTGTCCCCTTGAAAGAAGTATCATACTTCTCTTGTTGAGGAACAAACTTTGTCTCGGGGTATTGATCTTCTTCCCACTCAACTCCATTGGCATTGAACTTTCGTTCAAAACCAACACCTTAATTCTTCCGGTGCATTCCTTGCTTGCGCACAATTTCCTCGAATTGCTTACTCCCGGCAAGGCTTTTGTACACTCCTTTCTCTATAATTCCCTTCAATAAGCTATTTTCTTGCTCAAGTGTAACTTGGCTAAGAGAATCATTTGTGGAATCAAGAGAACTACTAGAAGCAACAATATTGGATTTAGCATGATCATTGTTTCTGCTAGAGGAAGAATCTTTCTTGTTCTTGTTACTAGACTTGACTTGAGGCATGTAAGTGGATAAGAGTAAACGCTTGGAAATGTAAGAAGAACTTTTCTTGCGGAGATCATCATTGATTGCTTTTAAGAACTCATGCTCTTGCTCAAGATTGAGCTTTTCAAAGCGTAATTTCTCATGAGCTCTTAAAAGTTCTCAATGATCTTCGAAGATAGTTTCATGAGCTAACTTAAGAGTGTTTAGTTCTTTAGTTAGAGCCTCAATCTTCTCCTTATCATTGTCATTCATTTTATGTTGATTAGCATGATTAATTGACGTTTCATCATAGTATTCATCACTAGAGTTGTCAACAAGCAAATCATCACCTAACAAGTCATCTTCATCACTATTGAAATCAACATACTCGGGGTGTGTTACCTTAGGAACTTTGGCCATGAAGCATCTTCCAATTCCTTCATTTGGTGAGTCAAATATGTCGTAGGAGTTGGTTGACACAAGTGCTAGACCGGCAACACCTTCATCTTGAGTATCTTCGGAGTCGGAGTGATAACTTCTCTCAGAGTGGCTGTCGGAGTCGGAGCCGGATACCCATTCACCAACATGAGCTTGATGTCTTCGTTTTGTGTAGCTCCTTGATGATTTTTCCTTCCTTTCCAAATCCTTGCTTCTCCGTGAGTATCTTCGTTCATAACGATCATCTCTACTCCTTCTCTCTCTTGGTGGTGATTCTTTGCTTCTTCTTTTTGGATAATCTTCTCTTCTCTTGTAGGGAGCAGTACACTCATTGGAATAGTGTCCGGGTCTTCCACAACTGTAGCAGTTTCGCTCTCGACTAGAAGATCTTTTGTCATTGTAGGACCTTGACTTGAAGCTTCTATCTTTGCTTCTACTCTTGTAGAACTTGTTGAAGTTCTTCACCATTAAGCTCAATTCTTCATTGAAGTTTTGTTTCTCACTTGATGATGTAGGGGCTTCACATGAGGCTTTGTAGGCACCACTTGATTTGTTGTGAAGTTCCTCTTTATCCTTAAGTGACATCTCATGAGCAACAATTCTTCCAATCACCTCCGTTGGCTTGAGATCTTTGTAATTGGGCATCATTTGGATCAATGTGCACACGGTATCATATTTTCCATCCAAGGCTCTTAGAATCTTCTTGATGATGAATCTGTCGGTCATCTCTTCACTTCCTAAGCCGGCAATCTCATTTGTGATGAGAGCAAGCCTAGAGTACATTTCAGCGACACCTTCACCATCCTTCATTTTGAACTTGTCAAGTTGACTTTGAAGCACATCCAACTTGGATTCCTTGACGGATTTGGTACCTTCATGCATATCAATCAAAGTGTCCCAAATTTCCTTTGCATTCTCAAGACGGCTGAATTTGTTGAATTCTTCGGGGCACAATCCGTTGAAGAGAATATCACAAGCTTGAGCATTGTATTGCAACATCTTCAACTCATCCGCGGTAGCTTCACGGTTTGGTTCTTTCCCATCAAAGAAGTCACCTTGCAAACCAACACACACAATAGCCCAAACGGCGGGGTTATGTCCAAGAATATGCATTTTCATTTTATGATTCCAACTAGCAAAATTAGTACCATCAAAGTAAGGACCTCTACGGTGATAATTTCCCTCGCTAGACGCCATACTCTCCTAGGTTGTGAAACCAAGGCTATGACCACCAAAAGCTATGGAGATCAAAGCAAATGGAGACCAAAGCTCTGATACCACTTGTAGGATCAAAAGTATGTCTAGAGGAGGGGGTGATTAGACTACTTGACCAAATAAAAACTTAACCTTTTCCCAATTTTAGTTCTTGGCAGATTTTAGCTATTGTAGGACAAGTCAAGCAATCATCACACAATTCAAGCAAGCATGCAAAGAGTATATTGGCAGCGGAAAGTAAAGCATGCAACTTGCAAGAATGTAAAGGGAAGGGTTTGGAGAATTCAAACGCAATTGGAGACACGGATGTTTTTCCCGTGGTTCGGATAGGTGGTGCTATCCTACATCCACGTTGATGGAGACTTCAACCCACGAAGGGTAACGGTTGCGCGAGTCCATGGAGGGCTCCACCCATGAAGGGTAATGGTTGCGCGAGTCCACAGAGGGCTCCACCCACAAAGGGTCCACGAAGAAGCAACCACCCACGAAGGGTCCACAAAGAAGCAACCTTGTCTATCCCACCATGGCCATCGCCCACGAAGGACTTGCCTCACTAGTGGTAGATCTTCACGAAGTAGGCGATCTCCTTGCCCTTACAAACTCCTTGGTTTAACTCCACAATCTTGTCGGAGGCTCCCAAGTAACACCTAGCCAATCTAGGAGACACCACTCTCCAAGAAGTAACAAATGGTGTGTAGGTAATGAACTCCTTTCTCTTGTGCTTCAAATGATAGTCTCCCCAACACTCAACTCTCTCTCATAGGATTTGGATTTTGTGGAAAGAAGATTTGAGTGGAAAGCAACTTGGGGAAGGCTAGAGATCAAGATTCATATGGTAGGAATGGAATATCTTGGTCTCAACACATGAGTAGGTGGTTCTCTCTCAGAACATATGAGTTGGAATTGTGTATGTGTTCTGATGGCTCTCTCCACGAATGAAGAGGAGGTGGAGGGGTATATATAGCCTCCACACAAAATCCAACCGTTACACACAGTTTTCCAATCTCGGTGGGACCGAATCAACAAACTCGGTCGGACCGAAAAGGTAAACCTAGTGACCGTTAGAGATTTTCGGTGGGACTGACATGCAACTCGGTAGGACCGATATGGTTAGGGTTTGGGCATAACGTAATCTCGGTGAGACCGATTACACAAACTCGGTGAGACCGATTTTGGTAATTAGCTAACTAGAGAGTTGGTCAGGCAAACTCGGTGGGACCGATTTGCTCTTTCGGTGAGACCGAAAAGTTACAAAAAGGAAACACTGAATTTACATTGCAATCTCGGTGGGACCGATTCGCTCTTTCGACGAGATCGAAAAGTTACGAAAGGGAAACAGAGAGTTTGCAATCCCATCTCGGTGAGACCGAGATCCCTATCGGTAGAACCGAATTGCTAGGGTTTGGCAGTGGCTTATGACAAGTGAAACTCGGTGGCGCCGGATAGAAAGAATCGGTAGGACCGAGTTTGGCTTAGGGTTTAGGTCATATGTGGATATGGGAAAGTAGTTGAGGGTTTTGGAGCATATCACTAAGCACATGAAGCAAGAGGCTCATTAAGCAACACCTCATCCCTCCTTGATAGTATTGGCTTTTCCTAAAGACTCAATGTGATCTTGGATCACTAAAATATAAAATGAAGAGTCTTGAGCTTTTGAGCTTGAGCCAATCCTTTGTCCTTAGCATTTTGAGGGTTCCACTTTCACCATCCATGCCATGCCAATCATTGAGCTTTCCTGAAATAATCATCTTGGAATAGCATTAGCTCAATGAGCTATATGTTGTTATGAATTACCAAAACCACCTAGGGATAGTTGCACTTTCACAGGCGATGGCACGTGGCTCCTGGAAGCCCCCAGCCCCCTCGTCCTGATGGTGGTCGTCATTCCTTCTTGGTGGTGGCAGTAGTGGAGGGAGACCAGCGTTGCCCTGAGGACGATCCTCACGAGGCTGATCCCTCCAGGCGCCCTCGCAAGACTGATCCTGCCAGTGGTCCTCACGAGGCAGGTCGCCCCACTCCTGGCGCAGGCCACGGTCATCACAGCGTCCGCCACCACATCCTCCTCCTCGGCTGTAGCCCCGGTCGTTGCGCTCGGGGCGTCGACCGAAGCATCCTTCTCGAATGGCTCTGACCTCTTGACAGTCGCTAGTGTTGTGGCTATGCAGTTTTTGGAAGGCACAGAACGGCGGCTGCTTTTAGATGACTCGGGAAGGTCCCTGCCGCGCTTTGTGTCTGGCTCCGCCGCGAGCACGGCTGCTCCCTTGCGCTTCACGTCTTTGGCCTTGGCTTTCTTCTCCTCTGGGTCCGCAGCCGGGAGCTCGAGGAGGGAGAGGCGCCCCTCCTCAGCTCTTGCGCACTTGATCGCCAGGTTGAACAGCTCCAGAGACGTGCACATCTCCTCGTGGATGGCGAGCTCCTCCTTCATCTTGACATCGCGGACGCCATCGGAGAACAAGGAGATGATGGCCTCATCCGTCACCTTAGGGATCTTGAGGCAAACGTTGTTGAAGCGCTGGATGTACTTCTGGAGGGTCTCCCCTGGTTGTTGCTTGACGCGGCGTAGGTCACCCGCACCGGTGGGCGGTCACGAGTGCCCTGGAAATTGGCAACGAAATGGTCGCGCATCTCATTTCAGGAGGAGATCGAGCCTGGAGGCAGGTTCAGGAGCCAAGAGCGGGCACCATCCTTGAGAGCCATGGGGAACCATTTTGCCATGACTTTCTCGTCGCTGTTGGCTACCTCGATGCTTAGCTCGTAGAGCTGCAGGAACTTCGCGGGGTCGAGGGTTCCGTCATAGCGAGGAGGCAGATCCGGCTTGAACTTGCCCGGCCAAGCGACGCTATGCAGCTCAGGGGTGAAGGCGCGGCAGCCTGCCGTGGTCACTGGACTCGGCGCTGGTGGAGAACTTGTCCTCGATGAGGTTCGCGCACTGCCGCCGCAGGAGGCATGTGGTCTTGCCGTGGTGGCGCAGGGAGCGCGGGGGTGTTTTCTTGCGGCCGAGGGACTTCTTGGTAGCTTCTTTCTTCTTGCGCGGGCACCGGACGCGGCAGGTCGCGCCGTGGGGCCGCATGCTTCGGCGCCAAGACTCCGTCTTTGGGCAGAGGTGGTGGAGGCGCTCCATGGGCCACGCCGCCCGCGGCTGGCGGAAGGCGAGGCAGCGAGAGGGACGGCGCAGGGGAGCCCCTGTGGCGCTGACGAGCTCGGCGATGCGGTCGAGCCAGTCCTCATAGAGGTCATCGATGGGGCGGTAGCGCAAGAGCTTGTGTGCCATGCACAGAGCGGCTTGCGCGTCCACGGGAGCGCGACGATCGTGAGATGACGAACCTGCCAGGGTCAGTGATGGAGTGGCGGTGCGGCCGTCCCGCCGCACCGAGGGGTGCAGCGAGAATGCTTGCTGCTCGTTCCCCGCCGGGCCGGTGGCGGCGTTGGCGGCAGGCGACGGAGAACGATGGGGTGGCCCGCTGACGGGAGCCGTCTAAGCAATGCGGGCGACGAGGGCAGCCTGGCGCTCAGCGCGAACGCGGCAAGCATCCGCCATGGAGACGATGGACCAACGGGACGTGGAGCGACGGAAGGGAAGCTTCGGCGCACCCCTAACTGGCGCGCCAAATGTCAGATCTCGGGTTCCGGCAAAACCCTCAATGTTCGAACACTGGGGTGCGCGCGAAGATCTCCCCCTACCAATCCACGTCCTAGCTGTGCTAAGGTCTCACGGGCTAACTCGACGAACTCGCAACACAAAGGACACAAGATTTATACTGGCTCGGGCCACCGTTGTGGTGTAATACCCTACTCCAGTGTGGTGGTGGTGGATTGCCTCTTGGGTTGAGGATGAATAGTACAAAGGGAAGAACAGCCTCCTGAGGAGAGGTATTCTTGTGCTTGGTGAACTTGTGGTTGTTCGGGTCCCGTCCTCTCTCTGATTAGTTGCCCCTCCTACTAGGGTGGCTAGTCCTATTTATAGAGGCCCTGGTCCTCTCCCCGAATATTGAGCGGGAAGGGAGCCAACAACAGCCAATTTCAAAGGGGACAACTAGTACAGCTTATCCTGACAAAAGTAGTCTTCGCCTGCCAAAGGCTCTGGTGGTGACGCCGTCTTGGGCTCCACGGTGACCTCTGCCTTGCCATCCTGCTGGTCTTGGCCTCATTGCACCGATATGGAAACCTTTGCTTGACGCCTTGGTAATCCGCGCATCTGCTTGCTTCCTTAGCACCAAAGAGGAAACAAGGAAACTGTGTGCGCTGGTGCCCGCCTGGCGCCTGTCTGATCTTGATCGTCATGGCTCATGTCATTGGAACCTCGCGAGGATTGCCTGGCCTCGATCTCTCCGCCCCTCACGAGCCAGCCTGGTGAGGCTGCTCCCGAGGAGGTCTTGTGTCGTCCGCCTCGCGGGGCTTGGCCCCTCGCGATGGTCTTGAGTGCTTGTTGGTGAAGATGGGCCATACGGGCCCGCTCGTAGAGCCACGCCGTGGGCCACGGGAAGGCAAGTCTGGGGACCCGTGTTTCCAGAATGCTGACAACGATGCGGTCTTGATAGGCGCTTCGGCATGGTGGAGGACGGTGGCGGTGGATGGGGTGGAGGACGCCTACGATGGATGGGGAGGCTAGTGTGGGGATGGTGTTCTAGCATGGATGGTGTATGAATGGGAAAATGAAGGGAGAGGTACGGGGAACCATGTTTTTTGGTACGCGCCTGTCTGAAATATGGGAAATTTACGAACTTAGCCCCCGTTTAAAATTTGGACGTCTCGTCGGTTGGGGATAGGACGGTAATCTCGCATCTCGCCAATATTTTCCCGAAGCGATTTCGGGCAAGGAGAGGGTGTTTTGGCGCCCACGGTTGGCGCCCATGGTGTATGAACGGGGCTGACGGGTAGGGCGGTTGTGTCACGTCTGAGTGAAGTTACAAACCTGCCCCTATTGAAAATATTTGCCTACACCGATTTCGGTCGAGTCGAGTTTGTTTTGCCGCCCACCGTGTATGAATGGGGAAATGGAGGGAGAAACAGAGGTCTTTCGGACGAGCTTGAATCAAATGTGTTTTGCCGCCCATGTTTTGCGCCCACTGTGTCAGAATGGGCTCAGAGGCGGTCGTGTCACGTCTAATTGAAGTTACTAAACTACCCCTATTGAGAGCAGTAAAACCGGACCGATGGATTGTCCGTGTAAGGGGTAGATAGTAATTTCCATCTCCCAAACACGTGGCTATGGGTAGTCAATGTGAGAGTAGACATTTTGCCGCTTCTTTCGAATTTTGGGACAATAAGCATCCACGTTTACCCTGGCAACTAAATTTGAATCCATTTTGTACTCCTATATGAATCTTTATAAATCATTCTATGTGTTTTTATATATCTTCAAAAGCACGACAAAGATGTATTCCACTGTCATATATGAATATGATTTACAAATGTTGATACTCGAATTCAGAAGCTAGAATCTAGTTTAAGGTGAATTCGAATATTTGGAACACTTTATGTCCAACTCAAGTGTCACACGCAGCATAATGCGTACTCCCATTTAGATATGTACACAAGCAATGTATCAAGATTCAAATTGAGGCGACCCGACCCGAATGGATCAAGTCTGCTGTGCTCGGGTGTCATCCCTGGATCAGTAATTCTGACACCGCACAGTACATCGAAGGATTTATAGCAGAGTGGCAATCACACACTTATTACATCGTTGTCTCAAAGAGAACTTATTACAATAAAAATGGCTTAAGGCCATCTAATGACGATAACAGCGGAAGACTCGGAAGATAAATGAGTCCATCAACTCCAACGGCATCACTGAGTATAGAACCACGACCTAAAAGCACCTTACTTGTCATCTGAAAAGTCTGCAACATGAGAAGTTGCAGCCCGAAAACGGGTCAGCACATGGAATATGCTGGCAATGTAACACATAGAGAGTAATGGAATGAAACAGCTATACTATATGCATATATGGCTGGTGGAAAGCTCTATGGTTACAGTTTTTGTGTAAAGCCAGTTTTTCCCTACTGCAAAGGAATACATTTATTTAACTATCATGGTGGTTGTGAAACATCAAGAATGGTTGACAGCATTCCGATCCCAATTAAGTGAACAATTAAAACCCAACAACATTAATTAGAAGTAACATGTTGAGATTCACATGATATTCAAGTACTAGATACTCAAGTTGTCCATAACCGAGGACACGGCTAATCATGATTAGTTTGTACACTCTGCAGAGGTTTGCGCACTTTTCCCCACAAGACTCGATCGCCTCCGTTTGGTTTCTCGCACTACATGGTGTTTGAGAAGACGGATGACCGAGACATAGTCTTTCAGAAGCGCTAGCACCTTACGATCGGGTAGACCGGTACACCTACATCTGCTAGTCTACCACTGTAAGAGTTCGCACAACTTAGTCAACTATGCCAGAGCCCATAATGGCTTGTGGCTGCACACGAAAGTTTCTAGCATGAAAGATCTTATGATCCCTTTGAGCCTGGGTGGCGGTCCAAAATAAAACAGGCAAGTCCTGATAGACATCAGGTGCCTCAATCCACCCAGATGTGTGTTTAAGTTGCCACCTTAGATCAACCATTAAAATTATCAACTCACATCTGTCATGGATATCACTCACCCAATCCACGTCTACTAGCATAGCATGGCATAATAAGCAAACGTAGAAGTAACTCCCAAAGGTTTCATAATAATACAGGTGATAGGTACTACCTCATCTACTTCCCATCCCACAATTTAATTAGATCCTAATCATGCAGTGTGAGAGGATTGATCTAATGCAATAAAACATGGGTTGTAGAAAAGGTATGATCAAAGTGTTACTTGCCTTGCTGATGATCCGCGAGACCTAGGGTTTCGAAGTAACAAGCGGCGCAATCTGGGTGATCTATCGCAGACAAACAACAAGAACACAATAAGTACTCATCTAATGCACAGGTAAAACTCGAACAAGAGAACGAACCAGAAAGTTCAACTTAAGAACTCCGATTGCAAAGAAAGAAAGAACCGAACAAAGAAATGGAAAACAAACGGCGGAAGAAAACAACTCGGTTCTAGCAAGTTGAATCTAGGTCAAATTTTACCAGGGCAAAAACTTGTTTAAGTTGATTAGACGGAACGGCGGTTTCGAAACGAAACTCCAGGTGCTTGAATCACCTGATTCCGATAAACGAGCGAGAAGAAAGACTAAAACGAAGATCGGATCTGAGATCACGATCGCGGAATAAATCCGACGAGAAGAAAAAGAAGAACGGTTATACGAACGGACGTTCGTTAACCTAGAAGAATCCGGTGATCACGTTCGTTAGGACGAACGGTCCGGCGAACGGTCCAAAGGCAACTAAATCGGAAAAGAAAACGAATCCGATCTAGGGTTTTGGAGAAGTAAACCGAAACGAAAAATCGATCTAGAAAACCGGAACGGTTTAGAAAAGAACCGGGAAGAAAACGAATCGGTAGGGAAGAAAAGAATCGGAACGATTAGAAGAAAACGATCTGAGGAAAAGAGACGCGGGGCAACCTCCGGCGAGGGGCTCCGGCGGCGTGGCGTAGGGCGGCGGCATGGGCAAGGTGCGGCGGCGGCGCTAGGGTACAAGGGCGGCGGCGCGGTGGTGGGGTGGCGCGGCGGCGGTGTAGGGCGCGTGGTGGGGTGCGGTGGAGGGCTTGGGCTTGGGGCTTGGGATTTGATTTGATGGGTTTAGAGGGGGGGTGTTGGGGTATTTATATTGGGGAGGGGAGAGGAAACTTGGGGTAGGGGACAAGAAATAGAGTAGGAATAGGAAAACGAAACAAGGAGAGGGAGGGGGCTAACCGGCCAGAGTCCTTTTAGGACTCGGCTTGAGCGAGGGGAGGCGGCGGCCTGGCGCTCCTGCGCCTGGCGCCTGGCGCACGGGAGGCTGGGGCGGTGGCTGGCTGGGCCTTTGGCCCGGCTAGCCTGCTGGAATTTTTTTTAAACGGTTTCGCGCACAAAAAAACAAAAGAAAGAAAATCTAAACGGGCTCCAAAATTTCTAAAGTAAATTTTCCCCGACTCCTAAAAATGAGTCGAACAAAATGAACTTTTCTCCAGGCCTAAAATGCAATTTTTTTGAAAACGCGCATTTTTCCCTATCCAAATAAAAAGCAAACAAAACTCCGGCAAAACAAAATTTGATCTATTTATCAAATATTCTTTTTTCCTAAATTTGGGAAAGTCATATTATTCCCTCTCTTATATTTTGATATTGGAAAAATAATTGAAGATGAAATAAATAAATCAAATGATCCTCTTTTCAAATTCGAGAAAACTCTCAAATATGAAAATAACGAAATATCCAACTCTCTCCGAAGGTCCTTGAGTTGCGTGAAATTTCTAGGATCGGCAAAATGCAAGAAAAGATGATATGCATGATGATCTAGTGTATAACATTCCAAATTGAAAATTTGGGATGTTACAAACCTACCCCCCTTAAGATGAATCTCGCCCTCAAGATTCGGGTTGGCTAGAAAATAGGTGAGGGTGGTCCTTGAGCAAATCTTCTTCTCTTTCCCAGGTGGCTTCATCCCCTGAGTGGTGGTTCCACTGAACTTTGCAAAACTTGATAACCTTGCTGCGAGTAACTCTGCTGGCAAACTCGAGAATCTTGACTGGCTTCTCCTCGTATGTCAAGTCATCCTTCAACTGAATCGCTTCCAGCGGCACTGTATCTCTTAGCGGTATCTCTGCCATCTCGGCATGACATCTCTTCAGCTGAGAAACATGGAATACATCATGAACTCCTGACAGTCCCTCTGGTAATTCCAACTTATAAGCGACTTCTCCCATACGTTGCAAGATCTTGTACGGTCCAACGAAACGCAGTGCTAATTTTCCCTTAACTCCAAAGCGCTTAACTCCTCGAAGTGGGGATACTCGAAGATAAACTCTGTCTTCGGTTTCGTAAACTGTCTCCTTGCGTTTAGAATCTGCGTAGCTCTTCTGCCTGGACTGGGCTACCTTGAGCCTATCGCGAATCAACTTAACTTTCCGTTCAGACTCCTTAATCAAATCTGGTCCAAAGAATTGACGGTCTCCAACTTCGTCCCATGACAACGGTGTCCTGCACCTTCTTCCGTATAAAGCTTCGAAAGGTGCCATCTTCAAACTGGTTTGGTAACTGTTGTTATAAGAAAACTCCGCATATGGCAAGTTATCGTCCCAGCTAGATCCATAATCTAGTGCACAAGCTCTCAGCATATTCTCCAAAATCTGATTGACTCTCTCGGTCTGTCCATCTGTCTGCGGGTGAAAAGCTGTGCTGAACTCTAGTCTGGTTCCCAAAGTTTCATGCAACTGATTCCAAAACTTTGAGGTAAATTGGGTTCCTCTATCTGATACGATACTCCTCGGAACTCCATGCAAACAAATGATCCTAGTCATGTATATCTTTGCCAACTTAGCACTGGTGTAAGTGGTCTTAACTAGAATAAAATGTGCTACCTTCGTCAAACGATCAACTACTACCCATATCGAGTCATAGCCTGATTTTGTCCTGGGTAGTCCTGCGATAAAATCCATGCCTATCTTATCCCACTTCCATTCGGGTATCGGCAATGGTTGTAACAATCCTGCTGGCTTCTGATGCTCTGCCTTTACTCTCTGACATACGTCACAAACTGCTACATATGCTGCAATATCCTTCTTCATTCCGGTCCACCAGAATGTTTCCTTTAAATCCAAATACATCTTGGTATTCCCTGGGTGAATCGAATATGGTGAATCATGTGCCTCTTGCAAAATCAACTTCCTGATCTCCGGGTCATGGGGCACATAAACACGGTCCTCAAACCATAAGGTATCGTGCTCATCCTCACGAAATCCCTTTGCTTTTCCTTCGCTCAATTTCTCTTTTATAGAAGCAATCTCCTTGTCAGATTTCTGGGCTTCTCTGATCTTATCCATCAATGTTGACTGAATCTCCAATGTTGCTACATAGCCTCTCGGAACTATTTCCAAACATAGCTCACGAAGGTTTTCTGCTAACTCCTTTGGTATTTTCCCCGTCACTAGGGTGTTGACATGGCTCTTACGGCTCAATGCGTCAGCCACCACATTGGCCTTTCCGGGATGGTAATGCAATCTCATGTCATAATCCTTGATGAGCTCCAACCATCTCCTTTGTCTGAGGTTTAACTCCTTCTGCGTGAAATGTACTTCAAACTCTTGTGATCCGTGTACACCTCACAATGATTTCCAATGAGGAAATGTCTCCACGTTTTCAATGCATGCACTACGGCTGCTAACTCCAAATCATGCGTGGCATAATTCAACTCATGAGGCTTCAGTTGCCGTGAAGCATACGAAACAACTCTTCCTTCCTGCATAAGCACTGCTCCAAGTCCTCGACGTGAAGCGTCGCAATACACATCATAATCCTTGGTCTGATCTGGCAAAATCAATACTGGTGAGGTAACCAAGAATTTCTTCAACTCCTGGAAACTAGCCTCACACTCCTCAGTCCATTTGAACTTAGTATCCTTCTTTAACAATTCAGTCATAGGCTTTGCAATCTTTGAGAAATTATCAATGAATCTCCGGTAGTATCCTGTGAGTCCAAGAAAACTCCGGATCTCTCCAACTGTCGTTGGTGATTCCCATTCAGTTACGGTCTCAACCTTAGTGGGGTCAACTGCTATACCTTCTCCGGATATAACGTGTCCGAGGAATCCAACTTCCTTCAACCAAAACTCACATTTGCTGAATTTGGCGTATAACTGATGTTCCCTTAGTTTCTCCAAAACCAAACGCAAATGTTCCTTATGCTCCTCCTCATTCTTTGAATAAACCAGAATGTCATCAATGAACACTACGACGAACTTATCCAAAAACTCCATAAACACTTTGTTCATCAGGTTCATAAAATAGGCAGGTGCGTTAGTCAATCCAAATGACATAACGGTATACTCATACAGTCCGTATCTCGTGGTGAATGCTGTCTTAGGTATGTCCTGCTCTCGAATCTTCAATTGATGGTACCCTGATCGCAAATCGATCTTGGAAAACACTTTAGCTCCTTGCAACCGATCAAACAGATCGTTGATCATTGGCAGTGGGTACTTATTCTTGATGGTTACTTCATTCAATCCCCGATAATCTACAACCATCCTTAATGATCCATCCTTCTTTTCCACTAGAAGTACGGGTGATACCCAAGGTGAAGAACTTGGGCGAATGTAACCTTTATCCAATAACTCCTTAATCTGGTTCTTAATTTCCACCAAATCCTTTGCTGGCATCCTATATGGTCTCTTTGATATTGGCCCAGTGCCTGGCAATAACTCAATCAAAAACTCAATGTCTCTATCCGGTGGCATGCCTGGCAATTCCTCAGGAAATACATCAGGAAAATCCTTTACCACTGGTACTTCCTCCTGCACAACTCCTGATAAGGAATTTACTTGTGTCCTGTTTGGCACATGCCGGGATACATACTTGATCCTTCTTCCTTCTGGTGTGGTAAGCAAAATTGTCTTACTGGCGCAATCGATGTTTCCTCCATATATCGACAGCCAATCCATACCAAGAATCACATCCAGACCTTGGAATTCCAGAATAATTAAATCCATTGGGAAAACATGCCTTCCTATACTTAATGGCACTTGAAAACATCCTTGTCTGGCCATGTACTCTGCTCCTGGTGAGCTTACTAGCATAGGTGTTTTAAGAATCCTAGTGGGCAGGCTATACTTTTCCACAAATCCCCTTGATATGTATGAATGCGATGCACCAGTATCAAAAAGAACGAGTGCAGTAAATGACTTAACCAAAAACTTACCTATTACTGCATCGGGCTGATCTTCATCCTCCTCCACACTAACGTGGTTCACCTGTCCCCTGTTGAAAGGGTTCGGCTTCTTCCCAGAGCTTCCATTGCCATTTCCATTCTGGCCTTCAGGACATTCATTTGCATAATGCCCTGGCTTCGAACACTTATAGCAAGTGACGTGGCTCAAGTCCTTTTGGGCTGGGGTGGATGGGGTGGTCCGGTTCTGGCCGTTGCTTCCTCCATTCCCATTACCATTCTTGTGGCCATTATGGTTGTGCGAGCTACCTCCTCCATGGGTGTGCTGAAACTGAAATCCCGGTTTAGGGGCAAAATGGGGCTTCTGCTGGGCTCCAGGGTTATACTTCCCCTGTCCATACTTCCTCTTACGGTTCTCAATCTGCTGTTGCTTCCCTTCAATCATGATGGCACGATCTACCAACTCCTGGTAGTTGTTGAAACTTGCTACCATCAACTGCATGCTTAGTTCATCATTCAGTCCCTCCAGAAACTTCTCCTGCTTAGCTGCATCCGTAGCAACGTCATCTGGGGCATAACGTGCTAACTTGCTGAAGTCGTCAACGTACTGGCCAACTGTCCTTCCTCCTTGGCGTAAGTTGCGAAACTCATGCTTCTTTATGGCCATAGCTCCTGCTGAAACATGGGCAGTGCGGAAAGCTTGCTGGAACTGATCCCATGTGACAGTGTCAACTGGGTAAGTGGCTGTGAAATTCTCCCACCATGCTACCGTGGGTCCGTCAAGCTGGTGAGCGGAAAACTTCACTTTCTCACCATCCGTGCATCCTGCAGTGGTCAACTCCCTTCCTATCTTGCGGAGCCAATCATCTGCTACTATCGGCTCGGTGCTACTAGAAAACACCGGCAGATTTAGCCTAAGGAAACGAGCTAAATGGTCAACAGGTGGTGGTGGTGGTGGGTTGTTGTTGTTCTGCTGGTTCTGGACTAACATCTGCATCAATTGATTCTATTGCTGGATCAACTGAGTGAGCTCCGGTGGGAATCCATTGTCACATCTCGGAGGCATCTAAGGGTTTAGAAAAGACGAGAATTGAGAATAGAGGGGTCTAAAGGGAAAACACTACCCATATGCACATGAGGCAAAAGCACACAATTCACTTCAATCAATCAAACAAGGGCTTACAAACGATCTAAAACTATCGCAAAAGTGCTCGAACTATTGTGTTTACATGGGGGAATACTACTACTGTCTGGTGGTCATCTAGAAATTTGAACCGGAAGACTCCATGATATCTGCTCCAGCTTCGTCTTCAAAGTCGGGTTCACTTGGATCCGAATCGGTGTCGTCGATGATGATGTAGTTGTCCGGACATGCGACGTACTCGTCTTCCTCCTTGGTTGGTAACTTCCTCTTAGGTTCTTCAATCTCCTGCTTAAGATCGCCATTGTGCCTTGCTAGAGCTACGATCTCGTCCATGTAGTCCTTGCGTGTAGACTTCAGTTCTCCTTCTAGCTCGATGATCCTTGCCTTCACATTCTTCAACTCTATCATATCATTGCACATCTGGTTCTCGTGGCGTCGAATGTGCTGGTTTAACTCCTGGATGAAAGATGCAATGGATCTATCCTTCTTGGTGCTGACTAACTCCCATTGTTCATCTCGGCGTCCGCAAATCTGGTAGATAGTGTCCTTGAGGTAACCTTCTCCAATGCGTCCTATCGTGATATGAGCTGCCATGCTCTTTCCCAGACTCCAGGTTGGTGCATTGAAAACACTATCTATGGGCTTCGTGATTGGCGTGAATGTCCTTCCCGGAACGTGAGCTTGAGTCTTCCAGCGCTCCTCTTCAGGTAGAGTGGCGTTGAAGGTTCCTGTGAAGCTTGGTAATCCAATGTTCAGGTACTTGGTGACTTCCTTCAGGTGAAATCCAAATGGTGTGCCTTCATCCGGTTGAGCATACTTAATCTTCGTGTGCGTCATCCTAAAAGAGTAGAAAAGATGAGGAGTTAGAAAATGAGAAGAGAATGGTAATCTATGGCTTTAACTTAGTGGTCGTGTCCTACAGTCAGCGTGTGCTCTGATACCATCTCTGTGGCGACCCGACCCGAATGGATCAAGTCTGCTGTGCTCGGGTGTCATCCCTGGATCAGTAATGCTGACACCACACAGTACATCGAAGGATTTATAGCAGAGTGGCAATCACACACTTATTACATCGTTGTCTCAAAGAGAACTTATTACAATAAAAATGGCTTAAGGCCATCTAATGACGATAACAGCGGAAGACTCGGAAGATAAATGAGTCCATCAACTCCAACGGCATCACTGAGTATAGAACCACGACCTAAAAGCACCTTACTCGTCGTCTGAAAAGTCTGCAACATGAGAAGTTTCAGCCCGAAAACGGGTCAGCACATGGAATATGCTGGCAATGTAACACATAGAGAGTAATGGAATGAAACAGCTATACTATATGCATATATGGCTGGTGGAAAGCTCTATGGTTACAGTTATTGTGTAAAGCCAGTTTTTCCCTACTGCAAAGGAATAAATTTATTTAACTATCATGGTGGTTGTGAAACATCGAGAATGGTTGACAGCACTCCGATCCCAATTAAGTGAACAATTAAAACCCAACAACATTAATTAGAAGTAACATGTTGAGATTCACATGATATTCAAGTACTAGATACTCAAGTTGTCCATAACCGAGGACACGGCTAATCATGATTAGTTTGTACACTCTGCAGAGGTTTGCGCACTTTTCCCCACAAGACTCGATCGCCTCCGTTTGGTTTCTCGCACTACATGGTGTTTGAGAAGACGGATGACCGAGACATAGTCTTTCAGAAGCGCTAGCACCTTACAATCGGGTAGACCGGTACACCTACATCTGCTAGTCTACCACTGTAAGAGTTCGCACAACTTAGTCAACTATGCCAGAGCCCATAATGGCTTGTGGCTGCACACGGAAGTTTCTAGCATGAAAGATCTTATGATCCCTTTGAGCCTGGGTGGCGGTCCAAAATAAAACAGGCAAGTCCTGATAGACATCAGGTGCCTCAATCCACCCAGATGTGTGTTTAAGTTGCCACCTTAGATCAACCATTAAAATTATCAACTCACATCTGTCATGGATATCACTCACCCAATCCACGTCTACTAGCATAGCATGGCATAATAAGCAAACGTAGAAGTAACTCCCAAAGGTTTCATAATAATACAGGTGATAGGTACTACCTCATCTACTTCCCATCCCACAATTTAATTAGATCCTAATCATGCAGTGTGAGAGGATTGATCTAATGCAATAAAACATGGGTTGTAGAAAAGGTATGATCAAAGTGTTACTTGCCTTGCTGATGATCCGCGAGACCTAGGGTTTCGAAGTAACAAGCGGCGCAATCCGGGTGATCTATCGCAGACAAACAACAAGCACACAATAAGTACTCATCTAATGCACAGGTAAAACTCAAACAAGAGAATGAACCAGAAAGTTCAACTTAAGAACTCCGGTTGCAAAGAAAGAAAGAACCGAACAAAGAAATGGAAAACAAACGGCGGAAGAAAACAACTCGGTTCTAGCAAGTTGAATCTAGGTCAAATTTTACCAGGGCAAAAACTTGTTTAAGTTGATTAGACGAAACGGCGGTTTCGAAATGAAACTCCAGGTGCTTGAATCACCTGATTCCGATAAACGAGCGAGAAGAAAGACTAAAACGAAGATCGGATCTGAGATCACGATCGCGGAATAAATCCGACGAGCAGAAAAAGAAGAACGGTTATACGAACGGACGTTCGTTAACCTAGAAGAATCCGGTGATCACGTTCGTTAGGACGAACGGTCCGGTGAACGGTCCAAAGGCAACTAAATCGGAAAATAAAACGAATCCGATCTAGGGTTTCGGAGAAGAAAACCGAAACGAAAACCCGATCTAGAAAACCGGAACGGTTTAGAAAAGAACCGGAAAGAAAATGAATCGGTAGGGAAGAAAAGAATCGGAACGATTAGAAGAAAACGATCCGAGGAAAAGAGACGCGGGGCAACCTCCGGCGAGGTCTCCGGCGAGGGGCTCCGGCGGCGTGGCGTAGGGCGGCGGCGTGGGCAAGGTGCGGCGGCGGTGCTAGGGCACAAGGGCGGCGGCGCGGTGGTGGGGTGGCGCGGCGGCGGTGTAGGGCGCGGGGTGGGGTGTGGTGGAGGGGTTGGGCTTGGGGCTTGGGGTTTGATTTGATGGGTTTAGAGGGGGGGTGTTGGGGTATTTATATTGGGGAGGGGAGAGGAAACTTGGGGTAGGGGACAAGAAATAGAGTAGGAATAGGAAAACGAAACAAGGAAAGGGAGGGGGCTAACCGGCCAGAGTCCTTTTAGGACTCGGCTTGAGCGAGGGGAGGCGGCGGCCTGGTGCTCCTGCGCCTGGCGCCTGGCGCACGGGAGGCTGGGGCGGTGGCTGGCTGGGCCTTTGGCCCGGCTGGCCTGCTGGAAAGTTTTTTTTAAACGGTTTCGCGCGCAGAAAAACAAAAGAAAGAAAATCTAAACAGGCTCCAAAATTTCTAAAGTAAATTTTCCCCAACTCCTAAAAATGAGTCGAACAAAATGAACTTTTCTCCGGGCCTAAAATGCAATTTTTTTGAAAACGCGCATTTTTCCCTATCCAAATAAAAAGCAAACAAAACTCCGGCAAAACAAAATTTGATCTATTTATTAAATCTTCTTTTTTCCTAAATTTGGGAAAGTCATATTATTCCCTCTCTTATATTTTGATATTGGAAAAATAATTGAAGATGAAATAAATAAATCAAATGATCCTCTTTTCAAATTCGAGAAAACTCTCAAATATGAAAATAACGAAATCTCCAACTCTCTCCGAAGGTCCTTGAGTTGCGTGAAATTTCTAGGATCGGCAAAATGCAAGAAAATATGATATGCATGATGATCTAGTGTATAACATTCCAAATTGAAAATTTGGGATGTTACACAAATACCGAGTCAATCAACCAAGAATGTGCATAACTAACAGACATATAAACACTTATAGAGTATATGGATCAATAATATCAACTAACATACATAAGCCAGGCCGATGTACTTTTTTTTGCTAGAAGAACATCCTTTTTTAGCGAAGCTAGTACAACATCTTGCCCCTTTCTGATGCGTGCCACTTATGGTCCATCTATACTACTATTATTGTTGAATGCACATTCAACCCGATTGGCATATTTGTAGGTCGGGCACAACAATCAAAATGAAATGTCTCTGAGTCTTATCAATTAATACAGACTTGTGCTCTAATAAAATTACAAACCAAAAAACAATTATTACATGATCTCTAAAACAAATGGTTTGATCGATTATATGAACAAACAACACAAAGGTTATTCAATGATGGAAAGAACATTTCACCTATGATTTACCAAGTGGGAATTTAATTTCCTTTTTTCCTTCAGGAGCATAACAATGCAGTCAATCTCAGCTTGCTTCGTTTTGAAATCCACCAAATATTTAATGGTTGTCTTGAGTACTGCTTGTGATTGTGTTGTTTGCTTCCTCAACATGTCAACCTCATCTCTAAGTGCAAAAGCAGAATCTCTTTCTACTACTAGTTTAGCCTCTAGAGCATCAGCAGTTGGCAATTCATGATGCATGATTGGGCCGGTGCCACTGCTGTGGGATGATACAGCGTCCACGGGGACCTCACCCGTTGATCTTGGGCTAACCTATTTTGCCATTAAAGTTGCTATTGGATTCTAAAAAGTTGAAGTTAGCAAAACATCTCAACTGGGAGTTATAACATCAAACCAGTTAAACAAACAAGGAATTAAAGAGTTCCAATTGGATGCTGAAAAGTAGTTATTAACATCATTGTAACCGGTTGTTGCAGCAGCAAAGCAGTTAAACAAACAAGTTTTGCAAAAGGTACTTGTTGTGGCATTGGAGTTTCTCTTGAATCTTGAAAAGTTGAGTAGCTAGTAACGTGATTAGAGCAACCGGTTGCAGCAGCAAAGCAGTTAAACAAACACTTTTGCAAAATGAACCTATTGTGGCATTGGAGTTTCTCTTGGATCCTGAAAAGTTGAGTAGTTAGTAACTGGATTAGAGCAACAAGTTATAGCACCAAACCTGTTACACAAATATATTTTTGAAAATGTACCTGCTATGCAATTGGACTTCCAATTGGATCCTAAAAACTTAAAGTTGGTAAGATGATTACAGCAACAAGTTACAGCAGCAAACCAGGTAAACAAGGAAGTTTTTGAAAACATACCTGTTGTGCCAACAGAGTTTCAGTTGGATCCTACAAACTTGAATGTTAGCAATCAATAAATAAAGTTTTGCAAGAGCCATAAGAAACTAACATCAAACTAGTATAATGAACCAGTTTTGGCAACATATTTAATTACACATGAATTAGTAAAGCTAACAAGTTCTTGGCAACGTATTAAAGTAACAAGTCAGTGTCGTTTACCAACAACACGAACATCTGTAAATTTCTTCGATGTAAGCAAAAAGATTCCAACACATATATAAGTTAAAAAGACGGTGTCCCTCATATAAACCTGACAATTGTCTATCTATGAACATGCAAACATTACTAGTGCTACAAGTGATAGCAGCAAACCATTTAAACAAACAGGGTATCAAAATGTAAATTACATGTGAATTCTGCTGCACCCTAGAAGTACATATGACCATCTATCTACGTGCTTAAGTAGCTATTTAAGTTCAGGCAAACAGGTAATTCTTAACAGTAAGTATCAAACACATAGATAGGTGTAGCAGGATTAAAAGGCTATGGCATTATGTAATCAGTAGCAAACTAAATTAAGCCACACAACATAATTGAACAATTTTGCAATAAGTGGCTAACTAAAATTTCGAGAAACGGGTAACTGAACTTACGCTAGCTCTTTGTACAGGCACACTACACCTTCTTTTTCGCTTACAAGGTTCTACGAAGGAGTCCATGGCATCAATTGCTTGGATACGCAGCCCCAATACTTCTTTCTTCCCACACTGCATTGGTAAGTCGAATGGTTAATCTGGTAAGATTGTGCGTCCTTGATATGTTATATGAGGATGTGTAGTCAGACTAGTTGTAGCCACACACATCACACTGGCTTTTACTTTATATTTCATGCGATTACATTTGGCATATCGAGATCTAAGCAATCTACAATAGGGTGAAAAGACTGGCATCCTTCACATTATTGGCGAACTCAGTTCATAGAAACAAGCAATTCAACCATTCTATGGGTAAATCAAAAGCACCACTGGAATATTTTTCACTACCCCAATCATACACGCAAAAAGGGGCGACGCCACCGTAGGGGCTGGTATGGGCGGCCGCCACGGGTGGCTGGAAAGTGTTCACCTAGTTTGAGTCGTCCGGGTTAGCCCAGGCTAGTTTTGTTTGTTCCAACGCACGAGCAGGCAATGTAAAAAATGAAGAAAAACTTTTCAATTTGGATGGGCCAATAACGTAAGTGCAAGGCAGGCCCTATAGCAGGCTCGCAGCCCAAACAAGCGCCTCCCATATCGATCGACAGCAGAAAAAATCCCAATTCATTCGCTCTAGCCTCTAGTCTGGTTCGCTCCTAACCTAGCCGCCGCTGGACAGACCGACACAGCACTTCCTCGTGCCCTCGTTGGATGGCGGTCGCCGGGCTTCAAGCGAATGGAAGGACAAGAAGATGAAGATCCAACCATGTGTGTATCCTGCGTGGGAGGCAGCGGCGGCAGCACGGGCATGGCATCAAGCTCGCGCAAACGGACAGTCGCAGCTTGCAAGAGCAGCATGCGCAATGAGCAGGTGCATCACATCCCTGATTATATCTAATTCAACTGTTCAATTTCTAGCCAATAGTTAGACCTGACGGTGTTGTAAAACTACTTGTATGTAGGGAATCTATGAGAAAATGAAACCAATTTCTTCTTATTTTATAACTCCCCCAATCAATACTGAACTGACTAAATCTGATGTATCTAATCAAGTTTCCGGTGCAAACATACAAGCTCATGTTGTTCTTGAGCCTGAAGTATCTAATGAACAGACTGCTAATGAAGGATTTGATGCAAACATTTTACATGCTCCTGGTGATGAACATATAGTGTCTAATGAGGGATCTAATGCAAGCATTTTGCAAGCTCCCATTGAAGGATTTAGTGTCTAATGATGATCTTCTATGTTGAGAGAGACATGGTGATTTGCAGGCATTGATGACAGGCAAATTATAATACATTTTCATGGCTTGAGGAAACATCGAGGCCATCTACCTAAAAGTCCCCGTATCATGACAACGTAGCATAAATACTTTCCTAATGTGTTGTTTGAAACTATTGGCATACTTGTGCAGGATAGATATATTGATATGCAGTTTGCGCATTGGTTATAGGTGCAATTACACTTTGATATTTTCAGCCAGAGAACGAATAATTCAAGAAGGTATAGACCATGTTAGTAGTCCTTGTACACCATGTTGCATTTTGTGTTATTTGGTGCTTGCATCATTTAGTGTTTTATAATCTGAACTACTTTGGATCATTAGCTGGTTTTCGGAGTGCAAGTGGACGAGACCGTTGCGGTGGACGAGACTGTTGGTGAAGCCCCAACGGCCCCAGGGGGGCGGAGGTGCGATGATGTGCCTGGTGAAGTAGGTGGGAGACGGTGTCGGTGAAGCACACCTGATGCGGTGGAAGTCCGTGTCTGTGAGGCATGTCGGTTGCGGCGACCAACATTGTCGATGGACGACCTAGTGCGGTGGACGAGGGCGTAGATGAGGTAGCTCCGGTGCGGTAGTGAAGCGCGATCGTCGTCTTCGTTGTCGTCATCGTCATTCGGCATAGAGGTGGGGAAAGAGACGAGACGAGGGGTGATTCAAACTTGGGCCAATGCTTGGGTTGGCGGCAAATTAGGGATTTGAGCAATCTGGCACGGAAGGGGACGGTGGAGAAGGGAGATTTTGCAGGGCTGGAATTGGTGCCGACAGATATTTCAATCTAAAATGTGGAAGCATGAACTTATTTGGTCGTCGTTCTTTTTTTGGGGGGAGGGGAGGGAGGGGGTGGGTGGAAGGGTACTAAGCGTCCGTACGACACGACCGTAGTCTGCCTAGTGCGCCTACATTTGAGAATGCAAATGAATCTTCTTTCATTTGCAAACGAATCTGTATCTATTACCATGCACGTGTTTTCCTTGCAAATAATTAGTCATTCGAAACAAGATACTATAAATTAATTAATGAGGAGTTATTTGAAAAAAATCGAAACGGTATCCATGCTAACGTGGATTGGAGTGTGTGTCACATAATTAGTTCTTTGAATTAGAGAGTGTGTGTCACATAGCGATCTCCAATTCTAACGTGGATTTCACATTTCACGGTATCCACACTGTTTTTAATACAAATTCATATGTATATGATGAACACCATGGTAGTGAGAAAACTTTTGGATGGATTCAAACATATGACCTACAAAATAGCACAACAATCGAGTCAATGTCAACTTCTCCAAACCTAGTATGGCACGAATTCAAAATAATTACCCGTATGCATGGTCCTCAGTTCAAATCTTACAATGTACAACGAATTGAAACATCGATATTAAATCTCGTACTATCTACATTCAAATGTTGTTTTTAACCCCCCCCGGCACACACGCTACATACTTCCTGTATCGGCTAATCTTCCTCTCCTAACCACCTTAGGAAGCTACGGTTTCTGACACACGTTCATTCTTTTTCTCCATGTTTCGATCTCTAACTCTCTCAACTACACAACCCCCCTTTTCCACTCTGTTACCAAATGTATTTACCTCACACACCCGCCATTGCACCCCATGCCGAGCTATCTCTCTCCCTCCCACCATCTCTCGCTAGATACATGCATTGCCTATCTAGCCCCCCAACCTCTCGTGTGCACGCACGCATGTTGTCTATCTAGGTCACTCCCTCGAGACTGTCTCACTCTTTCTTCCGTACGGCGGGCCACACTCGCGCAATCTCGCTCTCTTTATCTGAGTCTCGATTAACCTCGTTTTCTTTCACACACAAATGATATATCTCCCTATCCGGGCCTCGATCGACACACTCTATACTCTCTCACGCAGATTCTCTATCTAGGTAAGTCCATCCAAGCCTCCCCCACTCTTTTGACCTCATGGCGGGCCATGCTTGCTCAATTTCTCTCTCTCTCTCTCTCTTTGTATGTCTCGATTGACCTCGCTCTTTCTCGGACACAGACAATATATCTCCATGTTTGAGCCAAATTCGACATATTCATATTGTATACTCTCTCACGCACATTGTCTATCTAGGTCACTCTCTCCAACCCGTCTCACTATTTCCATCGCATGATGACCCACACTCGCTCAATCTCTCTCCCTTTATATATGTAACCGATTGACCTTGCTTCCTCCCACGCACAAAATATATCTACGTGTCTATGACTGGATCATCTCTCAAGCTCTATCTTATAGCCCTCACCCTTCCCAAAAGCTCAATCAGACAATATCTCTCCAGAGCACATATATATCTTTTCAATGAATGTCGGACCACACTCACTTTGTCTCTATATATATATATGTCTCTCGATTGACCTCGCTTTCTCACACCGTATCTTCCACACATTGAAGCTACCTCTCCATCCCTCGCAAAGACGGAGCTATTTACATTGCGAGGGGGACTCCAACCTTGGATTAATTTTTGTAGGCATTTATTCCAGTGGGTTTAGATTATATTTTCGTAGCATTCGGCCCACAACTACTCCAAACACCGTTGCAACCCTCGCACCTCCCCCAATTGATTTCCCTCTGGCTCGGTCATCACTCTCTCGCACGCCCTTTCTCGCCTTCAACGTCGCACCATGGTATTATTGCAAAAAACTCTGTTGTTCTCTTTAATTATTACAAATAAGCTACAAAACTACACACCGATAGTCCACCTGGAATGGAACAAATTTCGACCCACAAATTAAAGTGCTAGAAACTACACACCGAGGGGCCCACCTGTCATGAAACAAATTTGGACCAATATACAAATAAAAAATAAAGGACGAGGTTCGAACATGCGACCAGGGCCTTCAAGCCGCACGTCAATAGGCAACATACGTAGAACAGCAATGTTTGTTGTACCCCCCTTTGTACATATAATGTTTTTATATTACCACAACCTATTTAATGGATAACATGTAATATTATTTTTAGTACATTAGTGGGACCGGCTCGTTAGCACATACTATTCGCCTTCACTTACTGGTGGGTTCCATGTGTGCTCTCTCTCTCTCCTCCCCTTCTGCGTTTAGACGCACGGGCAAACACGAAGAACTCGCGGGCGATATTGCCGTTGACCTTATCTGGACACATTCACAAGTTACGGCACCAGTTTCACGTACTAGTAGTACTAGTCAATGTGTACGTGCAGTGCACGTTAATTTGGAAGTATATTAAGTGCATGCGGATATTAAGTAGGATATTATTTGCGTGTTATTATGTGATTAGCACTATTTTGGCATGAAATTAACTGCACGCTAAACGTGTTGAGCGGTCGACATTGAAGCAGTCTAGGTCGTTGGATGAGAAGGAATACATGTGGCTTGATGACGTTTTATATTTAATTTGATACGGCTCTAGCAGAACATTCAATCGATCAAACCATAGATTTCATTCAGTCTAACTCCGACTTTACATTCATACGACGATTGATCTAGAATAAATGGAGATGATAAACCTTCGGATTTTAAGCATGGCAATCCGAATGTTTTTCATGGCAAATTTAGATTACGCGGCGGCAGCGGGGGCGTCTTGCAGTGGGAAGCGGCCCCTCTACCGTGCTCTGTGTGTCGTCGGGCCACTAACCGACGGCGACGGCGGCGTCTTGCACCGTTATTCATGTACTCCTGGACGTTGGCCCTAGCTTCAAGGAAGGCCACAATGTTCTGGACTTCAGTCTCCATGAGCGAGTCAACTGGCGAGAGGAGGCGATTGGCGTTGGATCAAGGAAGCGGTCAACGATGGTGGCCATCCATGACGCTGAGGGGGGCACTGGCACCCGCGCGGGGATAGGCGCTGGCAACGGTGTGGCGGAGACACTCTTGTGCATGGGCACCAGCACGGGCGCGCACGTCAGTGCACACGCAGGCACATGCGCTGGCAGGTGCACGGGCACCGACACGAGCGTGCGTGTCAGTGCACGCGCAGGCGCATGACCTGGCAGGTGCACAGACGCGTGAAAGTCGGCGGGGACCTCGTGGAACCCCGTGGCATCAAGCTCGGCGACAATGTGCGGCTCCCAACCCATAAATGCCACGGGGATGGGCGCTGGTGCAGTCGCGGCGACGGGAGCCAGAACGGGAGCGGGGATAGGCGTGGCATCTTCCCTCAAGGCCGGTTCAAGCTAGTCCCAAAGCGCCTTATGTTCTTGAGACTCCGGCTGGGTGTCTTCCTCAGGAAACTAGAACACTAAGGGCAGACCATTGTGATGCGGAATGGTGTATGGTTAGGTTAGGCTGGTTGGAGGTAGAAGACAGGAGAATCGGAGAGGAAGAGAGAAGATTGTAGAGATACCGGGTAGTGCGGGGTTGATTTTCAACTGCGGCGCCGGCGACATTAAAAGTGGGAGCAGTTGGGACGAAGGTGGGAGACGGAGCCTAGTCAAAGGGCGCGCCTCCCGGTGAGCCAGCTTAGCGGTCTGCTCGCACGCCTCCCTGTCAGTCGGTGCAGAAGTCTGCTCGCACGCCTCCCGTCGACTCACACGCTTGCTCGGATGGCACTTGCCGATGAGAAGCGGGACTCGTGGCGGCACATAAACGCCCATGGTTTCAATAGTGAAAGCATTCACCTTAATGTGACAGGTCTTTGTTCCAAAATACCTTGGCTCTTCATTTGTGCAACTTCTCATAAGCATCTTGTCTCAAATTGAAGAAAAAAATTACGTAGGAATATTTGTGCCATATCATGTGACCATGCTCAGTTTCATTAATTTCTGGTCACTTTTGGATTTTCTAAAATTTAAAATCCAGGATATGAAACAATATCATAACCTACATCATGCAATAATTTTTCAAGCGATACATCTTTCCTGTTGTATTTCTTAAGAAAGAATTTGGTCAAACATTTTGCTTAATTAGACTTCAGACAAGTTATATATGCAAAGTAAAAGGATAATCCCTCCGTGCCAGTGCATTGCCTGATATATTAAATCAAGTACTAGGCACGAACAAACGAGCTCAATTCTATGCTCATCCCGGTGTAGTAGTAGTACTAGGCATGCACTTGACGGGTGACCTTGGGGAGCGGCGACCGAGGTAATTGAACTGTCCACGGAATGGTAGGTAACGTTGTATAGTTACTAAAGCATCCCTCCATTGTTCATCGGTAGTCATTATGGACCGGGGACATGAGGGGAATTTCCTAGGGCTGGAATTCTGGCCGCCATATATTTCGACTCGAAACACGGAGGCTCGACTAGTTGGGGTTGGCTAATGTGCATACCACACACGCCACCAGAAGGACACGGACCCGGTTTTTTAAATTGTCGAACGAATCTATGTGTATTACAATGCCCATATTTTCCTTGCAAATAGTAATCTCAACGTGGTAATTGATTTATGACGAGTTCTTCAATTAGAGTGAGTTTGTGATATAGTGATCTCACCGTGGATTTCACATTTCATGGTATCCCTAGTAAGTTTTTCATTGCAAATTCAAATTTAAAAGATGAATGGTATGGTTGTGAGAAAACTTTGTATCTATCAAGCATATGACCACACACACACACACACACAACAACAACAACAACAAAAATCCAATAAGTATAGTGCATCTATTTTTCCAAACCATGCATGTATGACACGAACTCAAAAATACTCCTTCTGTTCCTAAATATTAGTCTTTTAGAGATTTCAAAAAGTGACTACATACAGAGCAAAATGAGTGAATCTACACTCTAATATATGTCTATATACATCCGGATGTGGCAGTCCATTTGAAATCTCTAAACAGACCAATATTTAGGAACGAAGGGAATAAAATGTAAGACATGCATGGTCCTCAATTCAATATTTAAAATGAACAGGAAACTGAAACATGAATATTAAGTCTAGTACTACAGTACATGCAAATGTTGTGTTTAGGCGGAGCTATGTAGATTTTTAGGGGTTAACCCCTCGACCTTAAATAAAATTGTGAAGCTCTGTTTAGGATTGTTTAGATTATATTTGTCCCCACCCTCCCAAGCACCGATTGGTTGTGCACCCCCCCTCCCCGGGAGAATATCATGTGCCCCCACACCGTAGATGCTATATGTTGATACGAGTTGCTTGGAGCTTGTAGATCTAAGATATAGCAGCTCACAGGATGTCGTAATTTTTTTACAGGAAACCTTAATGAGTTTGAGAATTGCACACAATTTATACAAAAACTACTTAGATGCCCTTGGATCCCATATCCAACGACCTCGAAGCTCGTATCACCGTAGCATCTAAGATGAAGGAGGACATCATATTCTCCTGTATGTAAGAATATCATGTGCTACCATACCTTAGATGCTTTGGTAATACAAGCTCTTTGGAGCCGTTGGATTTGTGACCCAAACTCCTCGGCGGTTCGAATGTTTTTTGCAGAAAATCCCCCAAAGACTGCTTACAAGCACAAAGACTGCTCAAATGCCATTTGATCTCAGATCAAACGACCTTGAAGCTTGTATCACCGTAGTATCCAAGCTGCGAGAGCACCTGATGTTTTCTCGCACAGGAGAATATGAGGTGCTCCTGCACCGTAGATTCTATGGTGATACGAGTTCACGGAGATCTAACAGCTCACAGTAGGAGGTTTGAATGTTTTTGCAATATACTCCTGAGAGAGTTTGGGAATTGCACAGAAAGTAAAAGTACTACACATGTGGCATCTGATCACAGATCATACGACCTAGGTGCTCGTATCATCGTAGCGGCTAATTAAGCTACGGGGAGCACCTAATATGAGCAACGGGGAGCCGTTGGATCCAAGATGCAGCAGCACACACGAGGCCTGAATGTTATATTTGCAAAAAAAACCTTGGAGAGTTTGGAAATTGCGCATAATTACAAAGACTACTCCCAAGCCATTGGATCTCAGTTCCAACGATGTCAAAACTCGTATCACCATAGCATCTAAGCTGCGGGGTGGATGTGGATATTCTATGCCGTTGTCATTTTTGTTCCTAAACTTGCAAAATACACATATCTCGTGTCGTTACTTTTCTAACCGCGTAAAGTGTTTGTTCAAAAAACCAATCCTACACTGAAATATCGGAACAACACACGGGGGTCCCATTTGTCATTGATCAAATTTGGACCTAAAACTAACAAATATGAAAGACGAGATTCGAACTGGCAACCTGTACTACAAAGCGTAAGTCGATAGCCTGAAACAACAATGGTTGTTGGCTTTGTCCCATAACTTGATTTATACAGTATTACTTTGAGTAGAGTAGAGGGAGTGCCTCGTCAACACGTGCATGACCGTTGACTCACTTACTGGTGGGTCCCAGGTCTACGATCTCTCTCTCCTCTCCATTGTCTAACCTTTTGACGCACGGGCACACACGAAGAGCGGGGCTAGCTTGCCGTGGTGGTATTATAACTAAAAAAAGCTTGGAAAATAGAAGAATTGCCTAGAACAAGAGAGGTTATGGCTGGTCGAGACGGAGCTAACCACACCTATCCTCCGTGCCACGTTAGCATGATGAAGTTGTGTGGCCAGTGGGGTGTTTTCGACCGACTGGCTGGGTCCCGAGGTAGAACCATAGGTACTACGTCTGATATAGTATATTTTTGCACGCACATTTTTCCTCCGTGCTGAAATGTGGCACACTCTACCCCGCGGTTTCGGGGTCCTCCCGGGTGGTGCACGCATATATTCTTCCTTGCCGAGATGTGGGACGCCCTACCGCGCGTTTATGGGTCCTCCTCGGTCATAGCGCCAAAGAAAGTAAATGAGTCGTCAAATCACGAAAGACCACCTTTCCCGCCGAGTACATCAGTGAAGCACGGTGGCTAGCTAGTTGGGGTAGTGCGACCAATTAGCTAGGCCGCCGCCACATTTATTTTGTCACCCCTTTTTTATCTCCTTGTCAGTAGGTAAATTTAAATACCCATCGCGGCGTAGCTCTGGTGTTTGGGTGCGACATGATTTTTAATTTTTTGATTGACGGGACCACGCGCGACAGGATTTTTAATTTTTTGATTAACGGGAGCAGGTGCGACAGCAATTAGTCACGATGACTCCGCCTGTAAAACTCACTGCTCCCTCATGTGAGAAGTCGTCGACTGGTGTTTTCCCATGGTGAAAACCAAAAGATTCCCCGCTCATCGGCTGGCTCCCTCCACCTTCCCGTAGATTGCATTGCCTTTCAGTGGTTTCTCCCCCTTTGCTTCCTCTCCCCATTGGTTCTACCTGGTGCCATGGCGGCGTAGCAGATCACGGATTCTGAGGTGAGGCGCCTGACACAACAGCTCCAGGCAAAGGATGCGGAGCTCAGGGCCAAGTACGTGGAGCTCCATGAGCTCAAGGAGGAGAGGAGTTCCATGCTCCTCCGTTATGTGTGGGAGTTCACGGAGCTTAAAAAGCGGCAGGCGTCCACCACAAAGATTCTCGAGGCGTCAGCGTCGTTGCTGCAGAAAGCTGGAGATATGATAGGCCATCAGGGGAGTCGAGTGGAGCGTGAGCAGGCCGACTGTGACGAGGTCCAGGATCGCCTCAGGCACTTGGTTGACCAAGTTGCCACGCATGTGTTGCGGCTGCGCGATGCCTACCGTCGTGCCAAAGCGACCATGCCGGCCGTCGGGCTAAACCTGTTCGACCACCCCGTCGACTTCAATGAGCTGCGACTTCCTGACCTGGTCTCCTTCTTCACCGATATCTCCGAGGAGCTGAGCCATCTCCGTGCGATGGTGGGGGCAGAGCTGGACAAGGAGGGGTTGCGGGCTGCCGTCACCGTTGCCGGGGGAATCCTCTCAGGGCTCCGTCACCGGAATTCATTCGTGCCATTGGATGCCGTCTTTGATGAGCTGGCTCCCATCGATCGGGAGCGGGCTCTGCGGGCAGTTGCACCCTTCATCACCAACGTCGTGCGCCTCGAGAAGCAGAGGGACTTCGGTGGTGTTTAGGTGTCCTCTGCATGGCCATGTCCATGACTCGACGCAACATGACCGTTGGATCAAACTCAGACGGTGCAGATCAGTCACTGTAGCACAAAGCGTGTGGGTGTGTTTGGTTGCATTCTCATCTGAATATAGTTGTTCCCTCTTTGTGTATTTGTGCTAACCTACTAGTGTGGACTCATGCACACTTCATGCACTCTTCCAAACACCCAAAAGTGGGTCGAGAAGGGAACTTTTGCTCCCATACCGTTCACCCTTCATACACCCTGCCTAACACCGATTCGTGCTTCATATGGTTCATGTTTCGTGGAGTACTGTAGCACCGTACTCTCCGCGTTGTAGACCTAGTTCTATTAACATTGATCTCACCGTTCATTCTCGACCGGACAGTCAAAAAAGCGGTACTACTATGTTACATTACTGTTCATATAGTTGACATGAGCACAACATCATTTGTTATCGCCATATCTTACTACACTAGCAACAAGATTATGTAGTACTGACGTATGAACCACTGCACATGCCTAGTAGTAGGAGCACTGTGTATGTTCAAGTGGCTACCGTGTTTCGCACTTCTCCATCGTAAGAGTGGAAACGCTTGTTGTAATCATTTCTTCAGAAAAATAGTGGACACGCTCTACCGTGCGCATCCTCCTCGACGATCGTCGAGAACCTTGCTACTCACTTTCGCCAACATGTGGGACAACCAGCATCGGGGTCCACCAGCCATGAACTAAATTACTCTGTAGTAGAGTGCCCAACTGCATGGTAGACTACCTAGATCGAAGCGCCGCAGTAATGCCCAACGAGCCATCAAATCACAAAACCCCCTCCTTTCCAGTAGTAAGTTGGACGGACGAAGCAACCATCATCTCACTCTTCTCTCTCAACTTCCTCTCTCGAAGAAAACCCCCACTCTCTTCTCCCTCATCTTGTTCCTCATTTATTCAAGAAAACCCCCGACTTGCTTCTGCCATTGTTCTTCTCTCCCAAAGAAGGAAGGTGAGCGCATCAATGGTGTTAATTCTGGCCAAGGCCCGGTCTTGCAACCCCGAGACTGATCCTATAACTCCCTCTATGTTCTTCTTTCGGGTTTGTGATTATGGTTTCTTTTCTTTTATTTCTATTTGACAGTTTCTTGATGGACGCTGGAGCACCTGCCAAAGTGATGTCTATGGTTGTGGCCAAAATCGTAGAGGCTCATGGTACGAAGAAGCGCAAGCACCCCACCGAGACTACTGCAAACAAGCTCAAAGACATTGCCCTGTCCAAGCCCCCCTCTTTGGGATCCCTCATCAAGCAAGTCCATGTAATATCTATTCTTGACTATCTTTTTCTCGATCTTGATCGTGTTTTTTCATCTAACACGCAGTACTAGTACTAGTAGTACAACTTTCTGGGTGATGTTGCATGTGATTTTTGTGTGCCAAATGACGGTTCTAAATTCCTCTTTTGACCAAAACATGTGAGAGGTTGACACTGATTTCTTATAGATTACTTTCAACTAATTTATGAACATCAATGCTACCTTTGAAGAGGGTATATTTGCCTCAGTAACTTGTGTTATGCATATTGCAAGTAATCCATCTGCTCTCATGCCTTTGAAGACATGTTTTAGTGTCTTTGTTCACTCATTTCTTGTAACATCCCAATTTTCAATTTGGATGTTAATCGTTAGGTCATCATATGCATCCATTATTTTTTGCATTTTTTAATTTGGTTTATTTGGACATTTTCATCCTAGAGACCTTAAGCAACTGAAGGACCATTTGAGAGAGTTGGAGATGTTCATAAAATTCCATTTTTGAATTTTCAAAATTGGTAATTTGGATCGAAGTGATTTTTATTTGAAATTATTTTTCCAATTATTTCAAAATAAATAAAATAATGAGAGAAGATAACATGACATCTTCAAAACAGCGAGGAAATAATGGAAATTTATTTTGGAATAAAAATCTATTTTATTTAATATTTTATTCGGTTAAATTAGGGAAGATATGCGTTTTTTAAAATTGCATTTAACCCCAAAAAATGTTCACTTTGTCCTAAATATTAGGAGAGGACAGCGAAAATTATTTCTGGAATTTTAGGATTTTTATTTTAGTTTATTTTGAATTTTCTTCACGACAAAATTTATTTAAAAAATAAATAAATAATTCCGGACCGAACTAGGTCGAAGGCCCAGCCGGCCCGTCAGCGCAGCGACCTCCCCCACGCGTGGCCGAGCCGCACTCCCGCCGGAGTCCAAGCCGCCACCGCCGCCCGGCCCCTCCCCCAAGTCGGAGCCCCCCCTTTATAAGCCCCCCGGGCTCTCCACCACCTGTCGCGTCGCGTCGCCGCTGAGCCGCCCGCGCCGCCACCGCCTGCCGCAAGCCGCCACCGAGGCCACCACCCCGCCCCATAGCCGCCGTCGCCCACGCCGCCTCGCGCCGGAGCCGCGCCGACGCCGGAGCCCGATCCAATCCGCCGCCACCGGTTCTTTTTCCCGAACCGGTAAAACCGCCCTAGTTTTTTTCTAGTTTCGGTTTTTCGTTTTAGATCGGTATTATTTTATTAGGTTAATTTAATTAGCGAATGTTTTCGTTCGTTAGTTTCTGTTAGCGAACTTTCATTCTTTAGATTTTTCTTTTTAGTTTTATTTTCGGCCAGGGACCTATCCGCGATTAGTTTCCTTACAGATTAGTCCCTAATCTTTAAACCCTCATTACTTTTTGCTCGTTTATCCAAATCCAATGAAACCAACGCCAAAATCTTCGTCTTCTTGCCCTCTGTCCAGATAAACAACTTGAACATGATTTTGAAAATTTGAAATTTGGTTTCAAGCAAATTTGAATTTGAATTCTTTTGATCGTAGTTTGTGTATCGTAAGTCCAATTCGATTGATTTTTTTTGCAAATCGAAGCTCTTCACTTGAACTTTCTGTTAGATCTTTTCTTTTGGTTTTACCTTTGCATCTTATGCTTGAGTGCTTATGTATGCTATTGTTTGTCCATGATAGAGTTTCCGGAGTGTGAGGCTTGCTATTACGAATCTCTAGGGTTTTCTGATCGTCAATAAGGCAAGTAACACTTTGATCATATCCCTTTATTACCAAGTTTTTATGCATTAGTTTTAAACCCTAAAACATGGCATGAGTAGGTTTGTGAACATGTGGGTGTGGTTAAGTAGTTGATGAGGTAGGAACCTATTGTCTTTTATCAACCCTGGGTTTATACGTTATGCTCGTACTGTTTTGCTATGCTCGTAGACGTGGATTGGTATGTGAGATTCATGAAACATGTGAGAGTGATATTTAACTAAGGGAAACCTAAGGTGGCTAATTTAATACACATCTGGGTGGATTGGTTGTGGGCACCTGGGGAATCCAGTGTTGTCCTAGCAGATCCCGAGGTACCCGTGTGATCATCCTATGGAATGCCACCCTGGCTCAAAGGGATCATAAGATTATTCATGCTAGAAACTTCCGTGTGAAGCCACAAGCCATTATGGGCTCTTTCATAGTTGAGTAAGTTGTGGAAATCCTTTCCATGATGGGCTAGCAGTTGTAGGGGATTGTAGGTGTACCGGCCTATCTATCGGTTAAGGGGATCTTTTCGGCAAGACTGTGTCTCGGTCATCCATTTCTTAAACATCCTGTAGTGCAAGAAATTCAACGGAGGAGATCAAGTCTTGTGGGGAAAAGTGCGCAAAGCTCTGCAAAGTGTATAAACTGATCATGGTTAGACGTGTCCCCGGTTATGGACATTTTGAGTATCTGCTACTTGAATTGTTGTTTGATGTCATGACTTTGCTTAATGAATTTGTTGGGTTATTAATTACTATTTTGGGATTGAGTTGGGGGTACCATCTCAGTATTGACATAAACTTTGTAGTTAAATAAAATCTATTCCTTTGTAGTAGGGAAAAATTAGCTTTATGCAAATGATAACCATAGAGCCTCCACCAGCCAAGTATGCATGTAGTGATAGCTGTTATTTGTTCATTGCTTTATAGTGTTATCTTGCCAGCATATTCCATGTGCTGACCTACATGACTGCAACGTATCATGTTGCAGAGTTTTCAGACGAAGAGTAAGGTGTGATAGGTCTTTGTGATGCACTCAGTTTGCCGTGGAGTTGGATGGACTCATTTATCTTTGAAGCTTCCACAGTTATCTTATTTAGATGGCCTTCAGCCATATTATTGTAATAAGTACTCTTTTTGAGACA